>NC_057813.1:173331197-173992459 GCF_018294505.1 Triticum aestivum
TGCGCGCAGGCGTGCGGCACAAAGGCACAATACCGGAATAGCAGAAGCAGTACGATAATTAACAGCAATAGTCCAAGCACACCCTCGCGGGGCCCTACACTACTGTCTCTTTGCGCAGGAGAAGGGAAAAAGAACAAAACAGGCGCGACTCGCCTGACACCAACTCACGGGGGAGACTCGAACTGCCTCCGGAGCTCAGGAGGACTCCATCTCGCGCTTCACCGAGGCGCGACGGCGAGCGGACCCGCTACCTCCCTCCAGGTGGGTGCGGCGGCGTGGAGGCTGATCGTGGCCACCACTAGAGGAGCCGCTGCCCGAAGAAGAGCCGTCGAAGCTCGATGAACCACGAGCATTGCCGACCACGCGCGTGTTGTCGTCTTCATCGTCGCTGGGGCTGGACCCATGGCCGCGGTCGTCGTTCTCAGGGCAGCACCCAGCGCGGCGACCATCTTCCCCGAACACCCTCACGTAGAGGGTGGCATCACCGTTGAACTTGAAGTGCAGGGTGCACCGCCGGCTCAGACCACGCGCGCGGGCAAACGTTTGCCAGCCGCGGGTCAGGGCTAGGCTGCCGGCTACAGAGACCTCCAGCAAAGTCCAGGAGGCTCAGCTGCAGCAACCGTCCTCCTGAAGCCAGAGGCCGCCCGGGGCGCCAGCCGGAAGCTCACCTAGGAGGAAGCGAGGAAGTTGGAGCCGGGTGGTGGCCGGTTCCGCCGACCACACAACGAACTCCGGCAGGACCTCTACCGAGTGGGAGCGCGGCCTAGGGGGTCGCGCAGCCATAGCGCCCCCCCAGCAGCGGCCTGCCGCCCGTCACCGCATGGGAGATCACCTCCACGGCCGCGAGGAGCCACCGTGGGAGTCACAGGGTGTTTGCGGGGACGGCCTCGACCACCCTTGGGCTGGGAAGGGTCAGGCCCCACCTGGCGGGCCTTTCCTTTCTCCGCGCCCGAGAACCTCTTTGGCGGAGCCATGAAGAAGAAGGAGAAGCAAGAGGGGATGGACCGGAAGGGCAGGCGCTGTCCCGTACTTATAGCCAGAGGAGGCCAACCGCCGGCCTCCACGATCACACGTAATCATGACCCGCTTTCCATGCAGGGACTTGTTAGTTCGTGCAGTGGCCGAGGCGTTGTGGGGAAGCGGAGCCGCCCACATCCAATCAACTGCCACGCGACGCCCAAGGCCGCAGGCTGTTAGGGCCCGTGGCGCTTCGCACGTGCCCCTTCACTTCTCTGCTCAGCCAAGTCCGGGCGCGCCTTGGGCCCCGGGGCTACTGTCAGCGTTCTAGGAATGGGGGTCCCTAGACTTGCCTGCCTGCGGCCTGCGGCGTGGCTCAAGGGGCGGCCCAGCATGGCCCATCTTCATCAGCACGAGCTCAAGACCCTCACGAGGGGCCAAGCCTCGTGGGATGGACGACAGGAAGCTTCCTCAGGCACGGCCTCGTCAGGCTGGCTCACGAGGAGGTGGAGAGATCAAGGCGGGGTACCTCACGAGGAGCCCATGACGCAAGCCATGACGACCAAGGGCGCCAGGCCTGCGCCAGCCCGCGCAGTGTCCTCCTTTCCTCTTTGGTGCAAAGGGAGCAAGCGCAGGCGAGAGCATCAAGCAAAGGCATCCATTTCGGTGCAACAAGACCAAGACTGTCGCAACGGCAGGAAGGAAGTCATCGTGGAGCCCAAGAAGGTGTCACCACCAGAGCCTTTGGCAGGCGAGGACCAACTTTAGTCAGGATAAGTGTACTAGATGTTCCCCTTCAAAATGGCCAATTGTTGGCGCCCTTCCCACTCAATATTTGGGAAGAGGCCCAGGGCCTTTGCCTATAAATAGGACTAGCCACCATAGCATAGAGGATCATCATCTGGAAACCAGTAGAAAGAGCGACTGAACTCCCCCTAGCGGTTCATCACACCATCCAAGAAGAGACCCTCGCAAGGCTGTTCTTCCTTGTATTGTTCATTATCAGCCCAAGAGGCAATCCACCACGCCACAAACTAGAGTAGGGTGTTACACCACAATGGTGGCCCGAACTAGTATAAACCTGTGTCTTTTGTGTTGCTCTTTTCATAGCTTAGATCCTAGCGAGGCGGCGAGGTGCAGGTAGGTAGAGGGCGAGATCTCCGTGCGCACCCCAGTGTTCGAACCTAGAGGGTCTGCCAGAACCCGAAATCCGACAGAGTGTTTCTTCTGATCCCAATAATATGCCTTTATCTACCTTGATTGAAAATAATAATGAATCTATGGATGTGAATTTTGTTGGTAGGAATAGTTTTGGAAACAACGCGTATAGAGGGAATTTTAATCCTAGGCCTTATCCTAGTAATCCTTCTAATAATTATGTAAATTGCTACAACAACTCTTATGGAAATTTTAATAAGATGCCCTCTGAATTTGAGAGTAGTGTTAGAGAGTTTATGAATTCACAAAAGAATTTTAATGCTTTGCTTGAAGAGAAATTACTTAAAGTTGATGATTTGGCTAGGAACGTTGATAGAATTTCTCTTGATGTTGATTCTTTAAATCTTAGATCATTCCTCCTAAGCATGATATCAATGAGTCTCTCAAAGCTATGAGAATTTCCATTGATGAGTGCAAAGAAAGAACCGCTAGGATGTGTGCTTCCAAAGATGCCTTTATTAAAGCGTGTCCTTCCAATTCCTATGAAAATCAAGATGAAGATCTAAAAGTTATTGATACGTCCCCTATTAAATCTTTGTTTTTCAATATGAATCTTGATGAAACTGAATATGATCTTACTTTACCTAGAAGGCGTTCTAAGAATTCAGAGTTTTTAGATCTTAATGATGAAATTGATGAAAGTGGGATTGAAATAAATAAAAACCGAGATGTTGCTAAACCCACTATATTGGATCTCAAGGAATTTAATTATGAAAATTGCTCTTTAATTGATTGTATTTCCTTGTTGCAATCCGTGCTAAATTCTCGTCATGCTTATAGTCAAAATAAGGCTTTTACCGAACACATTGTTGATGCCTTGATGCAATCTTATGAAGAAAAGCTTGAGTTGAAAATTTCTATCCCTAGGAAACTCCATGATGAGTGGGAACCTACTATTAAAATTAAAATTAAAAATTATGAGTTTCATGCTTTGTGTGATTTGGGTGCTAGTGTCTCTACTATTCCCAAAACTTTGTGTGATTTGCTAGATTTCCGTGATTTTGATGATTGCTCTCTAAACTTGCATCTTGCGGATTCCACTATTAAAAAGCCTATGGGAAGAATTAATGATGTTCTTATTGTTGCAAATAGGAATTATGTACCCGTAGATTTTATCGTTCTTGATATAGATTGCAATCCTTCATGTCCTATTATTCTTGGTAGACCTTTCCTTAGAACGATTGGTGCAATTATTGATATGAAGAAAGGCATGGAACACTTTCCTAGAAAGAAAATAAAATTACCATATGAATCTATCATGAGAGCCACTTATGGATTGTCAGGACCCCGACTCAATGCCACATCGATCTAGCATGTAACACCTCATATCACTTTGCGGCCTCACGCACGGTATTCCCACGGGTGTCGCCTTACCTTTGCACGGGACCGTTTGCGCCTTTTGGCACACGTATATGACAGTGTCGCTAGCATCCATATGATAAGGAGCCCGGGCTGACATGGCTAGTCGTAAACCCAAAGTGGCACAGACTTACAGGGACAGGCATCCATGACCCAGCATCGAACGTGTCGGTCATCAGCGAGTGAATCCAGGCTGTAGCACTGGGCTAGCAGGACTCCGGTGAACCAGGCTGTAGCGGGCTAACAGGACTCTGGTATTCATCGCATGACATTTCCCCGAAGGGACAGACACAGGAACGAAGAAGGACACATGCCGACCAGCCTAAGTGTTCCGGAGCAGTAGCAAGCTACCATGGCTCAGTGAAACACTAGGAGACATTTCCCCGTAAGAGAGGCTACTAAAGATAAACAACTAGATGGTCAGATCCCACACATACCAAGCATTTCAATAACATACACACAATATGCTCGATATGTGCAAATACAACATGGCATCACAACATGACTCTACGACTCAAGTATTTATTCAATAGGCTCCGAGGAGCGAGATATTACAAACATGGGTCTCATGACCCAACACTCAGAGCATACAAGTCAAAGCACAAGCGGAAGCTATCATGTCTGGGTACAGACATCTATAAATGAAAAAGGCTGAGAAGCCTGACTATCTACCA
The DNA here is from genome assembly GCF_018294505.1 of Triticum aestivum. Classification (NCBI taxonomy): domain Eukaryota; kingdom Viridiplantae; phylum Streptophyta; class Magnoliopsida; order Poales; family Poaceae; genus Triticum; species Triticum aestivum. Next base: position 173,335,406 of record NC_057813.1, read on the forward strand.
GATCCTGTCGAGGGCACAAGATCGTAGCTGAGGTAACAAGCTAAACGTCGAAGTCCACGCGAAACTACTAGTGAGACCGAAGTCTCTCTGCAAAAACATAAAATAGGCAAATGTGAGTACAAATGTACCCAGCAAGACTTACATCAGAACTAACTACATATGCATCATTATCAACAAGGGGATGGTGGGGTTTAACTGCAGCAAGCCAGCTTTGACTCGGTGGCTATCCTGAACTACGACTGCAAGTAACACTTTTGAGGTGGCGCACACGAGTCCACATATCCACCATATCAATACACCACTATGGATCCGCTCCCGTCTCCCTACGAGAACGCCATCCATAGCACTCACGCTTATCTTGCATATTTTAGAGTATCCACTTTCACTTGTCTATGAACTAATATAAGCAACCCAGAAGTCCTTTTCCGCGGACACGGCTATTCGAATAGATGATGATAACCCTGCAGGGGTGTACTTCTTCATACATGTTTCCACCACTTAGCGTCTGCACACGACATGTGCTCGGCAGACTTCAAGCGAAAGCCGACGTGGGTGTAGACCACGACCTACCTAAACACTCAAGTCTCTAGTCCAGGTTTATCGCCTATTCGGGTTCCATCCATGAGGAGATCCGGCCAGAGTTTCGCTCACAGCCCCAAACGATGTGAACAGGGTTCCCGAGATACCAAACGGGCATCCGGTACACCGTGCCACGTACCTACCGCATCACAGCCCACCCCTACGGTCAGCGCTGTCCACGGCCTCCAGTAAGCTACAAACACCAGAAACTACTTGCAACTCCTGGACAGAGGACAAGGGTGAATAAGAAGTCGAGCGGGGTCATATTTCAGGGCCCAATGTATGGTAGTAACTGAATCATGGATCACAAACACAGAACTCAGTTCCTGAGGACGGCTGCAATGAGACAACCCACCATGTACTCCTACATGGCCTCTCACCGCTACCTTTACCAAATCGTGTTCACACACTTAGCTCACACACAGTAGGACATGTTCACACACCTCTGATTCATCCCCGATGAATCAGACCTGACTCAACTCTAAGCAGTAGCAGGCATGACAAACAAACATGAATGAGTAGGCACAACAGGGCTCAAACAACTCCTACTCATGCTAGTGGGTTTCATCTATTTACTGTGGCAATGACAGGTCATGCAGAGGATAAAGGGGTTCAACTACCGCAGCATGTAACAGTTGAATGGGTGTTGTCCTAATGCAGTAAAAGAGAGCAGGAGCGAGAGAGTGGGATTGTATCGGAATGAACAAGGGGGTTTTGCTTGCCTGGCACTTCTGAAGATAACATTGAGTCTTCATCAGTGTCAACGATCACATCATCGGTATCACGTCTATCGAGAGGGGACAAATACCGGCAACACAGAAGGGAACACAATCAATGCAATGCACAATATGATGCATGATCATGACATGGCAAAATGAATGTGTTTTGGGCTAATGCAACTAGCAACAGATTAAATGAAGTTGGTTTGAATACAAGATTCAAATTCAAACTCCATATGTGATTATTCAAATGCCATTTAATTGATTTGTGCTAAACAGCAGCTATAAGTTGTTCTAACATGCATGAAAATGGTACAGATGGATTCCTTGAATTTTTCTGATAATTTTTCATATATAAATTATTTAATTTGGAGTTACGGTTAATTTTCTATGATTTATTGAAGTTTAGGGCATTTTCTGAAATTTCCTGAATATTTAGAATTAAAATAATTCCAGAAAATGAATTATGGCGTCAGAACCACGTCACTGTGACGTCAGCAGAGTCAACTGGGCTGGCTCGGGTCAAACCTGACCAGTGGGGCCCACTGGTCAGTGACTACGGCTAATCCTAATATAACTTAAACCTAACCTAGTTTAATTAGTCGGCCCGGGCCCGCATGTCAGTGAGTCAGTGGCTTAATTAAACTTAGTTATTAACTTAACCAAAGGTTAGCAGGGGACGGGCCCACACGTTAGTAACCCAGGGGGGGGTCAAATCCCTGGTCAACCCGGCTAATCCACTGGTGTCTAACCGCCGGCAACGACCAGACGCGGCGGTGGCTCGCCGGAATGGCTGCTCCGGCGCCCATTCGACGCGCGGAGGGGTTCTACAGGGAGCTCGAGCTCGTGCGCATCCAATGGAGCAAGCCAGAGGAGTTGGGGTTGGCTGTGGCGTCGGCAGCGGCGAGGGAGGCGGCGGCCGGAGTTCGGCCAACGACGGGTTAGGCGATGCAGGGCGCTAGGGGAGGCGTTGGTGCGTGCTACGTGCTCCTGGTGAGGTGTGGAGCACGGTGGTGTGCCCGGCTTCGAGCCACAGTGGCTCTGGCCACGACGGCGGCGAGCTTCAGCCGTGGTGGAAGATGGAGCTAGGGGACGAAATCAAGTGCGCGGAGTGAGGGGAAGAGAAGAGGAGCTCACGGGGAGTCGGACGAGACGCTAAGTGGGCTCGGGGACGTCCTGTCGGTGGTGAATCGAACGGCGGCGATCGCCGGCCGTGGCGATGAAGACAACGATGCTCCGGTCGACTGGGGCCTCCTCTGGTCGCGTGCGTCAGTGTGCAGCTCCATGGGGTCGGGACGGAGCTCCTGAGCTCATCGGAAGGGCGAGGGGTGGCCGGTGGCTATGGATGCGACGGCGGCGCCCTCCGGTGGCTCTCGGTGGTGCTCCAAATCGAGAGAGGGAGAGAGCCAGAGCGAGCAGAGAGAGGGATAGCGGTCGGGGACGACTCCGTGGCGTCGCTAGAGGGCTCGGGGAGGAAGCAGGAGGTGGCCAGGGGAAGCAGGAGGTGGCGCGCGCGGCGGCGTCGCGGTGTCTGTCCTCCTGGCAGGGAGGAAGACGACAGGGGGGGTGGAGATGGGCTGGGCTGGCCAGGTGGGCCTGGTGGGCTGCAGAGGTAAGTCCAGGTGAGATTTCTCTCCTCTGTCTTTTATTTCTGTTTTTTTTTATTTTCTGTAGTTTGTTTTGATTTAGTTTTAGACACTAAATCATTTTAATAAATTCTGTAGGGTTTTATGTGGCTTGCTAAAATATATACAAAGCCACTCACAACTTCCAGAATTATTTGGAGTCATATTTAATATATATTAAATATAAATCCAAAGCAAATAGTTATTGGATTAATTCAAATGGCCCAAAATAATTAACTCTGAGATACCAAAAATATTGTTTTGAGTTTTACCTCTTTGCAATATTTTCAGAGACTAAGAGGAACATTTTTTTTGGACTTCTTTGAGGAGATTTTAATGTTGATCATTTTTAGAAGGTTTCTGAGGCTTTGAAAATTCCTCAATTCAAATTTCATTTGAAATAAAACATGATGCTCACATGAGGTCTAGCCTAGTGCATTACCAGAAGCTAGGGATGTGACATGGATTGCCTACCAAAGATGGAAATACCTAGATCTATCCTTGCTTTTATGCCTAGCTAGGGGCGTTAAACGATAGCGCTTGTTGGGAGGCAACCCAATTTTATTTTGTGTTTTTTGTTTTTGGTTCTGTTTAGGAATAAATAATCAATCTAGCCTCTGTTTAGATGTGGTTTTATCTTTTAATTAGTGTGTGTGCCAAGTTAAACCTATTGGATCTTCTTGGATGATAGTTATTTGATCTTGCTGTAATTTCCAGAATCTTTGTGCTCAGTGCCCGAATTGTTAAAAATCACCAGAACGTGATAAATTACTGATTAAAATTTCTGCTGATCAATAAACAAATTTCCAGGTTGTCTAATTTTGGTAGAATTTTTTTGGGTTGCAAAGTTTGCGTTAGTTACAGATTCCTACAGACTGTTCTGTTTTTGACAGATTCTGTTTTGCGTGTGTTGTTTGCTTATTTTGATGAATCTATGGTTAGTAAAATAGTTTACAATCCATAGAAAAGTTGGAATACAGTAGGTTTAACACCAATATAAATAAATAATGAGTTCGTTACAGTACCTTAAAGTAGTCTTTTGTTTTCTTTCTCTAACGGAGCTCACGAGATTTCTATTGAGTTTTGTGTTGTGAAGTTTTCAAGTTTTGGGTGAATTCTTTTGATGGATTATGGAACAAGGAGTGGCAAAAGCCTAAGCTTGGGGATGCCCATGGCACCCCCAAGATAATCCAAGGACACCAAAAAGTCAAAGCTTGGGGATGCCCCGGAAGGCATCCCCTCTTTCGTCTACTTCCATCGGTAATTTACTTGGAGCTATATTTTTATTCACCAACATGATATGTGTTTTGCTTGGAGCGTCTTGTATTATTTGAGTCTTTTCTTGTTAGTTTACCACAATCATCCTTGCTGTCCACACCTTTTGAGAGAGCCATATATGATTTGGAATTTGATAGAATACTCTATGTGCTTCACTTATATCTTTTGAGCTTGATAGTTGCTCATAGTGCTTCACTTATATCTTTTTGAGCGTGATAATTTTTGCTCTAGTGCTTCACTTAGATCTTTTAGAGCACGGTGGTGGATTTGTTTTAAAGAAACTTGATCTCTCATGCTTCACTTAGATTATTTTGAGAGTCGTTAATAGCATGGTAATTTGCTTAATGTTATTATACTTGGTGTTCAAGATATGTGAAACTTTCTTTTGAGTGCGTTGAATACTAAGATAAGTTTGATGCTTGATAATTGTTTTGAGATATGGAGATAATAATATCAAAGTCATGCTAGTTGAGTAGTTGTGAATTTTAGAAATGCTTGTGTTGAAGTTGGTAAATCCCGTAGCATGCACGTATGGTTAAAGTTGTGTAACAAATTTGAAACATGAAGTGTACCTGGCTTGTGCATCCTTATGAGTGGCGGTCGGGGACGAGCGATGGTCTTTTCCTACCAATCTATCCCCCTAGGAGCATGCGCATAGTACTTTATTTTTGATGACTTCTAAATTTTTGCAATAAGTATATGAGTTCTTTTGACTAATGTTGAGTCCATGGATTATACACACTTTTACCTTTCCGCCATTGCTAGCCTCTTCAGTACCGTGCATTGCCCTTTCTCACATTGAGAGTTGGCGCAAACTTCGCTGGTGCATCCAAACTCCATGATACGATATGCTCTATCACACATAAACCTCCCTATATCTTCCTCAAAACAGCCACCATACCTACCTATTATGGCATTTCCATAGCCATTCTGAGATATATTGCCATGCAACTTTCCACTGTTCCGTTCATCATTATTATGACATGCATTACTTTTGTCATATTGCCATTGCATGATCATGTAGTTGACATCGTATTTGTGGCAAAGCCACCATGCATTATTTTTCATACATGTCACTCTTGATTCATTGCACCATCCCGGTACACCGCCGGAGGCATTCATATAGAGTCATACCTTGTTCTAGTTTCAAGTTGTAATCCTCATGTTGTAATCAATAGAAGTGTGATGATCATCATTATTAGAGCATTGCCCAAAAAAAAGAGAAAGGCCAAAAAAAGGGAGGCCCAAAAAAAAGGGCAATGCTACTATCTCTTTTTCCACACTTGTGCTTCAAAGTAGCATCATGTTCTTCATGTAGTGAGTCTCATATTTTGTGCTTCAAAGTAGCACCATATTTTTTATATAGTGAGTCTCATAAGTTGTCTTTTTCATACTAGTGGGAATTTTTCATTATAGAACTTGGCTTGTATATTCCTACGATGGGCTTCCTCAAATGCCCTAGGTCTTCATGAGCAAGCAAGTTAGATGCACACCCACTAGTTTTCTTTTGTTGAGCATTCATAGCTATAGTGCATCCGTTGCATGGCAATCCCTCTCCTCATGTTGATATCAATTGATGGGCATCTCCATAGCCCGTTGATTATCCTCGTCAATGTGAGACTTTCTCCTTTTTGTCTTCTCCACACAATCCCCATCATCATATTCTATTCCACCCATAGTGCTATATCCATGGCTCATGCTCATGTATTGCGTGAAGGTTGAAAAAGTTTGAGATTATTTAAGTACGAAACAATTGCTTGGCTTGTCATCGGGGGTATAGAAGTTGGTAACATCTTTGTGTGACGAAAATGAAGCATAGCCTAACTATATGATTTTGTAGGGATGAACTTTCTTTGGCCATGTTATTTTGAGATGACATAATTATTTTGATTAGTGTGCTTGAAGTATTATTATTTTTATGTCAATATGAACTTTTGTCTTGAATCTTTTGGATCTGAATATTCATATCACAATTAAGAAGATTTACATTGAAATTATGCCAAAGTATCACTCCGCATCAAAATTCTCTTTTTATCATTTACCTACTCGAGGACGAGCAGGAATTAAGCTTGGGGATGCCTGATACGTCTCCAACGTATCTATAATTTTTGATTGCTCCATGCTACTTTATCTATTGTTTTGGACTATAATGGGCTTTATTTTCCACTTTTATATTATTTTTGGGACTAACCTATTAACTGGAGGCCCAGCCCAGAATTGTTGTTTTTTTTGCCTATTTCAGTGTTTCGAAGAAACGGAATATCAAACGGAGTCCAAACGGAATGAAACCTTCGGAAACGTGATCTTCTCACCGAACATGATCCAGGAGACTTGGACCCTACTCCAAGAAGTGCCAGAGGCGGTCACGAGGGTGGGGGGCGCGCCCTCTCCCCGGGCGCGCCCCCTGCCTCGTGGGCCCCCTGACGCTCCACCGGCGTACTCCTTCCTCCTATATATACCTACGTACCCCCAACAGATTGGGGACGGAGCCAAAAACCTAATTCCACCGCCGTAACTTTCTGTATCCGCGAGATCCCATCTTGGGGCCTGTTCCGGAGCTCTGCCGGAGGGGGCATCTACCACGGAGGGCTTCTACATCATCACCATAGCCCCTCCGATGAAGTGTGGGTAGTTTACCTCAGACCTTCGGGTCCATAGTTAGTAGCTAGATGGCTTCTTCTCTCTTTTTGGATCTCAATGCAATGTTCTCCCCCTCTCTCGTGGAGATCTATTCGATGTAATCTTCTTTTTGCGGTGTGTTTGTTGAGACCGATGAATTGTGGGTTTATGATCCAGCTTATCTATGGAAAATATTTGATTCTTCTCTGAATTCTTTTATGTATGATTGAGTTATCTTTGCAAGTCTCTTCGAATTATCCGTTTGGTTTGGCCAACTAGATTGGTAGTTCTTGCAATGGGAGAAGTGCTTAGCTTTGGGTTCAATCTTGCGGTGACCTTACCTAGTGACAGAAAGGGTTGCAAGGCACGTATTGTATTGTTGCCATCGAGGATAACAAGATGGGGTATTTATCATATTGCATGAATTTATTCCTCTACATCATGTCATCTTGCTTAAGGCATTACTCTGTTTTTAACTTAATACTCTAGATGCATGCTGGATAGCGGTCGATGAGTGGAGTAATAGTAGTAGATGCAGAATCGTTTCGGTCTACTTGTCACGGATGTGATGCCTATATACATGATGATTGCCTGGATAACATCATAACTATGCTCAATTCTGTCAATTTCTCAACAGTAATTTGTTCACCCACCGTAGAATACTTATGCTCTTGAGAGAAGCCACTAGTGAAACCTATGGCCCCCGGGTCTATTCTTATCATATCAATCTCCATCACTTTATTTACTTTCTTTTGCTTTTACTTTTTACTTTGCATCTTTATACCAAAATACCAAAAATATTATCTCTATCAGATCTCACCCTCGTAAGTGACCGTGAAGGGATTGACACCCCCTAAGCGTTGGTTGCGAGTAGCTATCATTTTGTGCAGGTACGAGGGACTTGCGCGTGGTCTCCTACTGGATTGATACCTTGGTTCTCAAAAACTGAGGGAAATACTTACGCTACTGTGCTGCATCATCCTCTCCTCTTCGGGGAAATCCAACGCAAGCTCGAGATGTAGCAGGCACAAGGTTGAGGTCGCCCTGGGCGGGCGGCTCGGTGCGGGCTGGCCAGGCCGCATAGGGGTCGGGGTTGCCCGTCGGGTCGCCGAACATGATGATGACGACATGACAGAACGCGAGGCGGCGGGAGAAGGATTCCAGTGCACCCCTACCTGGCGCGCCAAATGTCGGATTTCGGGTTCCGGCGGGCCCTTGAGGTTCGAACTCTGGGGTGCGCGCGGAGATCACCCCCTACCGGCTCACGTCTCGTCGCCTCACAAGAGATCTAGACTAGTCGAAGAACAACAGAAGGGACGCAAGGTTTATACTGGTTCAGGCCACCATTGTGGTGTAATACCCTACTCCAGTGTGTGGTGTGTGGATTGCCTCAGGGGTTTATGATGAACAATACAAGGGAAGAACTGCCTCGCGAGGGGAGGAGTTCTTGTGTTGGTGTGGGTGGTTCTGGCTAGGGTTCAAACGGTTGGTCTCCTCCCAATCTCCTCGTCCCCTGAGGGCGGCTACTCCTATTTATAGAGCAAGGCCCTGGTCCTCTTCCCAAATATTGAGCGGGAAGGGCACCAACAATTGGCCATTTTGAAGGGGAACATCTAGTACACTTATCCTGACTAAAGTTGGTCCTCGCCTGCCAAAGGACTCTGACGATGGCGCCTTCCTGGGCTCCACTATGACCCCCGTCCCGCTGTTCTGCTAGTCTTGGTCTTGTTGCACCAAAATGGTAACCTTTTCCTGATGCCTTGGCCTGTGCTTGCCCCCTTTGCACCAAAGGGGAAACAAGGACACTTCCCAGGCCGACGCCCGCCTGGCGCTCGCCTGGCTTCGGTCGTCATGGCCTGCGTCATGGGCACCTCGTGAGGTACCCCGCCTTGATCTCTCCGCCTCCTCGCGAGCCAGCCTGACGAGGCTGCGCCTGAGGAAGCTTCCTGTCGTCCACCCCGCGAGGCTTGGCCCCTCGCGAGGGTCTTGAGCTTGTGTTGATGATGATGGGCCATACTGGGCCACTCCTTGAGCCACGCCGCAGGCGCAGGCAGGCAAGTCTGGGTACCCCCGTTCCCAGAACGCCAACAAACATGCCCCGCAAAAACAAGTTAGCCATCCTCTACTTTGTTGTTGCAAGTTTTACGTGGCTGCTACGGGCTTCTAGCAAGAACCATTCTTACCTACGCATCAAAACCACAATGATTTTTCATCAAGTGTGCTATTTTAACCTTCAACAAGGACCGAGTGTAGTCAAACTCGATTCAACTAAAGTTGGAGAAACAGACACCCACTAGCCACCTGTGTGTGAAGCATGGCAGTAGAACCAGTCTCATGAACGCGGTCATGTATTGTCGGTCTAGGCCGCTTCATCCAACAATACCGCTGAATCAAAGTATGACATGCTGGTAAGCAGTATGACTATTATCGCCCACAACTCTTTGGGTTCTACTCGTGCATATAACATCTATGCATAGACGTGGCTCGGATGCCACTGTTGGGAACGTAATATTTCAAAAAATTTCCTACGATCACGCAAGATCTATCTAGGAGAAGCATAGCAATGAGCGAGGAGAGTGTGTCCACGTACCCTCGTAGACCGAAAGCCGAAGCGTTTATCAACGCGGTTGATGTAGTTGTACGTCTTCACGATCCGACCGATCCAAGCATAGAACGCACGGCACCTCCATGCTCAGCACACGTTCAGCTCGATGACGTCCCTTGTACTCTTGATCCAGTTGAGGCTGAGGGAGAGTTCCGTCAGCATGACAGCATGGAGACAGTGATGACCGAGGTGTGTAACTATGGAGGGGGCACTACACATGCCCCCTCCCCACATATATAAAGGAGGGAGGGGGAGGCCGGCCGGCCCTAGGGGGCGCGCCCAAGGAGGGGGAGTCCTACTAGGACTACTAGTCCTAGTAGGATTCTACCATAAGGGAGAGAGGGGGAAGGAAGGAGAGGGAGAGGGAGTAGGAAAGGGGGGGGGGCGCCGCCCCCCTTCCCTTGTCCAATTAAGATTGGAAGGGGGGGGGGGGCTGCCCTGGCTGCCCTCCTCTTTCTCCAACGAGGCCCATGGTGGCCCATTAGTTCCCCTGGGGGGTTCCGGTAACCCCTCTAGCACCCCGGTTTTACCCGAAACTATCCAGAACACTTCTGGTGTCCGAATAACATGGTCCAATATATCAATTTTTATGTCTCGACCATTTCGAGACTCCTCATCATGTCCGTAATCTCATCCGGGACTCCTAACAACCTTCGGTCATCAAATCACATAACTCATAATACAAATCGTCATCGAACGTTAAGCGTGCGGACCCTACGGGTTCGAGAACTATGTAGACATGACCGAGACACATCTCTGGTCAATAACCAATAGCGGAACCTGGATGCTCATATTGGCTCCTACATATTCTACAAAGATCTTTATCGGTCAAACCGAATAACAACATACGTTGTTCCCTTTGTCATCGATATGTTACTTGCCCGAGATTCTATCGTTGGTATCCTCATACCTAGTTCAATCTCGTTACCGGCAAGTTTCTTTACTAGTTCCGTAATGCATCGTCCCGCAACTAACTCATTAATCACATTGCTTGCAAGGCTTATAGTGATGTGCATTATCGAGAGGGCCCAGAGATACCTCTTCGATACTCGGAGTGACAAATCCTAATCTCGGTCTATGCCAACTCAACAAACACCATTGGAGACACCTGTAGAGCATCTTTATAATCACCCAGTTACATTATGACGTTTGATAGCACACTAAGTGTTCCTCCGGTATTCGGGAGTTGCATAATCTCATAGTCATAGGAACACGTATAAGTCATGAAGAAAGCAATAGCAATAAACTAAATGATCATAGTGCTAAGCTAGCGGATGGGTCTTCTCCATCTCATCATTCTCTAATGATGTGATCCCATTCATCAAATGACAACACATGTCTATGGCTAGGAAACTTAACCATCTTTGATTGACGAGCTAGTCAAGTAGAGGCATACTAGGGACACTTTCTTTGTCTATGTATTCACACATGTACTAACTTTCCGATTAATACAATTCTAGCATGAATAATAAACATTTATCATGATATAAGGAAATATAAATATCAACTTTATTATTGCCTCCAGGGCATATTTCCTTCATTAGGTAGTAGTACTTATTTTCCGGTGTATAAATCGCAGCTCGCTCGGCAGTCCCGAAGTAAGTACGGTGAGGTCTTTCCACACCCTGCCAGACAAAGAAAATAATTACTTGATATCAGGAAATGAACAAAGTTGCCGATATGGTGCGATAATGATCGATTGAACTTCTGGAGCATTTGAGTCATGTCCGCATAGTCCTCGGGATCTTTTCGTCTCGAGTCTAAGACGATTACTACTCCATGCTCAAGCTTAATTTCTTGGAGAATAAAGTGGAAGCTGCGCACACATGCATAACTCGTCAATTACATTACTTAACCTTGAGTAATAAGGGAAACCGAATATGCACAAGACAATAACACTCACTTGAAGTTGTAAGGAAAGAGCATTTTATCTTTGTTTTGAATTTTGAGCAACATTGTAGCAAGTTGTTCTCGATTTCTTTGACATTCTTTTGAACCGTCCATTCATGTATGATATTTGGGTTAATGAACCCAATGTCATAGATTTGAGCTTTTCTGCATTCGACGATCTTCAATCTGCATAATATAGTGAGGATAATTATATATACACATGCAATGAAAAAGCTGAGCTATATACAGCGACTTAATTACGGAAGTAGTACTTACAGACAGTAGCAAGTCACGAATGTTTTGTCGAGGGCCTTTTGATTGTATAACTGGAATAACTCGTCAAATTCAACAGAGAATAGACCAGTTCCAACGAGGTCGTGCTCCTCTTTAATTCTCATCGTCAAAACATCCTTCCCAGACTCTCTACAGGTTTTCATGTACCATTGATGGAATCTTCGCATCATCATTGTGATAGGAGGACTTTCATCTTTGACGAGAGGCTTCCCATACTGGTATCTGAATTCCTCCACCTCCATTGTATCAAACTGTACATCATCGCCCAGGTAATCAGCAGGATTGGTACCGAGCACCATCCCTGACAGATTAGCGACGATATCGCTAGACACCATGAGCGGGGGGCACGATTGGTTCGCCTATTCGCCGAGCTGGGGAATTTTGTTCCCACTTCTTTGTTCTTCTAACCTTTTATCACTGGAAGTAGTTCCCGACCGCCGCACATCTTCATATGTCCTTTTAAGAGCGCGGAAATAGTTGGAATCCAACGGAGGCAGTGGTTGTCGCTTCAGGGCATCGATAGTGCGCTTCGCATTCATCGGATCTATCATCTCCTTCGGTGGTGGAGGTTTCTTTGCAAAAAAGGCCCTCACTTCGGCTTCACTGATCTCTATGTTTTCCTTCTCGGTCTCTTGTACGGTAACTTTTCTAGAGGCTTGAGAGATGGACCATATCTGAATTCCTGCCTCCTGCCTCTACTTGTACTTCTAGCCACCGGAGCGGCGGCGTCTCTTTTCCATTGTTTCTTACGAGGAGGAGAAGGAGGCAGAGTGCTCCGACGTGCCAGAGGAGCCTAAGTGGCGACGACTGTCTTCCGTCGTTACTGACTAGGCGAAGGAGGAGGCGGACTGCTCGGACGCGCTGGAGGAGGCGGAGTGATGGCCTCACACGCCAGAGGAGCCATAGAAGGATGCGGAGTGCCTTGATCACTCGCCGGAGGAGGAGATGGAGTGCCCTGACTCGCTGGAGGAGGAGGAGGCAGAGGCATCCAGTTCGGAAGCTTGATGTACTCCTTCCGCCATAGACATGTAGTCCTCAGAGCATAACTCAGCTAAGTCTCCCCTTCATCTGTAGGATGGTCAAGCTCGAGCTCCTCGAACCCCTCCATTACTTCATCCACCAACACAACATCATAGCCGTATGGAATCAAACGACAGTGAAAAGTTTCGTCGGGTCGAGGAGGTGCAACAGAGCCGACCACTGCCTTCAAGGTGAGGTTCTGCCATTTCGTCATAAGCTGGCAATGTTGAGCCTCCGTGATAGCATTCACGGGGTAGCTAGGAGCCGTGAAGTTAGACTGCTGAACGAGCTCCGTGGAAGCTACACTGCTTCTTCACTGAGATGGTAGGGTAGCTTCTGGGGTAGATTCGTGCCACTGAGATGGTTGGCTGGCAGCTCGCTGCCTCTCAACTTATTCCTCTAGCTTTAGTACTCTTGCATTGAGCTTCTACATTTTGCTCTGCTCAAGTTTCCTCTTCCTCTCCCGGGTTTTGTAACCGACTGCGCCGGGAAACCCAACCTTCCACGCAACAGAGCCTGGTGTGCCTCGTGTTCGTCCAGGGTGCTCAGGATTCCCGAGGACTCGGTCAACTCGTCATTCTCTCTGTCGGGAATGAACGTCCCGTCCTACGCTGCAGCGATATACTTCTGAAGCTTCTTGACATGTATTGCAAGTTGCTTGTTGATACGTCTCCAACGTATCTACTTTTCCAAACACTTTTGCCCTTGTTTTGGACTCTAACTTGCATGATTTGAATGAAACTAACCCGGACTGACCCTATTTTCAGTAGAACTACCATGATGTTGTTTTATGTGTAGAAAAGAAAAGTTCTCGGAATAACCTGCAAATCCACGGAGGGACTTTTCAGAATTAATAAGAATTTTTGGCGAAAGAATCAGGGCCAAGGGGCCCAAAGCCTGTCCACGAGATAGGGGGGAGCGCCCCCCTAGGGCGCGCCCCCTATCTCGTGGGCCCCCCGTACCTCCTCCGTCCTCAACTCAAACTCCATATATACCGTCTCGCGGAGAAAAAAATCAGAGAGAAAGTTTCATCGCGTTTTACGATACGGAGCCGCCGCCAAGCCCTAATCTCTGTCGAGAGGGCTGATCTGGAGTCCGTTTGGGGCTCCATAGAGGGGGATTCGTCGTCGTCGTCATCATCAACCATCCTCCATCACCAATTTCATGATGCTCACCACCGTGTGTGAGTAATTCCATCGTAGGCTTGCTGGACGGTGATGGGTTGGATGAGATTCACCATGTAATCAAGTTAGTTTTGTTAGGGTTTGATCCCTAGTATCCACTATGTTCTGAGATTGATGTTGCTATGACTTTGCTATGCTTAATGCTTGTCACTAGGGCCCGAATGCCATGATTTCAGATCTGAACCTATTATGTTTTCATGAATATATGTGTGTTCTTGATCCTATCTTGCAAGTCTATAGTCACCTATTATGTGTTATGATCCGACAACCCCGAAGTGACAATAATCGGGATACTTCTCGGTGATGACCGTAGTTTGAGGAGTTCATGTATTCACTATGTGTTAATGCTTTGGTCCGGTTCTCTATTAAAAGGAGGCCTTAATATCCCTTAGTTTCCACTAGGACCCCGTTGCCACGGGAGGGTAGGACAAAAGATGTCATGCAAGTTCTTTTCCATAAACACGCATGACTATTTACGGAATACATGCCTACATTACATTGATGAACTGGAGCTAGTTCTATTGCATGAGGAATCACATCCAGCATAATTATCCATCACTGATCCATTGCCTACGAGCTTTTCATATATTGTTCTTCGCTTATTTACTTTTCCGTTGCTACTGTTACAACTACTACAAAAACCCCAAAACATTTATCTTTACTGTTGCTACTGTTACCATTACTATCATACTACTCTTGCTACCAAATACTTTGCTGCAGATACTAAGTTATACAAGTGTGGTTGAATTGACAACTCAACTGCTAATACTCAAGAATATTCTTTGGCTCCCCTTGTGTCGAATCAATAAATTTGGGTTGAATACTCTACCCTCGAATGCTGTTGCGATCCCCTATACTTGTGGGTTATCACTTGTTTGTCGAAACGCACTTCCCTGTTTCAGGGTCCAAAGTTCCCCCAGCCCCAAAGAACCAATTCCTTGAACGGTCTCACCATTTCAATGTCTCTGGTTCAACCCCTTTAGCAATCAGGTCATTCTCAGCTTTGTCCCACAGCGGTCGGGCTTTGAGGTAGCCACCTAACCCCGTGCGATGGTGATACTGCTTCTTTGTAGCATTTATCTTGTTTGTCTCTGACATCTTCTTACTCTTGTCCGATATCTTGTAGGCCACAAATGCGGGCCAATGATCTCTTATCTTCTCAAATCGGTGGTGAATTCTGGAATCCTCCCTTTATCGACAAACGTTGATTTCAACTCATTCTTCTACCTCCTGAATAGATCTGCCATCTTCTTAAGAGCACACGCCTTGACCAATGGCTCTATAACTGGCTTATTCGGATCCTCCTCTGGCGGTAAGGTGAAATTTGCCTTCAGCGAGGTCCAAAGATCATCTTTTTGTCTATCGGTGACATAAGAAACTTGAGGATCATTTTGCTTTAGGTAATTTTTAGGTTATTTTAAATATCTATTTTAATCAAAAACAGATTTTGTTATTTTAGTTTGCTATTAAAGTTTCTAACAAAAAATTTCTTTATGAAAATGCATTTTGCTATTATTGTTTTGAACAGAAAATACTTTGATAATTTTAGTTATTGCATAAATTTTATATAATTTTAGTTTCAAAAATACTAGAGGTTTATAAAAGCTTTTTAGTTGATTCCTTTTGCTATTAGAGTTTTATAAAAGCTTTTTAGTTGATTCTTTTTGCTATTGAAGAATATTATAGTTTTATTTTAGTTGATCATAACAGAATATTTTAATTGATTATTTTTAGTTCATACTTTTCGCTATTAATTCATTCTTTTTTGCTATTAGTTCATTTCTTTTTTCTATTAGTTCATTCTTTGAGCTAAATGACCCTGAAATTGAAAAGCATTGCAAATGAACTCTGAACAAGGTTGAAAGTTGCATGGTATGATCATTTCACCCACATAGCATGTTCTAAAAAGTTGAGAGGGTTACGGCAAAAACTGGATGCACTTCGTGTGCAAAATGGACAATCTCTTTCGAAGTATCAGAGTTTTGGACAAAAACTCATCTGTTACAAAGGGATTTCAATTTTTTTCAACTTATTTGAACTCCAGACTTTTTGTGTGTTCAAAATGCACCATTCAAAGCCACATCATCAAGTTTCAACCCTTTCTAACTTCATTTGGTATTTTTCATGCATTTACTGATTTTTTGAGCTAAATGACCCTGAAATTGAAAAGCACTACAAATGAACTCTGAAAAGGTTGAAAGTTGGCATGGTATCATCATTTCACCCACATAGCATGTGCTAAATATTTGAGAGGGTTACGGCAAAAACTGGATGCACTTCGTGTACAAAATGGACAATCTTTTTTGATGTATCAGTGTTTCTTATGAAAACTCATCTGTTACAAAAGGCATTTCATTTCTTGCGCGTATTATATATAATTAAGTGTGTCAAAAAACATTACATAACATCATGAATAGATAAGTGACCAAATTAATAGAAGTGCATCATCACATTAAAACCAAAGTACATACATAGTTCTCATTGAACAACATATAGCTCTCCAGAGCATCTAATAATTAAACCATACATTGAAACTATGTAAAACATTTCAATGCAACAAAAAATGTGATTATAATCGCAAGTAAGGTAACAATTGATCCAACGGCATAATGATACCAAGCCTCGGTATGAATGGCATATTTTCTAATCTTTCTAATCTTCAAGCGCATTGCATCCATCTTGATCTTGTGATCATCGACGACATCCGCAACATGCAACTCCAATATCATCTTCTCCTGCTCAATTCTTTTCAATTTTTCCTTCAAGTAATTGTTTTCTTCTTCAACTAAATTTAACCTCTCGACAATAGGGTCGGTTGGAATTTCCGGTTCACATACCTCCTAGATAAAAAAACCTATGTCACGTTGGTCGGCATAATTTTCATAAACACTAAATGAACCAAATAGTTATAAAAGATAATATATACCATATCCAAATCATAGACAGGACGAGGCCGACGGAGGGAGATACCAAAACCATCGCACTATATAATAACAAAAAATAATAAAAGTAAGAAAATTACACAAGTATCTATCTAAATCATACAAGTAAGAACTTTTTTCTTTTAGAAGGAAGATAAGATCAAGAGGCTCACCACGGTGGTGCCAGCGACGAGATCGGCGCGGGCAATCGACAGCGTGAGGACGGGGACGGGACAGGACGGACCGCCAAACCTAGACAAATCTTGAGGAAAATGGTGCTTGGACAAGGATCTTCAAGAGGAGACAGCTTAAGTGTGGATTGGGCATTTAATCAAACACCTCATGTGCATAGGAGGTGAGCTAGAGCACAACAAAGCTCTCCCACGTCCGGCCAAAAAAATAGAGCACTCCACTGCTCTGCTCGCAGGCGAGGGGGTATATATAGCCATCTCACTGGTCCCTGTTCGTGGCTGGAACCGGGACTAAAGGACCCTATTTGGTCCTGGTTCCAGCCGCGAACCGGGACCAATGTTTGTGGGCCAGGAGCGAGGACCATTGGTCCTGGTTCGTGTCTGGAACCAGGACCAAAAGGGCCAGACGAATCGGGACCAATGCGCCACGAGGCCCGGCCGACCCCCTGGCCTCACGAACTGGGACCTATGCCCCCATGGGTCCCAGTTCGTGACTGAACCGGGACTAATGGGCTAGCCCGGCCTGGACCGAAGCCCTATTTTCTACTAGTGATTGTTATAGAAAAGGGGAGTAAAAAGGCTGAGTTTTTTTATATGTGCCTTCTCATAAGAGAAGCTAGCATTGGTATCGTTGCGTGCTATATAAAGGGTTCTTACCCCCTTTCTGCGATGGAGTTTTAAACCGTCTCCTTGCCAGTGTGTGTGATAGGGGGGGGGGTCCTTCCCACACGATCCAGAAACCATCGGGGGTAGGCGAGCGGCTACTGACATTTTCCATAGAATAAATGTATGAGAAGTCGCGTCTGTCCCATATGTTACGTCTCGACATTACGTTTCTCATCCGAAAGACATCCCAAACGATTGCGCTGCTATAGTCATGTGGAAAAGGTGTACCACAAACACTTAATCTACCACTGTGTTTGTGATATATATGTTATCGCACACAGTTCAAAAATGTAAAATGTGTGCGATGCCTCTACTATCGCCAACATGTCAATTTTCATAACTGTGTGCGATAGGTATTCCTATCACACACGGGCTCCATATATGCACCGTCTTTTTTTGTCCAATATTACACATGCCTACAGGCTTGAAAGGTTTGCCATATTACCATGAATCACACACGCATATGAGACGGAACTGTGTGTGCACCCGTCGAGCATCGCAAATGTTTCACGTCAAAGAACCATTTGTTCTATAGTTTCCATCGCACACACTATTTTCTTTCTAACCGTGTGTACATTATTTTATTCCCTCCTATTTAATTTTATTTTCCCCTGTAATTTATTATTCAAATAGGAAATTTTGAAATATGAAACATGGAATTCAAATTCTTAGCACAATGGTTCAACAACCAATCCATAAATAAAATTCCCAGTACAATATGTTCAGTAATTACAAGATTAGGTAACAATTAACTATGATGAACCACAATATTTAGAGGCGGTAAAGGTGAAGAGAGAAGTGTAAATCATTTTGGCTAACGATGGTGTTGAAGAAGTGGAATACACATAATGTGCCCTCCTACATGCCATAGGCGTGAACAACTTTTGGCCAACCCCTTGTGACGATCGTTCGCTCATCCTTCACCGCCTTTGGGAATACTTCTAGGCCATTATGATGGTAGTATGAATTATATACTTTAATCTTAGTTGCCTCCACCCTGGTCATGTAGTTTGCAAGGTAATTATCAGTAAATTGCTTCAGAAACCACAGAAAAGAGAAAACTTTCACATATTCATGTCTAATAGAGTAACTCGTTATGGGCAGGGAGAAAAGGCAACACATTACTTACCATCCTAAAGTTCACTGTCGTCTTGGACAAAGTGTAAATAAAGAGTTTAATTCACATCACCTATCTCTTTCGCCTAATATCTTTCTTAGTTTCCCCACTTGACACTTGTTCATGAATATCTCATTGCCCCATACACAAAAGGGATCAAAGCGTGGATCAGTACCGCTGATATATGTACCTACAGGCAACCAGTAAAATACAACTACCTCCGTTCCTAAGTACAAGTATTTTTTTAGAGATTTCAATATGAACTACATATGGATGTATATAGTCATAATTTAGATTATAATGTAGATTAACTCATTTTGCTCCGCATGTAGTCTATATTGGAATCTCTAAAAAGACTTATATTTAGGAACGGAGGGTGTATAAGACATGGGATGTGAAGAAAATATGCCCTAGAGGCAATAATAAAGTTGTTATTTATATTTCCTTATATCATGATAAATGTTTATTATTCGTGCTAGAATTCTATTAACCAGAAACTTAGTACATGTGTGAATACATAGACAAAAAGAGTGTCCCTAGTGTGCCTCTACTTGACTAGCTCGTTAATCAAAGATGGTTAAGTTTCCTAACCATAGACATGTGTTGTCATTTGATGAACGAGATCACATCATTAGAGAATGATGTGATGGACAAGACCCATCCGTTATCTTAGCATAATGATTGTTTAGTTTTATTGCTATTGGTTTCTTCATAACTTATACATATTCCTCTGACTATGAGATTATGCAACTACCAAATACCAGAGGAACACTTTGTGTGCTATCAAACATCACAACGTAACTGGGTGATTATAAAGATGCTCTACATGTGTCTCCAAAGGTGTTTGTTGAGTTGGCATAGATCAAGATTAGGATTTGTCACTCTGTGTATCAGAGAGGTATCTCTGGGCCCTCTCGGTAATGCACATCACTATAAGCCTTGCAAGAAATGTGACTAACGAGTTAGTTATGGGATTATGCATTACAGAACGAGTAAAGAGACTTGCCGGTAATGAGATTGAACTAGGTATGATGATATCGATGACCAATAATCGGGCAAGTAACATACCGATGACAAAGGGAATAACGTATGTTGTTAAGCGATTTTACCGATAAAGATCTTCGTAGAATATGTAGGAGCCAATATGAGCATCCATGTCCCGCTATTGTTTATTGACCGGAGATGTGTCTCGGTCATGTCTACATAGTTCTCGAACCCGTAGGGTCCGCACGCTTAATGTTCGATGATGATTTGTATTAGGAGTTATGTGTTTTGATGACCGAAGTGTATTCGGAGTCCCAGATGAGATCACGGACATGACGAGGAGTCTCTAAATTGTCGAGAGGTAAAGATTCATATATTGGAAGGTTGTATTCGGACATCGGAATGGTTCCGAGTGATTCGGGTATTTTACTGGAGTACCGAGGGGTTACCGGAACCCCCCGGGGAAGTAATGGGCCTTATTGGGCCATAGGGGAGAAGAGGAGGAAGGCCAAGGGGAGGTGGTGCCCCCCCCATGGAGCCCTAATTGGACTAGGGGTGGGGGCGGTGACCCCCTTGCACTTTCCTACTCCCTCTCCCTTTCCCTCTTTCCTACTCCGGAAAGGAAAGTGGAATCCTACTAGGACTTGGTAGTCCTAGTAGGACTCCCCACCATGGCGCTCCCCCTAGGCCGGCGGCCTCCTCCAGCCCTCCTTTATATACGGGGGAAGGGGGCACCCCAAAGCACAACGGACAATCTCTTAGCCGTGTGCGGTGCTCTCCTCCATAGTTTAACACCTCAGTCATATCATCGTAGTGCTTAAGCGAAGCCCTGCGCCGGTAACTTCATCATCACCGTCGCCACGCCATCGTGCTGACAAAACTCTCCCTCGACCCTCTACTGGATCAAGAGCTCGAGGGACGTCATCGTGCTGAACGTGTGCTGAACACGGAGGTGCCGTATGTTCATTACTTGGATCGGTTGGATGGTGAAGATGTTCGACTACATCAACTGCGTTACTAAACACTTCTGCTTTCGGTCTACGAGGGTACGTGGACACACACTCTCGTCTCGTTGCTATGCATCTCCTAGATAGATCTTGCGTGATCATAGGAATTTATTTGAATTACTATGTTCCCCAACAGGATGCAGCTAACCTCAACGGCAAACAACAACATTGCCCATTGTAGCCCTGCGTAAGTACATAGAAACGTAATGTTAACTACAACAAGGTTAACATCCACAAAAAATAGCAAATGATAATAAAATGGCAACATCTATAGTGATATCTTCATTGAGAAAGAGTATCAAAGTAGCAAAGGGATGGATTAAAAAATGGATATAATTGTTTACTACAGTAGGCACGTTTAACTACAGACAACCTAGTACAATCACTAAAACTAGTACTGATAGAAATGAAATTGACAGAGTTAAGCATTGCAAGGCAGGTGCCGCTAGAGTAGAGAATGACCAAGTTGTCTATAAAAAGGTAGGGAAAATAGCTAAGATGGGTTAGGCGTGTTATTACAACATGCTTAATACATCAACCGTACAAAACATAGCCATTGCAACTAGTATTGGTAAGATTGAACTGGTCAGTTCATACTTGGTAAGTTCTAAGGGGTAGTTGCTAGGGCAGTTCACATGGGCTAGAGACCGCCCCAAGTCGGCGGCAGCAAAGGCGAGGTGTTCCTCTGTGTCAAAGCATGGATCCGTGCCGCTGGCATGTGTACCTACAAGAAGCAAGTAAATGTTAGAAGCTAAAATGCAATTGCACAATTGATGTAAAATATTGTAAGACATGGGGTGCATCTAACCTCGAAGGCAAACAACAACATCGCCCGTTATGGCCCTGCGTAAGTACATGGAAAGGTATGTTAACTATAACAGGGTTAGCATCCACCAAAAATAGCAAATGGAAATAAAACGACAACATCTCTAGTGATATGTTCATTGCAAAGAGTAGCACGGTAGCAAAGGGACAAATTAGAAAATGGATACTGTTGGAAATATGCCCTAGAGGCAATAATATTGTATTATTATATTTTCATTATTCATAGTTAAGAGTTTATATTCCATGCTATAGCTGCTATGATCCTGGAATATGCGATGCAATGGAAACTCATATGCACACACTGGTACAACAAGCTGCTATACAAACGGTTTTTAATCCCTTTTCCCGACGACGTTCAGAACCCGCCAAGTGAGTGACTGCGATAGGGGGGTCCTTCCCATACGACCCAGAAACCATCGGCGATAGGGAGCCTCGATGCATATACAGTACTCCCTACTCGTTTGTGCTCGCATTGCCATCACAATCGGTATTCAGTGGTGCTACATTTACGATGCATGACCCATCACAAATAGTTCACGATTATAGAAGTAGAAAATCACACACATTTACTTTTCCTTGACTGTGTGCGATTCGATATTACAGTGCACACATTTGTCGCTATAAAACTGTATGCGAAGTTTGAATACATCCCACACGATTCATCCGTCGTACCCGCATCAGATGATCGACCTATCACACGCGTTCTTCTATGACCAAACGTTTGTGATGTGCACAACATCACAAACAAT
The DNA here is from genome assembly GCF_018294505.1 of Triticum aestivum. Lineage (NCBI taxonomy): Eukaryota > Viridiplantae > Streptophyta > Magnoliopsida > Poales > Poaceae > Triticum > Triticum aestivum. The sequence continues at coordinate 173,357,679 of NC_057813.1, forward strand.
CCTTAATTGCGAAGCGTGTGTGATAAGGTGACTATCACAAACATTTAGTAAGAAAGAACTGTGTGCGATGCTATTGTTAATCGCACACGTTTTTTCTTGGCTGATCGTGTGTGCAGTAGATATTGATCGCACACGTAGTGGATCCTAGAAACGTGTCTAATCTCCACGTCTACCACAGATGTTTAGCTTTCGCAAACCGTGTGCAGTGTAATCCCTAATTGATCCCTAATTTAAAAATAATATGCTTTGAATTTGAAAGTAGGCAATCACTTATTTCATATCCAACCATGTTTATTACAAATATTAGTTCAACCACAAATGCATAATTCGATGCACACATACATATACTAAAGAACTACAGAAGCACCAAGTAAGGAATAATGAACCACAGTTGTACTAAAGACTGTAAAGAGAGGGGCGAAGGACATTCTGGTTGTTGGAGAAGGTGAAGCGGAATGCCCATATTGTGCCCTCCTCCATGCGTGCGCGCATGACTTTAGGCCAACCCCTTGTGATGGCTGCCCATCCATCCTTCACTGTCTTCATTTGGACTTCTGGATGCTCATTGTAGTCTGGATGAAATACTTTAACCTTCGTTGCGGGTCCACTAATCATGTACTTTGCGAGGTAATCTTGAGTGAACTGCTTTGGGAACCACTGCAAACGAAAAAGATTCAGACATTGTTGTCTAACAACTCATTATGGGCAGTAAAAAGAGAAGGCTGTAGAGTTTGTAGTTACCATCATACAACTCACTATTGTGTTGGATAGAGCATAAACAAATAATTTGCTAGCAACCATTCGTATCTTTTTGCTAATAATCCTTATTAGTTTCCTCACTTGATGCTTGTTCATGAATATCTCATTACCCCATACGCAAAAAGGGTTGATGCACGGATCCTTGCCAGGGGCATATGTACCTACAAGCAACAAGTCAATATTAGAAGCTAACAAGTGTCCAGGCCTGGATCTATATGCACTACATTATGGAACGACGGGGGGAGTACAAGCTGAGGGATGAAACTAACCTCGGCGGAAAATGGTGGCCACTCCCGTTTTTGTCCTGCATAAGTAGTGGAAAGGCATGATAAGTACAACAACCTTAACATCAAACAAGTTAGCAAAGGTAAATAACATCATCTCCAAATGATAACTTGAATGTGTTGGTTTTAGCATGTTGTTAATGCAGATATAAAATGGAAGGCAATGTTACTGAGAACAGGCTTAACAACATCAAATATTGCAATTCAAACTGGTATTGTTGAAAATGAATAGAATGTAGGTAATGCTTAAACATCACACTGGATAAATGTGTAAAACTGAAATAAAGGGCATGTGTTAACTATACCAGGCATAACTGGAACCAAATATAGCCGTTCAAACTGGTATTGATGCAGTCGAGTGGCACAGTTCCGACTTGCACATAATGAACATCACATTGTGAGTGACTGAAATAAACAAGGCATAAATGATCAGTATAACAACCAAATATAGCCATTGAAAACAGGACAGTCTCACTGCAACCACCTAACAAGCAAATACAGAAAAACATGGCATATGCTTGAAAACTGGACAAGTGCTCACTTCAACCAACGTAACAAGAAAATACAAATAAACAAGGCATCTGCTTGAAAACTAGACAAATGCTCACTGCAACCAACCTAACAACCAAATACAGATAAACAAGGCATATGCTTGATAACTGGACAAATGCTCACTGCAACCAACCTAAGAACCAAATACATATAAACAAGGCATCTGCTTGATAACTGAAAAATGCTCACTGCAACCAACCTAACAACCAAATACAAATAAACAAGGCATCTACTCACTATAAACAACCATATATAGCCATTCGTGAAACTGAAGTGGACAATTCATACTTAAACATTACATAGCCCTATTGAACAATACATTTTTGCATAACTATAATAATTAAACACGACACAGTTAAAGCACCGCACGGAAAATGCTACTACAACAAATGATACGGATTGGCGAGCTAGAAAAGGTAAGATTTGCTGATAGGATGTTGCCTCACATGTCATGGACGGGATCCTTCCAGTTGGAAGAGCACATACCCATGGTGCCCTCTCTGATGTCATAGGTGGGTTGTTTCACCTTAGAAGAACCTTTGTCGGTGCCCTCCTCATGGTCGTGATCATGAGATCTGACTTGGCAATTGAGGATCCCAAGCCATCGTCGTAGAACGTGTCCTTCAGAAATGACAAAATGGGCTCGATGTCATACAAGGATCGCAAATCCTTGACCGCTTGGTGGAGGAGATCAGCAGCAGGGCCGTCGAAGAGATCGACGGTGGTTGAACTAGAGGGGTTGGGGATGGACCACTTAACATGTGGCATGGCCCGTGTGAAGCTGTTGCTGTCGACGAGCTTGATGTCGTAGCCAGCTTTCCCGAGATACAATAATATGCTAGCCCACTGACATGAAGCCTTCGGCATGGCAATGTAGTCAACATCTTCGCCGACTTCCGTGGTGACGTGTTGCTCCAGGATCGACAGGTCGGGGAGAACGGCGGCCACCTCGCCAACATTCGCCGGAGAGGCCGTGATAAACCTCTTCTTGGCCGAACGCTCGTCGGGCTCCCCGGGATACATGGTTGATCTTAGGGTATTACATTCTAGAGCTAGGGATGTGGATCTGGCGGGGATGGACACCGCATGCCTCATCTAAAAAGTCAGGGGAGTGGGCGACTGTATGGGAATCGCTGGGTAACCTGAACTTTACTATCTAAGCTAGGAGGAACGGGCAGACCGACAGGGGTTGGTGATGGTCGTGGCGGCGGTGAGCTAGGATTTTAGCGGGGGGGGGGGGGGGGGGGCTGGGTAGGGGGACTGTGGAGGGGTGGTGGTGTTTGAGGATACGCCGCGGCTACTGAAAATACTAGGTGATGCCCGCGCGTTGCTGCGGGATACCATTATTTTTTCCTAAGCATATTAGCATGAAACATGTCAGGTGAAAGGCGAATTAACAACTGGTAGTTGCTAGTAATTGAAATATAACAACAAACCCTTAGTTTTTTCATGTCTGGCAAACATGGGGAACTATCTTCGGATCAATATGTCATCATACATAACTATATAAAACAAATAGACATATGAAGTTTATGCTAGGTTGAAAGATTGTATGTACATCTTAGTTAACGTACACACTCACATATATATGCACCCTTGCTTCAAACTTTGTCTCTAACAGTGAAAATTATCAGCTAAAAAGTCAAATAAAGATAGAACAAATAATGGAATGGATAAAAATTGAGAGATGGGTATAGGAGAGAAAAGAGATACAACCACAGATTTAGGAGGGGAAAACCTAGGCTCAACTCGCTTTGTAGTGTATTCAGAAGATAGCACACAGAAAAATGTTTCTTTTGCAAGATGTTTAAGGTCTCCTTTGGCAGGGTAATAAATGACATGTAATAAAATTAGTACTAAGGAAGTATTATGTGTTAGGCCAAATAAGAAGAATTACCATGAGATAATATCAGTAACAAATTAACAGAGAATGGAAATCATATTATCTTGGCAGAAACCTTAAGACTATAGTTGGTCCAACATGTTATTGGACATTGTCACGGCTTAAAACATTGAGGATGTTTATCCTACAAAAATTCAGTACATACTGTGATATTGAGCAGTTCCTAGACGTTCCAATAATCAACGTATCGAACATAGAGTATTTGCTGCAAGATAAAATTTATTTCTATTATGCACCAACAATAATATATCAAGAAAAATATATGCAAAAAAGCAACCTAAAAGTTATAATAGTAGAGTCAAGATTGGGCACAGACCTACCGGATCGTACACAATGACCATCAGGCATTCAATCATGTCATGCTTGGTAACCATGCTACGTTGTGGGCAGGGAGTCATTCAGATTGTGGCCACTCAATGCACCCTCCAGATGGGAAACTTTGATGTTTTAAGGCCTTGCAAAAAAAACTAATTGAAACATAGATCATACAGATCATCCTTGTACATAGAGCATAGCAGCAGCGGAGGCTTTCCTCATCGGTAATCAAATAGGGAAAATGTAAACAGAAGTGGGTTCCCCAAAGGATAGAATCGAAGGGTGGCCTCTCCTTTGGCTTCTTGGCAAGTTTAGGCAGAAAATGAAGGGGTTGTGGTGCTGTTTGTATATCATGTTGCGCCGCAAAAAGAGACAAACAAGGAGGGGGGGGGGTCTGCAAACCATAGATCAGATCCAATCGTGGCCAACCTATGCATGATTGGAGGGACACGAGGGGACAGATACCTGTAGAGAATCATGAATCCTCGGAGCTGAACTGTGGCTCTAGCTTGCCCTCAAGGATGTTGATGTGGCTGAAGTACGCCTCCATCCATCCTCTAGATTTATTGCCTTGCGATCTTGCTGCACCATCGCTGCTGTAGCTGCCGGTGCTATCTGTGATGGTGTTCGCAAACCCTAGATGAAGCTGCATTCTGTTGCATCCGTCGCCTCATGGGGTTATTTGTCGTTGGGGAGAGAGATGGATGGGGAATAGGAGATGGTGAGGGATTCTGAATGGAGGACGTTTCCACTGGAGGACGGTTCGCTTTTGTGCGCTTCCACTTCCATGGGTCGAGGGAGGAGTCAACCCGATGGGCGTGACCACGTGAAGCACCGGGATCAATTCGAGCTACAGATCTGAGCCATCTGTGGTGAATCAAATGGACGAAAATAATTGTGGTGATGTGGATGCATGAGAATGTAGAGAGATTAAGTAGTGGGGGCTCCTATTTAGATATAGTAGATTAGTAACAGTGGGTGGAGATGGTGGTGGACGAGGGAGGGAGATGGTTCAAATGCCTCCGCGACTGCAATTTTACTATAAGGTCAGTGCTGGAGGAGTGTGGGTGACGGTTGAAGTACGATGGCTACTAAAATTTGGGTAAAGGAATTGATGCGGGAAGGGAGTACCCAAGATCGCGCACGGTCGAATATGCGTGTATAATAATAAGGAAAAGTGGTGGAACCGCCGATTTTTGCAACGCTCAAGGAGGGTAGTTTGTTTTTATATTTCTAGCTAGCTAGTCTATCGCACACGGTTCGTCCTAATTTCTAAATAAACTACCCGCCTTTAGCTTGCACAGGTGGTGATTTTACAGCGCACTTGCATCACACACGGTTAAGCCAGTACCTCCACCCTTTGCTCGCGCTTGCGCAATCGTGGTGATTTTACAGCGCACTTGCATCGCACACGGTTGAGCCAGTACCTCCACCTTTGCTCGCGCTTGTGTAGTCGTGGTGATTCACACCGCAGTTGCATTGCACACGGTTAAGACATTATACCCGTGTCCATTGAGCATCATTAGAGTCTTTGCAGCAAAAAAACGTTAGAGAGGGTCAGAAGATAGCCACACTAGCATGTGGCCCAAATATATATGAGTGAGAAGGGTGGTCTGTGATGTTCACAATTCCAATGCACAACTTTGACAACACGGGCCCACGGTTGGACGCGTCGTCGAAGATCGATGGAGGGGCTAGAAGTCAAGAACCACCTAGGAGTGGCCAAATTTATGTAGGAATATTGTGTGTCATGTTTAAAACTTGAACTACACAATGCACAACTTTGGTGGCACCTGCCTCACAAACCCAAAAGCACCCTTGGATATATCTATAATGACATAATGTCGTAGCTAGAACTACAAAAAAAGACACATCTGTGACATTTTGGGCTGAACGATTTTTTTCTGTCATACTTATGACACTTCTATGACGATAATTGTGAAAAAACCCGGTATCATCATAGATGTGGTGGGCTCCTACTTCTATGACAAAAAATCATGAAAGAAAATGGGATTTTCGTCCTGGGCAGGCCGGAGAAGCAGCTGCATGACATTCTTTGGGCTGTCCATGACGGAAAAAAATGTGGTAGAAGCGAGGGCGAGGAAAATTTCGGGGAGTTCCCGGTTAAGGTGGGTGGTCGGGGGCCGAGTGATGCGTGTTTCTCTCGTGCACGTACATGCGTGTGTGCGAGGCGTTGGGCTCTAACTGAACCAGAGGGAGGCGTTGGGATCTAACTGAACCCGAGCGATTGAACTGCAGGCTACGCGTTACTGAACCCGAGCGATCGATCATGTATTACACCCAAGGTCTCCAGTTTAGGCGCAGAGAGGACGGTTATTTGCAACGGTGAATAACTAGAATCAAGGATCAACCTTTGAAGTGAAGGGGCATCTTGGATGATGAGCTGCCTTCCGTCAAAAGAAATTCCAATTCTTACAAGGTTAGGCGACTTTATTTCGAGACAACTGATTCTATCTGTGAAAACAAGCACCAAGCATTCCAGGGTAGGGCAACTGGAGTGGATGATGCTGTGCAATGAGGCCTCCGATATACGAAACCACACAAGTGAAAGTTTCTTGAGAAATGGGAGCCGAAGGTTTAGTACCAGATTGCCTGGTAGGTAGCACAACTCAAAGGTGGCGGTGTGGATAGAGGAGGAAAACCACGAGATGGACATCAGTGCTGAGGGCACAAGTACATGGCCTTCGATATGTGCTATGTGATTTCCAGGGGAATAGTAGAACTCAAGCAGCTGTAGTTCTGTGAATTCAGGGGATTTCAGCTAGGCGTCCACCGTGCAGGGCATGGTATGCTTGCTCAGGTAGCATGACGGGATGCAGAGGCTTTGAACGGAGCCCTGGTGGGAGGAGATGATGGGTCTGGGGATTTCAAAATCATTGAAGAGAGATAGATGATGACAGTCGAGATTAAGGGGCACGACGCACCATAGAGGGCGCCACCGAATTGAGAGGACTTGGGTGCGGCAACAATCCTTGGTGGGGAGAAGCGAGATGATCTCCCCAAGGACGACATCCAGGAGATCGCTGATGCTGTCCACCCGAGATTCTACGGGTTCCTGGGATCCGGTGGGGGCGGGGTCGCCGCTTCTCCCCGCACTGCCGGGTGCGGGATCTACAACAGGCGTCGCCACTGGCGGGAGCCTCATCTTCTTGGCGCTGGGGTCAGCCGCCTCCATTTTCCTCGAGGGTGTCGCGTCGCGCTCATGGATTTGAGCTGAGTAACGAATGACGAGCCTAGTTGTAGTGCGAGTGAAGAACAAGGGGAGCTGGAGTTTTTCTGTAGTAGTGAGGAAGAAGGGGAGCTGGGGTTTTCTGTAGGAGTTAGGTGAGGAATTTGGGGGTACGAGTGGAGCGAGCTGACGTGAGGTGGGTGGGAGCGAGGAGGAAGAAGAGCACCCATGTTTTTTTTGGGGGGGGTGTGTGCTGGGTGTGGGTAGCGCCTCTCATTCAATAAATATATGGGATTTTGAATTGATTTTACTATTTACTAGTGTGGATGGGCTGTTTTGTCTTGGGCCCAGAGAAACAATTACTACTAGTACAGTGGAGACACTCTACAGCTACCCAGAAAAACAATTACTACTAGTACAATGGATACAATACCGCTTCTGGATCCTCCTAGGTCATTGAAACGTCTCCCTCTACTGAATGCCGTTATACTTTTGTTCACCGACTTGCGGGCCATGCGACGCGCTGGCCCAAATGCCATCCACCAAATTAGAAGGCAGTATGCAGGCGAAGAGTCACCCCGGTTGTAGCGCGGCAGTAACGAGCCGTCGTATCACAAAACCCCACCTCCCCGCAGTCTAAGTTTGACAGACGAAGCAACAATCATTTCACTCTTCACTGAATCCCCTTCTCCCTCACCGTCTTCAAGAAAGGCAACACTTGCATATGCCACTGGTCTTCTCTCCCAATGAAGGGAAGGTAAGCGGATCCGTGATGTTGGTATATTTTCGTTCAGAAAAAAAAGAACTTTTGCAAAGCAGTAACCGATCCTCACTCTCTTTTTTGTTTCATTGTCATTGCGATTGTGTTTTCCTTTTAGTAGTCTCCTAGTATTCATCAGTTTCATCATGGACCAAGGAGAACCAGGCAAAGATCTGCCGATATTGGAGCAGACGCGGGAGGCCGATCCCCAGGAGACAGAGAGCTCCAAGAAGATAGAGGCAGCCACTGAGACGACCCCAGATACGCTCACGTCCACTACTGAGATATTCAACGCTCCGTTTGAGGTTACAGCCCCCATGGAACTACAGGACCAGTTTTCCTCCTTCGAGTATGTGTCCCCCCCCCCGCTGAGCTGCCCAAGGTGATTTTCTTCTTTGCCGATCTCAATTGTGGTTTTTCATCTAAGTATGTGGTGATGAATAATGCAAAATTTTATTAGCTTCGATGCCATGCTATACATAGTGGTTTAAATAACTTGTGTTTCTTATACTGGAAAGTAATTCAGAATTTGTTTCTGTTTCAGTTAGAGCCCTGATGCAGACAAGGATTGTGTGGTTGTACATGTCACTCCCTATGAGGCGGATGACCTGAATATATGCATGGGGAAAACAGAGTTCTTAGGCTATTGGATCCTGGAAGCCATTTGCGGTTATACCAATGAAGAGTTGTATTCCAGCCTCACTGTTGTCAGGCGTGTTGTCCAGGGTGTACTAAAGCACAAGAAGTTCAAAGCCACTCCTTCGTTTGTGAGGCATACTGTTCTTTTCAAGCTTACGCAGGAAGATGACGTGACATGCCTCCACAAACAAGTTTATAAGTGGCAATGCTACAAGGTTCACAAGATTGAGCTGCTGCAGGACGTCCTCGATGATGTTCATGGCAAGGTCCATCTTGTGTCCAGCCCAAATTAGATCGAGGCATGAAATAGTTGCCCCAACTAGTGATTAATAGTTTTTGGATTGTGTCTAATTATCTAAACCTTGCCTGTTATCAAACCCTCTGGGCTAGTACTCTGTTTGAATCCGTCTATGGGAACTGCTGCTACTTTTGTGTGCCCGTGAATCATGTGAGAACCATCACAATTGTTGCTGAAACAGATGCATCCTCACTAGTTTTTTCATGAATATGGCATGGTAAGACATATGTTGTCACGGTTTATCATACGAGCAGTGTGTGTTTTGATGAAATAGAGCACTCTTTCGAGAACTGTGCGCCGACGTATACATAAGTACTTGTAAACACTGTTGGTGCTACCCCACTTGTAAGCAGTTATGCAAAACACGGCACATTGGCTTAACTCGCTTCAACACTAGGCTATCGACCAGCTAACAATCAACAATCTGTTGTCTGACATATAAGAAACTATGTATCTTGTTAAAGTGGTTCATGCAGTTAACTGAGGCCACAATGTAAGTTCCAAATGTTCACACGCTAGTCCAACGCTCATGTGGAACACTCACATTAAACTCGTTTTCATAAAAAACTTGAAAAGCATAAGTTAAGCAATTTTATACATCTCAATGATTCATAGAACATAACAAACATATACTAGTTCACAGCAAAAGACAAAGTTGTGAGAAGGTTTAAAAATCAGGAAAAAACAAGCAAGGCTTCTCTGAGCAAAGGGTCTCCCGGCAGGCTTAAATTTCCTGGAGTTCACTCTGGTTTTTTCTTGTTGCCACCATCCAGGGTTAGGTTATCTCATTCCATAATAACCAATTATAATTGTGGTCTCAGCTGGAATGCTGAACTGAACCATGCAGTGTACTGACCAAGTGAAATTCTTGTGCATTCCACTAAATTTAAGCACCGCTATTTGCAGAAATAAGCAGACCACAATGCCTCTTGTGCGCGCACCTGTCCAAAAAACCGCCGTGCAGCCGTGCCAGCTAGTCCTCGGTCCATGGATGAACTGGTAGAAAGTGCATTCCGGACTAGGATGCAGTTGTTTTCTCTCATCCCTACACCGCAATCAGGAAGTAAAATGTACGAATCAACTTGATTTACATTGCGTTGGTCATTCTACCTAGTAACTACCAATGTAGGAATACCTGGAAGACGGGTGGTTAGACAACGACAACAAGGGATAGCCATCTCATTTTGCACAGTTCTACTAAAACTGAGGTGTGTGCTTTTGATTGCGCGGATAGAAACGGTAAGGATATAGACATCCCGAAATGATATGGAGACAGACATCCCTATTTGCGCAAATACGAAATATGATTATTTAAATAGTGATAGATATTTGCAGTGACGTATGATTAACAGCGGCATCTATTGTGTTATAATTGGCACTAGATTGACAGTACAAAGTGTCCTTAAGTAAGTAGCATCACATCACATCAACACTGCCACTAGATTAACTTGCAGAACAATAGCATTAGTATTACTGTCATGAGAGTAGCACATTGTCAGTAAATGTGCAATCAAATTTGTGCAGTTCCACTGGGATGAAGCAATGTTAGCGGTGTGAGATTTAAGTGTAACAGCAAAAACACAATTCATGGGAAATAAAGCAAGACGGAAGCACTTCATAAAATGGTGGTGGCATTGCTTCAATTTATCGACGACACTAGACCATTACTTATAGTGACATTAGGTGGCATTGCTTAATACTTCATGTGATTTTACATTAGCGGTAGCGATATGGGTGTAGGGATAGCAGGGGCATAAAGTGGTGAGACAGATGTGGCTGTCGAGAGCGGCAAACACTCAGGCAGCATGTCTGCATTTGTCCCATTTTTATCTCCTCGGCGACATTTTCCTATGTGGGCACAGGAAATCTAGACCTGCTCATTCTCATTTGCATTGTCCCCCAACACCCGTCACTTTCTTTCCCTTTTCAACCAAGAGATAGGTCCACTTCCCCCCACCCTTCGCCGTCCACCATGCTTTCTTCGTTGTTTCAACCAAGAGACCGGTTGGGTAGCCAGTATCTACTACTTTCCCCCGTTTCCTCTTAGAACCAAGTCCTAGATTCATGCTACAACTTTCCCACTTTCTTCCCTGTTTGAACCAACTCTTAGAGTTGACTGTACGAACTAGCTTTACCTCTAATAATAGTAAAAGTCTAGGTGGCTTTGGAATAGCGGACGGAAGTAGAAAAAGATCCACACGAAGGGAGCTGGGGCAGTAGAGCAAGGCAGGTTTCAAAGGAATATATACCTAAGGGTCGTCAGCATGTGGCAAAGACGGCGTCGGGAGGCCGCATCTTGGCCACAATACCGCAGGGAGGAAGAAGGGGTCGGAGGCCCACCCGAGCCGGCGCTCTCTCGGAGAGAACAGCGCGGCCACTGATCGGGACGCGCGGGCAGCCGTTGGTCTCCTCCCTCATCGCTGACGACAGCGTGAACAATGCACCTACACCCCTACCCTGGTCGAGGTTGTCCGGCCGGATTTGTGACCAGCCGTGAGCTGGGAGAGAGTGTGGCCACCTATGTCTTGCTTAGATCTGGAGAGCATGAGAGAGTGAACGAGAGGAACCCTAGTAAAGCAAGCGCTAAGGCTCCTGCTTATATATATAGTGGAGTGATTTTGTTGTACCGGCTTCAAAAAAATGCGCTCCTACGTGTACCCGCGAGTGGGTGTGAGATAACTAGTGCATGCGTGCACCGCTTGTCTTCGTGAGAGTACAATATACTATGCCCAAAGAACGTTCGCCGCAAGAGTAATAGTATAAGTGTGTGACGTGTGAGCTAAAATAAAATGTGTGTGACGTCTTTTGTTTTTTAGAAGTTCTGAGGGTAGGCTGTGAAGAGCACATATGTGCGTGACGTCTACCTGTAGATAGATGGTGGGTGCGAGTCTGCGAGAGGACTCGGGAGAGTCGTGACTCGTGAGGGTGCATGTGCGTGAGAGAGAGGGGGGGCGCGTATCAATGCAATGCATGGGTCCATAAATCATTATCCGACAAATGTTCGCCACAAGCGTTTTCCTGAAGAACGCCGTAAGAACCGTTAGATCGGCATCCGGCAGTGTTAATTTTGCCATGTCATTTAACAAAACAGCCACTCCTCCTACACATAAATCTTCCACGTGAGTGTTAGCAACTGCCGTATGCTCCCTCCATTCCAAAATGCAGTGCATATAGGTTTATTGAAAATTTGAACCTCACAAGCTTTTACCGAGTTTTCATGTACCAAATTGCACATGTAGAATACCCTATATATATCATTTCATTCATCTTCGAGAGGTAACTATAAAGATGGGGGAGGAGTCTACAAAGAAAGACCATCGTATCACCCGCAGTAATTTCAACCATCCTTTGGTGTCGAGGAATATCATAGGAACTCTATATGATATGATTTTATAGGATTTTTCCTTTAGAGCCAATTGGTTCATAGGAATAGATTCATATACTCCACATTTCAAAGGAAATAAATATGATATCATTTCTATAGCTTTAGAGCCACTTGGTTCATATGAATGGATTCCTATACTCCCTTAATTTCAAAGGAAAATAAACATTAGCGTATATTCAATAGAAAAGTTCCTATGATATGAACCAAATTACATCTCTTTTCTAATCCCTCCTCATAGGAATTGAGATACATGTCATATCTAGATTCAATAGAAAAGTTCCTATGATGTGAACCAAATGACATCTCTTTTCCAATACCTACTCATAGGAATTGAGATACTCCATGTCATCTCTTTCCCTACAACTTCCATGTATACATCTTCTATTCCTAAATAGCTAGTACAACCCACTAGTAGCTTTTTTCCAAGACATGCAACTATGGCACAAGAACTATATAGTGTGCCAAACTTTGAAAGATGGTCGCTGGATGAAGCTAATCCGACAGTGCAGAGATGGCAAATCCGAGCACTACTGGCCGTTGGATATCATCAACATTCCACCAGATTTGCCACATGTACAATTTAGAAGACTCCATGGTTGAAATTAAGCATAATGCACAAACCTCAAAACACAAGCACTTCTCCTTTGTTCTAGAATCTTCTGTATCATAATTGATTTTTTTTCTAAATGAATTGCCATTATTTGTTTTTTACTTTATGCTTTACAATGCACAACCCCATGAATCTTAACATTTTTATAAAACTAATTGATTTTGAATGAGATGAACTATAAGAACTAAACGAACGTCTACATCATGCATACATGACTCAAAGCTTTGCTTGCTATAGTGTGTATTTATTCATAATTTGGTTTCGAAATCTCATGCGTTTAATGCATGTGTACCTTACTAGTTTTGAGTAGAGTAGCAAATTTCACACGGCCCCGGGTATATCAAAATATAGGGCCCATGCATCATTGCCTTTCGGTCGAACCTACGTCCACAATGTTTTGTACGTACTATATCTCCACTGGTCCCCAAACCCAAAATGCTGCCTCGTTCCCGTAAAACCAAGCGGCCTACACATATTTAAGGCGTCGACTCGAACTCAATCCTATCCCGTTTACTACGATGTGGCCCCGCACACTGTAGTACTCCTACGAACCCTACCGCCGCACTCATCATCAGTTTTCTTCAAGAGGACGAGGGAGAAGCCGATTTGTAGTGGAGGCGCTTTAAAAAAAAGATCTATAGTGGAGACCCCTACCCTAGGGTGCCCTAGGTAGCTGCCGCATGCATCATTGTTTTCTCTTTTCTTTATGCTCTTGTGCCCTAGAGTGAAATGATGGTTGCTTTGTCTGTCCAGCTTAATGCGGGAAAGGTGGGGCTTTGTGATTTCACCCCTCATCGCTCATTTTCTAATACTGCGGTGCTACGACCGGGGTGCCTCCAATTCCAACCGCTGCTCCGAACTGTAATTTGGTGCATCACACGTGGAACAAGACGGTGGATGAGACACATGTCGGCCAAAGGGGTCCTGTTAAGTGTGTCGTCATTTCGTGTGCGGACTGACCCTGCTTGAGTTGCTACGCCAACACAATAGGAGCAACCTACCACTTGGTTTTGCTCCTTGGTGAATCCCGACTATATTGATCTAAAAAGATACGTGTTGAACTACCCTCTCCGTCTCGTTTTTTAGGCATCTCGGTTTATAGGGCGTGCACGTAGTTGTAGGTCATCCATTTGACTAACAAAATATGAGTTACTATGTCACAAAAAGTATATCATTGGATTCTTAAGCGGATGTAGTTGTATTTAAAAGTTGAGGGCAGGGCTTTTCCTGCGCGGTAGGCGGGGCAGTTCCGCCTAGTCAGTTTGACAGAGACGCGAGCAGATGAGGGAGTAGGCTGCTGCAAACGTAGGGCTGTGTGATTTGATAGCGAGTTACTGCTGGACAGGTGGGGCCCCGTGATTTGACTTGCCATTATCATTTTAACTACAGTGCTACGACCGGCGTGAGTCTCCCAATTCCTGACCACCTCCATACAGGTGCCTCTCCCAATGCTCCACCATGTAGTAGAGGCTGGCTCTTGCATGAGAGCCCACTTCTCCACTTTTTCCTTGCCTCTCTTTCCTCCACATATGCAAAAATGCCATGTAAAGCGCACTATTGTACTTACTTGCTCCTACAGGTGCTAAGCTTGCCACATAGGCATAAAGTCTGATGTGGAAAGTTAATTAAGAAGAGAGAGACTAGTTTGATGACCCAAGGAAGAAACGGTGCTAAGCGCGTGTACCTAGGTGAAAAGACAATTTTGAGTCTATAGCTAATTAAATGAAGCAAACTTAGCAACAAAAAACTAATAAGCACCTATGCATTGGGGACTTGATTGCTAAGCCATTTAATGCCCTTAGCACCTCATCTAAGCACCATTTCATTGGAAGAGGTCACTCCTTGGCAAATGCAATAAATACTACTCCCTCTGTCCCATAATATAAGAACATTTTTGGCACTACACTAGTGTCAAAAGCGTTCTTATATTATGGGACGAAGGGAGTACGAAGAAAGAGATAGAGAGAAGTAAAAAAATACACTTATAGCTAACCTTATAGCTAACCTTGTTGTAGTATGAGTGACTAAGTGATGACTATGTATGACATGCAACATCAGATAGCCTAACGCACCATGTTAAATCTCCAAGGGCACGACTGCGTGAGCGACGCGACGGTCGTGGTAGGCGCGACCGTGATACGGGCTGCTGGCAGCCCTTGGATCTGAGATTGAACGGTCACATGCTAAGTTGCTGAAAATTAAAATTGCAGAATAACCCTCCAGGATAGGATATTCACCCATAGGTCTAGAATCACGCCATGCAACCGTCCGATCTCAGATCCAAGGGCTCTCAGAAGCCCGTATCAAGGGAGAATGGAAAGCCACTACCCTGCCGTTCGCACACTAGCAGTTCGCTCCTACTCGTCCCCGCATGTCCTTTAATATTACGGCGGTTTGCTCCTAGTTGTCCCATCCTTTCACATTACGGCAATTCCACTAATCCTAACCCTCCTCCCAAATCCATGGCATCCCAAATCTCCATGACCGGCGGTGAGTACAAAGTTAGAACCACCACCGGCCATGAGTTCGACGTCATCTACACCCGTTCTTCCTCGACGGTGAAAGGATGCCTTGCTCGCTTCAGAGGCATGTTCGAAAACTCATATGATGAGTGGGTGCTGGGCTAGATGTTGAGTACACCACAATCCTGGGACGAGAGAAGAATCTGAAAGAGGAAGAGAGGAAGAAGCCCGCCGTGATCCAGGTTTGCGTGCATGACTTATGCTTGGTCTACTACATATGCCATGCCGAGTTGAATGCCAAGGTTTTAAGAACTTCCTCAAGAGCAACCTAGTCAAATTCGTTACTGTAGACTTTACAAATGACAAAAGAGTCCTGGGTCAGATAGGCCTCGTTGTAGGCAACCCCTTCGACCTCCAGAAGAATCGGCTGCTGCCCTCCAGTGGTCAGCCTTCAATGCTGACCCTGGCAGGAGCCTGGCTCATCCTTCGTACGGTAAACTGGAGAAACCTCATTACACGTTTCATCGTCATGCATGGTAGAGGAATATACTAGATATAGAACACATCCACTACACTGCAATGGATGGCTACCTTTGTTTCAATATCTACAAGGGTTGGATGAAGAGCAAGAGTCAAGTGTGTGGTTCAAGCAAAGAAGTATCGGCCAAGAGGAAGAGGGACAAGGACGAAGTCGAGGACGTGGACGAGGACTCCGAGTAAGGTGATAGTGTCGTTGCTCATGGTGGTTCTAATGCAGTGTCTACTGGATTAGTTGCATAGTTTAATTTGAGGTGTGCTTAGTTTAATTTGAGGGGTGTGTTGTGCTGAGCCCCCAGCAGAACTATGTTATGTTTCTTCTCGTTACTTTAACTCTTCAGTACGTACATACTAGTATTTCTTACATTTCATCTAGCACCCCATTTAAGCACGTACTAGATTTTTTAATAGTAGTATATGCATAATTTGGCGACAAGCACTCTCTATATGTACCACCTTTTTTTTAAATTCAATTTTTGCTCCAAGGCGCAATCCATCGATACTACTACTATACAAAAGTATACAATTTTTTAGAAGACTAGAGTACTATTCATCACATATATAGCTAGTTAAATTCTCAACCTAGAACGACGTGCATGCCATGTAAACTGATATGGAGGAAGTATAGTAAAAATGAGGTGATTTTACCGAGCGATCGGTGGGGGAGCATGGCCTGTCATACGGTCCCACGTGTCATGATATACTAAGGCGATGCGCGTGTCCCTCTTGAGGCAGAAGCAATACTACGTGGTTTGAGATGATGGCAAATCGAAGTGTGAAATAATGGTTGCTTCGTCCGTCTGGGAAGGTGCGACATTGTGATTTGACGTCTCATTGCTCATTACTACTATTGGGCCGGTACGAGTGGGGTGCGTCCACCTGATGTTCTGCACTGTTATTTGGTGCTTGACACGTCGACCCGGTTGCTATATGTCCCACATGTCGGCGACATGAAGTACAGAATTCATGAAAGGGAGCATCGACGGAGGAGTATACAAGACACGGCTTGGGTTTTTGCTGCTTCGCGTGATCCATCGATACAAACCCGGACTAAAAAAAGGCGAGGGCGGGTCTTTTCCCGCGCGGCAGGCAGGGGAGTTTGGCATAGTCTGTTCGAGGCAAGGAGGTAGGAAGGGAAACATGCAAATAAAGGTTGAGCGACTTAGTTTTGGAAAAATCTGATTTTACGGAGTACGTACCCACTAGGGTTTATAGGGCTCATCTAAAAAACATTTTTTTTCCCGTTTGATAAGTCTCAATTCTACTACTAGTAGTAGTACCATCACATGTTGGATTTCGAGGTGCGTTAGATCACCCGATGCAAGCAGTGTCAAGAGAAAACTCACCAATGCATGTAGAAGTTCATGGAAATTTAGTGGTCATTCATGCATTTGTTCTAATTAATGCCTCAACAAACATAACTTCTTGAGAAAAACGAGCGTACTAATTACTTGTGCAAACTACGAAATTAATTCGACCACTCACCGTCTACCTTGGTTGGAGAGATTTTGAAATTGAGCCATAAACTGGAAAGGAGGAAGTAGTAATGTTTGTCTCGATTACTATTTGTGGCCTTGTATAGATGCAAAATATTTTTTTATAGTGGCCTTGTATAAGTAAATGGAGGGAGTACTAAAGGATATATATATTCCAAACAATATGATAATCTCTCTAACCAAGGTAGTAGGGACGAGGAGTAAATGGAGGAAGTAGTAAAATTTTCTCCTCGTCCTGCGAGCCACCGCACGCGTGGGCGAGGGAGCGGGCGTAAGGCGTGCAGTAGTAGTACTACTACTAGTAAGCAAGCTTCACCTCATCCTGCGAGCCACCGTGCCCGTGGGCGGGGGAGACAGCATACTAAGCAAGCTTCTCCTCGTTCTGCGAGTTGACAGGACACATCAAAAGTACTCCAGTGTATAGAGCCTTGCCTCTAAGGTAGGCCCCACATGGTTTGCCTCTTTTTTAACATAACACGTCAAGTCGCAATTTGTTTGTTCACCCGTGGTAGATGATCCTCCCTCCACCAAGTGGACAACTAGTACACGTGTCAAATTACCACGTGGATTGCCTTTTCATACAGAAATGAGCTCCACAGTGTACCCGCACGGGTGTGGTTGGGAAAGAGACGGGAGTACGTGTGTCGTGCGTGCACCTCTTCTCTTCGTGCACGTCCCCCACCTACGTGGGTGTGTGTGAGAGAGATACAAACCTAGACATAATGCGTCGTCCATCCCCATGCCTCCGCCTAGTCCGACCACCAGTCACCTCCACGCCCCACTCCTCCTCACCTTATCTCTCATCTTTCTCCCTCCATTTTTATATACAAGGGGCCACTATCAAAATTACAATTTGCAGATATACAAGGCCACTAACACTAATCGATGCAGTATTAATGGTATTTGCCTCGTAGTACTAGCAAAGGAGGACATTAATTATCCCTTGCATGCATGCGGGAGTTTGTAAAAAAATGCATCTTGATGTTCCGTGCAATGCACGGGCATCTTGCTAGTCCAAGAAAACAACACATGGCAAAATTCCACGGTGAACGAGGGATTTGAATCTGCTGGGAGGGGCTATTTGGATCTTGCCCGGGGTAGCCAAAATATTGGTGACCCTTTTGTCCACCGGTGCCTTTGCCACCGATGAATGAGGAATGGCTCGGGTGCTCATGCATCCTCCAGCGCGCACGTTGGAGACGAGCTCGCACGAGTTGTGTTTATTTTGTCCTACCACGCCGCCCGAGCCGCCCGCAAACCAATCTGCGACCCGCAAATTACGTGATCCAACCGTAGCCGCACACATTATGACAGCAACTCAACCAACCGGACGAAATTCACGCAAACACGTAGACAAACTGATATGTCATATAAACAACGTCGGAAATCATATAAAATACCGGATTTTCATAAAACATGATGGATTTCATTACATTCAAATGAACTACGTGGTGCTAGTTCTGGACAGCACATGTATATAATAACTGGCCTAAATGGCCGCCCGCCGACCGATTTGTGTTCCTCATGTCCGGCAGCATGATCACCGGACTGCCAGGAGCCCCGGAGGTATATGCTTCAGCACAAAGGACGACTCGCTTCCCCACTGCCCAACTAATATCATTGGCTGATGCCGAAGATGATGGTGGAAGGGGGCTTCCCCGCTTCCGTGGAGCCCATGCGGGGTCGATGAAGGTCCTCGCAACAAAAGGATCCGTCAAGACACCTGTTGTGTACACCGGCGTCGCCTCCACGATGGCCTTCATGAGACCCAAGCGGCGGCGGCCTCCCGTGTTCTACTTCTCCTCGATGATGGCGGCGGATGCGGAGGCGCTGGCCATCGACTTGTCACTCTCCGTGCACCCGGCTTCTGTCGCTGCTTCCATGGTGTGGCCGCGTGCATGGGAGTCTCGGCCACAGAAACGAGAGATGTAGTACAAGGCGACAGCGTGGACGACAGCAGCGACACTCGTGCGCCGCTCCTTGTCGAGCTGGCCCGGAGCGGCGACTTGCTGAACTGCGCGCCGGCTTGGGGCGGCAACTGGATCCATCGGGCGAGGGGAGGGAGGTGGATCAGCGCGCTGCATAGCTCGTATCCGGCGGGCTACCTAGCCGGCTTGGATGCGGAATAACTACTCTTCGTAAGCCATTGTAAGAGTGGATAAAATGGTGAAGGAGGAGATAGGGGAGCACCGGAGGTGTGCGATTCTTGGCCGGTGTTTGGCCTCGTTTAAATAGGAGATTAAATAGACGATGGATGGGAGGAGCTCGGCTAGCGTTGCGTTTAATGCCGGCCCGGTCATGAACGGACGTGTGTCCAGAGTGGGTTTCTCGGCTTCCACACGGGTGGGTTTCATGGAGGCATTTAATGTGGCAAGGAGGCGTGTTCAGCCGGGCGCGCAGCGAGTGGCGCCCTCGACTCTGACGTAGGACACCATGGCGTTCTTCCACTGACGTGTGGGCTCTTTGGGTACATGGCCTGCATGTCAATGACCCAACGGAGGCAGCGCACAGCAGAGGGACCTTTGGTGGGCCAGGGCGGTCAGAAGCGGGCATTTCATAAACCGATGATTGTTCATTGAGTGTGACATCATCTTTTTCATGTAGATAAGCCTACTATCTTGATAGCCTGTTTGATACGTTGTGACTCATAAAGACCGTTGCAAACATCAATGTTCTGCTTATCACAGATAATATTGATTAATACCCGTAACAATCCATGTCCTTAACAAAGGGTGCATGCACGTATAGGTTGAGCGTGTGTCTTGCGTCATCTGTTGTGTGCATGCAGGTGTGCGAGTATTGCGTGCGTGCAAGGGTACGTTTCAGTGTTGCATGCATGGGTGCATACGTGCGGGTGTTCGTGAGTGCATGTGTACGTGTCAGTGTTGCACGCCTGCATGCGTGCATGTGTTCGTTATGTGTATGTGTCAGTGTTGCACGCCTGCATGCGTGCTTGTCTTGCGGGCATGCATGTGTACATGCGGGATGAGGCTACACGTTAGTCGACTGACTTTTTCATCTCTGGTCATTAGATTTTCCAGCCGTTCGATACGAAATTAAGGGCCTCGAGTTTATCATCAAACTCCACCCCCTGAGCCGCCAGCCACCACCGGCCGAACCGCCGGCCCCGGCCGCCCGCGGCCGGCCTGCGCCGCCACGCCACCCCACCCGCCCCGAAACCACTCCCCACCGCTGGTCCACCGCAGCACCGGCCATCCCTCTAGGCCCCCCGCTCCGAGCTTTTTCTTCGGCGATCCCCACCCCACCGCCCAATCAACGCCCCCCACCGCTAGCGACTCCCAACCAGAGGTCTCACGACTTCGAATACCCACCGACCACTAATTTATTACCATTTCTAGCCTTCATATACGCGCTGACGGGTGGGCCCTATGGTAATGTGTGCTGCTGAATGTGGACCATTTGACTGGTCAATTGATCATGTCATCAACAAATTACGGAGCTGTATGGTGAGCCAGTGAGCGTATGATCACCCTAAAATGTGCTCCTATTTTATTAACACAATATAGACTCAAAGTACCATTTCTTTCTTTCATATACGGGCTAATAGGTGGGCCCCACGGTTACGTGCCCCGATGGTGCAACACTAGTTGCGCCACGTGGAACGTTTGACTGGTCAATTGATTGTGTCATCAACAAAATATGGAGTTGTACGGGTGAGCTAGTGACCATATAATCATGACATGTATTTGTTTAACACGGTACAGACGCAAGGGCTCATATATACGTGCAATCACTCACCGCTATAAGCGCATACACGCAGACCCTACCCCTATGAGCACCTTCGAGAGAGTGGGCCAGCATATGATCTTGAGATTTTACAAAGTCACCATAGGTGCCTCGTAGTCGAGTGGAACGTCTCCTCCCACTAAACGCAGATCGCCGGAAAATATTGAAGTTAACACAAGATAAATGTGAGCACCAGGACTTTAACCTCGATGGGCTCGAAAAACCACTGTCCTCCTAACCATCCAACCACATGTTGGTTAGCACGACAAAATGTATGTGGTGACCGTGATGAGCTTATTCTGAAGTCTAGTGACCATATCATGCTTTCGCTTCAAATACAATGATCGTAAGTGTCGTCAACAAAATACGGAGCACGCATCAAATGCAAAGTCCGTCAGTGTCATCAACAAAATATGGAGACGTATCGTGAGCTAGATACCGTACGGTCACCACGAGAATGTATACGGTGACCATAATGAGCATATTCTGAAATCCAGTGACCGTATAATGCTTTAGCTTGAAATACATTAACCGTCACGCGTGAATGTGTCGTGGGCATGCATACTTTAGAGGACCGAGAGATAGTTTGTGTGCGTACGTGAAAGTGGTGTAGAAAGAGGGGGTGTCCGGTGGAGACAAGGAGAGATATGCCCTTCGTTTCTCTTTCCCGTGACTAATATTTTAGGAGAATATATAAACATTCACAATGCAGAACAAATATTTTTGGATGCACCATGCAATTAACTTTCATGTATAACATTGTACTATTGTATATGCTTATTTTCTTAGTGGCCGATTGCGTGTGTGGTGGGTCAACATGAAGACTCATGGGTCGGTTCCATCCTGGACCACATATAGGTTGGACCGAGACGCGTTATACGAAGACCCATGTGGAGGACTCGGCGTACAACACGAAGCTACCAGAGTCGCGGAGGACTCTATCCCCACTGGTGATAAGCCGACTATATATGATTTGTAACCCTAGGCCCCCAGTATGTTATAGAAGCTTGGGGCTAGTTCGTCGATAGTATACACACACGCACAATGCCTGGTATTCACGTGTACTTTTTACACACCCATATCACTAATATACAGTACTAGGAGTAGGCTTTTTCTTCAACTGCAAGGGTCCGAACTAGGGTAAAACTTTGCCTCGTATTACCATCCAACCTAACAGTCAGGGATATCCTACCGAATGATATGATGAAATCATATCTGCCAACTACTAAGAGAGAGGTGTGTCTGGGGGGGGGCAATGTGTGCGAGAGAGGCCTAAAGATAATGTGCGTGCGGGAGACACGTAGGCACATATATGTGCGTATAGAGGGCTAGTAGAGACCGTGCGTGTGTATATATGCATGTGAGAGAAATAGTGTTTTCCAACTGAGATTAGTGAAAAGAGTGGTACATAGTAGTCAGAAAGAGAGAGAGAGAAACAGAGAGAGCATGTGCGTGAGACACCCCGACACCCCGAGAGAGATTGTGAGCATGTGTGAAAGAGAAATGCCGATGCATATAAAGTGTGTGCACTTATGCGTTAGATAGAGAGATATATAACGCGTTTATGAGAACGGGCCGAGGCATAGTGCATCTACGTGTAAAAGGCGGTTCTACGCATTAAATTAAAATATAAATGGCATTATTATTTTTGGATGAGATCATGAATTTTGCAAATTGCGTATGGACGAAAATCGGTCTATCAGACACCCATACTCTATTGAATTCTAGCATGTGCATGTGTTTATTTCATATTATCGATCCATAGAGTGAGAGCGGTTTGAAATACAGGCAATGGATGCTTTTGCAATTCATATATAAACATTAATTAGTGCACTCCATGTTGTTAGTGTGAAGCACTTTATACATTTGTCACTTGCATGGATACATTCCAAATTGCTAGCTACGAAATAGAATACATGTCGAATTCAACATAAAGGGGGTTTCGAAGATTCGAATTCATAGGAAGTGCATTCATCTATTTGAACCCGAGATAATGGCATTTGTAAATCAGATGTAAAAGGGGGCATCAATCTTTGTTGTGCGTTTGAACATGCTATATATATTCATACGCATGTCTAACTTTTTTTTGCAACCAAGGAGATTATATCTGGAACCATGCATGAACTGAGGTAAGTTGCATATTTTTTAATATATACTCGTGTACAATGTATATTCAAATGTACCCCCTCCATTCCAAAATAATCGTAGCTTTAGGATTTTCAAGAGTAAAGATTGTGAAGTTTGACAATATCACATGGGAATCTTATTTTATTTTATTTTTTGACATCTCTATCATTTTCTTTTATTTTTTTGAAACTGAAAAGGCGGTCCACAGGGGGGGTGCATTCGGGGAATGTTTGGGCCAAATTACTAATGGCGCACCGTAGGATGGTGCGCCATTACTAGTTCAACTAGTAATGGTGCACCACTCCCACGGTGCGCCATTAGTAGTTTTGAAAAAATTAATTTTTTTACTAATGGCGCACCGTGGGATGTGGTGCGCCATTAGTATTTGCACACTAATGGCGCACCAACACATGGTGCGCCATTAGTATTTAGTAATGGCGCACCACATGTATAGTGCGCCATTAGTGTCCATCCCATCTATAACCCTTTTCCTAGTAGTGAATCCTGAAAGTTCAATTCAAGAAAACCAAAAATGTTAATGCTTCTGCTCCCAAATATTGAACGAAGCGCCAAATAGGCCTTTGGTCACCCGAAACCGCGCGAGACTAATGTTTGGTGGTACAAAATTACTGTCCTGACTCTGGCTTGAGTAGCCTATCGGCCCGATGTCCAAAGGTCTAAACCGGGGTAGGTTTGTAACTTCACCATGACACCAGTCTCAACCGCCTCCCAGAAGCATTCATACACCGTGGGCGCCTAAACACCCATGTGCTCGGCCGAAATCTATCCCTCCCACATTTGGGACACCTGAGATTACTGTTTACCCCCAACCCGCAATATGTCCGAAATTTTAGATGGCGGCAAAGTTTGTAACTTTCCCCAAATTCAAACTAGCGCGTCTCAAACCGAAACATTGTTCCCCCTTAGTTCCCTGCCTCCCTCCGTTTCCCCATTCATACTCCATGGGCGCCAAAATGCCCTCTCCACCAGCCACGAAACCCCAGCCTCCTCCGTCCTCCACCCCATAGCGGCCAATCCACCGCCGCCCTCCTCCATCATGCTGGAGCCGGTACCCCGACATCGTCGTCTAATGCAACCGCAACCGCAACGCCCTCAAGGACTTAGCAGCTGAGCCGAGGCAGAGCTGCCTCCACGATGCCGACACCGACACCGACGTGCACCGTACCGGAACCACTCCAACCACGCCGTCCTGCGCCTCACTACTGCCGCTCCACTATCGCAACCGTCCACCGCACCGGAGTTGTTCCCGCTACGCCGTCGTTCACCTCCTTGGATCTGGTTCCCCGCTGCCGACAGATGGCCACCGCACCACACTCAACAACTTGGCCATGGGTTCGTCCAAGGCTCCACCGTCCTCCACAACTTCTCGTTTCCAGCGAACCACAAGAAGATCATTGGAAAAATAGAAGGAGGACACAACACTGCCAATAGAAAGAGGTACTCCTCTTCCCTTATTCGTGCAAATCTTACGTCTCTGCTCACACCGTATTCATCCCATGAAATAAAATAGTTGAGTGCTTCTTACTGCATCTTCTTCGTGATACTAAATGCACAAGGTTTCCTCCCTTTACTATTTCACCTTTGCTAGAGGTCAGTAGCCCGCCTGGATTTCAATTCAGGGTCAGTCAAACCGCAATTAAAAGAAGTAGCACCCGCTTAGGCGCGCGGAGCACCTAGTCCGCCTGTTCGCCGGGGAAGCGGCGCATCGGTGTCTATCATAGGGGTGTGGGGCGCAGGAGCTGCTTGCGCCTGATCTGGAGGTCGGCGGGGCTTGAATGGATGGCCGGGGGCGGTGCCAAGCACGGCGGTGCGGTGAGGTCGAGGGGAGGGCGCAGGCAGGGGACTGGGCCGGTGGTCGCTGGCGTTTCGAGGAAGATCGTCAACACTGACTGGCTGGAGGTAGATGAAGGCGATCTGCCCGTTCTTTGTACATCGGACGGTGCAGAAAAAATGGACTGACCTATTTGTTTTCAGTCGACTGTTATTTTCATAGAATCATGTAGTAATTTAGTGTGCCATGCATGTTGTAGAGCTATCATATGTCTCCCGTCATTTATTTCTCACCGACCTGCTATCTGCTACCTTTACACTGTACTAATTGTGCACACACTTCACCCATACTCACACTATTGTTTTTTTATGCATGGGTATTTCAGACTCTGACGCAGTGTTGATGAATGCAGAAAAGAAAAGACAGAAGTCGCTCCAGTGTAATTCGAAGATAAGCACTAAGCGTTTCAGCGCTCTAAAGGGTGCAGTGTCAGTAGTTGGAGACAGTAAACGTAGCTCTGCAGTTGATGATCTCAATTGCCACACACAACCATCCCAGGTGCTTGCTTTAACTTCGCGCTGTCAAATGTGGTTGCATGTTGCATATGGTGTCTAGCTTGTATTGCTTCCAATTTGGTTAAATTGCATCTGCTTACTTTACACATTATACCTTTGATAATGACATGCCTTCCTGTTTTTGATACATACTACATATGTCTATTAACCATGTTCGTACATCAAACTAATGCTCTTTTGTATCCCTCGTCAATCACTTATGATGAGACAGTCACCCCAGTGGGTTACTGTGAGACGCCCTACTCGTTTAAAGAGTGCAGTGTCATCCTCCCCACATGATTCTCAAGAAACAGCAAGGCTAAATGAAGATAGTCAACGTAGCTCTCTAGTTGATGACCGCAATTCCCCCACACCACCATCGCAGGTGCTTGCTCTTACTTGGCAGTGTGATATGTGGTTGCATGTTGCATATGGTGTCTACCTTGTAATGCTTCTAATTAGGGTAAATTGCATCTGCTTAGTTAACACATTATACCTGTGAATATGACATGCCTTCCTGTTTTTGGTACATACTACGTCTTTCTATTAACCATGTTCTTACATCAAACTACTTTTCTTGTGTATCCCTCATCAATCACTTCTGACGATACACCTTCAAGTTGACAGTGTAATATTGGTTGCATCTTGCATATCATTTCAAACATGTATTGCCTCTAATTTGTTGAAGTGCCACTTATAATGAGACACATCTAACTTGGTAGAGTGATTTTGGTTGGATCTTTCATATGGTGTCTAGATTGCATTGCTTCCAATTTGTTGAAATGCCTTCTGCTTAGCGTTTTTCATACATATTCCATCCTCCTACAATGTGGTTGCCATACATAAAAGTTGTGTTCGTCAGTATCATGCATCAACGAATTTGGAAGTGCGAATTTCATTCCTTTTTCTTGTGTGTTTACTTGACAAGGCAAAATCTGAAAGGACGAAGGCACGGAATGATGGTGGTCCTCTGGAGCAACCGAAATAGATGATCTCCGCAGATTCTCCTGCTACTCGTACTGCAATGCTAGTTCCAAATCTCATCTCCCCTACTCCACAACCCAAGGTGCTTGCTCTAACATGGCAGTGTGATATCTGGTTGCATGTTGCATATGGTGCCTAGCTTGTATTGCTCCTAATTTGTTAAATTGCATCTCCTTAGCTTACACATTATACATGTGAATATGACACGCCTTCCTGTTTTTGGTACATACTACATCTGCCTATCACACCATGTTCTTACATCAAACTACTGTTCTTGTGTATCCTGCATCTATCGCTTATGATGAGACAGTCACGCCCGTGGGTTAATATGAGACGCACTACTCTTATAAAGAATGAAATTTCATACTCTCCACATGATTCTCAAGAAACAACAAGCCTAAATGAAGATATTGAACGTAGCTCTGTACTTGAAGACCGCACTTCCCCTACACCACCATCACAGGTGCTTGCTCTAACTTCGCAGTGTGATATGTGGTTGCATGTTGCATATGGTGTCTAGCTTGTAATGCTTCTAATTAGGGTAAATTGCATCTGCTTAGTTTACACACTATACCTGTGAATATGACATGCCTTCCTATTTTTGGTACACACTACATCTATGTGTTAACCTTGTTCTTACATGAAACTACCTCTCTTCTGTATCCTGCATCAATCACTTACGATGAGTCACCTTTATTCGTTGCATATTGCATATTATTTCTAGCCTGTTGCCATGTATTGCTTCTAATTTGGTCAAATACATTTGTTAGGGCACCCTTTTAATTTGGCAGAGTGATATTGGTTTCATCTTTCATATGGTTTCTAGCTTGCATTGATTCTAACAAGTTCAAGCACCTTGTGCTTAGTTTACACTTTATACATCATACATGTCAATATGTCACGCCGTCCTGTTTTTCATACATATTCCATCCTCCTATCATGCGGCTGCCTTACA
This sequence comes from Triticum aestivum, assembly GCF_018294505.1. Lineage (NCBI taxonomy): Eukaryota > Viridiplantae > Streptophyta > Magnoliopsida > Poales > Poaceae > Triticum > Triticum aestivum. The sequence continues at coordinate 173,385,028 of NC_057813.1, forward strand.
TGAAAGTAGTGTTCGTCAGTATCATGCATCAATGAGTTCTGAAGAGCAAATTTTATTCCTTTTTCTTGTGGGTTTGACTTGACAAGGCAAAATCAAGAAAGAGGAAGGAAAAGAGTAAGGAAGGCGATGATGGTGGTCCTCTGCAGCAACGTAAATGGAGCATCTGTACCGATTCTCCTTGTACTGATAGTGCATTACAAGGTCCAAGTCTCCGCTCCCCTACTCCACCATCCAAGGTGCTTGCTCTAACTTGGTAGTGTGATATCTGGTTGCATGTTGCATATGGTGTCTAGCTTGTATTGCTCCTAAACTGCATCTTCTTAGCTTACACATGATACGTGTGAATATGACACGCTTTCCTGTTTTTGGTACATACTATATCTGTCTATCACACCATGTTCTTACATGAAACTACTCTTCTTGTGTATCCTGCATCAGTCACTTATGATGGGACACCTTTAAGTTGGCAGTGTGATATTGGTTTGCGTCTTGAATATGATTTCTAGCATGTATTGCTTCTAGTTTGATGAATGCCACCTATGAGGAGACAATTTTTACTTGGTAGAGTGATATTGATTGCACCTTCCATATGGTGTCTAGTTTGCAGTGCTTCTAATTTGTTGAAGTGCCTTCTGCTTAGTTACCACATCATAGGTGTGAATATGTCAAGCCGTCCATTTTTTCGTACATATTCCATCCTCGTATCATGACTTTGCCTTTCATCAGAGTAGTGTTCATCAGTATCATGCATGAATGAGTTCTGAAGAGCGAATTATATTCCTTTTTCTTGTCGGTATGACCTCACAATGCAAAATCAATAATGCTGAAGGAAATTGGCAAGGCATTGGATGATGGTGGTCCTTCCGAGCAACTGAAATGGAGGTTCTCTACAGATTCTACTCCGCCATCCTCCCAACAAGATTCGCAAGACAACGCAAGGCTAGACAGTCAACGTAGCTGTGTAGATGATGAGCACATCTCCCCTACTCCACCATCAAGGTGCTTGCTCTAACTTGGCACTATTATATGTGGTTGCATGTTGCGTATGATGTCTAGCTTGTATTGCTTCTAACTTTGTTGAATTGCATCTGCTTACTTTACACATAATGCATGTGAATATGACATGTGTTCCTATTTCTAGAACATACTATATCTGATCACACGATGTTCTTACATCAGACTACTGTTCTTGCATATCCCGCATCAGTCACTTATGACAAGGCACCTTTAAGTCGCCACTGTGATATTGGTTGTGTCTTGCATATGATTTCTAGCATGTACTGCTTCTAATTTGTTGAAACGCCATACAGTTTGAACTTGGCAGAGTGATATTGGTTGCATCTTTCATATGGTGTCTAGCTTGCAGTGCTTCTAATTTGTTGAAATGCCTTCTGCTTAGTTACCACATCATAGGTGTGAATATGTCACGCCATCCTTTTTTCATACATATTCCATCCTCGCATCATGTGTTTGCCTTTCATCCGAGTAGTGTTCGTCAGTATCATGCATGAATGAGTTCTGAAGAGCGAATTTTATTCCTTTTTCTTATCGGTTTGACTTCACAATGCAAAATCATTACAGCTGAAGGAAATTAGTCCGGCAGTGGATGATGGTGGTCCTTCGGAGCAACTCAAACAGGGGGTCTCTACAGATTCTACTCCGCCATCCTCCCAACAAGATTCGCAAGACAACACAAGGCTGGACAGTCAACGTAGCTGTGTAGATGATGAGCACATCTCCCCTACTCCACCATCACAGGTGCTTGCTCTAACTTGGCACTATTATATGTGGTCGCATGTTGCGTATGATGTCTAGCTTGTATTGCTTATAACTTTGTTGAATTGCATCTACTTACTTTACACATAGCTTGTGAATATGACACGTGTTCCTGTTTCTAGAACATACGTGTACATGATGAGCACATCTCCCCTACTCCACCACGACATGTGCTTGCTCTTACTTGGAACTATTATATGTGGTTGCGTTTTCCGTATGATGTCTAGTTTGTATTGCTTCTGATTATGTTGAATTGCATCTAAGTAGCTTACAACTTATACCTGCAACGATCACTTACCCATAAGACACATTTAACTTGGGACTGTGATGTAGGTTGCATCTTGCATTGTCTTGTAGCTTGTACTGTTTCTAATTTCTTGAAATGGCACTTACGACGAGACCCTTTTTACCTGATAGAATGATATTGGTTGCATGTTCATATGGTGCCTAGCTTTCATTTCTTCTAATTTTGTTGAAATGCCTTCCGCTTAATATTTTTTCATACATATTCCATCCTCCTATCGTACGTGTGAATATGAAATGCTGTCTTTTTTGTATATATTCCATCCTCCTATCCTGCGCTTGCCTTACATCAAAGTAGTGTTCGTCTGTATCATGCATCAACCAGTTATGCAGAGCTAATTTTATTCATCTTCTTGTGGTTTTGACTTCATAAGGCAATATCAGAAAATAGGAAGGAAAAGAGTAAGTTAGGGGATGTTGGTGGTCCTCCGCACCGACGCAAACAGAGACTCTCTAGATTTGCCACTGCTACTGCTAATGAAGTTGAAGTCCCAAGTCTACATGATGAGTTCATCTCCCGTACTCCACCATCGTAGGTGCTTGCTCTAAGTTGACAGTGTGATAATTGGTTTCATGTTGCATATGTTGTCTAGCCTGTATTTCTTCCATTTTGATTAAATTGCATCTGCTGAGTTTATACGTTATACATGTGCATATGACATGGCTTTCTATATCTAGAATACACTGCATCTATCTATCATACCATGTTCTTACATCAAAGTACTACTATTGTGTATCCCGCATCAGTCACTCATGATTGGAAACTTTTAACAAGTTTGATAGTGGTTGCATCTTGCATTGTTTTCTACGTTGTACTGCTTCTAATTTTTCAAATTTCCACTTATGACAAGGGACTTTTAACTTGGCAGAGTAATATTGGTTGCATCTTTCACATGGTGTCTAGCTTGCATTACTTCTATTTTCCAGAAAATCCTTCTACTTAGTTTACACATTGTAGCTATGAATATGTCATGCTGTCTTGTTTTTCTTACATATTCCATCCTCATACGGTTGTCTTACATCAAAGTATTGCTTGTCTGTATCATGCATCAATGAGTTCTGAAGAGCGATTTTATTCTTTTGTGTTGTGGGTACGGCTTGACATGGCAAAGTCAACAAAGAGCAAGGAAAATAATATAGTAGGGAGTGGTGTTACTCGTCGGGTGAAACGGAAAAGGATCTGCCGTCGAGATTCTGCTGGTACTTATAGTATAGTAGAAGGTCCAAGACCACCGGCTAAATCTACAAACACAGTATCACCTGCTCCACCAGCTGCAACATCCGCTTCAACTATACCAGCATCTCAATGAGTTACTCATTTGTTTGCTCCAAAACTGGCTAGTTCCCAAGCTGCCTTCACACCTAACACTACTTCTGAAGCACTGCTGACACAACATGACTTGGAAAGATCAGATGAACCTCATGAGCATCAACACCAAGACGGTACCTGACCGAGTCAAGTTGCAGTTGCATGCTCCTTTATATGTACTCTCATAGTTTGATGTACACTAACACTTTCCATATTCGTTGTTGAACTAGCACCACGGCGCAAGCGGAAACAGACATCAGGGATAATGCTTGACAGATTAACAAAATCTAAAGGAGGAAGAATGGAGATCCATTTTGAGGCGGGCTTAAAAAGGCCACGTGATGCTACAGAGTCAGCCAAGTTAGTATCAGAGGCAACTGTTGCCGTTAGGTGTCATGCACGTATCCTCCCAATGTGGATCCAATACAGGAATGAGAAAGACAATACCCAGTTTAACACCTTCCTTGACCATTTATCCGTAAGTAATGTTATTCATCGCAATTAGTAATATTGTCTTGCTCTGTCCCATACTTTCTAGCTTCCCCCTAATAAGACTCACATTCTTTTTTCAACAGATGAGGTTCAAGTTGGATCCGAAATATGATGCAGCTAAACAAGCATGCACTCATCTTTTTCAGTCTGCTCTGCGACAGTATCGGTACCACCTTAGAAAATCTCACTTTGAAGGCAAGGCTAACAATGAAATCGCCCAAACATCTCCAGTGGAATATATTACAGATGAATACTGGACATCCCTCATTAAACACTGGTCTGATCCAAAGTATCAGGTAGGCTATATATATATTTGATCAAACCACATATTGATCTTGTATTTATGTATGTGCCTTACAAGTGTATCTTCTTCTAGGCTAACTGTTTGAAGAACAAAACCAACCGTTCTAAAGTGAAATTCCAATAGACAACAGGATCTCGTAGCTATATTGCACACTGCGAGGCTCTTGTAAATAGCTGCTACTTCCTTCTTTTTTGTGCCGTATTATCGTATCTGTATTGACTTGTTCCAAATACAGAGGAAAGCCCATGCGGGCTGAGGGAGTCCTGGATTAGGGGGTGTCCGGATGGCCGGACTATGACCTTTGGCCGGACTCCCGGACTGTGAAGATACATGATTGAAGACTCCGTCCCGTGTCCTAATAGGACTTTCCTTGGCGTAGAAGGCAAGCTTGGTGATACGATATGTAGATCTCCTCCCATTGTAACCGACTCTGTGTAACCCTAGCCCTCTCCGGTGTCTATATAAACCGGAGAGATTTAGTCCGTAGGACGGACAACAATCATACCATAGGCTAGCTTCTAGGGTTTAGCCTCTCTGATCTCGTGGTAGATCAACTCTTGTACTACCCATATCATCAATATTAATCAAGCAGGAGTAGGGTTTCACCTCCATCGAGAGGGCCCGAACCTGGGTAAAAACATCGTGTCCCTTGTCTCCTGTTACCATCCGCCTAGACGCACAGTTTGGGACCCCCTATCGGAGATCCGCCAGTTTTGACACTGACATTGGTGCTTTCACTGAGAGTTCCTGTGTGTCGTCACCTTTAGGCCCGATGGCTTCTCCGATCATCAACAACGATGCGGTCCAGGGTGAGACCTTTCTCCCGGACAGATCTTCGTATTCGGCGGCTTTGCACTGCGGGCCAATTCGCTTGGCCATCTGGAGCAGATCGAAAGCTACGCCCCTGGCCATCAGGTCAGATTTGGAAGTTTAAACTATATGGCTGACATCTGCAGAGACTTGATCTTCGACGGATTCGAGCCACAGCCGAGCGCGCCGCACTGTCACGATGGGCATGATCTAGCTCTGCCGCCGGACAGTGCCCAGAGCGCTGCTCAGGTGTCCGCTCCGACCCTTAGCTCGGAGCCGACTGTGCCGGTCGAGGACGGGTGGCTAGACGCTGCCTCGGGGGCTGCAATCTCTACGGCGATTGAGCCGAACACCAATCTTGTCCTTCATGGAGCTCGTGACTCCACGGTGCCGGACTCCTTGCCGGACTCCGAATATTCCGCGCCCCTCCCGATCGAACCCAATTGGGCTCCGATCATGGAGTTCACCGCCGCGAACATCTTTCAACACTCACCCTTAGGCGACATCCTGAATTCACTAAAGTCTCTCTCTTTATCAGGAGAGCCCTGGCCGGACTATGGTCAGCAAGGTTGGGATGCGGACAACGAAGAAATTCGAAACCCACCCACCACCCACTTCGTAGCAACTGTCGACGATTTAACCGACATGCTCGACTTCGACTCCGAAGACATCAACGGTATGGACACCGATGAAGAAGACGAAAAAGAACCAGCGCCTATAGGGCACTGGACAACCACCTCATCTCACGATGTATACATGGTGGACACACCTAAAAGAAACAACGACGAGGATCAAACGGGCGCAACGAGGGATCGTTCCCTCGAAAAGCAATCAAAGCGGCGGCGGAAGCGCCGCGCCAAACCCCACCTCGACAGAGACCCATCCATAGAGCAGGACGAACCGGCAGACGACGAACATGCCATCTAGCAACCGTCCAAACAGGGCAACTTGGATAAACAAACCAAACAACCCGTCCCCGGCGAAGATAATAGTCCGGACGACCTCACGCCAGACAAGTTGCTGGAGAAGAAGAACCTCCACCAAAGGCTCGTCACCACTGCACGTAGCCTGAAAAAGCAGAAGTAGAAGCTCAAAACAGCGGAAGATGCACTCAGAATCAGATGGGGCAAAGTACTCAACACCGCACATAAGTACGGCGACAGTCACCACACAAAGAGCTATCCGAAGTGAAAATTACTACCGGAATTTGATGAGGAGGCCTTAGAGCCCCCACGGTCAAAAAACAAGGAAGCCACCAGGTCGGATAGATGACCCCATGACCGACATCGAGTGGCAAAGGGCGCCGCACTCAATCCAGCACGCGATCCGCACAAGGATTCGCATCAGAAAGACGACCCAACTAGATCTATCTATGGGCCAAGAAAGCAAGCTCTAGTAAGCAATGCAACGCAACAAAAATCCGAACATCGCGGCACCCCAAATACAGGGGCGCCGCATATCCCCTGTATTTCACCAATGAGGTGCTGGACCATGAATTTCCAGCGGGATTCAAGCCCGTAAGCATAGAGGCATACGACGGAACAACAGACCCTGGAGTATGGATTGAGGATTATATCCTCCACATACACATGGCTAGAGGAGATGACCTCCACGCCATAAAATACTTACCCCTCAAGCTTAAAGGGCCAGCCTGGCATTGGCTTAAAAGCCTTCCCGAAAATACCATATGAAGTTGGGAAGAGCTCGAGGATGCTTTTCGGGCAAATTTTCAAGGGACCTATGTCCGACCTCCGGATGCAGACGATCTAAGCCATATAACTCAACAACCCGGGGAGTCAGCCCGGAAACTCTGGAACAGATTTCTTACTAAAAAGAATCAGATAGTCGACTGTCCGGACGCCGAAGCCTTAGCATCTTTCAACCATAGCGTTCGAGACGAATGGCTCGCCAGACACCTCGGCAAAGAAAAGCCAAGAACAATGGCCGCATTGACAAGCCTCAGGACCCGCTTTTGCGCAGGAGAGGACAGCTGGTTGGCAAGAAGCAGCACCAGCGACCCAAGTACATCCGAAGTCAGAGATGGAAATGGGAAACCGCGCCATAGCAAGGAACAACGCCGGTTCAAGGATGACAGCCTGAAGAGCACGGCAGTCAACGCCGGATTCAAAAGCTCTCGGCCGAATTAGAAAAAGCCGCCCCCAAAGATAATAGGGACGAGCTATCTAACCTCAACAAAATCTTGGACAAAATATGTCAAATCCACAGTACTCCCGGGAGGCCTGCAAACCACACCCAAAGAGATTGTTGGGTCTTCAAGCAATCCGGCAAACTCAACGCCGAACACAAGGGGCTCGACATACCAAGCGAGGATGTAACATCCCAAAATTCTAAATTTTGGAATGTTATATTAAATAGATAGTTTTGATTGATTGTTTGATTGTTGTGTGATTGATTGAAATTTGAAACTTTTTGAAAGTTAAATGAGAGGGAATAAAAGGACTTTCCCAAACTTTCATTTTTCATTTTATGACCTCTGTGAATTCAAATTCTTTTCATCACAAAACCCTGGAGAGAAGATGACATGACTTCTTCCATTTATTTAAAATGACAAGGGGTGTTGAAAATATTTGAATTTCATTTGGAAAATATTTCCAACCCAGGAACTTTATGCAACTCAATGATTTTCACGAGCGAAGATAAAATGACTTCTTCAAAACATATGAAATATGAGTTGGGAGTTTCAAAGAATTAAATTCAAAGTTCTTTTGAATTTATTTTGGAGTTATTTGGGTTTTATTCAAATTATTTTTCTCCAAAAACAAAATATACAGAAATTAGGGTAACATGATTCCCTACATCAGAAAATTGGAGAGAAATAAACTTGAATTAATTTTGGTATTTTAAAAATGATTTTTACTGGATTTTACTAGGGCAGAAGCACTCTTTGCTTTATTTGAATTTGTGTGTATTTTATTTGACTCTAGAAAAATGTTCAGATTGTAGGCAATCGTTTTCTGAAAATTTTGATATATAATATGCCTATGTTGTATTTTTATTTTATTGGTATTATTTTATTTTTAGTGTCTGTTTTCTTTAAAAAAAAGAGAAAAACTTTTGGACCGACCGGACCGAGCCGGCCCAGCTTGCCAGGCCATGGCCCAGCCGGCCCACGTCGCTCGCCCGCGTGCCCGAGCTCCGCTCGGGAGTCCGCCGCAACCACGACATCGCCGCCGCCTCCGTGCCGCCGCCGGACTTCTCCTTCCTGCCCCTTCCCCACGCCACCTCCTCGCCCCTCCCCATAAAAGGCCAGCCCCGACGCCGCCGCCCCTCTTTTCCCCCTCGCCTCGCCTCGCATCCCACGCCTCACTGCCGTTGGCGAGATCCACCGAGCCCCGCCGCCCGAAGCCGCCACCCTCGTCGCCGATGACCACCGCCGTCGCCACCGCCGCACCCGCCGCCCAGCGCCGCACCTCCCCAACTACTCCGCCGTCGCCGCCGACGCCCGGAGCCGTCGCCCAGTTCATCGCCAGAGCCAGCCGCTGCTCGTCGCTAACCGCCGCCGTGGTTTTCGACGGGAAAACCGTCCCGAACCGGTAAATAAACCGATTGGTTTTCCCCGGTTCTCTTTATGTTTTTTTCCTAGATCTGGTTTTATTAAACAGCAAACGTCCACTGTTTAGATCTTATAAACGAACGTTCACTATTAGTCTTTTCTTTTTTCTTTTTATTTACGTTAGGGACCTATCCATGAATATTTTATTTATAGATTAGCCCCTGGACTTCAAACACTCACAACTTTTTACTCGTTAGTCCAAATCCAACGAAACCAACGCCCACTTCTTCGTTACGATCCCCTCTTTCCAGTAAAACAACTCAAACATGTTTTTGAAAGTTTAAAATTTTAAATAGATCAGATTTGTATTTGAACTTCATTTGATCATAACTTGAGTTTTATAACTCCGTTTGAGTTGATTCTTTTTGCAAAGCGAAGCTCTTGACCTAAACTTTCTGATAAGGCCAAATACACATAGTTTTGGTACTATTAAAAATTGTTTTATGCTGCAAGATTCATTTGCTTGGTTTTGACGTTTTCTGAATCGTCTTCTTCGTTCTTTCTGATCTTTTGAGTGATTGCTTATGTGTGGTTACTATTGCTTGCTCACGATAGATTGACGGGAGTGTGACGAGTAGAACTATCAAGAGTTTTGAGTGCGAATCATCTTCATCAACATTGCAGGCAAGTTCACACTTTGATCATACCTTTCTACTACCCAGTTTTTATGCATTAGATCTATCCTCAAACATTGCATGATTAGGATATAATTAAATTGTGGGATGGGAAGTAGATGAGGTAGTACCTATTACCTGTTTTATTATCAAACCTTTGGGAGTTACTTCTACGTCTGCTTATTATGCCATGCTATGCTAGTAGACGTGGATTGGGTGAGTGAATATCCATGACAAATGTGAGATTGTTAATTAATGGTTTATTTAAGGTGGCAACTTAAACACACATCTGGGTGGATTGAGGCACCTGTTTTCTAGCAGGACTTGCCTGTATTTCTTCGGACCGCCACCCAGGCTCAAAGGGATCATGAGATTATTCAAACTAGAAACTTACGTGTGCAGCCACATGCTATTATGGGCTCTAGCATAGTTGACTAAGTTGTGCGAACTCTTACGGGGTGGACTAGCAGATGTAGGGGATGTAGGTTGGTACGGTCTACCCCTCATGTAAGGTGCTAGTGCTTCTGAAAGACTATGTCTCGGTCATCCGTTTCTCAAACACCATGTAGTGCGGGAAACCAAGCGGAGGCGATCGAGTCATGTGGGGAAAAGTGCGCAAACCTCTGCAGAGTGTATAAACTAATCGTGATTAGCCGTGTCCCCGGTTATGGACATCTTGAGTATCTAGTACTTGGATATCATGTGAATCTCATCATGTTACTTTAATTAATATTGTTGGGTTTTAATGAGTACTTTTAATTGGGATTGAGAATGCTGTCAACCATTCTCAATGTTTAACAACCACCATGATAGTTAAATAAATTTATTCCTTTGGAGTAGGAAAAATTGGCTTTACGCAAAACTGTAACCATAGAGCTTTTCCACCAGCCATATATGCATGTAGTGATAGCCTTTATTCATCATTACTCTATGGTGTGAATTTGCCAGTACATTCAATGTACTGACCCTCTGTGGCTGCAACGTCTCATGTTGCAGGATCTTACGACGAGTAAGTGATACGTTAGGGTTACGATTTCCTATACTCAACTTTGCCGTTGGTGTTGATGGGAATCCACAACCTTGTTGCTTCCGCTATTTGAATTGAGGTAATAGTATTTACCTACTTTATACATGTGATTTACCTCTGTTATAAATCCTCGAGTACTGTGTGTGTCAGCATACCGATCCAGGGATGACACGTAAGCACAGAGACTTGACCCATTCGGGTCTGGTCGCTACAGAGGATGACGACGAACCCCACAAGCAGGACAACGGAGAACAAAAGATGTTCCCACAAGAAGTCAAAATAGTAAATTCACTTCATGTGACAAAAGGGAAAAACAGAGTGACGCCTATGAAGATACGCGCCATACGGCCTGTCCCAGAGGAGTCCCGCCACTGGTTGTTACAACGAATCACCTTCGATCACCAGGATTACTCTAGAGGTATCCGGAACGTAGGCTAGACTGCCTTGGTCTTAGATCCGATAATTGACGGACTCCACTTTACACAAGTCCTAATGGACGGCGGCAGTGACCTAAACCTGCTATATCAGGACACAAGCCGCAAAATAGGGTTAAACCCAGCAATAATTCGCCATGGCAACACTTCCTTTCAAGGGGTCACGCCAGGCCCAGATACCCATTGTATGGGTTCCCTCTCATTAGAAGTTATGTTCGGCTCCCCCGACAACTTCCGAAGTGAAATGCTAACCTTCCATATCACCCCATTCATAAGTCGCTATCAAGCACTAATGGGATGCGAAGCTTTCGCTCGCTTTAACGCAATACCGCATTATGCATCCCTTACACTCAAAATGCCCGGTCCACGAGGCATCATCTCATTAAAGGGAAATATCAAGTGTTCCTCGAGCGCGGATGATGGTGCGGCTGCCTTGACAGCCACACACTAATCCAGCTTTACTAGTTAGAGCACCTAAATAGGTCGTTAAAGACCCTGGACATGGCTCGACGAGTCCGGCGTAAACATACAAAGTCTTAATAGCCGCATACCCCTGCACAAGGGGCTCCGCGCGTTTACACCAGGAGATAATAAAGCTCGATTCTACCCATTTTCTGTATTATACTTTGTCTATTTTAGCATAGATTTCTCGCATGATTGTTTTCCACTAAGTTCCTCTCTTTTGCAGACGAACACCGTGCTACACCCGTCCAGGATACGGCACAACGGAGACACAGGCGCAGACGTGCAGTAAGGACCCGTTTCAAGGATTCTTTTCAGATTAAGATCCTGTGTAAACCTTTTTTTACTGTCTCTTGTTGATAACATCCCCGGTTTTTTTGCTATAACCGAGGAGGAGGCTGGCATCTTGGCATGTGGCCACGCCAGAATTTTGCGCGTACCTGGACACCAGGGGCTTCTTACCAAGGGCTTTTGTTCGGCCCGTTTTCATAAAGACTGAATACCTTAGGGAGTGTTCGGCGTCGCGAGTTTGGCCTTATATGCATCAGCTCCGAATCATGTCTTTGGTCAAATGTTGGGTTTGCCAGGCTCCTGTGTTTTGCTGCCTGACATTCCGGTCTATCGGCTAAGGCGGCACCAGGAGAACTACTGTGATTGTGCCCCGATTCGGCCAGGCGAGCACCTCAGTAGAGAAAGCCAAAAACTGACTGTCATGATATAACGAGAGACTGGTCAACCACTCGATGACTTGCCGGAATCTTTAGGATTCCTCCGCATTAACGAAGGGTCGTTCCCGGTCAGGCACACACACACCCCGAATTCGGGCGAGCGCGGTGCCCCTAGGGGCTATTCAGTAGCCCCACTCTCAAACTCCTATGGCTAAGTGAAAGTGATAAAGCATTATAGTCTGGTTGCCTAGTTCGCTGCGCTATCACCTCCCTTATAGGACCAAGATGTTGGATCAAGTGTGAAAATGCGCCTTCTGTGAACACCCCCGCATTATATGCGTGGGGGTTGAAGCCAACGACTGCCATCTTTCAGGTTATATACACATGTACATTAACGGCCGTACAGGAGGTATTTTAATTCTTGAAAGAACAAGTATAAAAAGCTTTTATATTCCATCAAAACATTGTTTTACTATAGCACATGTTATTCGAACACAACATCCTTCGAGCACTGCGTCTCTATTAAACGAGCGCCCTGCAGGACTTCCTCAAAGTAGTGCTTGGCAGGTACTCGACTTTCGTCCGAATCCTGGGATGCAACAACACTGGCCTTCATCTCCGCCCAATATGTCTTGACACGGGCAAGAGCCATCTGTGCACCCTCTATGCATGCTGACCTCTTCATTGCATCAATATCCTGCACCGTACCAAGGAACTGCTGCACCAAGCTAAAATAACTCTTCGGCTCGGGCCCTTTCAGCCACAGATGACTCGCGACATGCTTCATGGCGAGTCCGGATAACCTGTTCAGCTCCGCCCATGCGGCCAAACGATCGGATACCGAAAGTGGGCACTCTAGATTGTCGAACTGCGACCAAAAAAGTTCTTCCAATTCATGGTCATCTAGACCCTAGAAGTGTTCGGTCGCGTCCGCGGCACTCACTGCCAAATCCAGATAAGTGTTCGCCGCACTCCACTTCCGGTCTAACGGAGCATACTTAGGATCCCCGAACTTCATCTGTAGCATATAGGGCTTTCCGGCCGCGATATCTCCGGCCTGACGTAGCTCCTCCTTCATAGCTCTCATTGCAGAGCGAGTGTCCTTGGCCTCGGCAGTGACCTTTTCCAGGTCCTTCTGTGCGACCCTATCTTCTTTTTCAAGAAGCTTACAATGGTCGGGAGCATCCTTCAATTTTACAGCCATCTTGGCCATTTCTTTCTTGCTTTGGCAGTCAGCAGCCTGTTCGGCTTTTAGCTCTTCAGCCGTTTTAACGGCAGCCGCATCGCTTTTCCTCGCTTGCTCCTTGGCTCGGGCAAGTTCCGCCCGAAGGCCCTCCACGGCAGCGGCACCATCTGCATTAAGCACACATGTCATAAGGTACGAGCATCAAGCTCCTCTTACCAGATGTCTTTGGAGACATTACATACCTTGTGCCTCGTCCAGCCGCTCATTTACAAGCGCGATGTCGGCATCTGCCACGTCAAGTTGCCGCTTTAGCTCGGCAAATTCATCAGTCCGGCTAGCCACCGAACACCTCACCACCTACATAGGAAAGGCGACATATTATACCTGGGATTATGATCCTCTGTGCGCCGTCATTTTTGACAACACACAGAGTCTCAAGGGCTACTATCTATACAGGGCGCATTTTATACATGCGGCTCTGTCAAAAGGTACATCTTTTCGCGTACCTCAAAACCTATCAGTAAACTCCTGGCGGCCTCGTACAATCCGCTTTCCGCGGATGAAATCCTTCTAATCACCGTGTTCATCAACACACGGTGTTCTTCTGAGATCGACGCTCGCCCGAGCAGATCCTTCAGCTCCTCCGACCGTGCACCGAAAGGTGCCGGACTAGTACGACGACCTTTTTCAAGGTCCGAATTTGGAGAAACCCTCCGAGACGACACCTCGGGGTCACCCGCCTCGCAAGATGGTACAGCTGGGGGAGGCATTTCGCTCTCCATCATCTCCGGATGAAGATCCCCTGAAGATGAGCTCTGCTGAGAAGGGTTGAGATCTAAACTGCAAGGTAAAATTTTGGTTATCTTCCTCAGAAATAAAATAGGGATATCACTCATTTTAAAACCGCTCTCTTTAATTACGGCTCGGTGGAGAGCTGGTCCCCTTGGGGCGCAATGCGGTCGGGGCACTCTCCGGCGCCGGACCCTTTGACGAAGATTTCTTCCCCCGTTTTGAGGTCATCGCCTCCGGGTCTTCAGAGGCGGTCCTTTTCTTTCCCTGGTTGGGGTAATTCTCGATTCCCCCCTTCCTGACAGCCTCCTTCGCGGGGGCGGTAGCTTCTTGGTTCCCCTCTTCGCCTTCTTCCAAAGGCGCAATCTCCAGCATCCTGGTCAACATGGGATCCGGCATAGTCTCGGGGAGGGGGGCCGAACACCTGATAAGCTTTGCTTTCGCTATCCATTCTTGTTCAAAGGATAGCTCTTTTAAAGGGCAATTTTATGATAAACATACGGATGGCGTGTCCGGGTACAGGGCTACTTACTTTAGTATCCGGGCGATTGCAGCTCAGACCTGCGTCCTCGGACAAGTCCGGACACATTGCTTGTGATCCGAAGAACAATTTGTACATCTCCACGGGCGTCGTGCCCATAAAATGTTGGAGAGCTCGTGGTCCTTCCGGATTAAATTCCCACAGGCGGAGGGGGCGACGTTTGCAGGGCAGTATGCGGCGAATCAGCATAACTTGCGCCACTACGGCCAAATTGATATCTCTCTCTAGGAGATCTCGAACGCGGCCATGCAGTAAGAGCACGTCCTTGGACGGCCCCCAGTTAAGCCCTTTATTAACCCATGATGTTAGCCGTGGTGGGGGACCCGAGTGAAAAGCAGGTGGCGCCACCCATGTGGTGCCCCTGGGAGTTGTGATGTAAAACCACTCTCGTTGCCATAAGCCGAACTCCTCTTGAAAAGAGCCCTCGGGCCATGGAGCATCGGCAATCTTGCTTATAATAGCACCTCCACACTCAGTGTGCTGCCCCTCGGTCATCTTCGGTTCTACCTTGAAGGTCTTAAGCCACAGTCCGAAGTGAGGAGTAATATGGAGGAAGGCCTCACACACGACAATGAATGATGAGATTTGGAGGATGGACTCCGGAGCTAAGTCGTGAAATTCCATCCCGTAATAAAACATGAGCCCCCTCACGAAGGGATCAACCGGGAAGCCTAGCCCCCGAAGGAAGTGAGATATGAACACCACGCTTTCACCGGGTTGGGAGCGGGAATAGCCTGCCCTTGAGCAGGTAGCCTGTGCGAGATTTCGCCGGTTAGATACCTGGCATCTCTCAGCTTTCGCATGTCTTCTTCCATAACGGAGGAAGGCATCCACCAGCCTTGAAGGTCGGAACTAGACATCATCGAAGGTCTGAAGCGCCTGGATCTAGAGCTTTGGGTGTTGGAACTTGAGGCGAGAGGCGGATTTGATTGGATTGAAAGAAAGGAGTCGAGCCTTGGTCTCTTTGTAAAGAGGTCGAATACCAAGAGCCCTCCCCGTGACCGTTTGGGAGTCACTTTCAATTAAGAAGACATACCAATGGCACGGTTCGGTCACCCACGCCCGTATTGATGGGAATCCCAGAATAAGGGGACACGATCTCTACTTTGACAAGATGTGCCAAGGAAACCACCTTGCCAAGCGCGCTGAGGTGGGACAGTAAAAAAATTCGAATAAAGGCTTGGCCGTAGCATGACATGCTACGGAATACGTCAGCAGATTAGATTTGTGTGAATATTATTCTCTCTACGATCGTATGTGGAACTTATTTTGCAGAGCCGGACACTATCCTTGTGTTCAACATCTTCTATGAAGTATTCGGAGGAGGAACCCGCCTTGCAATGCCAAAGACAATTTGCGCGTGGGACTTGTCGTCATTGAAGCCTGGTTCAGGGGCTACTGAGGGAGTCCTGGATTAGGGGGTGTCCGGATGGCCGGACTATGACCTTTGGCCGGACTCCCGGACTGTGAAGATACAAGATTGAAGACTTCGTCCCGTGTCCGGATAGGACTTTCCTTGGCGTAGAAGGCAAGCTTGGCGATACGATATGTAGATCTCCTCCCATTGTAACCGACTCTGTAACCCTAGCCCTCTCTGGTGTCTATATAAACCAGAGAGTTTTAGTCCGTAGGACGGACAACAATGATACCATAGGCTAGCTTCTAGGGTTTAGCCTCTCTGATCTCGTGGTAGATCAACTCTTGTACTACCCATATCATCAATATTAATCAAGCAGGAGTAGGGTTTTACCTCCATCGAGAGGGCCCGAACCTGGGTAAAAACATCGTGTCCCTTGTCTCCTGTTACCATCCGCCTAGACGCACAGTTCGGGACCCCCCACCTGAGATCCACCGGTTTTGACACCGACACGGGCCAAAAAGAACCTGAACCAAATGCAGTGCAAATCTTCAAGGATTGCCACACCAGCAAGATCAAGGGCATGAGCACACCAGTTCAAGCCGCCGTTGTAAGTCCTTACTCCTCCTGCCTTTGAACTGATTGGTACTATGATGTGTTCATTTATCTACTTGGTTTGCAGCCAATG
Source organism: Triticum aestivum (assembly GCF_018294505.1). Lineage (NCBI taxonomy): Eukaryota > Viridiplantae > Streptophyta > Magnoliopsida > Poales > Poaceae > Triticum > Triticum aestivum. The sequence continues at coordinate 173,401,362 of NC_057813.1, forward strand.
CCAGTTACTCTATTCACTTTTATACACAGTTGTCTTAACGTATCATTTCACCTTACATGGTTTAAAAGAGATGAGGGATATTCTTTTGGTCTTGATCTGTAACCTAGTTGTTATGTTCACGTGCGCACACAATGATAAAATAGCCTGTTTGTTTTATATCTGTTTGCCCATGATATGAATGATGTCATACTATGTTCATCCTACTTTAAACCATATCTCTTTATCCTTAGATGTCAATGAATGTGAGGAAATAGACAATACAATAGGCATGCTACATGGACATATGTTCCGAAAATGATTTTATTATGTAGTTGGCACTACAATACATGCTAATGTATTACAGTAGTTCACCAAAATAAGTTATGTATAAATGTGTAACCTACTTTGTTTGTTTTTTGCTCATTAGTTACTTATCTGGTACACTAATCTACAAGTTCAAACTTTCGGGAAGCTATGGAACAAATGATTGAACAGCCACAACCACCTGAAGTTGACGAGGCTACCTGTAAGTGCATCTAGTGCCACCCCTAGTTGGTTTTCGAGTATTGACGTCAAACCTGGTTGAGGGAGTAATGTGTTTGTGAGAATTGCAGGATAACACAGGTACTAGTCCCTCATTGATTCGGTTTACCTACCAGAGATGACCCCTAAAAATGTGTGAAGACATTGAAGACAATGGTGGTCAGTGAAGCTATTCACGTTGAAGACTATGACATGAGAAGACATCACATGAAGACTATAGAGCGCGAAGACTTAGTTGTTTCCTTGTTTCGTTTTCTTATTTGTTGAGTCATAGGAACCACCGGACTGTTAAGTGGCGTCCAAGTGAACAAAGTCAGAGTGACTGAAGTGATGCTCAACCAAATCCTATGTCTTCGAGCGAAGACAATAAGAGCAAATCTTATCCAGAGTCAGATGAGTCAGCTTTACTTGTAGCCCAAGTCAAGCTACTGCGTGTGTTTGAAATCTAACCGTTAGGACATGTGTCAGTTCCTTAGTGACCCAGGGTCATTTCGGACTAATCAGGTCGGGTTGCCCGGTGGCTATAAATAGCCCACCCCCTACAGCATAAATTGGTGGCTGCTCAGAGTTAGTGCACGACTTTTGTCATTTGAGAACAACCCACCTCCGAAGCATTTGAAAGAGAATCCTTGCAAGGACAAAGCCCAAACCACCCAGAGCTTAAAGAGTGTTTGGCATCACTGAAGTCTTTCTGTCCACGTGATCTGAAGAGTTGTTACACTTGAGGACTCTGAATCCTCCAGCCGGTTAGGCGTCGCGTTCTGAGCATCCAAGAGTCATTGTGGATTGCCGGTGAACGAAGTCTGTGAAGGTTTGGAAGTCTACCTTGAAGACTTACCAGAGTGATTGGGCGGGAACTAAGTGTCCTTAGCTCAAGGGGAATAAGGTGAAGATGCAGTCTTCTGAGTTAAATCTCAGCCTCCCTAACCAGACGTACAGTTGTCACAGCAACTGGAACTGGTCAAACAAATCTCTGTCCTCCCCAAGCTACTGGTTCTATCTCTCACTTCTCTTTACTTACAGTTTGTCTTCGTCAAGTCATTGTCTGCTTGCATTATCTGTTTGACTTCACTGCATGACTACTTGTTCTGATTGGCTTCATACTATCTTCCATCCCGATCCTTACTACCTAGCTGCTGATAGTCTTCGTGCTTTCACTTCATTGAATACTTGACTATGGCTTGCCTAGTGTAGTCTACCTTCCGCTGCATACTAATAGTGTCATTTATATTGTTTGTCTTCGAAACTCCCGTGTTTTGAAGACTTTCATAAAAATTGCCTATTCACCCCCCCTCTAGTCGATAACTAGCTCTTTCAATTGGTATCAGAGCAAGGTACTCCCTTGTTCTGTGTGATTCGGTTTAACCACCTGGAGTTTTAGCTATGTTGACCGCAGGGATAATCAAAGTCTCCGCTACGTGCGCCATCTTCGATGGCACTGAGTATCCCTACTAGAAGAATAAGATGCGCATGCATCTTGAAGCCATTGATGTCAATCTGTGGTATGTCGTCAAGAACAGTGTTCTCAAGACCGGCAAAGCTGTCACCCCTGCTGACGTCAAGAAGTTCGTTCAACTGGACTCTATCGCCAAGAACACCATCTGTGGTCATCTGACCAAGGGACAGTATGGCCAAGTGAGTGCTCTAGAAACATTGAAGCTATTCTAGGACTGTCTCTCCAAGGTCAATGAAGGTGTCTCAACTCAGCGTGATCAAAGCATCAGTGTTCTCCGCAACCTCTTCAACCGCTTCAAGAGACACGACAATGAGAACATCCAGCTCACATTTGATCGCCTCACTGATATCACCAATGAGCTCCAAGCACTCGGCGCCAGTGAGATCACGAAGCATGAAATAGTCAAGACACTACTGAGATCACTTGACAGCTCATTTGACACCTTAGCTGTGATGATTCAAGAACGCCCTGATTTCAAGACTCTCGATCCATCTGACATACTTGAGAGGCTCAACACAGATGAGTTTCAGCTATCTGAGAAATGAGATATCTATGTCCCCAACTATTGCCGAACTCGCACTTTGAAGGCAAAGGTTGTTTCCTCATCTGAAGAAGAATCTGACTGCAGTTCTGGTGATCCTGGAGACATTGGAAAGGAGCTTGCTATGCTTGTGAAGAAGTTCCAGAAATTCACCAAGAAGAAAGGCTTCAGAAAATCTTCACGATCCAGCTCAAGAAATGATGAAGCTTCCACCTATGACCACAAGAAGAGAACCTGCCACAAGTGCAAGAAACCTGGTCACTACATCTCTGAGTGTCCACAGTGGGACAATGAGAAGAAGAAGAAGAAGAGCAAAGAATATGATTCTGATGACAAGAAGAAGAAGAAATCCTCAAAGTCTTCTTCCAAGTCTTCATCACACAAGAAGAGCTCATATGGCAAGGCTCGTGCTTTTGTTGGCAAGGAGATGGATTCAGAGGAGGATTCTGCTTCTAAGGAGGAGGAGGTGGAGTCTGAGGAGGAGTCCGACTCTGGTGTTGCGAGTCTAGCTCTACCTACAACCTACATCGCCAAGTCCATCTTCAACACTAAAGACAATGGCTCTGTCACCAACGCTGATGATAATGACAAGGACGACTCAACTCCCACCTACTGCTTCATGGAACATGGTGCCAAGGCTATGACACCTCGTACTTCAGAATGGATTATAGACAGTGGATGCACTAACCACATGATTGGCGATCAAAGTCTTATGATAGATTCAACGCTACGTCCATCAGACAAGAGTCACATCACATTTGCTAACACTGGTAAAAGCAAGGTCTTGGGTCTAGGTAGAGTTGCAATATCAAGGGATCAGCACATGGATAAAGTGATGCTTGTTGAATCCCTTGGTTTCAACTTAATGTCTGTCTCAATGCTTTGTGACTTAAACATGATTGTGCTATTTGGAAAATATTGTTGCCTTGTTCTAATGGAATCTGACAAGTCTCTAGTCTTTGAAGGGTATCGGAAAGATGATCTGTATATGGTAGATTTCTCAGCAGGACCACAGATGGCCGTATGTCTTCTAGCAAAAGCTTCAGAGTGCTGGCTTTGGCATCGAAGGCTAGGGCATGCTGACATGAGGAACTTGCACACTCTCACGAAGAAGAAGCATGTCATGGGCATCGAAGGCGTCAAGTTTAACAAGGATCATCTGTGTGGTGCCTGTGAAGCTGGAAAGATGACTAGGGCCAAGCATCCCTCGAAGACAATCATGACTACATCTCAACCCTTCGAGCTGCTACACATGGACTTATTCGGCCCTACTCACTACTCTACTCTCACTACCACTGCTTGCCTCTATGGCTTTGTCATTGTTGATGATTATTCAAGATATACATGGGTGCATATAATCCTCTACAAGAATGAAGTGCAGGATGTCTTCAGACGCTTTGCCAATCGTGCCATGACGAACTATGGTGTCAAGATCAAGCATATCAGAAGTGACAACGGCACCGAGTTCAAGAACACTGGCCTCGACCTTTATCTGGATACTACGGGCATCACTCATGAGTTCTCTACTCCGTACACACCTCAGCAGAATGGCATCGTGGAGCGCAAGAACAGAACCCTTATTGAGATGGCCCGAACGATGCTCGATGAGTACAAGACTCCATGGAAGTTCTGGCCTAAAGCCATTGATACTGCATGCCACGTCATCAACCATGTTTATCTTCACAAGCTTGTGAAGAAAACATCTCATGAACTCCTAACTGGTAAGAAGCCAAATGTAAGCTACTTCAGAGTATTTGGTGCTAGGTGCTGGATCAAGGATCCACATCACACTTCAAAATTTGCACCAAAAGCACATGAAGGTTTTATGCTTGGTTACGGAAAGGATTCGCACTCCTACAGAGTCTTCAACCTCTTTCACTATAAAGTGGTTGAAATTGTGGATGTGTGGTTTGATGAGACTAATGGCTCCTAAAGAGAGCACCTGCCAAATGTGCTAGATGAAGTACCTCCTAGTAAATAAATCAAGAAAATGGGAATTGGAGAGATCATACCGCCTGAGGTTCAGACTGAAAAGGAACTTATCATTTCTGCACCTAATCAACCTGAAGACAATGGTCAGCCTGAAGAAAATCCTCCAAACGATGACATTGATCAGCAAGAGCAAAATCTTCGTCCTGTTCATCCTCGTGTTGCAAATGAAGTACAGATTGAGAAGATAATAGACAACATCAATGCACCTGGTCCACTCGCTCGTTCAAGAGCTACTCAAAGAGCAACACAGCTAACAAATTTATGTGGGCATTTTGCATTCATCTCAATATCTGAACCCAAGAAAGTTGTTGAAGCCTTCATGGAACCTGAATGGATTCAAGACATGCAAGAAGAGCTTCAATAGTTTGAACTGAACAATGTGTGGGAATTGGTCAAGTATCTTGATCCTCGTAAGCACAATATCATTGGCACCAAATGGATATATCGCAACAAGCAAGATGAGTATGGTCAAGTTGTCAGAAACAAGGCTCGTCTCGTTGCTCAAGGATACACTCAAGTGGAAGGGATTGACTTCAATGAAACATTTGCTCCGGTGGCTAGGCTTGAAGCCATTCGCAAACTGCTAGCCTATGCAAATCATCACAACATCCTTCTGTATCAAATGGATGTGAAGAGTACCTTTCTCAATGGAAAGATTGAAGAAGAAGTATATGTTGCACAACCTCCTAGCTTTGAAGATCCAAAACATCCTGATATGGTATACAAGCTCAACAATGCATTGTATGGCCTCAAACAAGCCCCTCGTGCTTGGTATGACACTCTCAAGGATTTCCTGAAGAGTAAAGGCTTCAAACCTGGTTCACTAGATCCTACACTCTGCCCGAAGTGATATGATGGTGAACTATTTGTGTGCCAAATCTATGTAGATGACATTATCTTCGGCTGCACTAACAAGAAATACAGTGACGAGTTTGGTCACATGATGCAAGAGCAATATCAGATGTCCATGATGGGCGAGCTGAAGTTCTTCTTGGGTCTCCAAATCCGTCAACAACGCAACGACATCTTCATATCTCGAGAAAAATACCTCAAAGATTGCCTGAAGAAGTTTGGAATGCAAGACTGCAAAGGATACACGACGCCAATGCCAACCAAAAGTCATCTGGGTCCCGACGTCAATGGTAAAGAGTTCGATCAAAAGGTATACCGCTCCATGATTGGTTCTTTACTTTATTTATGTGCATTTAGGCCAGATATAATGCTTAGTGTTTGCATGTGTGCCTGATTCCAAGCGGCACCAAAGGAATCGCATCACTTAGCTGTGAAGCGAATTCTTCGATATTTGGCTTACACCCCAACACTAGGATTATGGTATCCAAAGGGCTCAGAGTTTGATCTAGTTGGATTCTCAGATGATGATTATGATGGTGACAAGGTTGATCGCAAGTCCACATCAGGAACATGTCACTTTCTGGGACGATCTCTTGTCTGTTAGTCTTCAAAGAAGCAGAGCTGTGTATCTCTCCCTACTACTGAATCCGAATACATTTTTGCTGGATCTTGCTGTGCTCAGCTTCTCTGGATGAAGCTAACTCTCAAGGACTATGGTATCCACCTGAAGAATGTGCCACTCTACTGCGACAATGAAAGCGCCATCAAGATTGCCAACAACCCAGTTCAGCACTCGAAGACAAAGAACATTGAAATTCGTCATCACTTTCTCAGAAATCATGTCATGAAGGAAGATATTGATATCATTCATGTCAACACTGAAGAGCAATTGGCTGATATCTTCACAAAGCCTTTGGATGAGAAAAGGTTTTGCTACGGTGTGAGCTAAATATCTTGGAATCCTCAAATGTCCTGTGATTGGACACACATCCTAACACATGCATTTTGATGACTTAGATGTGCAACACACGAAGTAATGTATATCTTCAATCAATGAAGACATACACTCTAAGTGTGAATACATTAATGCGGAATTTGACTTCGGAGCGCCACGATAATTGTGCGTCATGTTTGGGTCTAATACTTCCTATACGGTGGTTAATGCCACCACCAAACTTTTGTTTGAAGTGTTTCCCTTGGCGTTATGATTGCAAAGTCTTCACATTTGCTTTTTCTTCATCCTTGACTTATGTTCAGGTTTATCTTCATCTTGTTGGTTTGGTCTTATTCTGGTGTTATATATATATATATATATATATATATATATATATATATATATATATATATATATATATATATATATATATATATATATATCTGTGTGTGTGTGTGTGTTCTGTCCTCTACAACATTCACTTATAGCTATGACTTCTTGCTGAATCTTTTGATCTAAGTGAATGTGATCGGACCCTAACCTATCTATGCTTCTACCTCAACTCTATCTGTCCAAATCATATGCATTCTATTGAAAACTGTCGATTGTCTTCACTGAGACCTTGTCAGATGAAGTCAATCTGACAAACATTTATATCTGTTTTTAATGCTATATCCTTATTTTCTGGAAGCTAGAGAATTCGGAACGACCACCCTGATAATCCAGGCGTGCATGAGAACATGGAACAACTTCCAAGGTGTTGCATGCTTGCCATGTGCCCTTCAGATGTGAACCGCCATGGGCACCTGCGTAATTGCGTTGTGCCGTCCCTTTCCATATAAATACCCATCACATCACGGTCAAAATCTTTCTTCCACCTCGCCACCTCACACAAACCCTAGCGCCACCGCTAGCTCTCGACGACGCCGGCGATGAAGCGCTTAGCTGCCGCGGCCTCACCGACGCCGTCCTCACGCCGGCCACAGACCTTGTCTTCTCCGTTGCCGCCGTAGGTGTCTTCCTTCACAAAGTTAGGGCATGGGAGATCGAACTGCTCGGCCTCCAACTTTGCTCCGTCTAGCAGTTCTTCGTGTGGTAATTAAAACTTACTTTTTACTGTCTTTTGATTTGATAGATTCATCCTTCTTTACCAAAAGTGGTTTCTATACTTCCAAAGTTGAATCTATCCCATTCTGCATCTCATATTATGCCTAGTCTGTTCACTTATGCTTCCCTACAAGTTGATTCCTCACTTGTAATTATTCTTGGATTCATACAAATCTGGAACCAACTCACAACAAATAAGTGAATGTCTTCGAGTTATGAGGTCAATGTCTTCAAACTGATTTATCTTCAAAATCTTCTGAGAATGCATATGACATCTTCCCCTTCCCTCGCACCTCTAATGCTGTCACAGGTACATGTCTGTGGGAGAATCCCTTGGTTCTCATAGTCTGCATTCATTTGCAGAATTCTTACAGAGTCAGATAAATTCTCCCGAAGCCAGTTCTTGTCTGACCAGCCGTCGGAAGCCTTTGCTAGTTTTGAAGCCATTCAGTTTAAACTTCATGGCAACTGAGAAGTCAGCAAGAAAGGGTGGCAGACAGCACCGTGGAAATACATCCAAAGATTTGCCGCCAGATCTGCACGAACTGTACAAGACAGACCCAGAGGAAACCTATGGAGAATGCAAGAATCGAATGCAATGGATTCGAAGATATTGGGCAGAGGAATGGTACAAGTACAGATTTGTCACTGCTGAGTATGCCGAGAAGAATGCCATTAAGCGACCTTGGGGAGATATCCTATACCAAAATCTTCCACCCAGGTCCAAGTCTGAAGCTATTGATCAAGGCTTCTATCCGTGCATGGTTCGCAGACCACATCCACAGAATGCTGACCCTTCTTCTCTGCTGTGCTGTCGTGAAGACAATCTGTTCAAGTGAAACTTCAAGTTCGCCAAAGACTCTGCTGTGAAGAACAAGAAGGCATTTGGACTTGACTTTAACCCAGGTACGTCTGCTCCTCGGGAAGATGGAACCCATGAAGCCAATGAAAACAGAATCGGCCCCTTCTACAACCTCGAAGGCCTCATCACTCACATTGCCATCCAAGGTGCAAATGTGGATCATTGTGCCGATGATGCTGATTCTGATGATGCGCCAGCTCCTCCTCCTAAGCCGCAGAAGCAGAAGAAAACTAAGGCTTCAAAACCTTCTGCTGCTTCAAAAGCTTCACGAGCGAAGCCATTGGCAACTGCCCCTCCTGCTCCAAGTATCAATTCTGAAGATCTCTCTCGCATCTCCAAGATGAAAGAGAAGCCCCATAAGAAAACTATTCGGAGTTTCGGTCAAGCCCTGACACCTGCTCCCGTTCTGAGGAACGAAGCTGAAGCCATTGATCTGTTAACAGATGATGAGTGTGGTGATGATGCTCTTGAGCAGCTGATTAAGAGCAAGCAAGAGGCAGAGATCTTCAATGATCTGCCCCTCTTTGACATGAACATTCTAGATAACTTCATTGATGAGTGGTTTGACAACCCCAATCTCAGCTTTGATGATCTTCAGCTCCCAATTAGCATAAGCGTCGCCCTCCAAGGCGCCATTGCTCCTGACCTGGCTCTGGCTTAGAGAATTGTTGAATAAAAAACAAAATTGACTATGAGAAAGACCAGTTTAAGAAGCACGTGACCAAGCTCAGTGTGGCTGATGTTCAAAACTTCAAGCTGATGTTGCATGACCTCAAGGATGCATTTCGCAAGAAGCGTGAAGAAGCAACAGGTTCACGCGAGCGAATGAAGAATCTAGCGGCCAAGTGTGTTCAAGCTTACAATGAAGCTGAGAAGCGCAAGGCACTTGGGCGTCCTGGCATAGACCCCAAGCTGGCTGCCAAGAAGAAGAAGCCTGCTGTGGCCCAAGATGAAGCACCAAGGCGGGAAGAACCTCAGATTGTCTTCTCTGCCAGTAAGACAGGCTCGAAGCCTAAGGTCCTCGTAGTGGCTTCAAAACAGAAGAAAACCAGGGTAGCTGAAGCCAAAGCCAGAAAGCGTAAACTCAAGAACACCACTAACAATGCCCCACCCACAAAGAAAAGAAAGACCAAGAATAAAGATCGGGTTGCTCCCACAGAGCCCCTCGTCGTCGAGCCCATCTCTTTTGCTCATCCTGCATCCGAACACCAAGAGCGTCAGTTGATAGTTTACAAGCCTGCTTCCACAGAGGCTCTTGAAGCTGAAGAAGTTCCAGTCGTTGACCCCATCACAGCTGAAGACATTGGTCTCCAAGACAATGTAGTTGATGATGAAATCCTTCCTCAGATCGAGCGCCCAATGGTATCATCGCCCGTTCTCACGAACAGCGAACTCATCAGTATTTGTCGTCCTTTGATGTCAATCTCTCAGGATGCCTCATGGGCTGATCACCCCCAACCAACAACTCCAAGTCAAGACTCACCGTGAACTCCCCCACCTCAAGTCACCAATCCGGTGCTTGATGATGATGATGACTATGTGGTCCATCCCACTCCTACTCCAAAGGTGTCGTCCGCATTTCCCAGGCTTCGCAAAGGACCAAGGCCACAAGTCGCTCTATCGAGCATTCCAGAAGGAGAAGTGCAACCTAACTTGGCAGCACAACAAGTGTTTCCTGAAGCCACTCCTACTGCGAATATCTCTGTGTCTGAAGCCAATGCTGCTAAAGACATACCGGCTGCATCAGCCGATGAAAGTCAAGAACCCCGTCAAGAAGAAGAACGTGTTGCCACACCCCCTACCAACCAAGAAGATGTTCTCGAGGAGAACGTGTCTGTGCCCGACCCTCCAGCTACTCAAGTGGAGGTTGAAAATCCTGAGGTGGCCACCAATAATCCTACTGACACCAATGACGTTGTCATGGCTGAAGATAATGTGGCTCCTGCAATGAACACTATGCATGAAGCAAATGATGCACCTGCACCAAATGTGCAGCCTGACACCCTTGCTAATGCCATTGCTCCTGTACCGCCACCAAGGCCACACACTATTGAGCAAGCATTTTATCTAGGCGAGCTTGTTACTGTCAGATGGCCAATTCTGGTTCCTCCGCCTGCTCCTGGACCACAATTTGATTATCATGTGGAGCACTGGCCACAGGTTCAGAAGCCAAAACCAAGGCTGCCTCGGTTTCCGGGTACTGCATCTACACCAGGATCATTCAATGTCAATGGCTTCATCGCACACAACACTTTCTTTGATAGAGCCAAGAACCCATATTCCAAGCGAAGAATATCTTCTGATCGGTTCTGGAGTTATCAACAGCGCATTATTACTCCTGTGTCCTATACAATCAAGGGCACATATTTCCTCATATGCATATGGAATACGAAGCCATTCCTAGCCTGCCTTGCTTAGAAGAAGCCCTAGACTGTTTCAGAGATGCAGGCCTTCTCCAGTTTGTGACTGAGAAGGAGAATTGGAATGAAGAGCTTCTGCAGCAATTCTATGCAACTCTCCACATCCGTGGCTACAACAGGGATCCGAAGACATGGGTCCTTGAGTGGATGACATGCAATGTACACCATGAAGCCAAAGCTCTTGATCTCATTGAGCTTACTGGCCTATCCACTCCAGGAGAACTATATGAACCTGGTTGTCAGCATCATCGCAATGCATTGGAAAGCATCTTCCAGAAGCCTGAGGCTAATACGAGCCAAATGCTAAGCATGATGAAGCCACTGCCGCAGGATGCTGAATATCCCAAGGAATTCTTTGTTGAAGACCTAGAGTATCTGCCCTACACCATCTATCACATTATCAAGAGAACCCTATGGCCCATCAAAGGACATTCTTCCTCAGCAAAGCTTGAAGGCGCAATGAAGACATTGGTCTTCTATATTCTCAATGGCGTAAGCTTCAATGCTCATGATTTCTTCATTCGCAAATTTGCTGCATCTAGCTCAGACATATTTGGTCTGAAATTCTATGCTCCATGGGTAATGTGACTGATCAAGCTTCACTCTTGAAAGCACAAGTGCTCCCTAGGTGGTTTTGGTAATTAATGTCAACATATCTCTTGTTGGACTAACACTTTTATCTAGTATATTTCAGACAAGTTCAACATTGGAGTGGCATGGACTAAAGGATGTGGGAACTCCTTCATGATGCTAAGGACAAAGGATTGGCTAAAGCTTCAAGCTCAAGACTCTTCATTTTACATTTTAGTGATCCAAGATCACATTGAGTCTACAGGAAAAGCCAATACTATCAAGAAGGGATGAGGTGTTGCTTAATGAGTTTCTTGCTCTACAGTGCTTAGTGATATGCTCCAAAACCCTCAACTAACACATGACCTAAACCTAAAGCTCAAATCGGCCCCACCAATTCTTTCTATCCGGCGCCACCGAGTTCAGATGTCATAGCCATTGCCACAAACCCTGAGAAAATCGGTCTCACCGATAGGGATCTCAGTCTCACCGAGATGGGATTGTAATCTCTGTGTGTATGTCCATTATCAAAATCGGTCTTATCGAGTTTGAGCAATCGGTCCTACCGAGATTACAATGCAAACTCTCTGGTTAACTTATTACCAAAATCGGTCCCACCGAGCTTGAGTAATCGGTCTCACTGAGTTTGCCTGACCAACTCTCTGGTTAGCTAATTACCAAAATTGGTCCCACCGAGTTTGTGTAATCAGTCTTACCGAGATTACGTTATGCCCTAACCCTAACCATATCGGTCCTACCGAGTTGCATTTCGTTCCCACCAAAAATCCTAACGGTCACTAGGTTTACTAAATCGGTTTGACCGAGTTTGTTGATTCGGTCCCACCGAGATTGGTAAATTGTGTGTAACGGTTAGATTTTGTGTGGAGGCTATATATACCCCTCCACCTCCTCTTCATTCATGGAGAGAGCCATCAGAACAAACCTACACTTCCAACTTACCAGTTCTGAGAGAGAACTACCTACTCATGTGTTGAGGCCAAGATATTCCATTCCTACCATATGAATCTTGATCTCTAGCCTTCCCAAGTTGCTTTCCACTCAAATCTTCTTTCCACCAGATCCAAATCCTATGAGAGAGAGTTGAGTGTTGGGGAGACTATCATTTGAAGCACAAGAGCAAGGAGTTCATCATCAATGCACCATTTGTTACTTCGTGGAGAGTGGTGTCTCCTAGATTGGCTAGGTGTCACTTGGGAGCCTCCGACAAGATTGTGGAGTTGAACCAAGGAGTTTGTAAGGGCAAGGAGATCGCCTACTTCGTGAAGATCTACCGCTAGTGAGGCAAGTCCTTCGTGGGCGACGGCCATGGTGGGATAGACAAGGTTGCTTCTTCGTGGACCCTTCGTGGGTGGAGCCCTCCGTGGACTCGCGCAACCGTTACCCTTCGTGGGTTGAAGTCTCCATCAACGTGGATGTACGATAGCACCACCTATCGGAACCACGCCAAAAACATCCGTGTCTCCAATTGCGTTTGAATCCTCCAAAACCCTTCCCTTTACATTCTTGCAAGTTGCATGCTTTACTTTCCGCTGCTCATATACTCTTTGCATGCTTGCTTGCTATGTGTTGTGAATGTTAAACTTGTGCCTAAACTCCACTTAAACTTAAAATTGCTAAAAACTGCAACTTTGGTACTTAGTGTCTAATCACCCCCCCTCTAGACACCTCTTCTCAAGGTCCTACAAGTGGTATCAGAGCTTTGGTCTCCATTGCCTTGGTTTAATCACCATTGGAGGAAGATGGATGAGTCTACTTTGGGGAGTCTTAGACATAGAGTGCCTATACTTGATGGAGTGTATTTTCATGAGTGGAAAAATGAGATGCTTGTAATTTTCAATCAATATCATTTGAACAAGTATATTGCTAGTCCTTGTGCACCTTGTGTTAATCCTATGCATCCTACTCTTGATGAGTCGATTGACATGATTAGGAATCTTAGAACTGTTAATCTTATCACTGGAGGCTTGCCTAGAAACTTGATTATAAACTTGCCTACTCTTGAGTGTGCCTACACTATATGGAAATTTCTTGAGGAACGATTTCCTAATTATTCATTGAAAAATCTAGATGAAATTCTTCATAAGTCTATTGCCTTGACTAAGATGAATTCCAATGATCCTATGTTTGGCAACTGTCTATTTGAACTTACAAATCTTATGCGTACCAAAGGAAATGTTGGAATTATTAGCGATATTATTTCTGAAGCCACTAGAATTCATAAGCAAGATTATTGTCAAACTCATACTAATGAATCACTCTCACTAGGAATTGATCCACCACATGACGATGTTGAACATGGATACTATGATGAGGATGATGATGATGACTTTGATCTTGATGATGCAATGAGACATTTTGGTCTTATGGCAAATCTTCGGGGATATATGGCAGGAGGAACGGAATGGGTCCTTGACAGTGGATGTACCGATCACATGACCGAAGATAAAGACATGTTTCGTGAGCTTGCTGAAAATGATAGTCCTCGAAAGTATGTCACTTTCGGTGACAACTCAAAGGGTAAGGTGGTTGGCCTCGGTAAGGTGGCCATATCACATGATAGCTCCATTCAGAATGTTATGCTCGTTGAATCTCTTGGCTACAACTTACTTTCAGTATCTAGACTTGCTGATTTCGGTTTCAATGTCCTATTTACTGAAGTAGATTGCCAAGTGTATCATCGAGACAATCATAAAATGGTCTTTACCGGCATACGTAGAGGTGATCTATACATTGTTGATTTCACTAAAAAGGCTCAACCTAAAACTTGCTTCATTGCTAAATCCTCAAAAGGTTGGTTATGGCATAGACGACTAGGTCACGTTGGCATGAGAAACCTTGACAAGCTTATTAAAGGGAATCATATCCTTGGTGTTAATGATGTCATATTTGATAAGGATAGACTTTGCAGTGCTTGTCAAGCAGGTAAACAGGTTGGAGGAAGGCATCCCGTGAAGAACATCATGACCACAAGGAGGCCACTTGAGCTACTTCACATGGATCTCTTTGGTCCCAACGCTTACAAAAGCCTCGGTGGAAATTCTTTTGGTCTAGTTATAGTTGATGATTTTTCAAGATTTACGTGGGTGTTCTTTCTCGATGATAAATCGCAGGTCCAAAAGATCTTCAAAAACTTCACTAGGAAGGCCCAAAATCAGTTTGAAGTGAAGATCAAGAAGGTTCACAGCGACAACGGAACGGAGTTCAAGAATGCAAATGTGGACACCTTTCTTGACGAAGAAGGGATTTCACACGAGTTCTCGGCTACGTACACACCTCAACAAAATGGAGTTGTTGAGAGGAATAACCAGACGCTCATCGAAATGGTGAGAATGATGCTTGATGAGTACAAGACACCGAAGCACTTTTGGGCAGAAGCGGTTGAGATAGCTTGTCATGCAACAAATCGCTTGTATCTTCACAAGCTACTCGGCAAGACGACATACGAGCTCCTCACCGGTAACAAACCCCAAGTTGGATACTTTCGAGTATTCGGCTCAAAGTGCTACATTCTTGATAAGCATCGTCGTTCTAAATTTGCTCCTAAGTCTCATGAAGGTTTCCTACTAGGTTATGGCTCAAACTCTCACACTTACCGTGTCTACAACAATTTCACCCGAAAGGTTGAACAGACGGTAGATGTGAAGTTTGATGAATCTAACGGCTCGCAAGTAGAGCAATTGCCAATTGATGTAGGAGACAAAGATCCTTCAGAAGCAATCCAAGACTTGTCTATTGGCAAGGTTCGTCCAACGGAGGTGAAGGAGAGTACCTCGTCCGTCCAAGTGGAATCTTCTACTTCACGACAAGGTGAACCAAGAGTTGATACGGAAGCATCCACAAGTTGGACACACCAAGATGAAGAAAACGAGGAAGTGCATCAAGAACGTCAACAACTTCCTTCTCCACCACGACAAGAGAACGACAACGCCAACAATGAAGAATATCAAGAAGAAGAAGATGAAGAAGAAGTTCAACCAATAACCAAGCAAAAGCTTTCACGAGTTAGAGCAAGAATTGCTAAAGACCATCCCGTCGAGCAAATCTACAATGATATTCAAACCGGGAGAATCACTCGCTCTAAAACTCGTTTAGCTAACTTTTGTGAAAACTATTCTTTCATCTCTAGCATTGAACCTATGAAGGTCGAAGAAGCATTGGAAGATCCGGATTGGATAAATGCTATGCATGAAGAGCTACACAACTTTGAGAGAAACCAAGTTTGGACATTGGTTGAGAAGCCCAACAACAACCACAACATCATCGGTACCAAATGGGTGTTTCACAATAAGCAAGATGAAGATGGACAAGTAGTTCTCAACAAAGCACGTCTCGTTGCCCAAGTCAACACAAGTCGAAGGTATGGACTATGGTGAGACTTATGCTCCCGTTGCTAGACTTGAGTCCATTCGCATCTTACTTGCCTATGCTAATCACCATGATATCACACTTGTACCAAATGGACATTAAAAGTGCTTTTCTAAATGGTGAAATAGAGGAGGAAGTTTATGTTAAACAACCTCCCGGCTTTGTCAATCCTAAGAAACCAAATCATGTTTACAAACTTCACAAAGCTCTTTATGGTCTTAAACAAGCTCCTAGAGCTTGGTACAAATGCTTAACGAAGTTTCTTCAGTGGAAAGGGATTTGAAATTGGGAAAATTGATTCTACTCTTTTTACTAAAAGGGTTAATGGGGAATTATTTGTATGCCAAATTTATGTTGATGATATCATATTTGGATCAACTAACCCTCATTTTAGTGAGAAGTTTGGAAAGCTAATGTCGGAGAAGTTTGAGATGTCAATGATGAGTGAACTCAAATTCTTTCTTGGGTTGCAAATCAAGCAAACTAAGGAAGGTACTTTTGTCTCTCAAATGAAGTACACTAAGGACTTATTCAATAAGTTCAATATGCAAGAATGCAAAGGTATGTCTACACCCATGCCTACTAGTGGACATCTTGATTTGACCAAAGATGGTGAACCAGTTGATCAAAAGGTTTATCGCTCTATGATTGGTTCATTGTTATACCTATGTGCTTCACGTCCCGATATTATGCTAAGTGTGTGCATGTGTGCAAGATATCAAGCTGCTCCTAAAGAATGTCATCTTAAGGCTGTGAAAAGGATAGTGAGATACTTAATACATACACCAAATTTTGGCATTTGGTATCCTAAGAGGGCCTCTTTCGATCTTGTTGGCTACTCTGACTCAGACTATGCCGGAGACAAGGTTGATAGAAAGTCCACTTCGGGTACTTGTCAATTTCTTGGTAGATCTCTTGTGTCTTCGTCCTCCAAGAAACAAAACTCGGTATCCTTATCTACCGCCGAAGCGGAGTACATTGCCGCTGGTTCATGTTGTGCTCAATTACTTTGGATGACCCAAACTCTTAAAGATTATGGGATATATGTGAAACATGTTCCATTGCTTTGTGACAATGAAAGTGCTATCAAAATTGGTCATAATCCTGTGCAACATTCTCGAACTAAGCATATTGAAGTTCGTCATCATTTCATTCGAGATCATGTTGCTAAGGGTGACATTGATCTTAAGCATGTTCGCACCGAAAAGCAATTAGCGGATATATTCACTAAACCTCTTGATGAGAAAGTGTTTTGCAGGTTAAGAGGAGAATTGAACATCATTGATGCTTCAAACTTGGAGTAGAAACTCCATTGGATACATGAAAGACATGAGCTTATGACTAATCCTTGATATTTCTCTTATGATGAAAATCTTATGTCTTGGACATATTTGCATCTTGCATGTTATCTAACCCATGTAGGTACTTGGTTGAATCAAATTCCATGAGGTTGAAACCTACTCACATCTTGAGCAATCTCTACATCACCAAGTCTCTATACAAAGGTGGTTGAAGACAAGGAAGCACGGAACCATTCAAATATCCCTTGACAAATTCTATGTTGAGCTTCATGATTGTCATTTTTGGATACACAAGTGCTCTTCCTTGCAAGAACTAACCCATGTAGGTAGATGGACTCAAATTCCAAGTGGTGCTCCCAACTCTTGATGAGCTACATCAACCTTGAGCAACCCACACAAGTTCAACTACATGATCAACACCACCAACCAAGGTATGTTATTCCATCTTAGAGAAGCTTTACTCCGAGTCATGAGCTAAAGCAACTCGACAAGATGTGAATACATCAAGATGCTTAAACGAAAAATGGTAACCCCATTTTGAGCTTAAACGATGAGTATGACCTATGATCAAGTGATCTCACTTGACTCCTAAGTCAATATACTCTAACATAGGTGACTTTGTCGCCGACCATCTCTAGATGAAGTTCTCTTGTGTTCGTCTCTGTGTTTTTGCATTTGTCTCATGCATATTTGTTTCCCCTTTAAAAAACTTCGTCTAGATTTATTTATTTTCTTTTTGTTTGCTCTGCATTTTATGCATCCAATTCATTGCAAATCATTTAGTTAATTCCTTGCAAATCTGTGTGAGATCTTATTAGTCTAGTGAGCTGAAGTGACAAACTGTTTTTCTCTGCGATGAACTCGGTTTCACGGATTTGTTGTTTTCGGTCCAACCGAATCTTTTCGGTACCACCAAAGCATACAACTCGGTGCCACCGATTTCACCACAGTAAAAAATAGTTTGCCACTTATTCTATGTTTCGTCTGTTCCAGCTCCACTCAATGAATCTTTTCCTCTACAAGCATCACATTTTTATAAATGCTTTGTGCTGTGACTCAAGGATCAAACCCATTCACGACAAATTCCAGAAGCCCTTCTTGGAAATTGATGTCAAAGGGGGAGAGAGAGATCACATCAAAGATTATCATTTAGAGAGAGATCACATCAGAGAATAACACTTCCACAGGGGGAGAGAGAGATCTCCAGGGGGAGAGAATACTCAAGTAGAAAGTATTTCTCAAGGATCCCAGATGCTTGGTGTTCAAGAGGAGAGATGCCACATGTCTTGTTGAGGGGAAAGACATGTTCATATGTGCTTATTTGCATTAGTTTGCACTAGCTCTGTTTATTCATATCTTTCAGCTCTGATTTTCTGTTCCCTATCTTCTCCTAGTATCCCATGCTATATTCAGGGGGAGCAAGACATCTAAGGGAAAGAAATCATTTAAATTCATTGCATATCTTTACTCTTGGGGACATGTCTAATCCAATGTGGTACTTAGTACTCACTCTCTACATGTCATCCATGTCTTGGTATTCTTGTGGTTTCTTCTATTTGCTCTAGCTAGTAGATGTATCTGTGTCATCTAACCTTGTTTACGCAGGTTCATTCCATCCTAAGCCAACTCAAGACTACAAGGTAAGTATATGCATCACAATCATGTGTATGAGGAATTCTTGCTGATGTACATATTGTTTGCAAGGACTCATGAGCATGAAGGTATTTTCTTTAATATTCTTTGCTCTGATGCATATGGCCAAGATACATGTAACACATTGCCTACTCTGTCATGGTTATGCTCTCACATGCTTCTATATTCTATATTCACATGATTGCATACATGTAGGGGGAGCCTATGCTTGTTACATGTCTTTCCAAAGCTTTACTTGCTATTCTCTATACCTTTATCTAAAGCTTTGATGTATGTTGTCATCAATTACCAAAAAGGGGGAGATTGAAAGCACAAGTGCTCCCTAGGTGGTTTTGGTAATTAATGTCAACATATCTCTTGTTGGACTAACACTTTTATCTAGTATATTTCAGACAAGTTCAACAATGGAGTGGCATGGACTAAAGGATGTGGGAACTCCTTCAAGATGCTAAGGACAAAGGATTGGCTAAAGCTTCAAGCTCAAGACTCTTCATTTTACATTTTAGTGATCCAAGATCACATTGAGTCTATAGGAAAAGCCAATACTATCAAGAAGGGATGAGGTGTTGCTTAATGAGTTTCTTGCTCTACAGTGCTTAGTGATATGCTCCAAAACCCTCAACTACTTTCCCACTTCCACACACATGACCTAAACCTAAAGCTCAAATCGGCCCCATCGATTCTTTCTATCCGGCGCCACCGAGTTCAGATGTCATAGCCACTGCCACAAACCCTAGGCAAATCGGTCTCACTGATAGGGATCTCGGTCTCACCGAGATGGGATTGTAATCTCTCTGTGTATGTCCATTATCAAAATCGGTCTTACCGAGTTTGAGCAATCGGTCCTACCGAGATTACAATGCAAACTCTCTAATTAACTTATTACCAAAATCGGTCCCACCGAGTTTGAGTAATCGGTCCCACCGATTTTGCCTGACCAACTCTCTGGTTAGCTAATTACCAAAATCGGTCCCACCGAGTTTCTGTAATCGGTCTTACCGAGATTACATTATGCCCTAACCCTAACCATATCGGTCCTACCGAGTTGCATTTCGGTCCCACCAAAAATCCTAACGGTCACTAGGTTTACTAAATCGGTCTGGCCGAGTTTGTTGATTCGGTCCCACCGAGATTGGTAACTTGTGTGTAACGGTTAGATTTTGTGTGGAGGCTATATATACCCCTCCACCTCCTCTTCATTCGTGGAGAGAGCCATCAGAACAAACCTACACTTCCAACTTACCAGTTCTGAGAGAGAACTACCTACTCATGTGTTGAGGCCAAGATATTCCATTCATACCATATGAATCTTGATCTCTAGCCTTCCCAAGTTGCTTTCCACTCAAATCTTCTTTCCACCAGATCAAAATCCTATGAGAGAGAGTTGAGTGTTGGGCAGACTATCATTTGAAGCACAAGAGCAAGGAGTTCATCATCAACGCACCATTTGTTACTTCATGGAGAGTGGTGTCTCCTAGATTGGCTAGGTGTCACTTGGGAGCCTCCGACAAGATTGTGGAGTTGAACCAAGGAGTTTGTAAGGGCAAGGAGATCGCCTACTTCGTGAAGATCTACCGCTAGTGAGGCAAGTCCTTCGTGGGCGACGGCCATGGTGGGATAGACAAGGTTGCTTCTTCGTGGACCCTTCGTGGGTGGAGCCCTCCGTGGACTCGCGCAACCGTTACCCTTCGTGGGTTGAAGTCTCCATCAACGTGGATGTACGATAGCACCACCTATCGGAACCACTCCAAAAGCATCTGTGTCTCCAATTGCGTTTGAATCCTCCAAAACCCTTCCCTTTACATTCTTGCAAGTTGCAAGCTTTATTTTCCGCAGCTCATATACTCTTTGCATGCTTGCTTGCTATGTGTTGTGAATGTTAAACTTGTGCCTAAACTCCACTTAAACTTAAATTTGCTAAAAACTGCAACTTTGGTACTTAGTGTCTAATCACCCCCCCTCTAGACATCTCTTCTCAAGGTCCTACAACTCTGTTGTTGACTATCAGCCCTCTGCTAGCAACCATCTCATATTCTTGCTAGAGGTTGATATGTCCATCGAAGCCATATACCCAGAGCCTGCCAAGGAGGCAATTTATCTTCACAATGTCGATTGTAAGAGTTTCTCTCAGCATGTTGAAGGAGTTCATGCTGCTATTCGTGTTTATCCGCTGGCTGGCAATACTCGTCGTGCCCATACCGAAGCCACTGAAAGCACTATTGCTCCAAGGCCTCGGAAGAGATCTCGTGTGCTCAATGACCGAGAGCTTCTCGTGGCCTTGCATCAAAAACACGATAAGCATCATTACTGGCTAAAAGCGTCAGATGCAAAGCCTCTTGGTGGATATTAATCGCATTCGCAGCCTTGCCACCAAGAATGCCTTTGTCACTCATGAAACCTGTCGGAGGTCATGGAAGAGTTTGACATTGCTCAGTGCTGAACCTGATCTTCAAGACGATGGCTTCACAGAATGATTCAAGTTCGACACCACTCCTCCCAAGAATGTTGTCCTACGTCGAACTCCATCACTCAAAGATTTTGAGTACTCCTCCTCGGCGGCAACTGTTAATGCCAGAGTTCTTGATGATGCCGATGATGCTACTTCACCACCTCCAACTTCGGCGCGTATCGACACTGCACCAATCTGTTCTGCACCACCAAACCTCAATGACGACCCTGCTGCCTCACCTAGTCCTCATGGGAACGAGTAGAGACTATGTCTTCAAACCTTTTTGGTCCTTACTGACAAAAGGGGGAGAAGCATATGTTGATAGTCTTCAAGCGGGTCCATATGGGTGGTTGCTATACTTTTGCCAAGTGCTTACAACTCTCTCTTTCGATACATTTGGTTCTTTGAGTTGTAACAATTAAACTTGATGGTCGTCTGCTACTTTTTCTGTTATTCTATGTGATGCGACGATAAATTCCGCATGTGCGATGATAAATCCCGCATGAAGTCATTTTGCAGACGTCCATTTTTCGTTATGCATGTCTTTATTTTTGTATGCATGATATATTGTCTTCATAAGGTAAAGAGGATCCCCACAAGTACAACCATCCATGTGCATTTGCATTCCAACGCAAAACATTTATATGCACATCTTCAGGGGGAGCCTTTTTGCCACCTATGAAGACAATATCTTAATTTGTTACAATTTCACATACTTTTATCCCCGTTGAAAACTTCAACCAATTTGTCATCAATCACCAAAAAGGGGGAGATTGTAAGTGCATCTAGTGCCACCCCTAGTTGGTTTTGGAGTATTGACGACAAACCTGGTTGAGGGACTAATGTGTTTGTGAGAATTGCAGGATAACACAGGTAGTAGTCCCTCATTAATTCGGTTTACCTACCAGAGATGACCCCTAAAAGTGTGTGAAGACATTGAAGACAATGGTGGTCTGTGAAGCTATTCACGTTGAAGACTATGACATGAGAAGACATCGCGTGAAGACTATGGAGCGTGAAGACTTAGTTGTTTCATTGTTTTGTTTTCTTCTTTGTTGAGTCATGGGAACCATCGCACTATTAAGTGGGGTCCAAGTGAACAAAGTCTAAGTGACTGAAGTGATGCTCAAGCAAATCCTATGTCTTCAAGCGAAGACAATCGGAGAAAATCTTATCCAGAGTTGGATGAGTCAGCTTTACTTGTAGCCCAAGTCAAGCTGCCGCGTGCGTTTGAAATCTGACCGTTGGGACAGGTGTCATCAGTTCCTTAGTGACCCAGGGTCATTTCGGACTAATCAGGTCGGGTTGCCCAGTGGCTATAACTAGCCCACCCCCTACACCATAAATTGGTGGCTGCTTAGAGTTAGTGCACGGCTTTTGTCGTTTGAGAGCAACCCACCTCCAAAGCATTTGAGAGAGAATCCTTGCGAGGACAAAGCCCAAACCACCCAGAGCCCAAAGAGTGTTTGGCATCACCAAAGTCTTTTTGTCCGCGTGATCTAAAGACTTGTTACACTTGAGGACTGTGAATCCTCCAGCCGGTTAGGCGTCGCGTTCTGAGCATCCAAGAGTCATTGTGGATTGCCAGTGAACGAAGTCTGTGAAGGTTTGGAAGTCTACCTTAAAGACTTACCAGAGTGATTGGGTGGGGACTAAGTGTCCTTAGCTCAAGGGGAATAAGGTGAAGATGCAGTCTTCTGAGTTAAATCTCAGCCTCCCTAACCAGACGTACAGTTGTCACAGCAACTGGAACTGGTCAAACAAATCTCTGTCCTCCCCAAGCTACTGGTTCTATCTCTCACTTCTCTTTACTTACAGTTTGTCTTCGTCAAGTCATTGCCTGCTTGCATTATCTGTTTGACTTCACTGCGTGACTACTTGTTCTGATTGGCTTCATACTATCTTCCATCCTGATCCTTACTACCTAGCTGCTAATAGTCTTCGTGCTTTCACTTCATTGAATACTTGACTATGGCTTGCCTAGTGTAGTCTACCTTCCGCTGCACACGAATAGTGTCATTTCTATTGTTTGTCTTAGAAACTCCCATGTTTTGAAGACTTTCATAAAAATCGCCTATTCACCCCCCTCTAGTCGATAACTAGCTCTTTCACTACCATGGGCACAATGTCACCTCTTGTTGCAGTGCGTCAGTATCTCTCCACTAACAATGCAAAAAGCACCTTCCTGCGTAAGTCTCGGTTGGTTGTCAAAGTAACCTCGTCCAAATCGCCTACTGAAGAAAATCTTCCTGCTAGACAGAGTGATATATCTGTGCTCCAGACACAAGTCCAATCCCTAATGGACGTTGTTTGGGAAACAAGAATAGTGGTTGACAAATCTCATCAAGATATGAATGGTTTTGAAACCAGACTATCAGACATTCGCTTCGTTGTTCAAGAGCACTGGCGAAAAAAAGGTGAAGATCGTGCTGCTCCATCAGATTCTACAGCCTGAAACATTAGCACTCAGGTCAAATGATCTGTGCTTCTATACATCTGATGGTGCTTTTATCTGGAAGGACTGTAAACTTTATGCCAACAGGCCTTTTGTTGTATGGTTGGAATTTATTTTGTTGTGATACAACATTTATGATGCTGCCATAGGCTGCAGTAATTATGACGTTATTTTTGTATAGTGTAGGTTTATCTTAGTAATGTATTTGGCCGAAAGCTTCATAGGAGCCCAACATGCCAACATTCGTCGGGCCCATTCCAATTGGGCTAAAAACGATTACGGGCCGAAATCGGTATGTAGCCCACTAAAAATATCTGGGCCTAAATCAACATAAGCTTTCATAGTTTTCTGGTAGGCCTGTGCCCGTAGTGGGCCTTTAATAGGCCTAAACATAATTTGGGCCCTCAGTAAAAATAGGCCGTTTACAGGTGTAAATATCTCGAGCCCATAGAAAACATGGGCCTCTAATAGACCGAAAGTGAGATTGGGCCCTGATTGTGCCAAATAACCCACTGGTCTTAGCAGGCCGAAATGGTGGCCCATTTACGATGCGGATCTTTGACAGGCCGAAATTCGGACGGGCCGTAAATGCGCTGACCTAATACACGGGCCTTTAACAGGCCGGAACTTCGGTCAGGCTAGATTATTGTCATTTTTATATGGGCTGTTAATGGGCCCGATATGACATTGGGCCACATATGGCCCATGGTTTTCGTCCGGCGTTAACAGGCCGAAAATGACAGTAGGCCGAAAGTGGCCCAAATCTATAGTGAGCCTCTAACAGGGCGAATGTCAGACATGGCCGAATATGACCCAAATCCTTCACGGGCGTTTATGGGCCGAAAGTTTTGATGGCCTGTAAATGGGCCCAAATGAAGCAGGACCTTTATCAGGCCGGAAATACACTAGGCCGTAATTCGGCCCAAATACTTAGCGGACTGTTAACGGGCCAGAAGTGACCATGGGCCGCGATGATGACAAGTTTAGGATAGGCCTTTGATGAGCCGATTTGACACTAGCCATACGGGCCTTAACAGAGAATGTTGGGCCTTTAGCTAGGCCGACCCATTATGGTTTGCAAAATCTTGTGAGCCTTTAGCTGGGCGGGCCCATTGTGGTCTGCTAAATCTTGTGGGCCTTTAGCTGGGCCGGCCCATTATGGTCTGCAAAATCTTGTGGGCCTTTAGCTGGGCTGGCCCATTATGGTCCGCTAAATCTTATGGGCCTTCAATTGGGCCGACCCATTTAAACTTTATGGGCCACTTTTGGGCCCGTCCACGTGTCAACATATCATAGGCCCATCTCGGCTGTTGGATGAGTGACACCTGTGCCAACGCGGAGCTGACGCATGGATCCATCGGCCAATGAGAATTTTACACGTGGAAAATCAGCATTGGTCGTGGTTGTTAGCGGGTTATCGGATCCAAAACCGGACCTGATAGCTTAACGGTGATTAACGGTGTCCCATTACGGTGGATGCCACATGTCGGTCACCCTTGATGAAAGCACTTCTATGAGCGCGATTTATCGTCATGGAAGCGGACACTTCCGTGATGATAATTTTGGTAATGTCATGGAACACTTCTATGATAGCACATGTATGACTATCTTGATTCTATCATAAAATCGTCATGGATGTACATGCATGACAAAAAATTCAACCTACTGTGACAAACATGTATCATCACGGAAGTGTATTTTTTTGTAGAGTAGCTAGGGTGCTTGACCCACCACCTCCCACTTCATGTCAGCGGGGCAGATGCACGTAATGATACTTTGGCTATACATGCATTTCGCCATAACCTACCATAAGACGAACCAGTGAATCTATAGTTTGGTCAAACGACAACTGTTGTTGTCGATAAACCGCTTGGGCCAATAGAATAATGTGTGTTGTATGTTGGAAGGGGTGATGTGTGTTTTCAATATAGAATAATGTACAATTTAGATATGGTGCCTACATCTTGATACAAACAACAACCATGAAGGCCAAGTAGTTAAGGACGAGATACGTAGGGTATGGTGTAGGTCGAACCCAACAATCTGAGCATGTGGGAGGGAATCCTGACAATGCATGAGCTCGAGCTTTGGTTTAATGACATGTGATGATTTACCGGCCCTAACACGAACTAGGAGGAATCCATTCATGGCCAACACATACCCCTCGTTATCGGTCAAAGGGATGATATATATACACTCGGGGAGCCCACAAATATGTGTGTCATCACAAAAACCATACAAAAGGAGACGTGGTCGATCAGAACACCCCATATACACTGCATGCAGCCTGAAAATATGTATGTGTGCGGTGGTGTGTGATGTGTTTAAATCCCAAATGCACAACTTCGATGGGCCACCAACTACATTACTATAAGTGCATCTAGTGCCACCCCTAGTTGGTTTTGGATTATTGACGACAAACCTGGTTGAGGGACTAATGTGTTTGTGAGAATTGCAGGATAACACGGGTAGTAGTCCCTCATTGATTCGGTTTACCTACCGGAGATGACCCCTAAAAATGTGTGAAGACATTGAAGACATTGAAGACAAGGGGAATAAGGTGAAGACGTAGTCTTCTGAGTTGAATCTCAGCCTCCCTAACTAGACGTACAGTTGTCACAGCAACTGGAACTGGTCGAACAAAGCTCTGTCCTCCCCAAGCTACTGGTTCTATCTCTCACTTCTCTTTACTTACATTTTGTCTTCGTGAAGTCATTGCCTGCTTGCATTATCTGTTTGACTTCACTGTGTGACTACCTGTTCTGATTGGCTTCATACTATCTTCCATCCCGATCTTTATTACCTAGCTGCTATTAGTCTTCGTGCTTTCACTTCATTGAATACTTGACTATGGCTTGTCTAGTGTAGTCTACCTTCCACTGCATATAGTAGTGTCGTTTCTATTGTCTGTCTTCAAAACTCCCACGTTTTGAAGACTTCCAGAAAAATCACCTATTCACCCCCCCTCTAGTTGATAACTAGCCCTTTCAATTACAAACTAAACACCATACTCAACCCCAAGCCTGGTTCCATACGTACGATGTTGGTTTCCCAACTTCAAGGCGGCGGGGGGGGGGGGGTATGTCGTTCAACGCATGGGCTCAAACTTTATTTGGTCTAACATGGCACAAATAGCAATAGGAAACCATCATGGTCAAACCCTTCTCATTGTTGGATCAAAGGGATAGATTGTGTGGGCCCCCCTCATTCTCGATAAAGGATAATATATATACCTCGGGGAGCCCACAGATATGTGCAGCGCCTATAAACTGCACAAGGGAGACATGCTCGACCAGAACACCCTACAATATTCCCTTCATGCGACCTGAAAAAGGTTTATATAATCGCCATGAAAGGTCACTATAGAGTGAAATCATTCTTTAGTTTTTTAGAGCAAAAGAACCCATAAAAACATAGTCTACAAATTAGAAAAACAAGGATCCCAAGGTTTATATAATCGCCATGACATGTTACTATAGAGATATTTATATCTTCATCTCTATAATGACCGTGTCATAGCATTTAAATGAAGCTTGAGATATGCAACTTCCCACCAGGTCACCCATCCTTGGACTAATCTAGCCTGAGCACACTTAACTTTTGCGTTCTATTCGACTAGGCTAGCCAATGGGAAGCTGCACCTTGCTGATAGGAATTGCCTCCTTGCCTTTAAGGCGTTTCACACTGGTCTCCCTATGGGACCTACTCCCTCCTATCACACACATTTGTGCTTTTAGATATTGTGTGCAATATTTACATGGCTGGTGTGTCGCCGCCTAGCCTTCAATGAGCACTGACACTAGTAGCGGGAAAACAATGGGATAAGAGGCGCCGATGAGAGGAGTGGCGGGAAAACAGTAGCCTGTTTGGATATATAACAACATTAATATTGAAAACTTAGTAGAGAGGGAAGTGTGAGCTAGCACGATGCATGCGCACAGTGCTTACCCATATACTGCATGTGCTATCGAAAGGGTTGAGGATTGCCGTTCGATCTGGGAGCATCCAACGGTGCAGACGTATGATCCGTGGGGTTTGGGTTCTGGCCAATCCGAACGCACGAATCATATCGCGCCCGCAGCAGGGGGGGCATTGGCCACGATTTAGTAGGCACACGGCTTTCGTTAGTGAATCGTGTGTTTTTTGAAAACATTTCATGAGAAGATTCTCGGTTTTTAAATCCCCATAAATCGAAAACTCACCCGAAAATCGTGAAACTTGGCATGGTGTCATGACATGGCACATATATGTCGAGGAATTTTTTTGTCCATTTTGGTGCAAGTCTTATTACAAGCCTCTTACAAACCGGAGCTTCTCTCAAAGAAGCCTCGTGGTTCCGATAGGGAAACGTGTCCCCCTTGTGGGCAAAACGATAATCACTGCCTCTTTTCTCCTTGTATTTTCTTCTACGGGCAACATGGAATGACATGATATCCATGCTGAAATTTAAACTTATTCGGGGTTCATTTGGCCTTTTTATACACTAATTGAGTTTCCTAAGTATTTAATGTCCATAATTCAAATCTGAACTACAAATACATGCTCCAGTTCACGAAAATGGCTAGAAAAAATATACATGTGTCCTTGGGTGCATGTTTAGGTCCCATGCCAGGAATGGGAACGAATTACAACCATACCAGCGTCTGGCTCGTCCTCAAACATTTGTAATCTCGGTTTTTAAATCTCCATAAATCCAAAACTCACAGAAAGTCATGAAAGTTGGCATGGTATCACGTCATGGCACATATATGTCGTGGTAAAAACATTGTCCAATTTGGGCCATGCTTTATTACAAACCTCTTACAAATCGGAGCTTCTCTCAAAGAAGCCTCGTGGTTCCGATAGGGAAACATGTTCCCCTTGTGGGCGAAATGTAATCACGGCCTGTTTTCGCCTTGTATTCTCTTCTATGGGAAACATGGAATGATAGGATATCGATGCTGAAATTTAAACTTATTCGGGGTTCTTTTGGCCTTTTTATACACTAATTGAGGTTCCTAAGCATTTACTGTGCATAATTCAAATATGAACTACAAATACATGCTCTAGTTCACCAAAATGGCTAGAAAAATTATACATGTGTCCTTGGGTGCATGTTTAGGTCCCATGCCAGGAATGGGAACGAATTACAGTCGTACTGGCGTCCTGGCTCGTCCTCAAACATTTGTAATCTCGGTTTTTAAATCCCCATAAATCCAAAACTCACCAGAAAGTCATCAAAGTTGGCATGGGGTCACGCCATGGCACATATATGTCGTGGTAAAAACATTGTCCAATTTGGGCCAAGCTTTATTACAAACCTCTTCAAACCGGAGCTTCTCTCAAAGAAGCCTCATGGTTCCGATAGGGAAACACGTTCCCCTTGTGGGCAAAATGTAATAACTGCCTCTTTTCGCCTTATATTTTCTTCTATGGCCAACAGGAACGACAAGATATCCGTGCTAAAATTTAAACTTATCCAGGGTTCGTTTGGCCTTTTATACACTAATTGAGTTTCCTAGGCATTTAATGTCCACAATTCAAATCTGAACTACAAATACATGCCCCAGTTCACCAAAATGGCTAGAAAAATTATACATGTGTCCTTGGGTGCATGTTTAGGTTCCATGCCAGGAATGTGAATGAATTACAACCGTACCGGTGTTTTGGCTCGTCCTCAAACATTTGGAATATTGGTTTTTAAATCCCCATAAATCCAAAACTCACCAGAAAGTCATCAAAGGTGGAATGCTGTCACGTCAAGGAACATATATATGTCGTGGTAAAAACATTGTCCAATTTGGGCTATGCTTTATTAAAAACCTCTTACAAACCGGAGCCTGTCGCAAGAACCCTCGTGGTTTCAATAGGGAAACATGTCCCCTTGTGGGTGAATCGATAATCGATCCCTCTTCTAGCCTTGTATTTTCTTCTACATGCAACACGGAACAACGGGAGATTCACGCTGAATTTTGAAATTATTCAAGGTTTGTTTGACCTTTTTTATTCATTAATTGAGTTTTCTAGGCATTTAATGTTCATAATTCAAATCCGAACTGGAAATACATGCCCGAGTGCACCAAAACGGCTAGAAAAAACGTACATGTGTCCTTGGGGTGCATGTTTGGGTCCGATGGAACGAATGGGAATGAATTCAACCATCTTGGCATCCTGGCTTGGCCACAAACATTACGAATCTTGGTTTCTAAATATCTGTAAATCCAAAACTCACCAAAAAATCATGAAACTTGGCATGGTCTCACTACATGACACATATATGTCGTGGTAAAATAATTGTCCAATTTGGGCCAAGCTATATTACAAGCCTCTTACAAACCGACGCTTCTTGCAACCCTCGTTGTTCTTGTAGGGAAACATGCCTCTCTTGTGGGCGAAACGACAATCGCTGCCTCTTCTCGCCTTGAACTTTGTTTTCTACATGCAACATAGAATAACAGGAGAGTCATGCTGAAATTTGAAACTGTCCAGGGTTCGTTTGGCCATTGCATATATTAATTAAGTTTTCTAGGCATTTAATGTAGTCGATAATTTAAATTTGAACTACAAGCACATACTCCAGTGAAGCAAAATGGGTGGGAAATCGTATATGTGTCATTGGGTGCATGTTTAGATCTCATTTTAAGGAATGGGAATGCATTACAAACTTCTCGTCATCCTGAAACATTGAGAATCTCGGGTTTTAAATCCTAGTAAATCAAAAACTCACCCAAAAAACATGGAACTTGGCATGGTTTCATGACATGGCACATATATGCTGTGGTAAAACAAATTGTCCAGTTTGAGACAAGGCGCACACATTAATAGCCAACGAAGTCCTTTTGAAACAAATAGCTGACATGTTAATATTGCAAACGGTTGTATTATATGAAACGTGTGTTCCCATAACCATTTAAGTGCGGCCACTACCTCTACCAAAATTTAACCATACTCGGTGGCGTGTGTGCAGCTGTTTGATTAGACGGGACAAGCGCGAGAAGTCCGCCGTGCAGGCTCGACGGGATGCATGCGAGCAGTCCGCTGCACAGGCTCAATGGGATGCATGCATCCTGTCCACCTCGCAGGCTTGACGGGACATGTGCGAGCAGCAAGGCCGCCCATGCTCACTGGGAAGCAAGCTCTTTGGCCTCCATCCACCAGCCGCCCGCCTCGCTCACAACTTCTCCATTAATGGGTTAATTAAATCACCTGGACGGAGGGTGTTTGCTTGTGATCCCATGGCAGCATTTTCTTTGTTCATGTTTTCAACTTGTATTCCGGCCTAATTTAAATTGCCACATAGGGCAACAGATAATATGACGACAAATAAAATGGCAATGGATAATACGATGACAAGTTTACAATGGTGCGTATAATAATTATCTTACATATTCTAGATAATTTAAAATTCCACATGCGAAAAAGCCCGGAAGACACAGAGTCAAGAGAAGAAGAAAATCGTAGACAACGATCTGGGTCTCTACTGTCTTTACTCGTCGATGGATCACTGGGCGACGACATCCTCGAGCTCCTTCATCAATTCCTCACGACTTTGCTTGAAAGCAGCCACGGATTCCTCCACCCCCTTCTCGCGCTCGATCTGGAGCTTCCTCAAGTCACCCATCAGTTCCTCGACGACCACTGTCAGCATCATCCCCGAGGCACTACTCTGCTCATGCCGCGTCTTCTAGTCGACGGCCTCCTCCTCCTTCTCTGCAAGTGCCTTGAGGAGCTGCGCATTTTCACCCATGAGTTTCTCGACGAGGCCGGTCGCCTTGTCAATCGAGGCATCGCTGATCTCGAGCAGCTTCATCAAGCCGTCGCCCAGCTCCTGCTGCTTAATGAGGGCAGTGAGAATGTCGTCGTCGCCGGCCAATGACTTCAGCAATGCTAGCTCGTCGTGATAGCCGATGCGGCGAGTGCGCTTGTGAGAGCCCTTGTGTGCCCGTGAGAGCTTGTTCGAGGGCTTTGCAGCGTGTCAGGACATCTCTATTGCGGCTGCCGCTTCGTGGCGGGACCTCTCTAGTGCTTCCGCGACCTTGGTCTTTGCTGCCTGTTTATACGTCCACCTGAAACTCCTCCTACCGGTCATGGTGGAACGATTTGAGAGGAAATACCAGCTTTGGTGATGAGGAGAGGAACTATGAAGTAATTTGCAAGTTGGTAGTTTTTATAGACCGAAGCTAAGTGTGAACACATATTAGTTTGATAGGTGTGAACAAATTTGCAATTAGTTATTGCATTGTAATCTGCAATGTGACGAGAAACAAGGTCAAAATTTATTGATGGTTCTGGGCCTACAAAGCCCTTTTTTGTTGTTCTGGCTCATCGAAAACAGTTCTTTTGGATCACCAATATAGCACGCATCGGAACCCCGAAACGTGGGCCCGCATTCTTGGATGTACGTGTACGCGTCTACCCACTATCACACATGGTCAAGATATCACTATCATGTCTTATGGATGCGCCGTCGCGCCTCCCACAGGGTGCCAGAAGGTTGACCACGTGGTTGCTCGCCGTTGAGGTAGCCGCGACACGCTCTGCTCGCGTCCGTCCACGCGTTTTCATCGCCATTGAGGCAGTCATGGCACGCTCTGCTCTGGCATCCCTGCGCGCTCTACTCGTTGTTGAGGCAAATTTAAAATGGCAACGGTTAATAATTGTCCTACATATTTAGAATAATTTAAAATGCCACATGCGGCAAGGCCCAAAATAATCACGACCTACATATGCATACAACTATAATAAAATATAGGCTAAAAGTCTGAGTTGGCGGCCTTCCGATGACGGTCTTCTCAGACTTCATGATCAGCATAACACCCTTGCAGCCATTCATTCCAGGTGTCCCGACCCACCTCTGCCTACGGAGCTGCTGGCGCTGGGAGGCTCTTGGGGATGCTCGGCCTCTTCTAGAAGAGCTTGACATCGTGCAATCGCGCGATGATATCTCTGTGGAACCGCTCCATTTCCATGTCTCTAGCCTGGTAGCAAATTCCGTCCATCATCTGCATTCTCAAGATATCACGTTTGTGATGTTCTACTTCATCGGGGCGTCAACTCCGCCAAGCATGCGCTCAAGCCTAGACACCACATCGTTGTGATCGAGGTTGACACGACCGCCAAGGGCAATGATGAAGCCACAAGCTGCTTGTGTCTTGACTGAATCTCAGAGGTCCTCTGCCCATTCCTTGCAGGCAATCGATGAGCACTGGTGACGGCGGCTCTTCGGGTGGTAGTCGATCATGCCGCCGAGCAGCTCTGGATCTTTTGCACAGTGGATGGCAAACTTCTCATCACACCTCCTCTACAATATGTCGATTGTGCACCCAAGGAGTGTCACGCATCGCTGTCGATGGGCCATGGTGCGTGCACTGGCCAATG
This sequence comes from Triticum aestivum, assembly GCF_018294505.1. NCBI lineage: Eukaryota > Viridiplantae > Streptophyta > Magnoliopsida > Poales > Poaceae > Triticum > Triticum aestivum. Next base: position 173,434,219 of record NC_057813.1, read on the forward strand.
AAGCTCTTGCTCCCCGACCTGCTCGGGCTCGTTCTCCTTGCCAAAGATGTAACATAGGTAGGGGTCGATGTCGAAGCTTTGGTCGTTGCCTGACATGCTTGGAATAACTAATGGTAGATGGGTGAGGACTAGATCTGCGCAGAGTGTCACGACGGTGCATTACCGCATGGGTTATATGCAGCAAGCCATTAGCTGGTGGTGGGAAACCGATGAGGGAAGAGGCATGGACTTTACAATTCACCCATGTGGAGTGCGGGAAGCATTCGTTGGAGTGCGGGAAGACTAAGTGGAGCACACACACAACCCGAATACCATATGCGGTGCCACGTGTTATTTATCACACACGTGTTAACATAAGGAAACATATGTGTAACTTACTAATCATCGCACACGAGTACTCACAGACACATCATGTGCGATACTCCTAGCCACCGCAAGCAACTAGTCTATATTTTTCAAACTTTTTTGTATGAAAAGAATCACACACGAACTAACTATAGTAACCGTCTGTGTTATAATTTCTCGTCGCAAATAGTTCATCTAAGTGGGTTGTTTGCTGTGTAACACACCCATCTTGTTTACGTGAATCGTTTGTGTTCTTTTGGCTCATCACAAACAGTTCATCTATGTGAACTATATGCCGCATGTCACACACATCTTGTTTAGTTAAACTGTTTCTGTTCTCTTTGCTAATCGAACACAGTTCATCTAAGTGAACCGTATGTTGTATATCACACACACCTTGATCTGACTGACCATTTCTGTTGCATTCCCTAATCGCAAACAGTTAATCGGAGCAAACTGTATGCCGTATATCGCACACACATTGATATGGCTGTCCGTTTCTGTTGTTCTGCCTCATCGCAGATAGTTCTTTTGGATCAACCATATGCCCCGCATTGCACATGTAACTAAAATCTGAACCGCGTTTGATGTCTCCGCCATCTCAAACATTTTACATCTTTTTTTATGGTTTTTCTACATCCCTGTTTGCTATTAATGCATCGCACATAGTTTCGTCAAAGGGTCTCTGATCGTAGTGCCGCGTTAGTAGCATCCTCAAGTAGTGACGTGTGGAATGATAAACAGTAAACAATAGGTTGCCGGTCTTGCCTCTAAGACCGACTTAAGTTGGTGCTCGTGATTTTTGGATCTTAAGATATCGTTAAGTGTAATGATAGTCCTACAACAACATTGAGGGTATGACGTTACAAGAACAATCATATTGAATCGACCCAATACTTGTCTGTTATACTATGTGATTGCATCGTATAAAATCATCTATTATAACACGGAGTGTTAGCATGTGTTTTAGTTCCTTAGACAATGAGAGTGTATCGGCCACTTCCTACTGGATGGTGGGCTTTGGGGTTGCTCAAACGTCATTTGTAACAAGGTGATCATAACGACAACTTTCAGGCTCACCTGAAAGTTTGACAAGTGACCGTACAACTCGAGAGTGGTGAGGGAGTCCTGGATTAGGGGGTACCCGGACAGCCGGACTATATACTTTGTCCGGACTGTTGGAGCGTGAAGATACAAGACTCAAGACTCCGTTCCGTGTCCGGATGGGACTCTCCTTTGCGTGGAAGACAAGCTTGGTGATCCGGATATTATATTTCCTTCTTTGTAACTGACTCCATGTAAACCCTAGCCCTCTCCGGTGTCTATATAAACCAGAGAGGTTGGTCCTTAGAGGGACGATCACAATCATAATCATCATAGGCTAGCTCCTAGGGTTTAGCCTCTACGATCTCGTGGTAGATCAACTCTTGTACTACTCATATCATCAATATCAATGAAGCAGGAAGTAGGGTTTTACCTCCATCGAGAGGGCCTGAACCTGGGTAAATATTGTATCCCTTGCCTCCTGTTACCATTAGCCTAAGACTCGCAGATCGGGACCCCTACCCGAGATCCGCACGGTTTTGACACCGACATTGGTGCTTTCATTGAGAGTTCCTCTGTGTCCTCACTACAAGGCTTGATGGCTCCTTCAATCATCGTCAACAACACGGTCCAGGGTGAGACTTTTCTCCCTGGATAGATCTTTGTGTTCTGCGGCTTCGCACTGCGGGCCAATTCGCTTGGCCAACTGGAGCAGATCGACAGCTACGCCCCTGGCCACCAGGTCAGGTTCGGAAACCTGAACTACACGGCTGATATCCGCGGAGACTTTATATTCAACGGGTTCGGGCCTGCGCCAGGAGCGCCGGACAATCACAATGAGCAGGGCTTAGACCTGCTGTCGGACAACGCTCGGGGTATCACCCCTGCAGTAGCCCCGGACCTAAATCTAGAGCAGATTGCGTTGCCCAATGACGGGTGGATGGACCCTGTCCCGCGGGCCGCACACTCATCGACGGTAGAGCCGAACACATGCCTCACCTCCAAAGAAGCCTGTGACACCGGACCCCCGACTCGTATCCGGCTGAAGGTTCCAATCCGCGTGCTCCTGAGCCCGCCGAACCTGGTTGGGCTCTGGTAATGGAGTTCACCGCTGCGGATATCTTCCAGCACTCGCCCTTGGGCGATGTGCTGAACTCGTTAAAATCCCTCTCTTTGTTAGGAGACTCTTGGCCGAACTATGTCCGGCTCGAGCGGGAAGCAGGCGACGAAGGAATTTGTTGCCCACCCACCACCCACTTCATGGCCACTGTCGACGATGTATCAGACAGGCTTGACTTCGACCCTGATGATACCGATGGTATGGATGTCGGTGCAGGAGACGATTCAGAATCAACGGGGCACTGGACTGCCACCTCGTCATACGATATATACATGGTGGATACACCTAAGGAGGACAACGGTGACAATACAGAAGAAAAACCCCCCGGGCAAAAGCCAAAACAGCGGCGCAGACGCCGCTCCAATTCCAGTAACAGTAAAAATAGCGATAAGAGCGCCAGGAAGATCGACACCCCAGTCAACTCCGAAGGCAACAACGACCATATGGACCCAGCAATGGAGTAGGATGAGCCAGGTCACGCCAAACACAACTCGGAGCATACGCCCGATCACAACGATCCCGAGGACGAATTCATCAAACCACCCCGGGACAAGAACACAGTCCGGATGATGATGCATTCATCATACCGGAAACACGCTTGGAACGAGATAACCTCCACAGAAGGCTTATGGCCACTGCGAGAAGTCTAAAGAAGCAGAAGCAATTGCTAAAGGCTGCACAGGAAACGCTCAACCGCAGATGGAATAAAGTGCTAGACACTAAAGAAAAGTACGGCGACGATCGCCACACAAAGAGCTATCCAAAACGCAAGCTGCTCGCAGAATTGACGGCGAGGCCGTTCCACCAAAGAACAACACGGCTAGGAGGCCAGACAAACCACTTCATAACCGCAACAGAGCAGCTACCGACGCCGCACACGATCTACGCGAGCTCCTGGATAAAAAAGTCAGTGCGGCTAGGTCCATCTATGGATCTAAAGGACACACCCCGGCGCAGGACTATGGTCACCAAAACGATCATACCGATCGGATACCTGTTCGGAACCAGGACCGGACACAACAACAGCCGACAACATGCCATAGCGCGTCCAGATACAGAGGGGCTGCTCACCCCCTGTGCTTCACTGAAGAAGTACTGGACCATGAATTTCCACAGGGTTTTAAACCTGTGAATATAGAGGCATACGACGGAACGACAGACCCAGGAGTCTGGATCGAGGATTTTATCCTGCATATACACATGGCTCGTGGGGACGACCTACACGCCATCAAATACCTTCCCCTCAAGTTGAAGGGACCAGCTCGACACTGGTTGAAAAGCCTCCCCGAAAATTCAAATGGAAGTTAGGAGGAACTTGAGGACGCTTTCCGGGCCAATTTTTAAGGGACCTATGTCCGGCCTCCGAGCCCTGAGAGTCCGCCTGCAAGCTTTGGAACAGATTCCTCACTAAGAAGAATCAAATTGTTGATTGTCCGGATGCCGAAGCCTTAGTAGCCTTCAAACAAAGCATCCGGGACGAGTGGCTCGCCAAACACCTCGGCCAAGAAAAGCCGAGAACAATGGGAGCCTTAACAAGCCTTATGACCCGCTTTTGCACAAGTGAAGATAGCTGGTTGGCCCGTAAAGGCACCAGCGACCCAAGTACACCCGAAATCAGGGATGGCAACGGGAAGCCATGGCGCAATAAAAACAAATGGCAAAAAAAGGAAGAGAGTCCGGACAACACAACGGTCAACGCTGGATTCAGGGGCTCTCGACCCGGTCAACAAAAGAAGCCATTTAAAGGCAGCAAAGAGGGACCGTCCGACCTAAACAAAGTCCTGGATCGACTGTGCCAAATTCATGGCACCCCCGACAAACCTGCGAACCACACTCACAGAGAGTGTTGGGTCTTCAAGCAGGCCGGCAAATTAAACACCGAACACAAGGGAAGGGAAACACCAAGTGAAGATGAGGATGAACCTTACCAGCCGAACACTTGGGGACAGAAAAAAATCCCACCAGAGGTAAAAACAGTAAACATGATCCACGAGACTCACACACCCACGAGAAGGCGCGAACGCGCACTTAGAGACGCATACACTGTAAGGCCCGTTGCCCCCAAACATAACTACTGGTCGGCCTGTGTGGGGACCGATTCTCCGAGTATTACTCCCCGGAAAATGGCCCTTGTGCTCATCAGCCCCAGGATAACTGTTAGCTGATGAGGCACCAACTTGATACAGAAATTCCAAGCAAACCATAAAATATGTAGTACAAGACCATTCTGGTCTGTGAGTACAACAAATGGTTTCTAGTGGTCGATGGCGGAAGCGGGTTGTGAAACATCAGTGTCCATGGAACTCCATTTCCCACGGGAACAGCTGACCAGGTTAACTCCTATCTTCGCGAGGCTGCTATCACCGTTGCTTAGGTTCCGGGGCTGTCTTCGCGGTCGCTCCTCTCCGTGCAAAAAATCTGGCCAAGACGATAGCCAGGGACAAGCCAGTGAGTACTTTGAATGTACTTGCAAACATTATGAACACATGAATAATATAATAATGATGTGCTGAAAATATTTATGCTCATGACGTCAGTCACATAAGGTAAATAAATCTCTGATGCATGTAAGCGGTTATTTATGGAAATGCAATAACATAATAATAATAAAAGGCACCGATCGGGCGTCTGAAGCGACGCCACATAAAGGGCTTTAAAAGAAATGCCACAGTCGGGTGTCTGAGCGACACCACATAAAGGGCTTTAAAAGAAATGCCACAGTCGGGCGTCTGAGCGACACCATATAAAGGGCTTTAAAAGAAATGCCACAGTCGGGCGTCTGAGTGACACCACATAAAGGGCTTTAAAAGAAATGCCACAGTCGGGCGTCTGAGCGACACCACATAAAGGGCTTTAACAGAAATGCCACAGTCGGGCGTCTGAGCGACACCACATAAAGGGCTTTAAAAGAAATGCCACAGTCGGGCGTCTGAGCGACACCACATAAAGGGCTTTAAAAGAAATGCCACAGTCGGGCGTCTGAGCGACACCACATAAAGGGCTTTAGAAGAAATGCCACAGTCGGGCGTCTGAGCGACACCACATAAAGGGCTTATAAAAGAAATGCCACAGTCGGGCGTCTGAGCGACACCACATAAAGGGCTTTAAAAGAAATGCCATAGTCGAGCGTCTGAGCGACACCACATAAAGGGCTTATAAAAGAAATGCAACAGTCGGGCGTCTGAGCGACACCACATAAAGGGCTTTAAAAGAAATGCCACAGTCGGGCGTCTGAGCGACACCACATAAAGGGCTTATAAAAGAATCACAGTGAATATCCAGGAGGTAGAACCGTCCTAGGGACATTCTAATTTAATACCAATAATATCACGGGTTAGTCCACAACAAAATAATAATCATCATTAACACATGTCACAAGTCGTAATACCAGTTCTGATTTAACAGTTTCACCTCCGAAGACCGACACTAAGACCGACACTTGACCCATCCCAGACTGTAATCCTTAACCATGGACACGGCTATTCGAATAGGTTTAATCTCTGCAGAGGGTGTACTCTTTACCCACGAGTAACGGATTCCTTTAGTCCATAGGGACTAATTCCGTCTACGGTCTTTTTGTTGAAAACACACCTAACTTGCACACACCAGCTTAACTCACACGTGTCTAGAATCACCCACGACACCTGTCAAGCAAACTCTAAGTGGGGAGGCTACAACCTCGCATAGCATGGGATCAAATTTATATTGAGCGCTCTAAGGGGTGGCCTCCCCTCTCGGTCTCAACTAGAAACACCCATGCCCCCGAACCAGGTGGCCTGCCTACCAGCTACAACCGGTATCTTCCACCCTGGCCTCTCTGTACGGTGTGTGTGCTAGAAAGAGGTTGATAACTTACTGAACCGTACTCTACTTGTTGTAGAGACGAGTGGTAGTACGAAGCAAGTATGGGGGTTACTGGAACAAGACTCGATCTATGGTCGACTCAGGAGGTTAATAAATTTCTCTGCATGACATGTATAACAAAATGTTTCAACCAACACGATCACCGCTCACCATACCTCACTATGCCATACCGGACATAACCGTCCCAATGGGGACCGGCGACAAACTCATTCCTACCCAAGGCAGAGGTTTTCCCGAATTCCTTACGGCATGCAAGCAAGGCACATGAGGATGATTATTATCACAAGTGTGATCATTTCCAACAGCATGGCAATCACAAATATGCATCCATGCACATGATCATCTCACATGAAATAACAAGTTCTCCAAAATGAGGTAGTGTTATAAACGTGTCAACAAACACACAAAAGTATTATGCCGGGGTTCAGAATGCTTGCCTTCAGGTCATGGGAAGGCAGGGTGCATTTCAAACTCTTGAAATACTTCTCCTCTCTTTAAAAATCCTATTTTAGAAATATAAATGAATTAACATACAAAATAAAAACAGCACAAAAAGTTGTTTTGAAATTTTTTCAAATAAATCTTAAAATAAACTAGAGAATATTTGAGAGAGGTAGGAAAAAGAATAAATCTAATTGGAGTAGTATTTAAAAAGATACAACAGGTCAAAGTTTGGTCAAAATCTGTTATTTAAAATAAAATAGAAAAGAAAACGTTTCAAAAAAAATGCATACGTCGAAGACGTACTTTGAAACTGCGCCTTCACTTACTACACGTGGTGGCGGGGCTGCGTCACTGACAGTGGGCCTGCCTGGCCCACTAGTCAGGTTTGACCAGTCGCCTTCCCTCTTCTTCCTCTGGCCGAACAGAGGCGGGGACTTCGGCGATCGTCACCGGCGAACGGTGGTTCTTCGCGGGCATCCGAGTGCAGGGATGGATCTGTCACTCCTAGGCGGTCCACCCGGTGGTCGTGGGAGTGATGGGGACAGAGGGAGTCGTCGGCGACGAGCTCCACGGCGGAGGAGGCTCCGGGGACAAAGCGAGTTTGGGGCTGCAGTGGTCTCCGGCCAAAATTGAGCGTGGGGTTGTGCTCGCGAGAGGGAGGGAGAGCTCTTGGTGGAGAGAGTGGAGAGGGGGAGGCACTGGTGGCGCCGGAATGGCCTGGTTAGTGGCGGCTGCTGGAGTTGCCGGAGAGGAAGGAGACGACCCTCTCCCATTGATTGACGGCTAAGGGGGCACGAGTGGGGCTGCCTGCGTGCGGCTTTGAGCTCAGGGTCTCCTTATATAGGCGATGGAGGTCGGTTCCGAGGCGGCCGGCGATAAGGACGAAGGCAAACCACCCTGCTATAGCTAGGGCGACGTGGCGGCGACGAGCGCTAGGGGACACGCTTGCGGATGAGCACGCACTGCTGCAGGAGGCAGGTGGCTAGCGTTGGTGGCTTGGGTGGCACCAACACAGCTGGGGCCTGCAAGCAGCCGTCAGCTAGCCGCCACAGCCATCCTGACGGTGGCGCTGTGGGATGCTAGGTTGGTCGGGGTGGTGTGGCGGTGCAAGGGGACACGGCGTGCAGGCTGGGGCCAGTCACGGGCCTAATTGAGTGCGGGGTGTGATGCGGCGACTCGGGCGCACGTGGGTGCCAAACGCACGCTCTGGGCGCGCCCAGAGCACGCCCGGGACATGCTCGACGAAATGCCAGGGCATCCTAGAGGTCGTGGTTGAGGCTGGCAAGAAGCAGGACTAGTCTAGGGTTAGCAAGGGACTAAAGGGACATGGTGGATTGGTCAGGGGCTCAAGTTCACCAAGTAAACTTGAAGTCATGCCAAATCTGGTTGTGCACTCAGGGTGTTTGACAAAATGCCAAAGGCACCTAGGTAGCTCTTGGAGTGGCCAAATTTTCCAGATCAGTATCTCTATGGATGTAAGAGAGGGTGGTGAAGTTAGTTTGCAAAAAGGAGAAACTTGCTAGTGCAAGTTTTGCAAAACTACACTTCTAGACAGTGAGTAAGTGGCATCATTACATGGGCCAAAAATGTTCCAAAGAGGGCATGCTCCTGGACTTAGGGGTTTTGCAGGGTTGACTACAAGCATGAGAAAGCACAAGGTCACTTGAGCAAGGATGGATGGGGTTGCAGTAGAAAACACAAGTCTGGTCCAGAATGAATAAGAGGTTGATGCACTCAAATTTTCCAAAGAACAACACTATGTTTTTGCATAAAGTTGGATGGCATGCTACTACTGATATCCCATAATTTTGGTGGAGGCTCTAGGAAAATATTTAAATGGGTTGTAGTGCAAAATTGTCCACTGGACCAGGGAAGAAAAACATGCACAAAACTCATAATATGAAATGAAATAATTATATTATTGCACAAAAGTGATTTAGAGACATCACATGACATCTCCAAATTTTGGTTGGAATATTGGTTAAAGTTATCAAATGCTTGCAGTTCAAAAAGAGCTCCAAAACTTAAAACAGGTCATTTTAATGAATATAGCTCAGGGTGGAATAATTTAATAAATAAACCTACTGATTAGGAAATGTTTTTAATGAGAGGGCATAGAAGTTAAATATGTTTGGAAGGATCCACTTGGGTAGATACTCATTAATATAAAAAGAAAGGTTTTGATAAACAACAGAGATACTCTTGCATGCAAAAATTTTAAACTCTTGGCAAAATTTTAATAACTAAAACCTGGTTAAATTTTTGGGGTGTTACAATTACTACCCCCCTTAAGAAAAATCTCGTCCTCGACATTTGCTACGAGCCGTTGAGAAAAACAAATACTCCATATGTGTTCGAGCGGTTGTGAGTCTGCTGCCGTGGTGCTGCGTGAAAATAAACCATGTAGTGAGGGGATAAACGATGTAGCAACTCAGGGAAAAGAAATCTCATTCTAGGATTTTTCGCGGTTACAAAGGTTTATCACAATGAAAACTACTCATATTAGTAGGAACTAAATACTCGACTCGTCGCACAAATTCGAGGCACCATGCATAAGTTACAACGTAATAATAAATGCTGAAATAACAAACACAGCAGTGACGTCTAAAATGAGAAAGGTAACTGGACAGGGTCTCGAGAAAAAGTCTCTGGCAATGGAATACACTCCTCTTCTATCGAAGGAAGTGGATTGACTGGTCGATGTATGCGTCTCTCCGGGTCGGGTCTCAGTGGTCTGCCCATGGCAACCTGAGGGTTCAGATCAGTGAGACTCTGGAGATAATCCATTACTCGCTGGTTCAGATGCTCTTGAGCGATGATGTACTGGATAAGGTTGGCTAGCACTGGGTCTCTCTCAATCCGTCCACCGGGAACAGATGTTACTCCTCCGGGTGCTGTACGGCTCAGAAAGTAATAATATCCTTGTTCGCGGGCATAGGGTACTGCGGATCGAAGACGAGCAATCGCTTCGTTCGCAGCAGCTTCTATGGCCAAGTGTGGGGTCGGCATAGATTTCCCCATGAAGGAAACTTCCGTTGGATCTTGGCTGGGGTCTATGGGAGGAATGTGTACTGCTGCCCAATATTCCGAGGTGGAAGGGGTGATTCTCGATTTGAATAGCTCGTACTGGGGTGGCTGGGTAGAACCCATGGTACTGCAGGTAAAGTCCCACAATATTTTGACAAAGCTACCTGGGGTTGCATCTGGGGTTCTCAGATAAATACTAGGGCTCGTCATGGCAGGAAAAAGGTTGTGAGGGTGGAGCACAGGGTGTGGAGTGCTTGGTAAGGTCACGAGGTGGCCTTTTATAGCACTGGAGCTGGGTCATTTTACCGTGGTGAAAGGTAATAAATTTGCCAGCTTAGCTCCAAAGGCCGGGTCAGTGTCAGAGATACACATATCTCATAAAGAGACGCGTTACTGTGGTTGTCGCCGGGGTTGGTTTTGGTAGCTGTGCCTGGAAAATATGCAACTATGCGCTGACAAAATACGCAAGGCTACTATTTAAAATAGAGGCACAACAACAGGCTGCGTTTATTCACAAGGTTACACGATTGCAAAGCGAGGATACACTGAGACTCGGTACTACTCGTACAGCTTAGTCTACCTCGTTTATGCCTAAACGGGCATGCCTGGTGGATGTCGAGGCTTCTCCACGTGTCTCACTGCCGGGATTAGTCGGAGATGGCGGAGGGACTGCAGGGTCGGGGTAGCGATGATGACCATCACGGGGATTGTTAGCCACAATCCCGTTGGAGTGTGTTCCCAAAAGGCAACGAAGTACTTCTGGGGTCATCACAGTATCTTGGATGATGGCTAGAGCTGACCTTAGGGTCTCGATCGGGTGTCCGAATAGCACGACTGGGTTGTCGGCGTCGGGCTCGTCTTCTCTTCTTGCTGGGGCTCGACGAACCAGCTCTCCTCGAGTTGCGATCGGATCAATGGTGATCTGGTCGAACAGTGCCTCTAGTGCACTTACATAGCGCACTAGGTGCAACAATGCGGGATCTGTCTCGTGATCTCTGTTGGCAACTTGGGGTGGTCTGCCATACCCTTCACGCCTGGGGTAGTAGTAGAACGAGCGACAGTTAACTCTGGGCGACAACTGCCGGAGTTGAACTATAGCCTCTCGAGCAGCTAGCTGGATGGCTTGTGGCTCGAAGGAAGTTGTTCTTCCGGTGAACCTGTAGGGGCATTCAGGAGATAGACCCCTACCATAGATGTGCACAGTGGCCCAGAATTGACGGCTCTCACCGCTCATGGTCCCTTGGTACACCACATATTCTGGGGGTTCTTCTAACGCATAGGCACGACGGGTGAGGTTTGCGAGTATAGTCACAAAACCTCCAAGGTTGGTTGTTGTGGTCTCATTGTGCACTATGGGACCAGGCATTGTGACTAGGTTAGGGAAGAGGCTGCACTGTGTTGGGTTGAGGCTAGCGTGCCCTTTTTATAGAAAGGGGAATGGAGTCTTCCTTCGCACGCTTGCGAATGAGACATTTTAGCCATCGGTCACTGGCGTGTGATTGACGGGCTAGGTTGATAGGTTGGGCACCGACTGCCAAAAGTGTCGAGGTCACTGTGTGGCTATCTTGCATGAAAATCTTGGCTGGGGTTTGGTTAAGGTCTGGTGGGTTGGTTTGCCTAAGTTTTTCCGACCTGGCTAAGATAGGATTAGCCAATGGTCAGCCTGGCTCTGATAGCAAGTTTGTGGGGACCGATTCTCCGAGTATTACTTCCCGGAAAATGGCCCTTGTGCTCATCAGCCCCAGGATAACTGTTAGCTGATGAGGCACCAACTTGATACAGAAATTCCAAGCAAAACATAAAATATGTAGTACAAGACCATTCTGGTCTGTGAGTACAACAAATGGTTTCTAGTGGTTGATGGCGGAAGCGGGTTGTGAAACATCAGTGTCCATGGAACTCCATTTCCCACGGGAACAGCTGACCAGGTTAACTCCTATCTTCGCGAGGCTGCTATCACCGTTGCTTAGGTTCCGAGGCTGTCTTCGCGGTCACTCCTCTCCGTGCAAAAAATCTAGCCAAGACGATAGCCAGGGACAAGCCAGTGAGTACTTTGAATGTACTCGCAAACATTATGAACACAAGAATAATATAATAATGATGTGCTGAAAATATTTATGCTCATGACGTCAGTCACAAAAGGTAAATAAATCTCTGATGCATGTAAGCGGTTATTTATGGAAATGCAATAACATAATAATAATAAAAGGCACCGATCGGGCGTCTGAAGCGACGCCACATAAAGGGCTTTAAAAGAAATGCCACAGTCGGGCGTCTGAGCGATATCACATAAAGGGCTTTAAACGAAATGCCACAGTCGGGCGTCTGAGCGACACCACATAAAGGGCTTTAAAAGAAATGCCACAGTCGGGCGTCTGAGCGACACCACATAAAGGGCTTTAAAAGAAATGCCACAGTCGGGCGTCTGAGCGAAACCACATAAAGGGCTTTAAAAGAAATGCCACAGTCGGGCATCTGAGCGACACCACATAAAGGGCTTATAAAAGAAATGCCACAGTCGGGCGTCTGAGCAACACCACATAAAAGGCTTTAAAAGAAATGCCACAGTCGGGCGTCTGAGTGACACCACATAAAGGGCTTATAAAAGAAATGCCATAGTCGGGCGTCTGAGCGACACCACATAAAGGGCTTTAAAAGAAATGCCACAGTCGGGCATCTGAGCGACACCACATAAAGGGCTTATAAAAGAATCACAGTGAATACCCAGGAGGTAGAACCGTCCCAAGGACATTCAATAATACCAATAATATCACGGGTTAGTCCACAACAAAATAATAATCATCATTAACACATGTCACAAGTCGTAATACCAGTTCTGATTTAACAGTTTCACCTCCGAAGACCGACACTTGACCCATCCCAGACCGTAATCCTTAACCATGGACACGGCTATTCGAATAGGTTTAATCTCTGCAGAGGGTGTACTCTTTACCCACGAGTAACGTATTCCTTTAGTCCATAGAGACTAATTCCGTCTACGGTCTTTTTGTTGAAAACACACCTAAGTTGCACACATCAGCTTAACTCACACGTGTCTGGAATCACCCACGACACCTGTCAAGCAAACTCTAAGTGGGGAGGCTACAACCTCGCGTAGCATGGGATCAAATTTATATTGCACGCTCTAAGGGGTGGCCAACCCCCTCGGTCTCAACCGGAAACACCCATGCCGCTGGACCAGGTGGCCTGCCTACCAGCTACAACCGGTATCTTCCACCCTGGCCTCTCTGTACGGTGTGTGCTAGAAAGAGGTTGACAACTTACTGAACTGTACTCTACTTGTTGTAGAGATGAGTGGTAGTACGAAGCAACTATGGGGGTTACTGGAACAAGACTCGATCTATGGTCGACTCAGGAGGTTCATAAATTTCTCTGCATGACATGTATAACCAAATGTTTCAACCAACACGATCACCGCTCACCATACCTCACTATGCCATACCAGACATAATCGTCCCCACGGGGACCAGCGACAAACTCATGCCTACCCAAGGCAGAGGTTTTCCCGGATTCCTTTCGGCATGCAAGCAAGGCACATGAGGATGATTATTATCACAAGTGTGATCATTTCCAATAGCAAGGCAATCACAAATGTGCATCCATGCACATGATCATCTCACATGAAATAACAAGTTCTCCAAAATGAGGTAGTGTTATAAACGTGTCAACAAACACACAAAAGTATTATGCCGGGGTTCAGAATGCTTGCCTTCAGGTCATGGGAAGGCAGGGTGCATTTCAAACTCTTGAAATACTTCTCCTCTCTTCAAAAATCCTATTTTAGAAATATAAATGAATTAACATATAAAATAAAAACAGCAGGAAAAGTTGTTTTGAAATTTTTTCAAATAAATCTTAAAATAAACTAGAGAATATTTGAGAGAGGTAGGAAAAAGAATCAATCTAATTGGAGTTGCATTTAAAAAGATACATCAGATCAAAGTTTGGTCAAAATCTGTTATTTAAAATAAAACAGAAAAGAAAACGTTTCAAAAAAAACGCATACGTCGAAGACGTACTTTGAAACTGCGCCTTCACTTACTACACGTGGCGGCGGGGCTGTGTCACTGACAGTGGGCCTGCCTGGCCCACTGGTCAGGTTTGACCAGTCGCCTTCCCTCTTCTTCCTCTGGCCGAACAGAGGCGGGGACTTCGGCGATCGTCGCCCGCGAACGGCGGTTCTTCGCGGGCATCCGAGTGCAGGGATGGATCCGTCACTCCTAGGCGGTCCTCCCGGTGGTCATGCGAGTGATGGGGACAGAGGGAGTCGTCGGCGACGAGCTCCGCAGCGGAGGAGGCTCTGGGGACAAAGCGAGTTTGGGGCTACGGTTGTCTCCGGCCAAAACTGAGCGTGGGGTTGTGCTCGCGAGAGGGAGGGAGAGCTCTTGGTGGAGAGAGTGGAGAGGGGGAGGCACTGGTGGCATCGGAATGGCCTGGTTAGTGGCGGCGGCTGGAGTTGCCGGAGAGGAAGGAGACGACCCTCTCCCATCGATTGACGGCTAAGGGGGCACGAGTGGGACGGTGTGAGGCTGCCTGCGTGCGGGTTTGAGCTCGGGGTCTCCTTATATAGGCGATGGAGGTCGGTTCCGAGGCGGCCGGCGATAAGGACGACGGCGAACCGCCTTGCTATAGCTAGGGCGACGTGGCGGCGACGAGCGCTAGGGGACACGCTTGCGGATGAGCACGCACTGCTCCAGGAGGCAGGTGGCAAGCGTTGGTGGCTTGGGCGGCGCCGACACGGCCGGGGCCTGCAAGCGGCCGTCAGCTAGCCGCCACGGCCGTCCTGACGGTGGCGCTGTGGGATGCCAGGTTGGTCGGGGTGGTGTGGCGGTGCAAGGGGACACGGCGTGCAGGCTGGGGCCGGTCATGGGCCGGATTGAGTGCGAGGTGTGATGCGGCGACTCGGGCGAACGTGGGTGCCAAACGCACGCTCTGGGCGCGCCCAGAGCATGCCCGGGACATGCTCGACGAAATGCCAGGGCAGCCTAGAGGTCGCGGTTGAGGCTGGCAAGAAGTAGGACCAGTCTAGGGTTAGCAAGGGACTAAAGGGACATGGTGGATTGGTCAGGGGCTCAAGTTCACCAAGTAAACTTGAAGTCATGCCAAATCTGGCTGTGCACTCAGGGTGTTTGACAAAATGCCAAAGGCACCTAGGTAGCTCTTGGAGTGGCCAAATTTTCCAGATCAGTGTCTCTATGGATGTAAGAGAGGGTGGTGAAGTTAGTTTGCAAAAAGGAGAAACTTGCTAGTGCAAGTTTTGCAAAACTACACTTCTGGACAGTGAGTAAGTGGCATCATTACATGGGCCAAAAATGTTCCAAAGAGGGCATGCTCCTGGACTTAGGGGTTTTGCAGGGTTGACTACAAGCATGAGAAAGCACAAGGTCACTTGAGCAAGGATGGATGGGGTTGCAGTAGAAAACACAAGTCTGGTCCAGAATGAATAAGAGGTTGATGCACTCAAATTTTCCAAAGAACAACACTATGTTTTTGCATAAAGTTGGATGCCATGCTACTACTGATATCCCATAATTTTGGTGGAGGCTCTAGGAAAATATTTAAATGGGTTGTAGTGCAAAATTGTCCACTGGACCAGGGAAGAAAAACATGCACAAAACTCATAATATGAAATGAAATAATTATATTATTGCACAAAAGTGATTTAGAGACATCACATGACATCTCCAAATTTTGGTTGGAATATTAGTTAAAGTTATCAAATGGTTGTAGTTCAAAAAGAGCTCCAAAACTTAAAACAGGTCATTTTAATGAATATAGCTGAGGGTGGAATAATTTAATAAATAAACCTACTGATTAGGAAATGTTTTTAATGAGAGGGCATAGAAGTTCAATATGTTTGGAAGGATCCACTTGGGTAGATACTCATTAATATAAAAAGAAAGGTTTTGATAAACAACAGAGATATTCTTGCAGGCAAAAAATTTAAACTCTTGGCAAAATTTTAATAACTAAAACCTGGCTTAATTTTTGGGGTGTTACAGCCTGTCCGATCACCTTTGATCACAGGGACTGCCCGACTAGTATGCGACACAGAGGATCAGTTGCCTTGGTGCTCGACCCAATAATCAACAGATACCATCTCACTCGCGTCCTCATGGACGGCGACAGTTGTCTCAATTTAATATACCAGGACACTATCCGCGGGATGGGGATAGACCCATCCAGAATCAGACAAAGCAAGACCGCCTTTGAAGCTCACGGCAGGGGCTCCATCATACTGGAGGTAACATTCGGTTCCCCCGGCAACTCCAGAAGTGAAGAACTACTCTTCACCATCGCCCCCCTCCAAAGCGGCTATCATGCATTGCTCGGGAGAACGGCATTCGCCCGCTTCGACGCAGTACCGCATTACGCCTACCTCACACTCAAGATGCCCGGTCCACGTAGCGTCATCACCGTTAACGGAAACACAGAGCACTCCTCACGCGTGAAGGAATAAGGGACGGCTCTAGCAGCTGGGCTCTAAGAGGGCTCCAATACCAGAAAGCATGGCTGGTCGTTAAGACCATGGACACGGCTAGACGAGTCCGGCAGCCCAGATAAACCTGAGCTAGAGCACCATGTACGTAATCCTATAGAGGACACCAGGGGCTATAAATATTTAATACAGCCCCACTGTTGGCTTGACCTTATTAATAGGCCAATGTCTTACACTTTTACTATCCATCGCACGCTTAATGAGTCTTTCTTTTTCACAGACACAATTCGTGCGATGCCCTTCCAGGAAACGGAACAACGGAGACAAAGGCGCAGACGTGCAGTAGGGCCCCGCTTAAAGGTTTCTCTTTAGATTAAGCCCCTGTGTAAACCTTTTTTATTGTCTCTTCTTGTTTCCACATCCCATGGGTACTATACCCATAGAGGGTACTGCCGTTATTGGCATTTCGCCACGAAAGACTAATGCACGTACCTGGAACTACAGGGTTCATAATGAAAGGGAATTCTTCAGCCCATTTTATGTTGCAAAGTACGAATACCTTCGGGGGTGTCCGGCTTCACGAGTTTGGCCTTATATGCATCAGCTCCGAATCATGTCTTTGGTCAAATGTTGGGTTTGCCCGGCTACTAGGTTTGTGATACGTCTCCATCATATCTATAATTTTTTATTGTTCCATGCCAATATTCTTTAATTTTCATATACTTTTGGCAACTTTTTATACTATTTTTGGGACTAACATATTGATCCAGTGCCCAGTGCCATTTCCTGTCTGTTGCATGTTTTTTGTTTCGCAGAAACCCAATATCAAATGGAGTCCAAACGGGATAAAAACGGACGAAGATATTTTTTGGAGTATTTATGATTTTTGCAAAGTAAAATCAACGCGAAACTGTGTCCGGGGTGGCCACGAGACAGGGGGGCGCGCCCTCCCCCCTGGGCGCGGCCTGGGCTCTCGTGGGCCACCCGTAAGGAGGTTGACAGTCTTCTTTTGGCGCAAGAAAGCTAATTTTATGAGAAAGATCTGGGTGAAACATTCGCCCCAATCGGAGTTACGGATCTCCAGATATAAAGGAAACGGTGAAGGGGTAGAATCAGAGAACGCAGAAACAGAGAGATAGATCCAATCTCGGAGGAGCTCTCGCCCCTCCCAAGCCATGTGAGCCAAGGACCAGAGGGGAAACCCTTCTCCCATCTAGGTAGAAGGTCAAGGAAGTAGAAGAAGAAGGGGGGCCCTCTCCCCCTTGCTTCCGGTGGCGCCGGAGCGCTACCGGGGGCCATCATCATCACCACGATCTTCACCAACACCTCCATCATCTTCACCAACATCTCCATCATCTTCCCCCTTCTATCTACAGCGGTCCACTCTCCCGCAACCCGTTGTACCCTCTACTTGAACATGGTGCTTTATGCTTCATATTATTATCCAATGAAGTGTTGCCATCCTATGATGTCTGAGTAGATTTTCGTTGTCCTATCGGTGATTGATGAATTGCTATGATTGTTTTGAGTTGCATGTTCTATTATTGGTGCTATCCTATGGTGCCCTCCGTGTCGCGCAAGTGTGAGGGATTCCCGTTGTAGGGTGTTGCAATACATTCATGATTTGCTTATGGTGGGTTGCGTGAGTGACTGAAACACAAACCCGAGTAAGTAGATTGTTGCGCATGGGATAAAAGGGGACTTGATACTCTAATGCTATGGTTGGGTTTTACCTTAATGAATCTTTAGTAGTTGCGGATTCTTGCTAGAGTTCCAATCATAAGTGCATATGATCCAAGAAGAGAAAGTATGTTAGCCTATGCCTCTCCCTCAAATAGAATTGCAATAGTGAGTACCGGTTTAGTAACATAGTCAATTGCTTAGGGGCAATTCCACAACTCCTACACCACTTTTCCACACTCGCTATATTTACTTTATTGTTTCTTTATCTAAACAGCCCCTAGTTTATATTTACGTCTTCTTTTTTATCTTGCAAACCTATCCTATCACACCTACAAAGTACTTCTAGTTTCATACTTGTTCTAGGTAAAGCGAACGTCGTATCGGTGGCAGATAGGACTTGAGAGAGTATTTGTTCTACCTTTAGCTCCTCGTTGGGTTCGACACTCTTACTTATCGAAAGAGGCTACAACTATCCCGTATACTTGCGGGTCATCAAGACCTTTTTCTGGTGCTGTTGCCAGGGAGTCATAGCGTGGGGTGAATATTCTTGTGTGTGCTTGTTTGCTTTATTACTAAGTATTTTTTATTTGTTGTTCTAAGTTGTTCTCTATCTTTAGTTATGGGTAGGAAACGCAAAATACCAAAAAATTAGTTGTACCTACTGCTCCAATGGTTGAAGAACCACTCAAAATCTATCACACTACTGAAGCTTTTTACTTGGATCATCTTCGATCCCTATGTGCTCGTGCTGAAACCCCAACTAGCTTAGTTGAGGGCAAATCTTTAGATGAGCATGCTTGTTATGTGCGACACCGTATATCTGAAAAAGGGAAACTATTATGGGATCAAATTCAAAGTTTGCAATGCTATGCTTGGAATTTATGTGAAATATATGATGTTACTTATTGTTCTGAAAACCCAAAGAAACACCTTCCCTACCAATGTGAGTTTGATAATGGAATCGTATCTTCGTATGCTAAGGGTGTTTATAATTACTATGATGTTCAACAAATTGAAGAATTTGTTGCTTTTAAGGGTTCTTTTGAAATTGCTTCTTTGATTGAAAAGTATGATGCTACTCTTTACAAATCTGAAAGTTTTGCCATACTCGAATATTGTTATGATAATTATGCTTCTAATGCCTATGTTAAACCATATATTGAGAAATTCTCCGCTGTCCAAGAAGAGGCTAATATTTTGCAGGAAGCTATGGAAGAAGAAATTGATGAAACTGTGAGCTCATTGGATAAAAAAGATGATGAGGAGAGCAAAGAACAAAAGGAGGAAGAGCGGATTAGCTACCCGTGCCCACCTTCTAATGAGAGTAACTCTTCAACTCATACATTGTTTAATTTACCTTCGTGCTTACCGGAGGATGATTGCTATGATCCCGTTGATTCTCTTGAAATATCCATGTTTGATGATGCTCGCTATGCTTGTGGCCAAGATGCCAATATGACTTATGCTTATGGAGATGAACTTGCTATAGTTCCTTATGTTAAACATGAAATTGTTGCTATTGCACCCATGCATGATAGTCCTATTATCTTTTTGAATTCTCCCAGCTACACTATATCGGAGAAGTTTGTGCTTATTAAGGATTATATTGATGGGTTGCCTTTTACCGTTGCACATGATGATTTTGATGAATGTAATATGCATGTGCTTTCTGCCCCTACTTGCAATTATTATAAGAGAGGAACTACATCTCCACCTCTCTATGTTTCCAATATGATAGAATTGCAAGAAACTGTTTATAATATGCATTGGCCTTTACTATGTGTGCATGAATTTTTCTTTTATGACGTGCCGATGCATAGAAGAGAGTTAGACTTTGTTGTTGCATGATATGTGTTACTTTGTGCTCACTACTAAATTACAAATCATTGTTAATTAAAATTGTCTTTGATATACCTTGGGATCCGGGTGGATTCATTACTTGAGCACTAAATGCCTAGCTTAATGGCTTTAAAGAAAGTGCTGCCAGGGAGACAACCCGGAAGTCTTAGAGAGTCATTTATTTCTGTTGAGTGCTTTTATATGGTTTAAAAATAAAAAAATAAAGAGGGGAACCTAAAAACTTTTCAAAAAGGAAAGTGAAAGTAAGAAAGACAAGCATTGTTGAAGTGGGAGAGCTCCTTGAACTTTGTTCATGCTCACGGAAACTTTGTGAATCTTAATTACAGAAACTTTTCAACAAAAATAATTGTCCCCTTGTACAATTCCATTGTATTATAAAAATAATGTGCCAAGATTTGCCTTTAGGATGTTTACAATACTTGTTGGTTTGTACGGTGCTGGACAGAAAATTTGGCTGTAGTGCGCGATTTTACATTTTTAACTGAAACGTCAAGTGGGTCTGATTCCTTTTGAACTGTCTTGATGTACAACTTGTTTATTTGTACTAATTTTGGTAGAATTGTTAGAGTACCAGAAGTATGGTGAATGTTCAGATTTCTACATACTGTTCTGTTTTTGACAGATTCTGTTTTTGATGCATAGTTTGCTTGTTTCGATGAATCTATCAATTTATATTAGTGGATTAAGCCATGGAAAAGTTATATTACAGTAGAAACAATGAAAAAACAAAATATGAATTGGTTTTCAACAGTACTTAGAATGGTGATTTGCTTTATTATACTAACGGATCTTGCCGAGTTTTCTGTTGAAGTTTTGTGTGGATGTAGTGTCTAATCGAGGATGTCTCGATATGAGGAAAAGGAAGAGAGGCAAGAGCTCAAGCTTGGGGATGCCTGAGGCACCCCAAGTAAATATTCAAGGAGACTCAAGCGTCTTATCTTGGGGATGCCCCGGAAGGCATCCCCTCTTTCTTCAACAAGTATCGATATGTTTTCGAATTCGTTTCGTTTATGCATTATGTGCAAGTCTTGGAGCATCTTTTGCATTTAGTTTTCACTTTTATTTTATGCACCATGCTGGTATGAGATAGTCCTTGGTTGATTTATAGAATTCTCATTGCACTTCACTTAAATCTTTTGAGTATGCCTTTATAGAATGCTTCATGTGCTTCACTTATATCATTTGAAGTTTGGATTGCTTGTTTCTCTATATTTAGAAAACCGCCATTTGTAGAATGCTCTTTTGCTTCACTTATATTTGTTAGAGCATGGGCATTTCTTTTGTAGAAAGAATTAAACTCTCTTGCTTCACTTATATCTATTTAGAGAGATGACAGGAATTGGTCATTCACATGGTAAGTTATAAAATCCTACATAAACTTGTAGATCACTGAATATGATATGTTTGATTCCTTGCAATAGTTTTGCGATATAAAGATAGTGATATTAGAGTCATGCTAGTGGGTGGTTGTGGATTGTAGAGACACTTGTGTTGAGGTTTGCAAGTCCCGTAGCATGCATGTATGGTAACCGTTGTGTGACAAATTTGAAGCATGGGGTGTTTCTTTGATTGTCTTCCTTATGAGTGGCAGTCGGGGACGAGCGATGGTCTTTTCCTACCAATCTATCCCCCTAGGGGCATGCGTAGTAGTACTTTGCTTCAAGGGCTAATAAACTTTTGCAATAAGTATATGAGTTCTTTATGATTAATGTGACTCCATGGATTATACGCACTTTTACCTTTCCATCATTGCTAGCCTCTTCGGTACCGTGCATTGCCCTTTCTCACCTTGAGAGTTGGTGCAAACTTCGCCGGTGCATCCAAACCCTTTGATACGATACGCTCTATCACACATAAGCCTCATTATATCTTCCTCAAAACAGCCACCATACCTACCTATTATGGCCTTTCCATAGCCATTCCGAGATATATTGCCATGCAACTTTCATCATCATCATATACATGACTTGAGCATTTATTGTCATATTGCTTTGCATGATCGTAAGATAGCTAGCATGATGTTTTCATGGCTTGTCCGTTTTTTGATGTCATTGCTATGCTAGATCATTGCACATACCGGTACACCGCTGGAAGCATTCATATAGAGTCATATCTTTGTTCTAGTATCGAGTTGTAATATCGAGTTGTAAGTAAATAAAAGTGTGATGATCATCATTATAGAGCATTGCCCCATAAAAAAAGAAAAAAAAGAAAAAAGAAGAAAAAAAGGAAAGGCCGAAGAAGCCTACTTAAAAAAAGGGGGCCAAAGAAGCCCACCGAAAAAGAAAAAAAAGAAAAGAAAAGGGGCAATGTTATTATCCTTTTTCCACACTTGTGCTTCAAAGTAGCACCATGTTCTTCATATAGATTGTCTCCTATGTTGTCACTTTCATATACTAGTGGGAATTTTCATTATAGAAATTAGCTTGTATATTCCAACGATGGGCTTCCTCAAGTGCCCTAGGTCTTCATGAGCAAGCAAGTTGGATGCACACCCACTTAGTTTCTTTTTGTTGATCTTTCATACACTTATAACTCAAGTGCATCCGTTGCAGGGAAATCCCTACTCCTCACATTGACATCAATTGATGGGCATCTCCATAGCACGTTGATTAGCTGCATCGGTGTGAGACTTTCTCCCTTTTTGTCTTCTCCACATAACCTCTATCATTATTTTCTATTCCACCTATAGTGCTATATCCATGGCTTGCGCTCATATATTGCGTGAGGGTTGAAAAAGCTGAAGCGCGTTAAAAATTATGAACCAATTGCTTGGCTCGTCATCGGGGTTGTGCATGATGGGAGCATTTTGTGTAACGAAGATGAAGCATGGCCAAACTGTATGATTTTGTAGGGATAAGCTTGCTTTGGCCTTGTTGTTTTGAAAAGACATGATTGCTTTATTGGTATGCTCGAAGTATTATCGTTTTTATGTCAAATGATAGACTATTGCCTTGAATCACTCGTATCTTGATATTCATGCCATGATTAGACATATGATCAAGATTATGCTAGGTAGCATTCCACATCAAAAATTATCTTTTTTATCATTTACCTACTCGAGGATGAGCAGGAATTAAGCTTGGGGATGCTGATTCGTCTTCGTCGTATCTATAATTTTTTATTGTTCCATGCCAATATTCTTCAATTTTCATATACTTTTGTCAACTTTTTATACTACTTTTGGGACTAACATATTGATCCAGTGCCCAGTGCCAGTTCCTATCTGTTGCATGTTTTTTGTTTCGCAGAATGGGATATTTATGATTTTTTTTGGAATGGGATAAAAATGGGATATTTATGATGTTTCGCAGAAACGGAGATCAAATGGGATAAAAATGGACGGAGATTTTTTTTGGAATATTTATGATTTTTGGGAAGTGAAATCAATGCGAAATGGTGTCCGGGGTGGCCACGAGACAGGGGGGCGCGCCCTCCCCCCTGGGCGCGGCCTGGGCTCTCGTGGGCCACCCGTAAGGAGGTTGACTCTCTTCTTTTGGCACAAGAAAGCTAATTTTATGTGAAAGATCTGGGCGAAATATTCGCCCCAATCGGAGTTACGGATCTCCAGATATAAAGGAAACTGTGAAGGGGTAGAATCAGAGAACGCAGAAACAAAGAGATAGATCCAATCTCGGAGGGGCTCTCGCCCCTCCCAAGCCATGGGAGCCAAGGACCAGAGGGGAAACCCTTCTCCCATCTAGGGAGAAGGTCAAGGAAGAAGAAGAAGAAGAAGGGGGGCCCTCTCCCCATTGCTTCCCGTGGCGCCGGAGCGCTACCGGGGGCAATCATCATCACCGCGATCTTCACCAACACCTCCATCATCTTCACCAACATCTCCATCACCTTCCCCCTTCTATATACAGCGGTCCACTCTCCCGCAACCCGCTGTACCCTCTACTTGAACATGGTGCTTTATGCTTCATATTATTATCCAATGATGTGTTTCCATTCTATGATGTCTGAGTAGATTTTCGTTGTCCTATCGGTGATTGATGAATTGCTATGATTGGTTTGAGTTGCATGTTTTATTATTGGTGCTGTCCTATGGTGCCCTCCGTGTCGCGCAAGCATGAGGGATTCCCGCTGTAGGGTGTTGCAATACGTTCATGATTTGCTTATAGTGGGTTGCGTGAGTGACTGAAACACAAACCCGAGTAAGTAGATTGTTGCGTATGGGATAAAAGGGGACTTGATACTCTAATGCTATGGTTGGGTTTTACCTTAATGAATCTTTAGTAGTTGCGGATGCTTGCTAGAGTTCCAATCATAAGTGCATATGATCCAAGAAGAGAAAGTATGTTAGCCTATGCCTCTCCCTCAAATAGAATTGCAATAGTGATCACCGCTCTAGTAACATAGTTAATTGCTTAGGGGCAATTCCACAACTCCTACCACCACTTTTCCACACTTGCTATATTTAATTTATTGTTTCTTTATCTAAATAGCCCCTAGTTTATATTTACATGTTCTTTTTTATCTTGCAAACCTATCCTATCACACCTACAAAGTACTTCTAGTTTCATACTTGTTCTAGGTAAAGCGAACGTCAAGCGTGCGTAGAGTCGTATCAGTGGAAGATAGGACTTGAGAGAGTATTTGTTCTACCTTTAGCTCCTCGTTGGGTTCGACACTCTTACTTATCAAAAGAGGCTACAACTATCTCGTATACTTGTGGGTCATCTGTTTGCCACCTTACGTTCCGTTCTTATCGGCTAAGGCGGCCAAAGGAGAACTACTGCGATTGTGCCCTGGTTATTCCGGACGAGCACCTCAGTAGAGAAAGCCGAAAACTGACTGTCATGATACAGCCAGAGACTGTTCAACCACTCGAAGACTTACCGGAATCTTTAGGATTCCTCTGCATTAACGAAGGACCGTTCCCCGGTCATGTACACACGCGCCCGTATTCGGATGCACGCGAAGGTACCAGGGGCTACATAGTAGCCCCACCATCAAACTCCTATGGCTAAGTGAAAGTGTTACAACTATATAGTCTGGTTGCCTAGTTCGACGTGCGATCACCTCCTTAACGGACCAAGACGTTGGATCAAGTGTGATTACGCGTATTTTTCGCGAACACTCCCGCATTGTATGCATGGGGGCTGAAGCCAACGATTGCTAACTTTCAGATTACACATATACATAAAAACGGCCGCATAGGAGGCACACAAATACTTTTGGGCACAAAGTATAAATATAGCCTCATAATCAAAATAACATTGTTTTTACAATGACATGATTTGTCACTCGAACATGACATTCTTCGAGCACAGAGCCTCTATCAAATGAGCACCTTCCGTTACCTGCTCCAAGTAGTGCTTGGCCGGATCCTGGCCTCCTGCCGGATTCTGGGTCGCAATGATGGTGGCCTCCATATCTGTCCAATATGCTTTAACACGGGCAAGTGCCATCCGTGCACCCTCTATACATGCCAACCTCCTCATGGCATTGATCTGAGATATGGCACCGAGGAATTGTTGCACCAAACCAAAATAAATGTCCGGCTTAGGACCCTTCGGCCAAAGATGGTCTATTACAGACCGCATTGCAAGCCCGGACAGCCTATGAAGCTCAGCCACAGCAGCCATTTTCTCACTCAACAGCAATGGGCGCGCGGGAGCATTGAATTGCGACCAGAACAGCTTCTCGACTTATTTATCACCTTGACCCTCGAAAAACTTGGCCGCATCAGTTGTACTCTTCGCCAAGTCCGCATACGCGTCTGCAGGACTCCAGCGCCGATCAAGGGGAGCATACTTTGGATCCAAAAACTTCATCCGCAATAAGTAGGGGTTCCCAGCCGCGATTTTTCCGGCCTGCTGAAGCTCCTCCCGCACATCCCTGCTTTCGGTCCGCATCTCCTTGACCGCATTAAGTGCCTTATTCAGGTCAGCCAAATTAACCTGATTCTCCTTTTCAAGGAGCTCATACCGGTCGGCGACATTTTTCAACTCCATAGCCATTTAGGCTATCTTGTCTTCGCTTCGGCGATGAGCATCCTGTTCGGCTCTCAACTCTTCGGCCGCCTTTAGGGCAGCTGCATTTCTAGCCTGAGCTTGTTCCTTGGCCTGGGCAAGTTCCGCCCTCAGGGCTTCCACGGCAGCAGCACCGTTTGCAGTCCAAGCATATCGCGTTAGTATCATGCCCCTCTCAAATTTTCCTATACAACATAATAAGGAAAGTAGAGCACATACCTTGTGACTCGTTCAGCCGCTCGTTCACCAGCGTGATATCGGCAACAATAGCTCCAATCTGCCTCCTTAGTTCGGCAACTTCAACGGACTGGTCGGCTGCCGGATCCTTAGACACCTGCACATATATACAGCGCAATCATTACTTACACAATATCATCCTCTGTTTGCCGCCTAGGGCGGGCAACCAGAGTCTCAGAGGCTACTATCCCTATGGAGCACACCTAGCGCATGCCTCACAGCCAAAAAATTATGTATTTTTCGTTACATACCTCAAAGCCTCTGAGCAGGCTCGTAAATGATTCATTCAAACCGCTTGTGGCGGATGAAATCTTCTTGAGCACCGTGCTCATTAATGAGCGGTGCTCCTCCGAGACTACAGCTCGTTCTAGAAGGCCCATCAGTATGTCGGCTCGGACACCAAACTATGCCGGACCCTTCTCACCTCCCCCCGTGGGAGCCGAACGCTCCAGGCTTAGGGTGGCCGAAGGAGTAGCTTCTGGCTTCGGAAGATCCGGACTCCTCCGTGATGACACCTCAGGGTCGCCCGCCTCATGAGGCGGAGAGGTTGGTGGGGTCTCACTCTCCATCATCTCCGGAGGGAGGTCCCCCGAAGACGAACTCCGTCGAGAAGAGCTGCTAGCCATACTGCAAAGGATGGATCCTGGTTATTGTACTCGGAGAAAAGCAGTACCTTCGAATTTACGGTTAACTTACAGCTCGGCTGAGGGCTGGCCTGTTGGCGGGCATGACGCGGTGAGGGCGCCCTTCGGGGCAGGGCCCCCTGGTGACGCTTTCTTCCCCTGTTTTGGCATCTCCGCCTCCAAGTCTTCGGAGGCGGCCCTCTTCTTCCCGCGCGGGGAGGAGGCCTTAGATTCCCCTCCCCGACTATCCTCCTTTGGGGAGATAGCAATTCCCCCAGTATGGATGCATAGTATGTGAAGTTCGGCTTCTCTGTTCTTCCCTTCGTCTTTCCCTGAGGGCATTTTTCTAAGCACCCGGCCAAGCATCTTGGCTATGGTGGGACTAGGCGAGCCTTCGGGAAGTGGCGCCGGACACGTAATTCTCTCTGCCTTGTTGAGCCATTCCTGGCCATGGAGGATTTTCAGAATGATTATTATGACAAATATAAACGAAGTGTCCGGTTTTGGGGTCACTTGGGTATCTAGGCGATTGCAGCTTAGGCCCGCATCCTCGGTGGTGTCCGGACACTTTACTTGTGGTCTGAAGAATAATTTACACATCCCTTCGAGCGTTAGGCCAAAGAAGTGCAGAATAGTCCGCGGACCCTCTGGATCGAATTCCCACATCCGGAGAGGCCGGCGTTGGCACGGCAACATCCATTGGATTAGCATTACCTGAACTATGCTGACAAGGTTAATGTCCCTCTGAAGAAGCTCCCGGATACGGCTCTATAGTGTTGGTACATCACTAGTAGACCCCCAATCCCGTCCTATGTTGGTCCATGACGCCAGTTGTGATGGAGGGCCCGAGCGGAAGTCGGGGGCAGCCACCCACTTTGTGCCTCTGGGAGCCGTGACGTAAAACCACCTCCGCTGCCATAAATCGGATACCTCTGGGAAAGAACCCTCTGGCCATGGGGCATCGGCGTTCCTGCTTATTATGGCACCTCCGCACTCTGCATGTCGCCCCTCGATCATCTTCGGCTTCACATTGAAGGTCTTGAGCCATAAGCCGAAGTGTGGAGTGACGTGGAGAAAAGCCTCGCACACAATGATGAACGACGAGATATGGAGGATAGCGTCCGGAGCTACATCATGAAAATCTAACCTGTAATAGAACATGAGCCCCCTCACAAAGGGATCAAGGGTGAGGCCCAAGCCGCGGAGGAAGTGAGGAACAAATACGACACTCTCATTAGGCTCGGGAGTAGGGATGACCTGCCCTGGAGCAGGAAGCCTGTGCTGAATGTCGGCAGTCAGATATCCGACCTCCCTAAGCCTCGCAATGTCCTCCTCTTTGACCAAGGAGGCCACCCACCGGCCTTGAGGGTTGGATCCGGACATATTGGAGGATCTGGGGTGTTTGAGTTTGGGTCTCGAGTGTTAGAACTCGAGATGCGAAAGGGCGCAAGGGTGGTGGAAAAGAGGTATAGGCCTCGGCCCGTTTATAAAGGTGGGTGAATATCAAGAGTCCTCAGCGTCACCGCTTGAGACTTATCTGAAAACACAGAGTCATACCAACGGTCATCGTGGGGTTGCGCATGCCCGTATTGATGGAAGATCCTGTAATAAGGGGAACACGATCTCTGCTTTGGCAGGGCGTGCCAAGAAAACCGCCTTGCAACGTGTATCGAGGTGGGCTAAGAAAAACTAGTTCGTGTTGGGCCAGGGCACGATGCAAGGGCACGACGTACAAAGATTGCTAGCAGATCAGATTTATGCTATGCTCCCTACGGTGGTATGTGAAGATCATCTTCCAGATCCGGACACGGTCTAAGTGTTCAATAATTACTTTGGAGTATTCAGAGATGGAACCCGCCTTGCAATGTCGAAGACAAAACTGCACGCCGGACTCATCGTCATTGAAGCCTGGTTCAGGGGCTACTGAGGGACTCCTGGATTAGGGGGTATCCGGACAGCCGGACTATATACTTTGTCCGGACTGTTGGAGTGTGAAGATACAAGACTCAAGACTCCGTCCCGTGTCCGGATGGGACTCTACTTTGCGTGGAAGACAAGCTTGGCGATCCAGATATTATATTTCCTTCTTTGTAACGGACTCCATGTAATCCCTAGCCCTCTCTGGTGTCTATATAAACGGGAGAGGTTGGTCCTTAGAGGGACGATCACAATCATAATCATCATAGCCTAGCTCCTAGGGTTTAGCCTCTATGATCTCGTGGTAGATCAACTCTTGTACTACTCATATCATCAATATCAATCAAGCAGGAAGTAGGGTTTTACCTCCGTCGAGAGGGCCCGAACCTGGGTAAACATTGTGTCCCTTGCCTCCTGTTACCATTAGCCTAAGACGCACAGATCGGGACCCCCTACCCGAGATCCGCCGGTTTTGACATCGGCAAGTGGGATTAGCTCCTACGATGATGGAGAGTTCTTAGGGCCCTCTTGGTGTGACGGCATTCATCATCGTCTGGCCATACATAGGTGACTATGTCACGGGGATGCCAAAATGTGTCACCCCGGCTTAGAGAAACCGGAATGCCCCATATTCCAGCCCAGAGATCGAGGAGATGACTTCTGGAATACGACACTGCTTAGCATAGAACAAATCAACTCTTTATTACAAGCTATATGGATACAAGGGATTACATCGGCATGGTGACACTACACCTGCCACGGTTGCTCCATGCAAGCAGCAGAACAACACGATGCAACAGAATAACTCTAGTAGTAGAACAACGACGACGGTGATGAACTCCACTCCGCATGGACTCTGGCTGGAACGCTTATCCTAGCTCACAAACAAGGAATCCACGGCAAACAAGCAATCAAAACCGGCACCTGCAAACTGGCATGGCACGCTAGGTCAGTACATTGAATGTACTTACAAGCTCACAGTAACCAAAAGCAATCAAGGCAGACAACAACATGGAATTTACAAGTTACTTAGCAATGATGATTGTGATACTATCAGAACAACATAGCATGAACAACATGAACATGATACAGCTAGAACAATATGAGCATGGCATGAGCATATGAACAAGACGATACTAGCATGCAACATGATGATACTCTCATGCACAAACTTACTCTGCTCGGGTTACCTCGTAACCATCACATGCATAAGCATACCATCACGGACGTCACACGATCATCTCAGGATCCAATCAAGCTTGGTATTACAATACCGTAGTAATCATTACATAAGCACAAGGAGCTTGACCTTTACCCGTGATTCTCGCACAACATCACAAATATCCATCAACTCGGTATCCATGATACCATAGTGATCCTCTCTCGATCACAACCATTCTCTTTCTCATCATCGAACCAGGGTTGTTATTAATCAAGTTATTAATATTACTGTTGACCCATAGTTTGGCCGACTACAAACTGGGCCCATATCTGCGGGCGCGGCTATCGATAGATTTAAACACACACTCTGCATAGGTTAGCACACTGTACCCACACCACGGAACCCATGGCCTCGCACTCCCATTCGGATGGACCAACGACGTTCCGACAAAACCGATCTACTGCCATGACACTCTCCCAGCCACTCCGACCAATTCCCCTCTGGGATAAGTCATGGGTGGCCCCGTGCCTACCAAAGGCATCAATGGCCACCGTCGTGGCAAAACAAACAACGGTGCCAAACGGGGACAAGGATCCTTACAACAATAATGGTCACACAAGGATTATGCCGTCCTACCCAGCCAAGGTAGCGCCCGCGCATAACCTTCCTTCGTTGGAGGCACCGGTGAGAGGCATGACAATAGACCCAGTTAGGACCCTCCCATAAGGCAAGTGTGGCTGCATTGGTTAGCTCGATTTGGTGCCACCATGACTCAGCCAACAGTTGTTCAAGTTCATTTAAGTCCGGTTAAACTTGAATGCAATAAGCCGAGCCATATTAAAATAAGATGATGCAACTACAATGCATGAGCATGATATCAACATAAACATGGGGGTGCAACATAATCAACGAGCATAACAACAACATAAAAACATTAATCCAGATGAGCACGGAATACTGACGAGCATGTATATCACAAGTAGAACACTAATCATAGCATAACTTGACCACTAGCATCAATAACTAAAACCATGCAATAACATATCAATAATACTACCATGCAAACATTTAATCAACTAGATGCAAAGGAAACATGCATAACCACGATACTCGGTAGCAGATGATAGTCATGCACCGAAGAACATGACCAACAACAACAGGTACTGCTACCAAGAATGTCATATGAAAGTAATACTAGCATGATAACCAGATGCATCGAATCAAAGCACGAAGGTGAACATGGAACTATAAGTAGTACCGAAACAATGATAACAGTTGCAGACAAGCAAGTAGAGATTTATTAAATATCCAAGTTGAAACCATGGCTACTACATGCAATCATGCAAGTGGTTGTCGTGGCTTGCTTGGGGATGAAGAAACCACCTGGGAGAAGTGTGGGAAGCTCGCGGAACGAATCGCCGGAAAACTTGCTCTCCCGAAGGAGGCTGATTAGGGGCAAGGGCAATAAGGTCATTTTCACTGTGTGAACACATTATGAAAATGGTACCAACATGAAGGGATCGAGAAGACGAAGAACTAGGCTTTGCATCACCTCATCGGAGTTACGAGCAAAAAGTTAGGAGGTTTTTTTTCCAGGGACCTATCTACAAAGAAAATAACTTCAGATTGGGCCTAAGTAGAAAATTTGAAAGTGTATTTCGGGGAATATGTTTTCTTTTGGCAAAAGCGCATTGCGCGCTTACCGCTTCCACTTATCCAGCTGGCAGTGGTGGCGTCGGGTGAGGGAGTCCTGGACTATGGGGTCTTCGGGCGTCCGGGCTATGTGACCTGGGCCGAACTAGTGGGCCATGAGTATACAAGACAGAAGGCCTTCACCCGTCTCCGGATGGGACTCTCCTTTGCATGATTGGCAAGCTAGGAGTTCGGATATGTATTTTCCTTTCTTTGTGCACCGACTATGTACAACCCTAGGCCCCTCCGGTGTCTATATAAACCGAAGGGTTTAGTCCATAGAGATAATCATAATCATACAGGCTAGACATCTAGGGTTTAGCCATTACGATCTCGAGGTAGATCAACTCTTGTAACCCCTATACTCATCAAAGTCAATCAAGCAGGAAGTAGGGTATTACCTCCATTAAGAGGGCCCGAAACTGGGTAAACATCGTGTCCCTGCCTCCTATTACCTTCGATCTTGAGACGCACCATTTGGGACCCCCTACGCGAGATCTGCCGGTTTTGACACCGATATTGGTGCTTTCATTGAGAGTTCCACTGTGCCGTCGTTAGAAGGCTCGATGGATCCATCGATCGTCTACAACAATGCCGCCTTGAAGGAGGCTTTTCTCCCCGGCCAAATTTTCGTATTCGGCGGCTTCGCACTGTGTGCCAACTCAATTGGCCACCTAGAGCAGATTGACAGATACGCCCCTGGTCATCAAATTAGTTTTGGAAATCTAAACTATGTCGTTGATATCCGAGGAGACTTGATCTTCGAGGGGTTCGCGATGCCGACCGCCACTCTGGCCTTAGATCCGGAGCAAACTGCTAGGTCCGAGGATAGGAGTTTGGAATCCACCGGACTATCCATAATTACGGAGCTCACTGCCGCAGACCCAGATAGGACCGTGTCATCGGCAAGCATGGAGCCGTGCCAGACTCCACCCATCACCGAAGGGCCGGACTTGAGTCCGGGTCCTAACTTGGACTCTCGAGGGTTGTGGCAGGAAAGCGCGACCAGGAGGCCTTCGCCTCACTCAGCGCCAAAAACTCTTGTCTCCCCGTCCAATCCTCGCCTTTAAGTGAGGCCCTGGACCTAATGCGATCCCTCGCCATTGCAGAGGAATCATTGCCAAACTACGCCCAACCCATACTAGGGGCTGAGAGTGGGGAATTTTACATCCCACCCACCACCCACTTCATAGCCACTGTCGAGGATTTAACCAACATGCTCGACTATGCCTCTGAAGACATCGACAGTATGGACGACGATGCCGGAGATGAGCAAGGCCAAAACCCACCTTCACTGGACGCTGGACAGCCACTTCCACATATGATGTGTATATGGTGGACACACCCAAAGAGGACGACGACGATGACGAGAAGGATCCAGTTGAGGACAAGCCTGCTGAAGCACCTCTAAAGCGTCAACGTCAGCGGTGCCGCTCAAAATCACATTGCGACAAAGACAACAATACCAGCACCGGAGACAATAATACTCCGGAGAATGCCGAAGACCCCAAAGCCCATGTCGAGCCAACATCCAAACATGATGATTGGGAGGATGGGCAAGTTAACTCCGACGTTCCTGTCGGGAACGAGGGCTCAGAGGACAACAACTACCTACCGATCTCTGAAGAGGATGTGAGCCTCGGCGACGAAGATTTCATCATGCCAGAGGAACCCCTCAAACAAGAGCGCTTTAAGCGCCGGCTAATCGCCACTACAAGAAGCCTGGAAAAGAAGCAGCAGCAACTTCAAGCTGATCAGGATTTACTCAATGACAGATGGACTAATGTCCTGGCAGCTGAGGAATACAGCCTCAAACGCCCAACAAAGGGCTACCCGAAGCGCATGTTGCTACCCCAATTCGACGATGAGGCCCTGGATCCCATACCGCCAACATGTGATGCTGATGACAGGCTTGACCGACCACCACGATGCTGGGACAGAGCGGCAACTCAAGCCGAACACCAGCCCGCACCACCTCGCTGTAGAGGCAGGGAAACAGCGGCTCTAGAATACACATACGACCTATGCAAGGACCTAGACAATAGAGCCGGTCAGACCTGATCAATCTATGGATCAAGGGGGCGTGCCCCAACGTGAGAAGATGGCCATCAGGCCTGGCGCGACAAGCACAACCTCGCTCAGGCCGAAAACCGCATACGGACAGCATCTGAACTGCCTCGTGATGTTGCCCGATATAGAGGCGCTGCACGCCCCTTATGCTTCACTAATGAGGTAATGGAGCACTAGTTCCCAGAAGGGTTTAAACCCATGAACATCGAATCATATGATGGTATGCCAGATCCCGTAGTCTGGATTGAAGATTTTCTTCTCCACATTCACATGGCTCGCGGTGACGATCTACATGCTATCAAGTATCTTCCCTTAAAACTTAAGGGACCAGCACGACACTGGTTAAACAGCCTCCTAGAAAACTCTATTGGCAGCTGGGAAGATTTGGAAGATGCCTGTGGAGACAACTTCCAAGGTACCTATGTACGACCCCTAGACGCCGATGACCTCAGTCACATAGTCCAGCAACCCAGAGAGTCAGCCCGGAAACTCTGGACCAGTTTCTTAATTAAAAAGAACCAAATTGTCGATTGTCTGGACGCCGAAGCCCTCGCGGCCTTTAAACGCAACGACCACGACAAATGGCTCGCCAGACACCTCAGCCAAGAAAAGCTGAAGTCCATGGCAGCCCTTACCGCACTCATGACCCGCTTTTGCGTGGGGGAAGACAGCTGGCTAACCCGTAGAAGCAATAGCACCAGCGACCCCGGCACCTCCGAAGCCAGGGACGACAATGGCAAGCCATGATGCAATAAGCACACGCGTCAAATCAATAATGAAAGTACCGAAGACATGGCGGTCAACACGGTATTCAGTGGCTCTAAATCTGGTCAATGAAAGAAGCCATTCAAAGGAAACAGAGATGGTCCATCCAGTTTGGACAGAATACTCGATCGGCCAGATTCACAGCACCCCCGAAAAGCCTGCCAATCATACCAACAGAAATTGTCGGGTCTTTAAACAGGCCGGTAAGCTCAACGCCGAACACAAAGGGAAAGGGCCGCCAGCGAGGACAATGACGAAGAGCCTCGCCCACCGAACATAGGAGCACAGAAGAAATTCCCCCCCGAGGTAAAAATGGTGAATATCGTATATGTCACACATATCCCTAAGCGGGAGCGAAAGCACACATTAAGGGATGTCTACGCCATAGAGCCGCTCGCCCCAAAATTCAACCCGTGGTCGGCTTGTTCGATCACCTTCGATCGAAAGGACCACCCAACCAGTATCCACCATGGAGGTTTGGCAGCTCTGGTCCTAGATCCAATCATCGACGAATTCCACCTTACGCGAGTCCTTATGGATGGCGACAGCAGTCTCAACCTGCTTTATTAGCACACTTTCCGCAAAATGGGCATTGATCCATCATGAATCAAGCTCACTAAAACTACCTTTAAAGGAGTAATACTTGGTGTAGAGGCTCGCTGCACGGGCTCAATAACATTGGAAGTCGTCTTCGGTTTGCCAGACAACTTCTGAAGCGAAGACTTGATCTTTGATATCGTCCCCTTCTGTAGTTGCTATCACGCACTGCTCGGACGGACCGCTTTCGCCCATTTTAACACGGTCCCGCACTACGCGTATCTAAAGTTCAAGATGCCTGGCCCACATGGCGTCAAAACAGTCAACGGAAACACGGAATGCTCCCTCTGTACTGAGTATCATCCCGTGGCCCTTGTGTCCGAAGTATAGAGCGGCCCTATCAAGCCGCACACCTCATCAACCATCAAGCCGTCGGACTTTGTTAAACAAGTCTGGTCAGTTTCGCATGCTGATAGCAAGGTAATTCCAGAGCTAGACTAGCAGTTTCAACTCCATTGATCGCCACACACATCCACGAAATTCATACCATGCGTGCATAATTATGCACTCAAAATACCTTGGGCATCAGCGGAGGCACAATACGGACAGGCCTATAGTACGGTTTGACCCTATATGGCCTTCCCCTTTTTCTTCAATTATTTTTTCTCTTTTACCACAGGTGCATTAAAACCTATTTATCCTATGGACTTACAAGGACTCTCTTCGAGACCGGTTTCGTACAGATAGCCGAAGACCATTCCTCTCAAGGAATCTCTCTCTCCAAGGCGAAAGTGGCGCAGACATGTGGCAAGATGTCCAAAGGATTTTGTAGACCAAAACTTTATTCAAGCACCTGTATAGAGCTTTTGCCCTTATTCTTAGACCCTTGGCATGTAAAATGTCCTTGATGACTATGGTGCCCTCTGTAAGATCACGTTTTGATGCATCAATTAGATTCTAGTGAAGACAATTTTTATTCGGTATCGACCTCATTCATAAACTGTATTCCGTCTCCTCAGTTGTTTCACTCACACACCTCGGCACAAATTGCCAGGGGCTCTATGTGGCCACATATGTGTTGCCAAACAAAATCCCGAATAGCTTTATAGCACACTTCGGCGTCCCAAACTTTACATTATATGCATCGGCTCCGAATCATGTCTTTGGTCAATAGTTGGGTTGCCTGGCTCCTGTGTTTGCTACCTTATGTTCTGTTTGTTCGGCTAGGGTAGTAAAGGGAGAAATACTGCAATTGTGTTTCTGGTTCATCCGGTCAAGCACCTCAGTAGAGAAAGCCGAAAACTGACTATCATGATGCGGCAAGAGCTGGTCAGCCATTCGGCGACTTACTAAATCTTTAGCGATTTTTTCCGTATTACACGAAGGACTTTTTTTCCTGGTCATGTGCGTAATATATCCGCATCCAGATAGCCGCGTACATACCAGGGGCTATCTTATAGCCCCATCGTCAAACTCCTATGGCTAAGTGAGAGTGATAAAGCCACATAGTCCGATTGCCTGGTTCGCCGCACTGACACCTCCTTTACGGACCAAGACATTGAGTCAAGTTTGATCATGTGTTATTCCGGACACCCCCATAGTATCCACGTGGGGGCTGAAGTCGACGACTGGAAAACTCTCAGGAATACAAAAACGGCCACACAGGAGGTAAGAACTTTTATAAAAATGCACTAATATATCACAACGCCTTAAAACGTCTGGGCAGTTCGGGTACATTCACTCGAACATAATCTCCTTTGAGCATTGACCCTCTACCAAGCGGGCACCCTCCAGGACATCTTCTAAGTAGCGCTCCGGTGTGTGGTGGTCCTTGCCTCCGGGAGGGCCCTCGACTGCAATAACAACGACCTTCATCTTCGCCCAGTGGATCTTGACACGGGCAAAGGCCATCCGTGGACCTTCTATGCACACTGACCGCTTGACTACGTCGATTCGGGGCAGTGCATCGATGAGTCGCTGCCCCAGGCCAAAATAGCTACTCCGAATGGGTTCGGCTGGCCATAGCTGAACTATGACATCCTTCATGGCCGCTCCGGACATTTATGCAGCTCGGCCCACTGCACTATTTGGTCGTTTAGCAGCGTCGGGCGCTCCTGCACCGTGAACTATGACAAGAACAACTTCTCCATTGCATGTCCCTCCTGGTCCGGGAAGAATTGCGTGGCGTCGGTGGCACTCTTTGGAAGATCTGCAAAAGCGTCTGGAGAACTCCACAGTCGATTAAGGAAGGCATATCTTTGACCACCAAACTTAGTCTGTAAAAGAAAGGGCTTACCAGCCGCTATCTGTCCAGCCTATTAGATCTCCTTGCGAGCCGCTCTGGATTCGGAACACACCTCTTTGGCTTCCTGAAGGGCCTTGGCGAGTTCGGTTGCCTTGGCTTTATTCTCCTCCTCTGGGGACTCACACTTGCGGGCGGCATACTTGAGCTCTTGCTCTACTGCATATATCCGCTCCTCGAACTGGCACCGGGTGGACTATTCGTCCCTCAAATCTGAAGCCGCTTTATCAGTGGCTGCATTGCTCACCCTTGCCTGCTCCTTGGCCTGGGCAAGTTCACCCCTGAGGGTCTCGACCACGGCACAGCCATTTGCAATTATGCACATAATAGTGTCTAAGTTTAAACCTAGTGTTTGCACATTCATATAGGCACAAACGGGATGTTCGAAACATACCTTGTGCCTCGTCGAGCCGCTTGTTAATAAGGATAATGTCCTCATCGTCCATCTTCAGTTTCTGCTTTAGTTCAGAAACCTCCGCGGCCTGGGCGGTTGCCGCTAATAGTTAAGCCTATTTTTCCAATTAAATAAGTATGTTACTTCCTGCGGATATCTATAGATCCTCTATTCGCCCTTCTTCATGGGCCGACCAGAGTCTTAGGGGCTACTATCTATATACAAGCATATTTTTCATATGGAAAGCGGCTAAAGACATTACACCGCATACCTCGAAGCCCGTTAGTAGGCTTGTGAAGGCTTCATTGAGCCCACTTTTAGCGGACTAAATCTTCTCAACCACTGTACCCATCAAGGTACGGTACTCCTCCAAGACGGATGCACTTTGCAGTACGTCCATCAGAGTGTTCGGCGCCTCCAGATTCATGGAGGCCGCTGTAGGAATAGGCGCCCCCCCCTCCGTTGAAGGGGGCCACTCACTCGACTCCGGATGCGTCTCCGGAGCGGTATTCAGCTGGGGGGTAAACAATCTAGGGCTCCCATCACTGGTCTTCACGGGGGTCGCGCCCCCCGTGCCCTCGACGGCCGAGGTGTTACCCTCTGGTGCCATATTGATGGTCCCCTGCACCTCTCGGTGATCCGGAGAAATCCTCTGGGATGAGACCTCAATGTCATCTGCCCTAGGGGGTGAGGAATCTTGCGGAAGTGTCTCGCTCTCCATCATCTCCGACGGCAAATCCCCCGACAAGGAGGATTGTTGAGGGAGATCGTGGGCCGGACTGAAACACATGGTTTAATATTATTCTTCCAATTCGTAAAGGTTTGGATGTATGAAAAGCATCCTTAGGTACTTACGACTCGGCAAGGGGCTTGGCCTGGGAGCGGGGCTTGGGGATAGCTTCGGCGTCCGAGTCCGAATCATCCGAGAGGGATAACTTTCCCCTCTTGGACGCTCCCTTCTCCGGATCTGCGGAGACCGCCCTCTTATTACCTTCAAGAAGATGGTTATCTTCTTCCCTCTCCTCCTCGTCCTTGTATTCGTCTCCCTCGTGAGAGGAGGGAGCCTCGGTCCCTCCGGACATAGCCTCCGAAGTGCCCTCGTGGTAGAGGACACTTTCGGCCTGCTTGTTCTTCTTCTTCTTGTCCTTCTTTACCGACGCTTGGTATGGCGCCGGGAACAGCATCCTCATTAGGAGAGATTCAGCTGAGTCTTCGGGGAGGGGGCCAGACACCTGATCCGCTCCACATTATTTGTCCAACCTGTTTAAAGGATGGAGTTATCAGTGTATCCCCTACGATTAATAAACCGAGCTATAGGCAGAAACTTAACCCTTACCGGGGTGGCCGGATGGTTGCGGTCAAGGCCGACATCCTCGGACGTCTCCGGCCACGAAATTTGAGACTTGAAGAGCAGTTTCCAGATCTCTTTGTGCGTCGTGCCGAAGAATTGTTGTAGAGTTCGCGGCCCTTCTGGATTAAACTCCCACAAACGGAGAGCCATCGCTGGGAGGGAAGGGTTTGGCGGACGAGCATCACCTGGATCACATTAGTGAGGCAGATGTTCTTCTCTATGATACTTTTGATGCGCTTTTGCGGCATCAGCACCTCGTTGGACGATCCCCAGTCTAGACCCTTGTTGGTCCATGACACGAGCCACAGCGGTGGTCCGGATCTGAATGCAGGAGCGGCCGCCCACTTGGTGCCATGGGGTTCGGTGATGTATAATCACTCCTGCTGCCACGTCTTGACGGTATCCACAAAATCCCCTTGAGGCCAGGTAGCATGGGGAAGCTTGCTCACCATGGTGCCGCCGCAATCTGCGTAATCCCTGTCGACCAGCTTTGGCTTCACGTTGAAGACCTTGAGCCATAGGCCGAAGTGTGGGGGGATGCGGAGAAATGCCTCGCACATGACGATGAACACCGAGATGTGGAGGAAGGAGTTCGGGGCTAGATCGTAGAAATCTAGCCCGTAGTAGAACATGAGGCCGCGAACAAAGGGGTGAAGGGGAAACCCTAACCCGCAGAGGAAGTGAGGGATGAACACTACCCTCTTGCCGGGCTCTGGAGTAGGGATGACTTGCCCCTTGGACAGGAGCCTGTGTGCGATTTCTGCGGTAAGGTACCTCGCCTCCCGGAGTCCCTGGATATCCTTCTTCGTCACGGAAGAGGCCATCCACTTGCCTTGAGAGCCGGATCCAGACATGGCCGGTGTACGTGGTGGCAATGGAGAAAGATTGAGACTTGGGTGCTGGAGCTCAAGGACGGAAGGGCGGAGGAGGAAGAAGGCGTGAGGTGAAGGGATGGGTCCTTATCCTCTAATAAAGGCAGTGATTATCTAGCACCCCCTCACGAGCCTTAAAATTTGCCTATTTCCAAGGGGTCGTGCGGATGGCATGGTTGGATTACCCAAGCCCTCATTGATGAGAATCCCGTAAGGGGACACGATCTCTTCTTTGACAAGACGTGTCACCAGAGGTTGCGTCTCGAAACACGAAACGGGAGATCGAAAAACGATTCAAAATAATAAGTGGCCAGATGTAACATCTCACCAGTAAAACTGTTAGTAAAGACATACCATGTTTTTTGATTAAGTATTATACCCTTGCGGCTGTGGGTTGTAACTGTTAAAACAGAGCCAGATACAGCTCTCGTGTTCAGAAGACTACTTTGGAGTATTCGGAGGAGGAACCCACCTTGCAATGCCGAAGACAATCCGCACGCCGGACACATCGTCATTGAAGCCTGGTTCAGGGGCTACTGAGGGAGTCCTGGATTATGGGGTCCTCGGGCGTCCGGGCTATGTGACCTGGGTAGAACTAGTGGGCTGTGAGTACACAAGACAGAAGGCCTTCCCACGTGTCCGGATGGGACTCTCCTTTGCGTGAATGGCAAGCTAGGCCTTCGGATATGTATTTTCCTTTCTCTGTGCACCGACTTTGTACAACCCTAGGCCCCTCCGGTGTCTATATAAATTGGAGGGTTTAGTCCGTAGAGATAACCATAATCATACATGCTAGACATCTAGGGTTTAGCCATCACGATCTCGAGGTAGATCACCTCTTGTAACCCCTATACTCATCAAAGTCAATCAAGCAGGAAGTAGGGTATTACCTCCATTAAGAGGGCCCGAACCTGGGTAAACATCGTGTCCCTGCGTCCTGTTACCTTCGATCCTCGGACGCGCAGTTCGGGACCCCTTACCCGAGATCTGCCAGGTTTGGCACCAAAACCGGGTGCTTGGGCCGCTGCTAGGTGGGGCCCACTCCTCTCTCTCTCTCTCTCTCCTCCCGCTTCTCCTCTTCTTCCTCTCGACTCATCTTCGACAAAGAGGAGCAATGGCTGCGGCCTCGCCTACTGTCGGAGATACACCCCGCGGTGTAACCCGCCGGATGTATGACCCGGCTGGAGCTTGGCAACTGACTGGCGACCCGCCCGGACCTGGCGGTTTACGAGCAACTCGCCTATACAATGAGACTCACTGGTGACCCGGTGGGCGGGTCAGATAGAGGACTAGGCCCAAGGCCCAGAAGGCTGGCTCATGTTATGGTGGGCCGACATAAGAGGAAAGCATAAGGAATATTCCCTTACAAAGGAAGCAAGACTAGGAGTCCACTTGTAATAGAGTAATCCTAATCCTACTAGGACTAGTCATGTAACCCTCCCCTTCAACTTATATAAGGAGGGGCAGGGCACCCCAAGAGGGATAGTAAATAATCTCTATGGCTAGACAAAATTAGGAGAGCCGATTTATGCGGCGACTCCTTCATGAGCATAATGAGACCTATCCACAACAACATGTAGGGCTATTACCGGATGATGTTTCCCGGGGCCCGAAGATGTCTAAATCCCTGTTTTGTGTGTTGATCTGCCTCACATCTCTCATCCCGATCAACCCCTCTCAAGCTACCACATAGATGCGTTGGCCTCACGACTAAGTCCTAACACTAGGACATCTGTCGTGACAAATCCACGATAGTTGGCGCCCGTGGGGCTCGCGCACGATGGTGTTGAGTTCTTCGAGGAATCTCTCCCAGGGATCGAGAAGTTTGCAATTTTTTCGGATGAAGAAAGATTCAGCATGGAAGGATTCACATCGGCTAATAGTTCATCAATCAAGATCAAAGAAATTATCAATAGTGACATATACAAAAACAAGATCAGGGAAGTTAGGGTTTGATGTTCCGGCGTCGCCGATTTTACGCAACCTGTCGAATCCGAATAGGAGATCAAATTCTGTTGTTGCTGCAGCGGGTGCCCGAGGCCGAGAGGAAGATCGTGTATGTTTGTTCCAAGTCGCCGCGCCTCTGTTGTTACGCTCGCCTCACCACGGGTCTTCGAGAGCCGCCTCGCTTCCGCTACAATCTTGACTGGCTGGACCGCTTCAAAAGCAGCCATCGTCGACCGAGCTGCCGTTGCGGTTCTATTAGTTTTACTAAAGCTCGCTGCAAGTCGCCGCCTGAGCCACCGCCGTGGTATTCACCTCCACTCTCCGCTTCGATGCCCGCCGCCTAAAGCCAATGTTGCGAGCCGTCTTTGCTGAAGCGTCAGCCGCCGTGGCCTTTCGCCGCACTGGGCCCCCTCGACATTTGCTGATCTCCGCATTGTTTTCAAGTCTGAGTCACCGGCCGTTTCGTCTCTTGAGCCGTCGTGGCTTGAGATCAGAACAGCCATCAAAGAACCAACTTGAGGGAGCTTCCTGCGAACGAGTTTTCCTGGAACCTTATAGGTTTAAATGTGGCATTTTTCATGTTATATGTTATATAATCCGGTGCTTGAGATCAAAATGACGACAACTACGCCTCCGGGGCATGTGCATGAAGACCTCTAGACAGTCATTGACGAGGTCAAGCCGGCTCTGGTAGACAAAAAAACTAGTAATCCACTATATAGTTAGGAGCCTCTGCGCTTGCTTGCTAGTGTTGCTCTCTTCACACTGTCTCGTCCTCTCCAGATCTAAACACAACATCGGTGGCCACACTCTCTCTCTCTACTCACCGCTGGTCACAGATCCAACCAGATCCTCTCCGCCGGGGAAGGTGAGAAGGTGCAATGTTCACGCGGTCGTCCTCGGCGACGGCTCTTACCCACTGCCGGTGCGTCCTGATCAGCGTGCCTTGTTGTTCTCTCCCTAGCACCGCTGGCTAGGGAGGGCCTCCGACCCCTTCTTCGTTGCTGTCGTAGTGTGGGAAAATCCGGCCTCCCGCCGCCCACCTAGCGACATTCTGGCGACCCTCAGGTATAACTTCCTTCAACATCGGCCTTGCTCTACTTCCCAAGCTCCTGACGTCGCTGCATTTGTATCTTTTACTATTTCCCAGGCCCCCTCGTAGATAGGATCAATCGGCTGTTTGAAAGCCACCTAAATTTTGACTGTTAAGAGGTAAAAGTAGTTCATGCACTCGAATCTAGTACTACTTGGTTCAAACAAGGAAGAAAGGGGGTGGGTGGGGGAAGATCTGTTACCTGAATCTAGGACTTGGTCGAAAGAGGAAATAATGAGGGCGAAAAGTAGCAGAGACTGGCTATCCAACTGGTCTCTTGGTCTAATAGGGAAATAAAGGGAACGCGGTACAAACTCAATATAAACCCAATCTATTGGTTGAAAAAGGAAAGAAAGTGGGGACTGGGGGATAAGTCAACAGAGTAAGTCCAGCACTAGATTTGCTAGCCTCACACAGTATAAGGTGGCTATACCAAACAAAAATGGGACCAACCCAGATATCATGTTCTGATGTTTGTTGCCCCGAGCCACTCTTATGTAATTCCACTAGTAAAATATAGCAGTCGCACTGTTAAAAGTAAGGACACATTAAACCAATGTTGTTTTCAATATAATGCCTCCAGTAATATGAATCAATGGCACTTTTTTTCATGTCCTGCTACATTTCCCATTAAGATAAGTTGCTTCTTTTCGTTAGAAATGCCACTCTCCTGGTCCGCCTACTCTCTTGTGCCCAAATACCGACTCTATAGCAGCTGTTACTGTAATGTTGCTAGTAAAATGAAGCAATGGCACCATTAAAGTAATGTCGCATTTAACGGTTGTCATAGTTAATCCTAATGCCCACACTAATATCTAACAATGATGCTGCTTTTGAAATTGCTACTGTCCTTGTAGGATTGCCATTCAGATAAGGAACATGCTTCTTTTCATTTGATGTATGTTTCATCACTTGTTTGTCACCCTCCTTTCCACCTTTTTTGTGCAAACAGAGATATACATTTCACGCTTTATCTTGGTTGAACTGCACCAATGATATCCAAATTATAGTTGAACATTCCAGGAGCTTCACAACCAACCTTGATATTGCTCAATTTTATTGCAACTAATAAGAAGAAGCTCTGTGGGTTTCGTTTTCTGATGGAAATGGAACCGGGGCTGGAGCCTTTTCTTAAAAAATGAAGAAGAAGCTGCTAGCTCATGGGACATTGCTTCATTTTAGGTGAACTGCACCAAAAGGTCCCATGAATTGGATCATCCATGTTGGTGACTGGTGTCATCCCTTCTACTATGGCATGACTGTAGATATGGTTCCCATCACGAGGTATGTTCCTTTTTGGTCTGACCATTTGCCAAACATCCTGCATGTTGAGTCTACTCTTGTGCTACTGTTTTGGCACTGCCATGATAAAGCAGTAATGTTATTATTTTGCACCTTAACCTAGTGGCACTATTAATTTGAGGCGATGTTTTGGCACCGCTAGTGCCAATTTTTTTTATATATCCAAAGAGGGGGTTTCCTCCGATTTCATTAAAGAAACCCTACCATAGAGAACCATTATCCGACAACATATTAGTGTAAACGGGCAGTTATGCAACTACTACTAGACCGGACTGAGTACTAGCAGGAGACAAGTTCGCCACCTAAGCTAGGCAGGTAGGGGGGACGCAGCACCAACTCGACCAAGTTTGGATTACAACCCAAATGCTACCACAGAAACATCAGGCGGGGAGATAGAGCCAGCTTCAGCATCCTAGTCTAAGCACCCCCGGCCTCCATCCTTGCGACAAACGGTACACCTCGTTTGCCACCTGCTTGGC
Organism: Triticum aestivum; assembly: GCF_018294505.1. Classification (NCBI taxonomy): domain Eukaryota; kingdom Viridiplantae; phylum Streptophyta; class Magnoliopsida; order Poales; family Poaceae; genus Triticum; species Triticum aestivum. Next base: position 173,478,787 of record NC_057813.1, read on the forward strand.
CCTAGTGCCACTGATAAAATGAAGTAATAATACAGTTAAAATAGAGCGAGTGTCCTCTCTATCATTTCATTTCCAATATAGATAAAGATAGTGCTTCTCTTTGTTCATATATGTTTCATCAACTAGTCCCATTGTTAATGTTTAAGCGTTTTTGCAAACTGGTGTGCTTAATTTTAGTTGATCTGCACAAAAATAGAGATTGGAATGTCTCAAGGCTCCTCCTTGTACTACCGCTGTACACTGATGTTCATCACTGGCAGGAGGTGTATCGAGGAGACTTGGGTCGATTTCCAGTATGAGGCGTACCATATGAGGTGTCGCAGGGCCCATCTCGCCCTTGCAGCATGGCATACTATGATACTATCACAATATTTTCTTCTATTTATTAGTGTATGTTTCATCAACTAGTGCCACTATAATGTAATCACGCTTTTTCATTATCCGTGCAAACAGGGTTATTCAGCTGCATTTTGGTGGAACTGCACAAATGTACGTATGGAACCGGCATATATGTAGAGTGCAAGGTGCCAAGTAAAAATTACCGACAGCAACCCTGCTCCATCTAAGCATTGGCATCCACCACCACAAGTGGGATGTGTGGCGCTCACTGTGGATGGATCTTTCTCGGCAGCAAATCCTCTAAGAAAATACTAGTAGCTTAGACTTCAAAAAAATACTAATAGCTTATATTGGCAGTTTTCTAGGGATTACTCTTTTATGAAAGAAGCACCAATCTATTTTTCTTTATTTGTGCATAGTGTCACAACTTCGACCCAAAGGTCCAGAGCTATTTTAGGGTGATTGGCGTAGTACTCGAAGACTGATTGTAAGCATGATTTTTATTAGCTCTCACACTAATTGTAAGCATGAGCAGATGGAAGATTAGGTTAGTGCGAAGCTTACCTTAAACCCTACTGATGCCGTCGAAACGAGGCGAGTGTCGAGTGAACCATGGAGAATGGCGGGGATGTGACGTCGCGCTATACGGCCTCCCCTTGCAATGGTAGAACGCATACTCATGTGGCTCCGGCTGGCTCTGCACCCTCATGAATGGCACACAGTACTCAATCGATTCGTTATCCTCTGGGTGCTCGACCTTCGACCTGTACGCCCACCACCTCTGCCTGACTTTCGCCTCGGGCGAATCTGTCTGCTCCATCGCCTAGAGGAGATACTCGATGAACTCGAAGGACTACGATGTGACTGCCGCCGAGGAGTACATCACCACCCTCGTCGCCGCCGTCTCGCTCTTTCGCATACATTGCCACATGGCCCTAACCGTCCTTGAAATCTCCCACTCATTGTCAAACCAAGTAAGGATCTCCTTCAACCTGGATAACTTTGCTTGGTCACCATTGGCGATCTGCCTGATTTGCTGTTGCATCCTCTCCATAGATGTCCTTCTGAGTGGTCCTGTGCTAGCTTTGGAAGATGTGAGAAGAGATGGTGGTCTTGCAATAGAGAAGAGGGAGAGGCGAGACGGTGGTTTTGGAATGGATATGATGGAGAGGAGAGGGGGTGGTTTTGTGTGACACTCCAAAAATTTTATTTGGTTTTCAGCAAAAACTTTGTGGTTTTTGAAAAGAGGCCATTTAAAATTTTCCAGAAAACCTTCCTCTTAAAAAAAACTTCCTTTTCTTTGGCAAGGATTTTATTTTTCTTCAAACTATGGTGTTTGATCTTTTGAAACTTCTTCTCTGTTGGTTCCCTCTCAAATTTATTTTGGGAGTTTAATCTTTTTTTTCTTTTAAAAAGAAACTCTATGAAAATTTGGGATTTTCATATCTTGGAAACCACCCATGACTTTGTATTTTGCCCATGTGGTAAAACCCCTCCAAAACCTCCCCTCCTCCTTGTAATCAACCTAAGTTCTCTGTCCCAACTAATCCAAGCAAGTTTTGGATTTTATTCTAATTTTCTTTCCCCTCAAATCTTTTCTGCAAATTATTTGGAGCCTGAGAGATTTTCAAAGCAAGTACCCTTTTGCATTTGAGTTTTGACCTCAAACCAACTCTCCTGGATGGTCCTTTGTACCCACAACCCAGAACCATCTTGATCCACTCCTCCTCTTTTCAAACTTTTCAAATTTCAGTCTCTGCAAGTTTGGACCAGATTTGCCAAATTTGGTGAAATTCATATCTACACTTCTTCTAAAATTCCACCAAAATTCAGGCAGCCTACTGGAGCAATGAGTAGCCACTCCACCAAGTTTCAGCTCAAGGAAAAATCCCTAGATGCCTAGATCATTCTGTCGAACACCTTGCATGCACTGTTCTGTTCATCTTCAGTTAAGTTCAGAAATTCAGTGTCGTTTTTCCTTCGTCAGACTCGGCCACGCGGCCACAGTGCGCACTGGCGCGTTGCACGCAGCCTCTTCCCCTTGACCAGCACCCCGCACGCACGCTTGGCCGATTCCTGGCGTCGATAGCAACGAGCCTCGCCGGTGTTGGAAGCTTCTGCGGTGGCTGCACCTTCCGTGGCGGCCAGCGAGGGCCCGAGCCCGCTCGCCACGCCACCCGGCGCCGCCCAACGCCCCCTGGCTCTCCGCGTGTCCCTGCCATGCCAACGCACGCCCGTGGCACCGTCGCCGTGGCCCGGCAAGCACGGAACGTGCTCCCTGCCGCCGACGGGCTGCGCCACCCCGTTCCGTCGAGCTCGCCCTAAACACCCAAATCCCGGCTAGTTTAGCACCCAAACGGACCCAGTGAACCCCCACGACGGCGCTCGACCCCTAAACCTCCCCGACCAAAGCACTGCGCCGCCGTAACCTTCACCGGAGATCCCCGTTCACGGCCACCGCCTCGGATCGCCTATAAAAAGGACCCCGAGCTCGCTCACGACCCCCACACCCTCACTGCACCTCTCCAAGACCCTGCCAAGCCACCAGGAGGACCTCGAGGAGGTCTCCTCCCCCGACTTCGGCCGCCCCGTTCCGCCTCGGCCTCCACCTCGATTCGCTCCGGTGAGGCCGTCGCCGGCGCCCAAACCCCGTCAGTTACCCCCTCTAGCTACCAGAAGTCTAACCCCCTCCTCAATTTGGCCTTCGCAGCTCCATCCGACGAGACCCTCGACCACCCGAACTGCCGTCCGCCGGAGCAAGGCTCACCATCGACGTGGTGCTCGCCGACCGCCACCACCACCAACCGACGCGGAAGGGCGCCCTGAACACGGAGGTACCCTCCGATCTTCCTGCCTCGCCGTGGATCGCCGCCGGCTACCACCGCGGCTCTCGGGCGCCGACGAGCTTCGTCCCCCGTTTGAAAGTTTAAACCTGACGAGTGGGACCCGCCCGTCAGCCTCTCAGATCCTTTTAAACGAATCGTTTTCTGAAAACGCCTTCGGGCAAAATACGCTTTCCCCTTTGGGCTGGCGTATTCAAGACTGGAACGTTTTCTGTTTTTATAAGCTAGCCCCTGGAAATCTTCTGTTTCATTACAGATGAGTCCCTGGACAAAAACCTTTATAACTTTTAAACAGAAAAGTATTTTTGATTGATCCTTTTTCTGTCCTCTTTAAAATTTTGTCTAGTTTTTTATCAGATTTATTGGAAAAATATTTGGAATACTTTTTGTGCACCTCTTGGTATTTACGATAGCGCATATATTTTCTTTATACCGTAGATACCGAAGGAGGTGACGGAGCTGCGAACTTCACCGAGCTAGGCTCCGACTACTCCGAACCAGGCAAGCATGTTTGAAATTTTGATATGATGATTGTTTTGGCATGTTTGCATTAAGTAGTTTATGGCATGTTGATGAACATACCGATGAATGTCCTGTTACCTGAGACGATGAGGCAAGTGAGTTTCGAAAATCCATGAGTGGATGGATGTGAGTATGCATGGCCATGTGTTGACATGAGGATGGGTAAGATGGCAGTGTTGTAGCATGCCAGGCTTATGCCAGACTATGTGACTTCAATGTCAACTCGTATCATTCCAGTTCCTTCCATTCTTCCTTCCTTGTACTACCACATGTTTTCCGCAAGGAATATGGCTTAGTAAGTTGTAAACCGCTTTCCTGGTACACACCAAAAAGGAGAGGCCGTGATGATGGTTCCATGGCCCTGGATTAAAGCCAGTCATCCGGTCAGGGGGCATGGGTGTTTCCGGTTGGGACCGAGAGGGGGGCACCCCTTAGAGCGCGCGTATATAAATTTGATCCCATGCTATTCGAGATTGTGATCTCCCCGTCTCAAAAGTTTTTCTTGGACGATGTCTAGGGTGATTCCTAGCATCGAGAGGTAGGATGGGTGTGTACTGGTTAGCTGTGTTTTCTTCCGAAATACCGTAAACGGAACTAGTCCTTCGTGACTACGGAAATCCGTTGGCTGTGGGAAAATTTTGTACAAACTCTGCAGAGTCATATATTCCTTCGAATCATCTATTCCATGTCCAAGTTCGATATTAACTTATCTTGACCAAATGTCAGTTTTGATGACAGAGACTCCGGTGAACCGCATGAGTGCTAAGTCCAGTTAAATGATTATTCCTGTGGATGGACTAACCCGTTTATTCTCATGAATTGAATATTTATTATGAGCATTATTTCCTTGTGAATAAAAGCCCTTTATGTGGTGTCGCTAAGACGCCCGACTGTGGTATTTCTTTTAAAGCCCTTTCTGTGATGTCGCCCCGACGTCCGACTGTGGCATTTCTTTTAAAGCCCTTTATGTGGTGTCGCTAAGACGCCCGACTGTGGTATTTCTTTTAAAGCCCTTTTTGTGATGTCGCCCCGACGTCCGACTGTGGCATTTCTTTTAAATCCCTTTATGTGGTGTCGCTAAGACGCCCGACTGTGGCATCATTTCCTTATATTTATTTGTTCACCTTTCGAGGCGTCGCTTCAGACACCCGATCGGTCTTCATTTATGTTTTGTGGGATTTCAGGCGGACTACCGCCGTTTCCCTTTTACTTACCTCGTTATGCTAATTTTTGAATGTACATTGGTGAATTAATCATGACGCATTCATGCATGCATTTGTTATATCTTACGTCCGAACTGTCTTGCGAGTACTTTCAAAGTACTCACTGGCTTGTTGATTTGGCCAGATGCTGACGAAGGCGATCTCATGGATGAAGAATTTGATAGCGAGTCCGACGGCTAGAGGAGTCCCAGTCAGTCTCGTACGACCCTGGATTTGGTCACTGTATTATATCCGCTTCCGCTACCAAATAAATTCATCGAGCCTCACCTCGACGCTCGATGAGATGACAGTTTTAGAGACTTGTATCTCTCTCCCCGCTGTGTTTCTCCACCACCGCCCTATCCTCGAGTCAGTAGTATGCCTCCACACCACTGTGTCATGTCCGCCATTATGTATATTTATTGGCGTGCTTGTAATAATTTGGTTGAGCAACCGTAGTTCGACCCTGTAATATATTTTATGCTATTGGCTTATTGTATCAAGAATTTGTCTACCAGTGAGGAGGATTTCTCTCATACTGGACTCAAAAGATTGGTTTCTCAATAAATATTTTTATTGGAAAACCAGTCGTGACAAGCTTGGTACCGGAGCCAGGCTGACTGTAGGAAGCCACTAGGTGCGATCGCTAATTGGTTATTAGCTTGATTGAGCCTTTTCATATTTTCTTGATTGTAGTCATTTTCTGTCAGTCAGCATAAATTTATGATCTGACCATGCAGAATTTTTGCCTACTTTTGTAGATGGCCGACAACAGCTGCGAGTCTCAGACCTTCGCCAACGTGCCCGATGGGTTAGTCAAGCTTCTTTCCTTCATCGTTCAGGTCGCGATGGGGCCATCTGTGCGCCCAGTATTCACACTCTTCCAGCACCGAGTCAACGACAGTCTGACCATGCACCAGGCCGCGGTGCAGTTCAAGGGAGGGCGTGGTGAGTTACGCCGCTTCCGGTTCTTGGGAAGAGCCATGCCTACGGAGAGGCATGCTATGCAGATGGCAGCCCGCGAGGCGATAGCTCGTCTCAGGGATGTCCTCCCCGTGATGAAGACTCGTCGTTACCGTTATCTTCCATGCCATGTGCCTTACACCTGTCACTACGCATTCTCCTGCCCCAGAGGGGAACGAGACGAGGCTTTTGAGATGCTCATTGAGTATCTCCGGGCCCTGGAGGCAGCCTTCGACAACCTGGTGGACGACTTCGTGGTTGCCCGCATGGACTCAGTTCATGGCTGTGCTGCCAACAGGAGGGAGCTCCTACCCACCGCACCGCCACTGACTTTGGTCTCGTCCTCAGCATCTTATACGCCTACTCGTCGCCTACCTTCTACCGAAGAATTCAACCAAGTCATTGCGCCCACTCCAGCGCGCACTGCACCACCCTTCGCGCCCACTCCTGTTCGTGTTGTTCCGCCCCTGGCACCCGCTCCGTCCACTCTGCGCAACACTACACGTATGGAGCCTATTAGCGAGGAGGAAGTCGAGTCCCCAACCTCGCTACGCCTCGCCCTCGGCAGGGCAAAGGAGGTCGTCAACATCTCCACCTGAGTACGCTTAGCCGCCATGTAATGTACCGCTTTGTATGATATGTTTATATGTACATAGGTTGTGAGAAGTAGCCTGTTTGCGCATCATGTAGGATCTGGAGAAGTGCACTAGCCTAAATAACATGTCAGGATTATGTACGCATATCCTGAGTGATGTATTGTATAATTACCGCCCGCGTGTAAGATATGTAATGAGCAGTCCTTCTCCGTGCGCAAGTCGAATTTGTTTTTCTTAAGTAAGCTTGGTTATTTAATTTTATTTGCCAGCTTTATGCATTTATGGATTTGTTTTTGCGACTCTTTCCGCTTTTCTTATGGGTTTTACAAATATATCCCCAGAGTGAAAAATGTCTCGTCCTTGGACTCGCTCCATGCCAACTCCACCAGAGGAAAATTATGATACACAACCCAGCAACGAGTTCACTCAGGGACAGTCAAGCCAACAGGGCAGTGAATCGGCACTTTCACAAATGTGCCGCCTTTATGAGCAGAGTCAGCAACAACATCGGGAAATGATGAACCAAGTCATCAACATGGGAAATCACCATGGACAGTATCAGCAGCATTCCAAGTTATCTGAGCTACAGAAGACCCGTCCCCAAACATTTTCTCATACTGACAAGCCTCTTGAAGCCGAGGATTGGCTTCGAGATATGGAGAGAAAATTAATTATTGCAAAATGTTCAGATCTCGAGAAAGTACTATATGCTCCACACTATCTCACAGGAGCAGCTGCATCATGGTGGGAGAATTTTCTGCACATGCACCCCAACGAAAATGATATAACCTGGGATGATTTCAAGGAAGGTTTCCGTGGTGCACACATTCCCAAGAGTATTATGAAAATTAAGAAGAGAGAGTTCGATGACCTCAAACAAAGGAACATGACAGTGTCAGAATACAACGGTCAATTTACTCTATTGTCCCGCTATGCCAATGAAGAACGTATGACTGAAAGCAAGAAGATGGAGAAATTCCTTGACGGTCTGGCGCCCGCGCTTAAATGCCAACTGGTAGTTCACACTTTTCCAGATTTTAAGACACTAGTGGACAAAGCTATTACTCTGGAAAATGAGAGACGTAGCTTGGAGGATTTACGTAAGCGAAAAAGAGACCAGACTACTCTTGCACGCAACCACCGAAGCAGGACAGATTTTCAGAAAGGTGGGACACACAAACCTACAACAAACATCTCTCGCCCAACCAAGAATTTCCATGCAAGGGACAAAGAGTTCACATATCGCCCAGGCGTTACTTGCTACGCTTGTGGAGAAGAAGGGCACTACGCCAAACAGTGCCCCAAGCCAAGGAACTCGACCCCGAAGCCAAACAATGGTGGAAATAATTCAGCGCCCAAGCGCAACAATTTCAACCCCAACAACAACCACAGGAAGGGTCATCTAAACCACGTGACCAAAGAAGAAGCACAAAATGCTCCGGATATCGTACTCGGTACGTTTCCTGTCAACACAATACCTGCAACGGTTTTGTTTGATTCTGGAGCTTCTCACTCATTCATTTCGAAAAGTTTTGCTTTGCAAAATAATTTTTCGATGTTTCCCTTGGAAAAATCCATGATCATCAAGTCCCCTGGGATTCAGCAAGTTACTCAGAGTTACTGTCAGAATGTGGTCATTGAGTTCGAAGGATTGAAATTTTTCGCCAATCTTATTGTGTTGGAAAATAAAGGACTGGATGTCATCCTAGGGATGGACTGGTTAACCACCAACAAAGGTTTTATTGACTGTTTCAACCGGACCGTAATTCTCACGCACCACCACGGGAAGACAATAAAAGTATCAGCCAAGGAAAGAAAAATACCCCGGCAGCCGAGATTGAATAAGGTGGACGTTTCTGAGTTAAGCAAGGTTCCAGTAGTATGTGAATTTCCAGACGTATTTCCCGAAGAACTACCAGGCATGCCACCAGACCGAGAAATAGAATTCAGCATTGAGCTAGCACCAGGAACCACCCCCATATACAAGAAACCATACAGAATGGCACCATCCGAGTTGATCGAGTTGAAGAAACAAATAAAGGAATTACTGGACAAGGGATACATTCGAGCCAGCTCCTCACCTTGGGGATCACCAATTTTATTTGCCAAAAAGAAGGATGGAACACTAAGATTGTGCATAGACTACCGAGCACTTAACATGGTCACAGTCAAGAACAAATACCCGATGCCACGAATAAATGATTTATTTGATCAGCTCGCTCAGGCCAAGGTATTCTCAAAGATTGACTTAAGGTCAGGATACCATCAATTAAAAGTGCGAACAGAAGATATCCCCAAAACAGCCTTCACCTCCAGATATGGACTATATGAGTTCACAGTTATGCCTTTTGGATTAACAAACGCCCCCGCATATTTTGTTCACCTCATGAACAAAGTATTTATGAAGTTTATGGACAAGTTCGTTGTGGTATTTATCGATGATATTTTGATATACTCCAAAACACCAGAAGAGCACGCGGAACATCTCAGGATTGTGCTAGGAGAACTCAGGAAACATCAATTGTATGCCAAGTTCAGCAAGTGCGAATTTTGGCTAAGACAAGTAGGCTTTCTAGGTCACGTGCTGACCCAAGACGGTATCGCAGTGGACCCGGAGAAAGTTAGGGCCATACTTGACTGGAAGGCACCAGCCAGCGTAACGGACATACGAAGTTTCTTGGGAATGGCAGGATACTACCGCAGATTTATTGAAGGATTCTCCACTCTAGCCAAGCCAATGACGCAGTTGCTCAAGAAGGACAAGAAATTTGAATGGACAGAAGCCTGCGAAAAAAGTTTCCAAGAGTTAAAACGGAAATTAACCACAGCACCGGTATTAATTGTGCCAGACATACACAAAAACTTTGAGGTGTATTGTGACGCATCCCGAAAAGGTCTCGGGTGCGTGTTGATGCAAGAAGGCAAGGTTGTCGCATACGCTTCACGACAACTCCGCAAGCATGAGGAAAATTATCCCACTCATGACTTAGAAATGGCAGCAGTCATTCATGCACTTAAGGAATGGAGGCATTTCTTACTTGGGAATCGATGTGAAATATACACGGACCATAAAAGTCTCAAATATATTTTCACACAGCCAGAACTAAACTTACGGCAACGACGCTGGTTGGAATTGGTAAAGGATTATGATGTCGGTATCCACTATCATCCAGGGAAAGCAAATGTAGTGGCCGATGCTCTTAGTCGAAACCCCAGCTCCGACGAAAACAGTCTGCAAAGTTTGAGACCTGAATTCCAACAAGAATTTGCCAAACTCAACTTGTTAATGATCGCGGGAGGCACCATATCAAACTTGGAAATAAAGCCCGACCTTGTGGAGAGAATTAAAGAAGCTCAGCCTGGTCACCCCAGCATTGAAGGAATTAAAAGAAAGGTGAGTATGGGCAAGGCCTCGGAATTTGTCATAGGCGATGATGGAATATTATGGTACGGGGACAGACTCTGCGTGCCAAACATAGAGGACCTCAGACAGCAAATCCTAGCTGAAGCACACACCACTCCATATTCAATCCACCCTGGAGGAACCAAAATGTATAAGGATATTCAGGAAAGATTTTGGTGGCACGGTATGAAGAGGGACATAGCCACATTCGTTGCATGTTGCGATTCTTGTCAACGCATAAAAGTTGAGCATCAAAAACCAGCCGGACTACTGCAACCAAACAAAATACCTGAGTGGAAATGGGATGAAATAGGGATGGATTTTATTGTCGGACTACCTCGGTCACGACACGGGAATGATGCCATATGGGTCATCACCGATAGATTAACCAAGGTGGCACATTTCATTCCAGTGAAGACAACCTACAACACTCAGAAGCTTGCCAGGATTTATCTCTCCCGTATAGTTTGTCTGCATGGAGTCCCGAAGACTATAATATCCGACAGAGGCACTCAATTTGTCTCGAGATTCTGGGATCATTTACAACAGGCTCTGGGAACTCAATTGGCCTTCAGCACAGCCTATCATCCCCAGACTGATGGACAGACTGAACGCGTAAACCAAATTTTAGAAGACATGCTGAGAGCATGTGTCCTCACCTATGGAACCAGTTGGGAAGAAAGCCTGCCATATGCCGAGTTCGCATACAACAACAGTTACCAGGCCAGCCTGCAAATGGCACCTTTTGAAGCCCTATACGGACGGAGATGTCGTACCCCGCTAAATTGGTCAGAGACCGGAGACAGCCGTATCTTCGGCCCAGACGTGCTCAAAGAAGCCGAGGAAAAAGTCAAGCTAATCAGGGACCGACTCAAGACCGCTCAAAGCCGACAGAAGAGTTATTACGATCAGAAACATCGTGGGGTCAATTTTGAACCCGGTGAATTTGTGTACCTACGAGTATCACCTATGAGGGGACTGCAACGGTTTAAGATTAAAGGAAAGTTAGCACCAAGATTCATTGGACCATTCTGCATAGTGGCACGAAGAGGCACTGTAGCCTACCAGCTAGACTTACCCGAAGACTTGTCCGACATTCACGACGTGTTCCACGTCTCTCAATTAAGGAAGTGCGTAAGCAAACCAGAGAAACAAGTATTCCATGAGAACATTGACGTGCAGCCAGACCTCACTTATCGGGATCGCCCAGTAAAAATATTAGAGGAGTCTGAAAGGAGGACCAGACAGAAGACCATCAAGTTTTTCAGAGTTCAGTGGAGCAACCACACCGAAAGCGAAGCAACTTGGGAAAGAGAGGATTTTCTTCGGACAGAACATCCATACTTATTTAAGGATCAGCTGGAATCTCGGGGACGAGATTTTTCCTAAGGGGGTAGGTGTTGTGACACTCCAAAAATTTTATTTGGTTTTTAGCAAAAACTTTGTGGTTTTTGAAAAGAGGCCATTTAAAATTTTCCAGAAAACCTTCCTCTTAAAAAAACTTCCTTTTCTTTGGCAAGGATTTTATTTTTCTTCAAACTATGGTGTTTGATCTTTTGAAACTTCTTCTCTGTTGGTTCCCTCTCAAATTATTTTGGGAGTTTAATTTTTTTTCTTTTAAAAAAGAAACTCTATGAAAATTTGGGATTTTCATATCTTGGAAACCACCCATGACTTTGTATTTTGCCCATGTGGTAAAACCCCTCCAAAACCTCCCCTCCTCCTTGTAATCAACCTAAGTTCTCTGTCCCAACTAATCCAAGCAAGTTTTGGATTTTATTCTAATTTTCTTTCCCCTCAAATCTTTTCTGCAAATTATTTGGAGCCTGAGAGATTTTCAAAGCAAGTACCCTTTTGCATTTGAGTTTTGACCTCAAACCAACTCTCCTGGATGGTCCTTTGTACCCACAACCCAGAACCATCTTGATCCACTCCTCCTCTTTTCAAATTTTTCAAATTTCAGTCTCTGCAAGTTTGGACCAGATTTGCCAAATTTGGTGAAATTCATATCTACACTTCTTCTAAAATTCCACCAAAATTCAGGCAGCCTACTGGAGCAATGAGTAGCCACTCCACCAAGTTCAGCTCAAGGAAAAATCCCTAGATGCCTAGATCATTCTGTCGAACACCTTGCATGCACTGTTCTGTTCATCTTCAGTTAAGTTCAGAATTCAGTGTCGTTTTTCCTTCGTCAGACTCGGTCACGCGGCCACAGTGCGCCCTGGCGCGTTGCACGCAGCCTCTTCCCCTTGACCAGCACCCCGCACGCACGCTTGGCCGATTCCTAGCGTCGATAGCAACGAGCCTCGCCGGCGTTGGAAGCTTCTGCGGTGGCTGCACCTTCCGTGGCGGCCAGCGAGGGCCCGAGCCCGCTCGTCACGCCACCCGGCGCCGCCCAACGCCCCCTGGCTCTCCGCATGTCCCTGCCATGCCAACGCACGCCCGTGGCACCGTCGCCGTGGCCCAGCAAGCACGGAACGTGCTCCCTGCCGCCGACGGGCCGCGCCACCCCATTCCGTCGAGCTCGCCCTAAACACCCAAATCCCGGCTAGTTTAGCACCCAAACGGACCCAGTGAACCCCCACGACGGCGCTCGACCCCTAAACCTCCCCGACCAAAGCATTGCGCCGCCGTAACCTTCACCGGAGATCCCCGTTCACGGCCACCGCCTCGGATCGCCTATAAAAAGGACCCCGAGCTCGCTCACGACCCCCACACCCTCACTGCACCTCTCCAAGACCCTGCCAAGCCACCAGGAGGACCTCGAGGAGGTCTCCTCCCCCGACTCCGGCCGCCCCGTTCCGCCTCGGCCTCCACCTCGATTCGCTCCGGTGAGGCCGTCGCCGGCGCCCAAACCCCGTCAGTTACCCCCTCTAGCTACCAGAAGTCTACCCCCCTCCTCAATTTGGCCTTCGCAGCTCCACCCGACGAGATCCTCGACCACCCGAACTGCCGTCCGCCGGAGCAAGGCTCACCGTCGACGTGGTGCTCGCCGACCGCCACCACCACCACCAACCGACGAGGAAGGGCGCCCTGAACACGGAGGTACCCTCCGATCTTCCTGCCTCGCCGTGGATCGCCGCCGGCTACCACCGCGGCTCTCGGGCGCCGACGAGCTTCGTCCCCCATTTGAAAGTTTAAACCTGACGAGTGGGACCCGCCCGTCAGCCTCTCAGATCCTTTTAAACGAATCGTTTTCTGAAAACGCCTTCGGGCAAAATACGCTTTCCCCTCTGGGCTGGCGTATTCTAGACTGGAACGTTTTCTGTTTTTATAAGCTAGCCCCTGGAAATCTTCTGTTTCATTACAGATGAGTCCCTGGACAAAAACCTTTATAACATTTAAACAGAAAAGTATTTTTGATTGATCCTTTTTCTGTCCTCTTTAAAATTTTGTCTAGTTTTTTATCAGATTTATTTCAAAAATATTTTGAATACTTTTTGTGCACCTCTTGGTATTTACGATAGCGCATATATTTTCTTTATACCGTAGATACCGAAGGAGGTGACGGAGCCGCGAACTTCACCGAGCTAGGCTCCGACTACTCCGAACCAGGCAAGCATGTTTGAACTTTTGATATGATGATTGTTTTGGCATGTTTGCATTAAGTAGTTTATGGCATGTTGATGAACATACCGACGAATGTCCTATTACCTGAGACGATGAGGCAAGTGAGTTTCGAAAATCCATGAGTGGATGGATGTGATTATGCATGGCCATGTGTTGACATGAGGATGGGTAAGATGGCAGTGTTGTAGCATGCCAGGCTTATGCCAGACTATGTGACTTCAATGTCAACTCGTATCATTCCAGTTCCTTCCATTCTTCCTTCCTTGTACTACCACATGTTTTCCGCAAGGAATATGGCTTAGTAAGTTGTAAACCGCTTTCCTAGTACACACCAAAAAGGAGAGGCCGTGATGATGGTTCCATGGCCCTGGATTAAAGCCAGTCATCCGGTCAGGGGGCATGGGTGTTTCCGGTTGGGACCGAGAGGGGGGCACCCCTTAGAGCGCGCGTATATAAATTTGATCCCATGCTATTCGAGATTGTGATCTCCCCGTCTCAAAAGTTTTTCTTGGACGATGTCTAGGGTGATTCCTAGCATCGAGACGTAGGATGGGTGTGTACTGGTTAGCTGTGTTTTCTTCCGAAATACCGTAAACGGAACTAGTCCTTCGTGACTACGGAAATCCGTTGGCTGTGGGAGAAATTTTGTACAAACTCTGCAGAGTCATATATTCCTTCGAATCATCTATTCCATGTCCAAGTTCGATATTAACTTATCTTGACCAAATGTCAGTTTTGATGACAGAGACTCCGGTGAACCGCATGAGTGCTAAGTCCGGTTAAATGATTATTCCTGTTGATGGGCTAACCCGTTTATTCTCATGAATTGAATATTTATTATGAGCATTATTTCCTTGTGAATAAAAGCCCTTTATTTGGTGTCGCTAAGACGCCCGACTGTGGTATTTCTTTTAAAGCCCTTTCTGTGATGTCACCCCGACGTCCGACTGTGGCATTTCTTTTAAAGCCCTTTATGTGGTGTCGCTAAGATGCCCGACTGTGGTATTTCTTTTAAAGCCCTTTCTGTGATGTCGCCCCAAGGTTCGACTGTGACATTTCTTTTAAAGCCCTTTATGTGGTGTCGCTAAGACGCCCGACTGTGGCATCATTTCCTTATATTTATTTGTTCACCTTTCGAGGCGTCGCTTCAGACACCCGATCGGTCTTCATTTATGTTTTGTGGGATTTCAGGCGGACTACCGCCGTTTCCCTTTTACTTACCTCGTTATGCTAATTTTTGAATGTACATTGGTGAATTAATCATGACGCATTCATGCATGCATTTGTTATATCTTACGTCCGAACTGTCTTGCGAGTACTTTCAAAGTACTCACTGGCTTGTTGATTTGGCCAGATGCTGACGAAGGCGATCTCATGGATGAAGAATTTGATAGCGAGTCCAATGCCTAGAGGAGTCCCAGTCAGTCTCGTACGACCCTGGATTTGGTCACTGTATTATATCCGCTTCCGCTACCAAATAAATTCATCGAGCCTCACCTCGACGCTCGATGAGATGACAGTTTTAGAGACTTGTATCTCTCTCCCCGCTGTGTTTCTCCACCACCGCCCTATCCTCGAGTCAGTAGTATGCCTCCACACCACTGTGTCATGTCCGCCATTATGTATATTTATTGGCGTGCTTGTAATAATTTGGTTGAGCAATCGTAGTTCGACCCTGTAATATATTTTATGCTATTGGCTTATTGTATCCAGAATTTGTCTACCAGTGAGGAGGATTTCTCTCATACTGGACTCAAAAGATTGGTTTCTCAATAAATATTTTTATTGGAAAACCGGTCGTGACATTTTGCAATGGAGAAGAGGGAGAGGCGAGACGATGGTTTTGGAATGGAGATGATGGAGAGGAGAGGTTTCCCTACCTTTCGATCGCTGACAGGTGGGCCCCGCGCTTGGTGGGACCCATGTGTTAGTGTCTTAATGGCAGGATGGGCTACGTCAGGGGATCCTCGTCCGAGGAGAGAGGAGGTGGGTTTGTAATGGAGAAGAGGGAGAGGCAAGGCGGTGGTTTTGCATTGGAGAAAAGGGATAGGAGCGTGCGACAACGATTTAGGATTGGACGAGGGGGCCGGCCCGCTGTGACTGGATCAAAATCAAAATCGACTTACCCTTCAATTAAGAAAGCGAACCCACATTAACTATTCTCCCTTTTATTCTGGGTCATAATTGACCATGATTCTCACAAATAAAATATATGTTATACGTTGCAAAAATGATATAATTTGAAAGTACATTCAGATATGTACCAAACGATAGAATTTTTGGTGACATGCATTCACATTTTGTTTGTCGAATACAGTACGTGGTCAAACTTTGACCCAAAATACGCAAAACAAAAAAAATACTTCCAAGACCAGCGCCGCTCCTCTCCTCTTAAACCACCGCCGCTCCTCTGTTGTTCCAATCTAAATCCAGCGCCGCTCCTCTCCTCTTCCATTACAAAACCACCGCCCCTCCTCTCCTGTTCCAATCCAAAACCAGCGTCGCTCCTCTCCCGTTCTAATCCAAAACCAGCGCTGCTCCTCTCCTCTTCCATTCAAAAACCACCGCCGGCGAGTGAAGGTGTTGTGGAGAAGTAGATCGATAGAGGAGTACAACCGATACATGAGGATCACAGACGGCGACCATGTGAAGTTAGCTAGGATGTCGGAGATACAGTCTTGGTTTGACAACAAGGACCAACTAGCGGCGACGGCGACATCCATGGCCAAATATCTACAACAAAGTGAAAAGGCGGTGATACTCCCGAAGGGAGTCACGTGGGAGTACATAGAGCTGCTCCTCTGGGCCATGGAGCAAACAGATTCACCGAATCCAATCATGAGGGAGCGGTGGTGGGAGTATGTGGGGACCCCGACTCATAAGTCGTGATCACTGAATGCACGTGTACAGTGATCCCAGGGATCAATGCTCACTGAACACACATAAGCTGAATAACATGAGTCTTACATCCATACATACCGTTTTACACAAATTGTGACCATTATGGTCAAGTCTTGAGTATAACATCGCACCGGAAATCTTCGTCAATAACTTGAACCCATGACATCTGCCTTAACCCTACCGACATTCTGACTGGGAAAGCGTCCTAGCTCGCACGATCGTCACCAAAGAACTCTTCAATATATCTTGTCTTTCATGCCATGCCAATAAAATAACCAGTGGCAAGCCAATGAGTACGTTGAATGTACTCGCAAGCAACCCATGTTTTGAAACAAGGTACAACAATGCATGATATAGCACCAAGTAGGTCATTTTGCAGAAAGCTAGTTTTGAGTGCAATGACATGTTCAACAACTTGTAAGACATGCATCAGGAGAATCCAAGTAACCATGAGAACAAGTTACAGATATCAACATAAATAGAGTTGGAAACAATCCAACTTAATCATCATGTCAAGTCTTTTGACGTGACCTAGGTAGCTCTTACCACTTATCCATACACACTCACCAGGTTTCGCAAACATTTGGACGTAGCCCAAGAGCGGTTACCCAACTGTCCTTGACCATGGACATGGCTATTCGAATAGTTTTACACTCTGCAGAGGTTGCACACTTTACCCGCAAGATCCAGGGAACTTCCGTGTCATCCACGACCCGCGGTACCTCAAGTACCCGGGGTAAGCACCCGATCACTATCTTTCCCTAGACGACACTAACATAGACTCCACTCAATTGGTAGTAACCCCCGTGCCCAACATTATCACATAACATTTTCGTTGAGCCACGCTCCAAAATCATCTCACATCACAAGCACGGGGTACCAACGGTGTGTCCAGTGCCCCATAAAAATGTTCTTGGCCGACCTACCTGGCACAACCCCGTCTCGAGAGAGAGCACCAACTCTCCCCCGTCACTAGTAATGCCGGCACCATGCTAGTATCGGCCTAGGTAATTAATAATGCCCTTTCCCATATAAGGGTACAGTGGTTGCGCATGTAAGGTTGGAATAACAGTCGCAACTTCAACCAATCAGTTTTGAAAACAACACACACACTTGCCTCGGTACACCACTTCATCATCAAGTGCTTACCCAACTCATTATCTCCCTCGGGCATAAGTGGCACCTGACAGGGTTTTCAAAAAGTCTTTTGAACATACTTTGTCTCCATCACCATGAATATTCCCGTCCCTTTTTGCATAGCAACTACTTTAGCGTCCTAACTACTCCTACCGGCATAACCCTCATAAGAAGGTAGGGTCATGCACAATGCAGGTATCAACGAGGAATTAACGGTAATGGAGGCAAACCACCCCAAGTGGTCACATCATCATCATGACTCCGATCCAAGCAACAAAAGTGCTATATGACATGCATAAAAAGGATTTCATAGACATGGTCAAAGGGCTGCTTGCCTGGTTCATCAGAGTCTTCAAGTCTTCTGGTCCTTCTCCAAATACTCCGTCTACTTTGTCAACTAACATCGGAAACAATCACAATAAGCAATACAACAAGGCAAAAATAAAAGTGCTCTAAAAAATATGAAGTTGACTTTTCTAGGACTCCCTTGGCTATATGAAAAATAACCAGAGTGGTTTCATTGGAATTGGTTCAGTGGTTATTTCTGAACATCTCAATATGATGGAATCAATGGTTTTGTGGATTTGCAAGAAGTGTACAGAAATATTATTTTGAAAAATGAGCAAAGACACCCATTTAACAAGGAATGATTTTTGAATCACCTAGGAGTTGGTTTCACTGGATTTGGAATTCAAATGATGTTTCTATGAATTTGCAAAGTTGGCTATACATGAAGAAATAGACCATTATTTGAGGTGGCACAGAAAGTCTTAGTAAAAATGTTCAAAAACTAAGTTTTGAACTTATAAGCATCTAGGAATTTGAATCATGGAATTTGGATAAAAAATGGGCTCTCTATGATTTTCTAAAGTTCATCACATAAATGGACAAACAAGATTGATAAATGTTTGAGAAGAAAAAGTTTCTGGAAAAATGTGCAAATTGCTCCATGAGATAGATCGTGGTTTTATGAGCTACTAGAAATTTGAATCATCAAATTTGGAGGTAATATGAATATTTGGGAGATTTTACAATTTCCTGGAAAAAGAAAAAGACAAAGGAGGGGGGTTTATAGCTATACTGCGCATTGGGTGCAGCATAGCGCCGCAGTGCACTGGGATGGCCCAGCTGCACGGCCACGTAGATGACAGGGCGACGTCGAAGGCGGGAGAGGGCGAACCTGCCTCCACTTGCCAGCGTGGCCTGCTGGCTGGGCCACTGACGAGCGGGGCCTGCTTGCAGGGCCTTCATTCTTGTCTTCCTCCCGCGCGTGCTCCGGTCGCGAGGAGGAGTGGCTCCCGCCAGCGATTGCCGGGGCTACAGAGAGTCTCCGGTGATGCTCCTCCCACCGGCATTCTCAGGAGGGCACGCTGCACCCATCCATGTGCTTCACGCACGCCGGGGAGGGCTGTAGCGACGATGGCTTGGATGGCCACGGAGGAGGCCGTCGGCGAGGTTTGGCACATCGAGGCATGCATGGGGAGGAGGAAATGGAGCATGGGGCGAGTCAGAGGTGGTGGTGAGGGGGCACTGGAGTGTCTAGGGGGAGAAGAGAGGCCCGGGATAGCCCGAATTTAAGCGGAGCCCGACGGCGGCGCTCCGACCATTGCAGTGGATGGAGGATGTGGGGAGAGGTGTGGGTTGGTCCAGGGGGTGCACGGGAGGGAGAGAGAGCCAAAGGAGTAGAGAGGAGGATCGGGGGTGGCCTTAAATAGAAGGGGGCGAGGTGCACCATGGGGCCGTGCGCCGGTGAGGCCATAGCCGTCGATCGAGGCCATGGTAGGGCGTGGCTTCGAGTCGGGGGTCTTCCTGGGCATGGTCTACGACCAGGGAAAAAGGGAGAGAGAGAGGAGCGAGCACGAGGTGGGCCAGGAACGCAGGCAGCAATTGGCGGACGCGGGTGGCGCTCGGGCACGCGCCGCAGGGGCGAGAGTAGGGCGCGAGAGCAAGTGGAAGGCCTGCTGGCGTGATGCGGATGCCAAGGCGTGTCGACTGGCGCGCTTGGGTGGCCCGAGGTGGACGGGAGCGCGGGGGCAAGGCTCGGACGCCACTATAGCATGCCCAGAGCAGGCTTTTGGCCGACATGAGCGTGTTTTGCGCACTCTGCCATGTCCACTTGCGTCTGGAGTGTGCTGGGTGATGGGCTAAAGCCTGGGGTGACGTTGGAGAGCTAGCAATGTCAAAGAAAGAGAGAGGGAGAGCAGTAAGAGAGGGAAAGTTGCTGGACAGAGATGAAAAATAAGGTTCTCACCCCCAAATAATTGAGCTGAAGCCATCCAACTTTTGCCAGTGGTAGAGGGGTTCTAGGACATGATGTGGTAAGAATTGTGGCTCAAGGATAATCCATTTGGTGCCCCAAATGTTGATCACAAAATTATGGCAGAAGGTGTTTCATGGTAGTTTGGTCAAGCAAATGGATTCCACTTGACATGAGAATCAATAGGATCAAATGACATATATAATTGAGGATGATCACCAAGTTTGATCTCATTTGAAGAAAGTTGCAAATGTAACTTTGGCAAAACCTAGAAATGAACACCAATGGATTTTCCAAGATTTAGTCATGCAAATCTATTCTCCTTGATGCACCAGTTGGTGTAGTGTCATCATTAGAGGTTCTAAACATGTCCACAAAAGTTTAGATCAAAAGCAGAAAGTTGGCAATGTAAAGTTGCTCAAATTTGGTTCTAGACAGGAAGGGTTTTGGGGCACTTTGATCAGGTTAACTTGTTCTCCAACTTGTGCTACTTGGTCTAGATGATTTATTAGACCATTTTAGCATGTGGACCAAGTTTGAGAGCATTTGGACAAGTTTGCTAATGTAAAGTTGTTCAAACTTGAAAAAGGGCACAAATGGTTTTGAGAGGGTTTCATGGGGTTATACTATTCTCCATGACATGATACTTGTCAAGATCATCAAACATGTCATATGTGACATGCTAGAATTTTCTTGGAATTTTTAGATAATATTTCCTTTGTAAATATTTCAAAAGCTTGAAATATCCAGAAAGGATTTTTGAGGGATTTGACCAATATTTTGAACATGACCATGTGTTGAAACTCTTATATATGGACAATATATGTCCACTGAGTTTCCCTAGGTTTTCCCAAACATTTTTAAAGCATTAAAATAATTTTAACCTATTAAAGACCATTTCTGGCCTTAAGAAAAAGCCTTTAAATAAAATAGGAAAATAACTTTTAAAATTATATTTTTGTGTTTTATGGTAGTCTTATATCTAATAGGAGTCAAATATGTTTTTGGAAAGATTTTTCATACCCCAAATCAAGTACTTGTAGTGCAAACCTCAATTCAGGGGTATTTTGGAAAACTAAATTTAGAAAATACTTTTGGCCAAATTATTTTTGTAAGAAAATTCTATAATGTACTATACACATGGCATGATCATTGGTTCAAGAGTTTGGAGCAAGGAGATGAAGTATAGGAGTTGGAGGATTTATTTGATTTTTAGAGCACTTGCAAACAACAAACAAAATCCAATCAAGGCAAAGTCCAAAACACTCAAAAGTTTTTGTCAATCCACATTTTATCATGGTTTATCATCCTAAGTGTAGTGCCATAAAAATCAGGATGTGACAGACCTACCCCCCTTACAAGAATCTCGTCCCCGAGATTCCCAAACTAGGAGCGGAAAGGAGTACGAAAACTTGGACCTGGGGTAGTCTTCACGTCCTCATACTGCTTCTGCTTCCGAGTGGTGCTCCATTGAACCTTGAGGTACTTGATGGTGTGGCTTCGTGTGCTTGATCTAGGTTGCTAAGGGATTTCTTGCGTAGGTTAGGCTGGGCTGGGGGGTCGATGGCTTGGTGATTGATGTCCTTATTAGTGATCGGGCTAGTTAGGAAGTTGGAAACACTTCTGGTGTTGTGTCGTGTGGAAAAACGTTGTGCACAGTGGGTAACTCAGGTGGTGACTCCAGCTGGTAGTTGTCTGCTCTTCGTCTTGGAATGATCTCGGAGGGGGAGGGGCAGTAAATTTTGGTGTGAGCTTCCTTTTTACATGGAAATGCTCGGTTCCTTCGAGAGGAGTGGTTTGCAGATACGCACTGTCTTCAACGAGGAATTTCACTTCTTGACGATGGTGGTTGGTATAGTTATTCCTCCTTAACATGGCGGTCTTCAGATGTTCCCTAACCAGCTAAACGGTCCTTCTTCCATCTTCGGGTAGTCAAGTAGGCCACCAAATATAGATGACAATCAACCTATCCATGTACTCCATGAAGACTTGTTCATGGGGTACATAAAGTAGGCTGGGGTATTGGTGGTTGTCTCGGTTGAGTATGGGTTAAGGTGGTCTCGACCTAGAGCCAAAGCATGTGGTCATGATCTGACCGTGTTGTGGCTTGGTAAGGCTTAAGGGTTTTAAGGATTCTAGGGTGCGACTGATCATCTGTCATCTTATCCTTGAGCATAGTTTCTGAGATGCCAATTGTTCTATCTTGTCTTCCAAACAAACCGCATCATATTTCTGAAAGAAACATCCCGTATAGGTCAACTCCAATCATCTCTCATGCTATTTATATCCTCATGGCTCCCGAGAGGAGGTCTCAACAAAATCATACTTGTCTACTATCCCCAAACTCATGTGTTTGGCTATCCTCATGTAAAAATCCATGGGTAGAGCATACAACTGCCAAACTTGAATTAAACATGACAATCCAAGTGCTCAGCCTATTCTTCCAAGGTCCAAGATATTGCATCTCCATCCGAAGAAAACACGTCGTATGGAACTCCAAGATCTTGTTTCCTTCCTATGACTCAACTCCAACAGCCCATTTAACTTCATCAATCACTACATAATCCATTAATTCTACAAATCCAATGTCTATGGTGTTCCACATTATCTACTAATGTCCTATAATCCCTGAATACTTAAATGGGCTATCTGTATTATAGTAAGTCCACCAATTCCCATTATCGGGGTCAAGTAAACTCCAAGGGTCAGGCTTATATAGATCCCTAAATATACTCCGTCAATTGATCCAATCCCCTAGTTTATTGTCCACCAAGAAACATGGTATCATGTTCGAGATTATCAGTCTAAATCCAATTTACTCTGAACCATGTAGACTTACTCAGCATCTAGACTCCACTAGGTTCACCTATTTAAATCCAAATTTACTCCAGGGTGATGAAAGCTATGCTACTCTATTAACTGATCCCACCAAGTTCATCTACCAACACGAAAGCCTCATACTCCACCAAAGAGTGTCGGATATTTCCTCAAGGTTACTAGTATAGCTCCATCAAGTCATTTGTCCTCTATTCCTATATCCTCAAACTGGTCTTTCCTATGGCATCGTCAATTCTTGTGCTATATTAGGATGACAATGTGCTTGCTCACTACATCCACTAGTTCTATAAGGAACCCAGTGTTGTGCAAGGTTACGGAGGCTTAACTGGTTCTTTGCAGATTTGTGGGTTAAGCACATGGTTAAGGATTCGAGTTGGGGTATCTTGTGAAGTCTCGAAGGGTCTAGGGATGGGTTTCCAGTCTGGAGGACCAACCATAACTCTACGGGGTTGCACTTGGTCGAGGAGGTTGTAGCAAAAGTCCTCAGTGCTAGTTGGTTCCAAAGTAGAACCCTTGGTGTATCTTGTCTTGCCAGCCTTCAGTTGAGGAGAGAGGTGAGAGAAAAGTAGCATAGAGGAGGGGAATGCAAAAAGGGGGTTCTATAGTGCACGTGCGAACAAAACAGGTGCCGAAAAGGGCCAGACCCAAGCATTAAGATAAGGGAGGTGATATACTCACGTACTTGTTGTCTAGGGAAAAAAGGGCGACTAATATCAAACAAATAAAAACAATCAACACTCACTCATGGTTCTATTCGAACCATCACACGGACTCGAATGCACATAGGAGGTACACGACTCATCCTACCCTAGGGGTGCTCAAATTCAATAGTCGTGCTTTGCTCCGTGCCGCGTGCAGTCTTCTGGGTTTTCCTCAGGTGTCGCTACGTCTCATGTAGTTTTTCGATGAAACGATCCAGGTTGAGCCTGAAGAGTCTTCAACAACTTCTCGCATGCTGAAGTGATGGGGTGAAGGTGGCTCCTCGTAGCTGGCATTGACTTGGTCTCCTCTTGTCTTCTTAATCATGACGATCCCTTTTGCCTTCTAAGGCATTGAGTGTACCAGGAAGGCAGTCCTTTACGTAATGAAACTAACAAGGCATAGTAGAGGTCCAATCTGCCGGACACACTATTGCCAGTATCGTCATCGAGAGTGGGGGATGCCGAGAACCATTTTTCCTGCTCACTATAGTGAGGCGGACCAAATGGCAAGGTTCTCATCCACCGGTGGTTGCCGACACAATAATGATAAGGAAAGGGTTGCTCTACTAGCGATGTATACTATGACCTTGCATATCCTATGCACTGGTCATCATAGGCCAAGGTTGCATAATCCTGGGGGAATTTCAATGGTGTCACCATCCTCTGGGTCTTCATGTCCCCAAATTCTTGGGAAGGTGTCTTCTTTCTTGTCGTGGTGTCACCACACTTGTGTTTAGAATATGTGGGTGAGTGTTTGGCAAGGTGAACTCCTTCTAGGCTATCTACGAGGATTACAAGGAATCCTGTGGTTAGAGGTTTGAGGGTGCTAGCGACCGTTTGCAATAGTCTTGAAGGGGGAGAGATCGAGAGGAAAAATATACCTTAGTTTTCGAAAAACTGAGAAGGGAAGAGAAGTATAGATAGTTTTGAAAATTAGTAATAGCTTTGAAAATAGTTTTACCCTATATAACGACCATGCTAATTAAGGCTTCCTACAGTCAGGATGGCTCTGATACCAGCTCTGTGGGGACCCTGACTCATAAGTCGTGATCATTGAATGCACGTGTACAGTGATCCCAGGGATCAATGCTCACTGAACACACAGAAGCTGAATAACAAGAGTATTACATCCATACATACCGTTTTACACAAATTGTGACCATTATGGTCAAGTCTTGAGTATATCATCGCAGTGGAAATCTTCGTCAACAACTTGAACCCATGCCATCTACCTTAACCCTACAGGCATTCTGACTTGGAAAGCGTCCTAGATCGCACAATCGTCACCAAAGAACTCTTATAGCTTGTCTTTCATGCCTGGCCAATAAATTAACCAGTGGCAAGCCAATGAGTACTTTGAATGTACTCGCAAGCAACCCATGTTTTGAAACAAGGTACAACAATGCATGATATAGCACTAAGTAGGTCATTTTGTAGAAAGCTAGTTTTGAGTGCAATGACATGTTCAACAACTTGTAAGACATGTATCAGGAGAATCCAAGTAACCATGAGAACATGTTACAGATATCAACATAAAAAGAGTTGGAAACAATCCAACTTAATCATCATGTCAAGTCTTTTGACATGACCAATGTAGCTCTTACCACTTATCCATACACACTCACCATGTTTTGCAAACATTTGGACGTAGCCCAAGAGCGGTTACTCTCGTGGAATTAACATGTCAGATGTCCTTAGTGTGAGGACTTAGTCGCGAGGCCAACACATCTATGTGGTAGCTTGGGAGGGGTTGAGCGGAATCGAGAGACGCAATACAAGACAAGGGTTTAGACAGCTTCGGGCCACGGGAAACATCATCCGGTAACAACCCTATATGTTGTTTGAGGCTAGATCTCATTATCATCACGAGGAAGTCGCCGTAAACCGGCTCTCCTCTAGTTGTGTCTAGCCCTAGAGATTGTTTCTTGCCTGTCCCTCTTTGGGAAGGCCTGCCCCTCCTTATATAAGTTGAAGGGGCGGGTTACATGTAGAGTCCATCTCGGACTAAGACTTAAACTATTTTGACTTCCTTTCCTGGGCTTCTTAACGTCTGCCAGTTTAACATTGTCTGTCGGTTTAACATTGTCTGCCGGTTTAGCATTGTCTGCCGGTTTAACATTGTCTGGCGGTTTAACACTGTCTGCCGGTTTAACATGGTCTGTCGGGTTATGATTGTCTTAACACCTGCCGGTTTAACACTCGCCGGTTTACCGTCTGTCTTAGCCATCTGTCTTAACTCTGCCGGTTTAACACTCGTCGGTTTATCGTCTGTCTTAGCCATTTGTCTTAACTGTCTGCCGGTTTAACACCGCCCCGGTTTACCAAGTCCCAGCCGAATTATGACTCCGGCCGGGTCATACCGCGGGGTATATCCCCGACATTAGCCCCCAGTTTAATTTGGATTTATCCATGTTAAACTGATCCTGATCATCCTTAAGTCCTTGTCACTTCCTTCTTCTAGAAAATCTGGATTAATAGGCCAGCTTCATAATCAGTTTGCTGACATTAGTTTCTCATAGAAAATATATTGTGAAGAATAACTCCTTTGATTCAGCTCCCAATGCTTAAAAACAATATTGGTTCTTGAAATACTCATCCGATCTTCAGTTAAGGACGTAAAACTTGCCGGTTTATCATTGCCAAGATCACCGGTTTATAAATATTGATAGCACCGGGTCATACTTGTAGTTAACATCCAGCTTGAAAATATACCTCTTATATGCCTATCACTTGTAGCCCCCAAGTCTTAAGAAGGTAGCATAGCAACAACTTAAAACTTGCTTCAATATAAATATCACAATCTTTGAAGAAATCCAGGTTGTTCATCTCAATCACTAGTCAGAATTGAGTATTCCACATATGTAGCCCCCAAGTGTCGGGTTGTTATGCTTGCAGCAACCTGGGACTTGTAATTGCCTGACGCTCATAAAAAACTTCAACCAGTGTAGCCCCCAAGAGCCGGGTCATTATGCAATAATGAGCAGGGACTTTGTAAATATAATCATGTAAACTTTGAACAGCAACGGTGTAGCCCCCAAGGGCCGACTCAGTAAGATAATATTGAGCTGGGACTTGAATTGTAGACAGGAGCAAATGGTAGCCCCCAAGGGCCGGCTCATTATAATGTGATGAGTCGGGTCTTCAATAAGGTGAGCAAACAATGACTTTGCATTAGCCCCCAAGTGTCATGGTGCATGCTTGCAGCGACATGAGACTTGCATATTTAATGTAATCTCAATTTGAATAATGTAGCCCCCAAGTGTCGGGTTGTAAGCCTGCAACGACTCAGGACTATTCCTTCAATTGTAGAATAAATCATATCCATTTATAATATGATAGCCATTGCGCTAAAGCGACTTTGAAAACCTTAATCATAATACTGGTTATTGATAACCATAATAAAAATCTAGCCATGTTGGCTATTAAATATTTGAATAATATACCCAATGATTTATAAGTGCATGATTCCAATGGCGCAATCCAAATATATACTAGCGACTTATAGTCCAAAGCCAGGCCGAATCAATAAACACCGGATTATAAGTGATTATGTGCTAACAACTTGATAACTGGAAGCCACACCGGGTTAAGAAACACTGGGTTGATGTAATGACATATAGTCTGGCCGGGTCATGAGACACCAGTTTAACTTATAACTTGATCAAAAAAGATAAAACTTTGTAAACAACAAAAGGAAATAAAACTTGTAGTTGAGGCTTTTCGAGGGCTGCCAGGCCCAAATTCGAGGCTTTTCATGGGCTACCAGGCCGTTGAGTTAAACCATTTGACAAAGCCTTTTAAGATGGGCCTCCAACTAACCAATCATCGTTTTAACTTTGACAAGTTCAGGGTCTCTATGAGAGTAACTTGTCAAATGTTCGTCGGGTCATGCCAGGATTACCTGGATAGGAGTGGCTTACTTGATGAAGGCAGGTTAACCCGGGGTTTTAGGTGAATACACCAGGCTTCCAAGCCGTGGGTCGATACCCAATTACAAGGGTCCTTTCAAACTCTTTGTTGCGTTGCACAAAGAGCCCCCAAGTAACTTTGTGAGCTGTGCTCTATGGGTGCCTATGTTTGAGTTGTGCATAGCAACAAGACTCTCTTTGGCCCCTTGGGTGTGAAGCTCCCAAGCTTTGTTGTGGTGTGATAGCCGGATTAATGGACATAACTCCGCTTTATCAGCTGAAGCCCCCATGTAACCAATAATATGATAAGCCAATAAGGCGGGATACCCATGTTTGAACCACGTGTCATGGCAGCAGGTCCTCTTTGGCAACCTTTAACTTTTTGCAAGAGATAAATTCTTTTTGAACCGGGATTTTGAACCGGATATTGAGAGCGTCGGAGCTTTATGCGAGACATCTTTCCCTTGAACCGGACATTAAACCGAAATCTTTATTTTTAGCTGGAATTTTTCTGACAGCCTTTAAACTCGAACTTGCGAGAAGTTAATTCTTTTTGAATCGGACATTCTTAAACCGGCTTTTAGAGCATCATAGCTTTGTGGGAGAACAGATTTCCCTTGAACCGGATTGTAAACCGGATATTTGAGAGCTTCAGTGAGACTGACTGCCCTTGAGCCGGATTTTAAACCAGAATCCTTTCTGATGACCCAGAACGTCTTCCTTAAGACGGGATTTTGTAACTATCATATCCTTTCTAAGCCGGAAATTTTCTGACGACCTTTAAACTTTCATAAATATAACAATAGCCTCCGGGACCGGGTTATCTTTACCTTCATCGTCCTGGGGTTCTTAAATTTGCTGAAACTGGGAAGATTTGCTGAATCATGTCATCATAGCCTCCGAGTCTCAGGGTGACTCGAGGAGTTGGCTTGAGATTCCCCCGTATTTGGCTGCGATATAAACCAGTATCAGTTGTATGTCATTGGTGTTGATAGCACGATGTAAATCCACAGAAGGTTGAGGTGACTGTGGCGGGTTATAAATGATCCGTATAAGCCGTGTCAGCAACTCGGCCAATGGTTCCTTCCAAACTGACTATTTTAACCAAACTGTAGTAGCGGCGATTTGTACGCCTGCCCATTGAGCCATCTAGTGCAGACGGCGGTTGATAGCATATGATAATTTGCCTCGAACTTGAAAGAAAACTGGGCTACCCAAGCTGTGACTTGCTCATACTCAATAAAACAGCTCATGCAGACAGGTGCGGCCCAGTATGTTGATGTAGACCAGGCCACAGGGACGGCTACTTGCGCACATTCATTCACCGGGTGGTATGACATGGACGAAACACCGGTGCATAATGTTGCTAGCGCGTGCTCCGTACCCGTAATATAATGCCTCATTTGCAATGAACAACTTTCCTGCGCCAAAAAATATCACATGCCAAAGTATTGTTCACACAAAAATTAATGTGCTATGAAAACAAACCGGACGGATATCACCTGACGTTTTTTGTTTGGACAACGGATGAGACGTTCATCGCGACAGAGGCGATTTAAGCAGGTTGGCGACTCAATATGGTCCCGGCGGTTCGAGCAGAAACCCTCCGGGTTATTCTCCGGGTCTTGACGTATATTAGCCTTGCTAGTACCTTGCATTGGAAATTTGACAGCAAAAACAGCAGCACCACTCAGACCGTCTGTTCCAAATCAGCAACTGGTCCAATCCTTTCGTATTGAATCATATCTTCAAAGAAGCTCGACAGCGGAGGCAACTGGAGGCCGGAGCAGCCTGCTGGTGACTCTCAAACCGGTGAAGGCGCACATGGATGGCAGTAGCTCGAGGCTGTGGTGAACCGGCACGCGAGGAGCAGCAGTAACGAGTTAACAAGGCGGGTTAACAAGGCAGTAGGTAGTGACTGTAGCGGTTGTTGAAGTGGTCCGCTGGGTTGAAATCAATGCAGAAACCGCGGGTTGAGGCCGTGGCAAAAGTGCAGTCTGATGTGTTGAAAACTGAAGAGAGTCAGAGAAAATGAAGTGAATAGTTATCTGTATTGATCGGATGCCTGGGCTTTTATATTGCCTGAACAGGCGCTTACAATGTCGGTTACAGTGATATTGCGACTGTTATAACAGTCCTGATGTCCTTTGGGTGGACACAGCGTTTGGACAACGCCAAGCTTGTTAACTGCCTACATAGCCTATGTCTAACGCTACATGCTAACTGCTGTTAGCTGCTACTAATTGCTAATTGGTCTCTAACACTCCCCCTTGGACAATGCTGTATTCCAAGATTCATTGTCTTGAGAGCCTTTATATATATCTTCGAGTGTCAGAAAATCCTTGTTTGATCTTGCATAGTCTTATATCCTTCTAAATCCTGTGAAAAATATAAAAAGAAAGTATAGGAATTTGATATACCGTAGGTATAGTAATTGTCTCAATATAACCCATATGAGAAACCAATATTGGAAAACTCATAAGGAAAGAGTACATTATATTATTATCGGATGATAATTAATAAGTTTAGTTCTAGGAGTTTTCTCCCCCTAAACTTTGCAAAATCTCAACTTGCAATATTGTTCTATATATAAATTGTATGTATTTGAGCAATACAAGTGGTATTATCTTGATAGATAATGGAAGATGATTCGTTTGAATCTTAACTACATAATATCCGTCTTGATATGATTGTGAACACCTTTCATATCTGGTATATACTTTGAAGATGAAAATCATTGGTATATACATAGGTCATGTAGAATCCAGCGAGGGATTTTGTTAATAACTACATGTAATTAAGCAATCATTATGTGAGTAATCCTTTTAAAGAAGGAACTCTCGTAGTCAATTTTACCACACAATTTTCGACTATTTTTAGTCATGGAGTGACTTTTGATGTTCTACACGATATATGTTGCGATTTGTTCATAAGTTCAGACTTTCAAGCCTTTAATGGACTTTTATATAGATGTCTGAATTGGGTGATCCATATGAGTATGTAATCACCGGGTCTATTAACTGCATGGATGGTTTATTTTGTAACTGCCAATAATATTAATATCGAAACGTAATTCCACCTATACCAAGAGGGTACGTTACATCATAATAGATGTCAGGTCTCTGCATGAACCCTTATGCTACAAACATCGCTTTTCACCACCTCATTGTTTTTGTTATGAAATAAAATTCATTTGTCTTCCAAAAGGGAAGATAATTATGAGAGAATGTATTACGGTGGTAAATACATCTCTTTTGTTAAGCGAGTGCTATTCTTATTTAATTGCTTCCTTCTAGTTGAACCAATATATGAATGCATTAGGCATTCTGCCATGGACTTTGGTTCAGGGCCCTAAAGGTTTTAGCAATTTAAGAACAAATATATGTCGACATATGTAGTCTTATGTTATATGATTCTGTTGAATCAATAGGTTTTGTGGAAATAATATTTACATCTTTTAACTCCTCGTCATTTCCCATAAGAATGGAGTCAAGGTGTTTCGATGTCCCAACAATTCAAATTGTGTGTACATTTATGTTGGGTTTGGATGATGAGCATCCGTTATGTGTTATTCAACTTGAGTTTGAACTACATTTACTAGTTGAGGATATAATTTCCTCTTTTTCCGCGGATGCATATGAGAAGCCATTTCTCATGTGACCATGTTTCTCCCCCTTTAGCTCTCATTTGGGGAGAATAGTGGTTGGATGAGGTACTTCCACTTTGTATGGCACATTGCTTGCATGCATAACGTAATTTGATGACGTCTTTGTCATAAGTAAATGTATTTGGCAGATTTGCAAAGTGTTGCAAGTATATATGATTGAACTTTAGGTTCAGATTTTGAAGTACGTGAATATGAGGACTGAATGTCTATGACATTTTTAATTTCTTGGCATTATTTGTGGTACGAATCTCCCCCTAATGCCGAAAATGTCCTTATTTTAAATGTAATCAGCGTAAAGGCAATAACTAATTCTCCTGATGGGAGTTTAAAATATTTATGATTGACGGATAAATAAATAGTTATACCTCTCATGGATCCCATTATGTGAGGGCCCATGTACAATGGAGTGGTGATATCGGTATATAACCGAATTATTGCAGATGGAAAATACTTGTTTGATTTCCACGTACTTACTGCAAAGGGAATCAATATGATATGCAGTTGCTATGATCTAGAATAGATCTGCGGCGTGTAAGACCGCATGTTTCCAACAAGATGTTGGCATATTAAATTTTTGTAGAAGTGGTCACATTATTAGTTTTATTCTTTTGATAAAGAATTTAGATGCACCATTTTTGGTATGTACATGAGGTACTTAGTAAAAATCATACATGCTCGTGAAAATGGCATTCAAATGGGTTTAATCCATATGGTAGGAGAATTTGCTCTTGATACCATGAATAAAATTAGGAATTCATGGTTTTGTGGAGGTTAGAGACTAACATAAGATCATTTTTTAGATGTCTATTGATACCATGAATAAATGTCCCAAAAATGGTTGAGTAGTCCACATATATATTCTTGGATGTGTTCAAGAAATTTAAGTGGCTACTTTCTGAATTTTAAGATGAGAGTGTCCTAAAAATCAATTTTCTCATGGCATATGTAGTGCACATAAAATCTGATGACTTGAGAATTTTTTGCAGCTTTTAATTGTGACCAACAAAATGTTCACTAATCTTCCGTATCATCCCAATTTTGGGGTGACCAAGGTGATCATATCAAGTCTTGAATTTATCAAGACTTTGAAAAATTATTTTATACGCAACAAATGTATGGGTTTGATGTATGTAAAGTATAATCCGGATGAGAATGAAGGGAATTTTTCAAGAGTTTGTTCCTCATATCCGTTACTTTTTGTTAAAAGCAAAAATTATGTCTTATCCACCTCTAATGTTTTAGATGGAAATTGTTAGATCGGATATATCTTTGAAACTTATAAGGATACGAGTAGATTCAGGATACAAGAGTGCATTCTGAATTACGATAGTAGTACTCATAGGGAGTGTGAAAGTGGCTCTTCTTGAACCAATAATTGCTTTCTCTCTGTAAGAGTTTAGAAGTATGTTCTTTCCCTTAAAATTCTATTAGTGGTAGCACTATCCACTAAACTTAACTCTTATTCCATCGGATTTTTCCCGTAAAAGTTCTATAGATAGAAAGAGAATATTTTAGAATAAATCTTATCTTATTCATATATTCATAAAATTACACACAAGGTATTTATATTATAAAATTCAAATATAAATACATTACAATATTATGTCTGATTCACATAATATAATATACGTAGTCTGAAAGACTTTATTCTACTTATTATTATACAGTATATAACATTTTGTAGTATTGAAATAGCTAAATGACATCAACCTATTTTCGGAGATTAAGTGAGGTCTCAGAAGTATGTCTTCATCGAGGATGATATCATCCTTCGGCTTGAATACTTCAATAGTGCTTTGAGAAGGACCGGCTTGAGGGTTATCTTGAATGGCGTTGAAGTGAGCTTCAGTTTTCTTTCCATGAACTTGTTCGCATTTTTGTCCATACTTCATGTATAGATCCACAAGGTGCTTGGGAATTCGGCATTGATTAGTACGATGATTCATGCATCCACACCTTTGACAAGTGTGAGAGCTGTCATTTTTATCATGTTTCTTGAAATGATCTTTCCCCTTAGTTTGACCGTTGGTCTTCGGACCATTATTTTGTTTCCATTTTGCCTTGAATTTTTGGAAATTCCTTTTATGGTTTCCAAATTTACCAGTAAAATGAGCATTAGCATGTGCTTCAGGGATAGGCATGGCACCCGTTGGGCGAGCATTATGATTCTTCATTAGAAGTTCATCATGCTTCTCGGCCTGAAGTAATGTGTATATAAGCTCAGAATACTTTGTGTATTTATGTTGACGATACTGCTGTTGCAATATCCTCATCGAGGGGTGGAAAGTGCATAAAGTTTTCTCAATTAAGTCCGCATCTGAAACTTGTTGATTGCAGAATCTCAGTTTGGAGTTAATTTTATGCACATCAGAATTATATGCAGCAACGGACTTAAAGTCCTGAAACCTTATGAGAGACCATTCTCTTTGGGCTTCCGGCAGCATTACTGCTCTTTGTTGGTCATATCTCTCCTTGAGGGAGTCCCATAAAGCTAATGGATCCTCCTCCATCAAATACTCAGTTTTTAAATCAGGATGAAGGTGGTGCCTTATGTAGTGCAATGCTGCATACTTTACCATTTGGGGTATTTCTGGAGCATTTTCGGGGGGTGCGACAATGCAAGGGCCAAGGTTACGTCCACATAAGAATATTTTCATGTCCATGGCCCATGATAGATAGTTACTTCCATCTATTTGCAGTTCTTGGAATTCTTTGTTAATGATGTCAGCCATATTTCCTGCATGTATGATCACACATTTGATTAATTTTACTTGATAGTAAAATTTATTTTGGTAGACAACAAATGTGTTCTAGAGAAACACTTATAATTTTAGGCCATATATATGTAGATTATCGAATTTCAAGTTAACACATTGTAGATAATTTCCAAATTTATGGAATACATCTCTCTTATGTTATATTTTGTCATTAATATATTTGGAAGAGCACCATGGAGGTTTAAATATGCCTCGGGGTAATGGACAATCTGTAATATACAGTTGATGCCATTACCTTGTGATTGCACAAATATCATTCGAAATAATCACATATTTCATTGGGCCTTTTTTATCTCATATTAATGAGAAAACTTTGCAAGAAAGATTAGATGTCAAGTGCAAAAATAAAATTGTTGTACCAAATAACATGTTATAATATGCCAAGGGCAAATGAATGTATTAACATGTCATATTACACATTTGAAATTCTAATAGACATAAGGTCAAGGTATGTATTTGCAATACAATACATTGTCAAACTAAACAAAGGACAAAGTGAGGGTCCTAAATACAGCACAGTAATATTGCCTAAGGGGCAGATCTGCAGCTTTTTATAATCTGCAAGAACGCCTAAAGTGAATCAGCCGTAGCCTGTTAGACTTTTTGGCCTATGGGCCTGTGTTGGTACCGCATGGAGCTTTGGAGCAGCTTGTCAATATTATTGTGAAGATCTGCGACCAAGTGCAGCGGCCGGCGAAACCGAGAGTCTCATGCGACCAAGTGCCGCCGGGGATTCCAGCGGGGTGGACTGCCATGGTTGATGTGAAGCGGCAGAGGAGTACGCGAGCTTCCAGCGAGCGCGCTGGGAGGGCGAGCAACAGCGGTGCGTCCACCTTCTCCTCATCCTTCACTTCCGGTGCGGACTGGTTGAGGTCGGGGAACATCATCTCGAGGGTGAGCGCGGGAGCTGCGCCATCGAGGTTCTCAATCTTCACCTCCAGCGGGAGGTTGATGTCGAAGCCCGACGGTAGTGTCTCCATGGCAACCGCAGTTGGCGGCGATGAGAACGGCAGGCGTGGCCCGTACCCGTGGAGCGTGCAGTAGTACTAGTACATCGTCGGAAATGATGCTGGTGGTGGCGCCGGGAGTTCCTCGTCGCCAAAGTCACGCTCGGGATCGTAGACAAGCCAACCGGCGCTCGGTCCGCCCAGCAACCACTCCATGGGCGGAACGGTGAACTCCGGCGGTAGTGGCATCAGGTCGTCGACATCCGCGCTGACGTTTGAGGCAGAGGCCTAGTCTTCGTATTTTGCGTCGACCATCTGCTCGGCGACGATGTCCGGCATGGCAGCAACCTCTCCGGTACCAATTTCTGGCGCGGAAGCGGCCTCCTCAGGTATGACCGTCGCCTGTTCCCAGGGCACAACGGCCCTGGTACTTGTTCCGGGGGCTCCAGAGTAATTGCGCGCTGCGCCCAGCAGTTGCCACTGTGGTGGTGTCGGGGCGTCCAGCGGTTGCCGCGGAGATAGCGGCCGAGGCCAGCACCAGGCCCGTATCGTCGGCGTCGGGGTACCCAACGGTTGCCGCGGTGGCGGCGGCGGAGGCCGCCGTTCTTGTCCGGGCGACCATGACGTCGATGACCAAACGCCCGGCGATGTTGCGCAGCAGTGCCGATGTTCCAGCGAGCAAACCTCTGGCGGTAATGTCTGGCGACAAACCGAGCGAAGGAGAAAGCAAGTTGCGGCAAAGTTGCCATTTTCTCACCTGTCTTCTCCGTTCTCTCCTGTAGCCTATTTGCTCTAGTTAGAACAGTGCTGATAACTTGAAGAGAGTCAGAGAAAATGAAGTGAATAGTTATCTGTATTGATCGGATGCCTGGGCTTTTATATTGCCTGAACAGGCGCTTACAATGTCGGTTACAGTGATATTGCGACTGTTATAACAGTCCTGATGTCCTTTGGGTGGACGGCAGGGTGATGGCCTCGGCAGCTCGGGGTTGCCGGTTTGGAGGTCCGAAACCGGCAGGGGCGGCTCACCGCGCCACGGCGGAGACGGAGGTAACCAGGCAAGGCGGGCGTGGTGTCTCGCCGCGGAGGTGACTCTACGATGGAAACGCAGCTGGGGACTTGCAACGTCCGGCTGTTTGAAGCAGAGTCGTGATGTGGAAGAGGGCCGGTAACTCAGGCGTCGTCGGTTTAATGCGTGGGTGGTCGACGCGCAGCAGGCAGAGGAGGCGTCCGAGGCGGAGCCAATTCGGCGGCGTAACCCGGGGTTTGACCCGGCTTTGAAGCCGCAGAACCACCTCAGAGCAGACTATGCGGACGGCAGCTCGACACTCAATAGAGGATTCTTGGCAGGCCCTGCAGGCGGAGACTCGGCAGGAGCGTTGGCGGGTCATGGCCTCTACGGCTTCCAGCAAAGGACGGCCCGGCGATACGAGAAGTTGGCGCTGACGGAGCCGCATGAGCACAGGAGCCAGGACAAAGTGATTGGAACAGAGGCAAGGGCGACTCAGTGCGATACGGAGGTGGCAGGCGGTCGACCGCAGCGGAGTGACCCGGCGGAGAGCTGCTCGAAGTGAGAGTTCAAAGATTAGGCCAGCACAACGGCAGCTCGCAGCGGTGACCGGGCGGTTCAACCGAGCGGCGCCTCAAGCTGGGCTCGGGAGCAGAGACCAGTGGCGACGAGGGCGGCTCAACGCGAAGTAGATGATTTCAGCGGCCCGGGTAGTGCTGTTACAGGTTGTGCTTCAAACTCCCATCATTAGTCGCGGCGGCGGCGGTGGTTTGTATGGCGACTCACGGCGAGAGTAAACCGACGAGGCACTTGGCGAGGCCGGCTCAGCTGTGGTGGTTGAATCCGTGCGGGTCAATATTGACCCGAGGCAACTCAGGTGAGAGGCAAGGCGCAACAGCGATTTGGACCGGAAGTCGGGTGAGACGCAGCAGACGGCGGCTTGAATCCGTGCGCGGCGCGATGCAGCGATCGAGGTCGGCCGATGGGGGCTGCCTGTAGGAGAGGCCATGGAGATGGCGTGGTGGTGTAAAGCGGCAGGTTAAAGTGACCCGGGCCACTCCCCGGTTCAAGGCCACACCTGCCGATCTAAAAAACCAGTGGGTGGAACCTGAGCGTGGCGATCCGGCAGGGGCTCGGGTGGCCAGCGGTGACCGGGCGGGGAGGCGACGCAGCCAGGGTGGCGACTCGCGGCTGATTTAACGAGGCGATGACGGCCAGCGAGAGCGGGACAAAGCGGAGCAGCGGCTCATCGGCGGGATGCCAGCAACCCGGAGCGAAACAGGGGCAGTGTCCAGCAAAAACGATCCAACCAGTCCTCGAGGGCGAGCCGGCACCAGCATATGAGTCCGTAGAGAAATCTTGATCCGGTTCCGGGAGCTGGTCCCCCAATTCTGATCCATCTTGTCCCAATATTTGACAGATGTTGACTTGGTCTTCATGGGTCGTAGCGAGCTTCGGCAGAAGAACAAAATGGCCCCCAGGAAAAGCAGGCCCGGTTCGGAACGGCTTCGAGGGAAACTTGACGCCGACCTCAACTGGGGCGATTTAACCCTATTTGTTTTTCAAACCTTGTCCAGGCCTTAGATCTGACTGTTATTTCCGATTGATAAACTCAATGCCGATACAAACCTTTCCAAACTGGCCTTTCTTCATCCGGAAAATTATGAACTTCTCGATCCCTAAGAAAAAATTCCTCCAAGAACTCATCACCACCGTGCGTCGGGACCCACGGTGAGCGCCAACTGTCGTGGAATTAACACGTCAGATGTCCTTAGTGTCAGGATTTAGTCGCGAAGCCAACGCATCTATGTGGTAGCTTGAGAGGGGTTGAGCGGAATCGAGAGACGCAATACAAGACAAGGGTTTAGACAGCTTCGGGTCCGGGGAAATATCATCCGGTAACAACCCTACATGCTGTTTGAGGCTAGATCTCATTATCATCACGAGGGAGTCGCCGTAAACCCGCTCTCCTCTAGTTGTGTCTAGCCCTAGAGATTGTTTCTTGCCTGTCCCTCTTTGGGGAGCCCTGCCCCTCCTTATATAAGTTGAAGGGGCGGGTTACATGTAGAGTCCATCTTGGAGTAAGACTTAAACTATTTTGACTTTCTTTTCTGGGCTTCTTAACGTCTGCCGGTTTAACATTGTCTGCCGGTTTAACATTGTCTTCCGGTTTAACATTGTCTGCCGGTTTAACATGGTCTGCCGGGTTATGGTTGTCTTAACACCTGCCGGTTTAACACTCGCCGGTTTACCGTCTGTCTTAGCCATCTGTCTTAACTCTGCCGGTTTAACACTCGCCGGTTTACCGTCTTTCTTAGCCATTTGTCTTAACTGTCTGTCGGTTTAACACCGCCCCGGTTTACCAAGTCCCAGCAGGATTATGACTCCGGCCGGATCATACCGCGGGGTATATCCCCGACAGTTACCCAACTGTCCTTGACCCTGGACACAGCTATTCGAATAGTTTTACACTCTGCAGAGCTAGCACACTTTACCCACAAGATCCGGGGAACTTCCGTGTCATCCACGACCCGCGGTACCTCAAGTACCCGAGGTAAGCACCCGATCACTATATTTCCCTAGACAACACTAACATAGAGTCCACTCGATTGGTAGTAACCCCCTTGCCCAACATTATCACATAACATTTTCGTGGAGCCACTCTCCATAATCATCTCACATCACAAGCACGGGGTACCAATGGTGTGTCCGGTGCCCCATGAAAATGTTCTTGGCCGCCCTAACTAGCATGACCCCGTCCCGAGAGAGAGCAGCAACTCTCCCCCGTCACTAGTAATGCAGGCACCATGCTAGTATCGGCCTAGGTAATTAATAATACCCTTTCCCATATAAGGGTAGAGTGGTTGCGCATGTAAGGTTGGAATAATGGTCGCAACTTAAATCAATCCGTTTTGAAAACAACACACACACTTGCCTCGGTACACCACTTTGTCATCAAGTGGTTACCCAACTCATTATCTCCCTCGGGCATAAGTGGCACCCGACTGGGTTTTCAAAAAGTATTTTGAAAATACTTTGTCTCCATCACTATGCATATTCCCGTCCTTTTTTGCGTAGCAACTACTTTAGCGTCCTAACTACTCCCACCGGCATAACCCTCATAAGAAGGTAGGGTCATGCACAATGCAAGTATCAACGAGGAAGTAACAGTAACGGAGGCAAACCACCTCAAGTGGTCACCTCATCATCATGACTCCGATGCAAGAAATGAAAGTGCTATATGACATGCATAAAAAGGGTTTCATAGACATGGTCAAAGGGCTGCTTGCCTGGTTCATCAGAGTCTTCAAGTCTTCTAGTCCTTCTCCAAATACTCCGTCTACTTTGTCAACTAACATCGGAAACAATCACAATAAGCAACACAATAAGGAAAAGATAAAAGTGCATCATTATTTGAGGATTTGCAAGAAGTGTACAGGAATATTATTTTGAAAAATGAGCAAAGACACCCATTTAACAAGGAATGATTTTTGAACCACCTAGGAGTTGGTTTCACTGGATTTGGAGTTCAAATGATTTTTCTATGAATTTGCAAAGTTGGCTATACATGAAGAAATAGACCATTATTTGAGGTGGCACAGAAAGTATTAGTAAAAATGTTCAAAAACTAAGTTTTGAACTTATAAGTATCTAGGAATTTGAATCATCGAATTTGCATCAAAAATGGGCTCTCTGTGATTTTCTAACGTTCATCACAGAAATGCAAAAATAAGATTTGATAAATGTTTGAGAAGAAAATGTTTCTGAAAAAATGTGCAAATTGCTCCATGAGATCGATCATGATTTTATGAGCTACTAGAAATTTGAATCATGAAATTTGGAGGTAATATGAATATTTGGGAGATTTTACAAGTTCCTGGAAAAAGAAAAAGACAAAGGAGGGGGGTTTATACCTATACTGTGCACTGGGTGCAGCATAGCGCCGCAGTGCACTGGGCTGGCCAGCTGCGTGGCCACGCGGACGACAGGGCGACATCGAAGGCGGGAGAGGGCGAACCCGCCTCCACTTGCCAGCGTGGCCTGGTGGCTGGGCCGCTGACGAGCGGGGCCCGCTTGCAGGGCCTTCATCCTCGTATTCCTCCCGCGCGCGCTCCGTCTGCGAGGAGGAGCGGCTCCCGCTGGCGATTGCCGGGGCTACAGAGCGTCTCCGGCGATGCTCCGCCAACCGGCATTCTTAGGAGGGCACGCCGCACCCATCCATGTGCTTCACGCACGCCGGGGAGGGCTGTAGTGACGATGGCTTGGATGGCCGCGGAGGAGGCCGTCGGCGAGGTTTTGCATAACATGGTATGCACGAGAAGGAGGAAATGGAGCATGGGCGAGTCGGAGGTGGTGGTGAGGGGGCACTGGACTGTCTAGGGGGAGAAGAGAGGCCCGGGATAGCCCGAATTTAGGTGGAGCCCAATTGCAGCGCTCCGGCCATTATAATGGATGGAGGACGCGGGGAGAGGTGTGGGTTGGTCCAGGAAGTGCACGGGAAGGAGAGAGAGCCAAAGGAGTAGAGAGGAGGATCGGGTGGCCTTAAATAGAAGGGGGCGAGGTGCACCGTGGGGCCGTGCACCGGCGAGGTCGTAGCCGTTGCTGGAGGCCACGGTAGGGCGTGGCTTCGAGTCGGGGGTCTTCCTGGGAGTGGTCTACAACCAGGGAAAGAGAGAGGGAGAGAGGAGCGAGCACGAGGCGGGCCAGGGACGCGGGCAGCGACTGGTGGACGCGGGCGGCGCTCAGGCACGTGCCGCAGGGGCGATAGTAGGGCGCGGGAGCAAGTGGAAGGCCTGCTGTCGTGATGTGGACGCCGAGGCGCATCGACTGGCGCGCTTGCACGACCTGAGTTGGACGGGAGCGCGGCGGCAAGGCTCGGCCGCCACTGTAGCGCACCCTAGAGGAGGCTTTAGGCCGGCATGAGCGTGTTTTGCACGCTCTTCCGTGTCCACTTGCGTCTGGAGTGTGCTGGGTGATGGGCTAAAGCCTGCGGTAACGTTGGAGAGCTAGCAAAGTCAAAGAAAGAGAGAGGGAGAGCAGAAAGAGAGGGAAAGTTGCTGGACAGAGATAAAAAATGAGGTTCTCACCCCCAAATAATTGAGCTGAAGCCACCAACATTTGCCAGTGGTAGAGGGGTTCTAGGACATGATGTGGTAAGAATTGTGGCTCAAGGAGAATCCATTTGGTGCCCCAAATGTTGATCACAAAATTATGGCAGAAGGTGTTTGATGGTAGTTTGGTCAAGCAAATGGATTCCACTTGACATGAGAATCAACAGGATCAAATGACATATATAATTGAGGATGATCACCAAGTTTGATCTTATTTGAAGAAAGTTGCCAATGTAACTTTGGCAAACCCTAGAAATGAACAGAAATGGATTTTCCAAGATTTAGTCATGCAAATCTATTCTCCTTGATGCACAACTTGGTGTAGTGTCATCATTAGAGGTTCAAAACATGTCCACAAAAGTTTAGATCAAAAGGAGAAAGTTGGCAATGTAAAGTGGCTCAAATTTGGTTCTAGACAGGAAGGGTTTTTGGGCACTTTGATCAAGTTAACTTGTTATACAACTTGTTCCACTTGGTTTAGATGATTTATTAGACCATTTTAGCATGTGGAACAAGTTTGAGAGCATTTGGACAAGTTTGCTAATGTAAAGTTGTTCAAACTTGAAAAAGGGCACAAATGGTTTTGAGAGGGTTTCATGGGGTTATACTATTCTCCATGACATGATACTTGGCAAGATCATCAAACATGTCATATGTGACAGGCTAGAATTTTCTTGGATTTTTTAGAGAATATTTCCTTTGTAAATATTTCAAAAGCTTGAAATATCCAGAAAGGATTTTTGAGGGATTTGACCAATATTTTGAACACGACCATGTGTTGAAACTCTTATATATGGATAATATATGTCCACTGAGTTTCCCTAGGTTTTCCCCAAACATTTTTAAAGCATTAAAATAATTTTAACCTATTAAAGACCATTTCAGGCCTTAAGGAAAAGCCTTTAAATAAAATAGGAAAGTAACTTTTAAAATTATATTTTTGTGTTTTATGGTAGTATTATATCTAATAGGAGTCAAATATGTTTTTGGAAAGATTTTTCATACCCCAAATCAAGTACTTGTAGTGCAAACCTCAATTCAGGGGTTTTTTGGAAAACTAAATTTAGAAAATACTTTTGGCCAAATTATTTTTGTAAGAAAATTCTATAATGTACTATACATATGACATGAGCATTGGTTCAAGAGTTTGGAGCAAGGAGATGAAGTATAGGAGTTGGAGGATTTATTTGATTTTTAGAGCACTTGCAAACAACAGA
This sequence comes from Triticum aestivum, assembly GCF_018294505.1. Lineage (NCBI taxonomy): Eukaryota > Viridiplantae > Streptophyta > Magnoliopsida > Poales > Poaceae > Triticum > Triticum aestivum. The sequence goes on from NC_057813.1 coordinate 173,520,695, forward strand.
CAAAATCCAATCAAGGCAAAGTCCAAAACACTCAAAAGTTTTTGTCAAACCACATTTTATCATGGTTAGTCATATTAAGTTTAGTGCCATGAAAAATTAGGATGCGACAGAGTATCGATACCAGATGGAGCATCCACCAGAGATTGAAGGATCGAGCATCTACAGGGTGCCGTTTGTGAGGGTGTCGTGCCAGAGCGAGCCAGTGGAGTCTCCGTCGACCGAACCCAACTCCAAGAGGAGAAAAACAGTTGGCCCGACAATGCTTCCACGCCATCCTCTCCCTCGTTGTCGGATATCGGGTTCCGGCAAAACCCTTAAGGTTCGAACTCTGGGGTGCGCACGAAGATCTTCCCCCTACCGATCCGCGTCCCAATGCCTCGCTGCGAATCTAAGCTACACGATGAAAAACACAAGGGACACAAGGTTTATACTGGTTCGGGCCACCGTTGTGGTGTAATACCCTACTCCAGAGTGTGGTGTGGTGGATTGCCTCTGGGCTAATGATGAATAGTACAGGGGAAGAACAGCCTCGCGAGAGGTGTTCTTGTGGTGGTGTGCTTAGAGAGGAGTTTCTCCGTCTTTGTTGGCTCTAGGTGAGATCCAGATTTTCTTCTACTATGATGGATTTCTCTATATATAGAGGCCCTTGTCCTCATCCCAAATATTGAGAGGGAAGGGAGCCAACAACGGCCATTTTGAAGGGGAACATCTAGTACAAGTTATCCTGACTAAAGTTGGTCTTCGGCTCGCAAGGGCACTGGCGATGACACCGTCTTGGGCTCCACGGTGACCTCTGTCCCGCCGCTCTGCTGGTCTTGGTCTCGTTGCACCGGAATGGTAACCTTTTCTTGATGCCTCGGTACTCCGCGCCTACGCTTGCCCCCTTTGCACCCAAGAGGAGACAAGGACACTACATAGGTCGGCGCCTGCCTGGCACCCACCTGGTCTCGATTGTCACAGCTTGTGTCACGAGCACCTCACGAGGTACCCCTGCCTTGATCTCCCCGCATCCTTGCGAGCCTGCCTGGTGAGGTCGTCCCTGAGGAAGCCTTGCATCGTCCACCCCGCGAGGCTTGGCCCCTCACGAGGGTCTTGAGCTTGAGTTGATTAAGATGGGCCTTATTGGGCCACCCCTTGAGCCACGCCGCAGGCCACAGGCAGGCAAGTCTGGGGATCCCCATTCCCAGAACACCGACAGTAGCCCCCGGGCCCAAGGCGCGCTCGGGCTTGGCTTAGCAGTGAAGCGAAAGGGGAAGTGCGGAGCGTCGCGGGCCCCAACAGCCTGCGGCCTTGGTCGCCGTGTGGAAGTTGATTGGACGTGGGCGTCTCCGCTTCCCCATGCTCCCCCAATATCTGCATGGCTAGGCGGCCACGAAACTGTAAACAGTTATTCTCTCCTTGCTGCCCACGTGCTTCCTGTTCCCCTTTCTTCCTTGAGCCTCTGTTCTTGCCTCCAATCCGACTTGAGCTATGCCCCCCTCCCGTTGCCATGGCGCCAAAAAAGGAGAACTGGAAGAAGCCTGCGCCTTGAGCTAGCTCGTCTCCGGCAGCTGCGCCCGCCATCGACCGGTCGCTGATACTTAATCCGAAAGCCTTGGACAAGGTTCGCTCCGCCCTCGCTTCCAGCTTCAATGAGTGAGGAAGGACGACGGCTTGGCCCGTGTCCCATGCCTACTTTGATAGGATCGTCATGGAGGTTCGATTCTTCGCCGACGCCCTGTGGGCTGGCCTGATTCCTCCTTTCTCTGCCTTCTTCAATGCGGTGCTTTCCCACTATCAGATCCACATGATGCATCTTGACCCCCAATCTATTACTCTTCTTGTTGTCTTCACCTTCGTCTGCAAAGCCATGGTGGGCATTGCTCCTTCCGTTGCCTTCCTGTGCCACTTCTTGTCTCTGCACCTGTCCGACCCTTCATAGTGCTCGGGGTGTGTGAGCTTCCAAGCCGTGCCGGAGACGACCACCTCGGGGATCAATTTTGGTCTTCCATCTTCTATGAGCGGGTTCCGGGAGTGGTGGCTGTACGTGGACGTTGGGGTGCCCAGCCCCCTTCTCACGCATCCGACATTCCCTGCTATCCCCAATCCAGGCTGGGGTCACAAGAAGCTCACGAGCCCCCAACTCACTTTTATTTGGTGTCGCTTTGAGAGGTTGAGGATGCTTGGCGTGACGGTGCCCCAGGTGGTGAAGGAGTTCCTCCAGTGCCGCATCGCTCCTCTCCAGCGCCACTCCCATCCGATGTGGACTTTTACTGGGCATCGAGACCGCATGAGGCTCCAGGAGGGGGATCTTGCGCCTGAAACACTGAGGAAGGTGCTGAAAGTCTTGACGACTGGCCCCTCTCTGGGCAGCATCCGGCATGGGGGTGGCCTCTTGTATCTTTGCTCGAGCAGGGCCGAGTTCGCGAGGCAGATGCCCCGCTTCGATGAATGGGGGTTGCGCCCTGCTGACCTCGTGGGGCTCCGCGAAAATCCTGTCATCGTGGCTCCTCCCCCGGTTGCCCACGTCGATCTTGCCTCAGGAGGTGGTGCAGGGAGGCAAGCATCGCTGGAGGCTGGGGGATTTGGTGTCGAGATGCCGATGTCACGCGGGGCTCCCGAGGCGTCATCCTCTGGAGCTTGCGAAGCTCATCCCGAGGTGGTGGTTGACGATGGGACGCCACCTGCGGCCCCCGAGGCCGGGGCCTCGGAGGCCCCAGCGGGCCACCGAGAGGTGGAGCCTGATCGCTCCTCCCACTCTGGCGCCTCTGAGGCAGGCCGCCTTGGTGCTTCGCCGTCCATGCCACGCGCCGGCCCTCACGTCGAGAGCTTGGGCCGGTTCCGCATCGACTTCGACGCCCTCCACAAGAGGAAGGAGGCTTCGGGTGGCAGGGATCGCCCCCGCTGCCCTCTGAAGCACAGGAAGTACTTTGCCATGGACGAGTAAGTTCCCCCTTCTTGTATCTCCTTGTTTGTTGTTCCGTTCGCTGACTGTGGTCTTTCAGGATCCCTCCTGCCGAGCCTGCGGAGCTGGCCAAGAAGCCACCTCCTCAGGCTTCATCTTCATTGCTGACCTTGAGCGTCCTGAGCCTGTGCGCCATCCCTGACGCGAGTTCGGCTAGAGAGGTGGGCCGACCCGCGGTGAGCCCTGAGCCTGCGTGCTCGCCGTTCTTCCTTCGCGAGCTTTCCCGGTGCGCAACCAGCTTGCCCCGCGCTCTTCCCCTGATCATGGACGGCGAGTGGTTGAAGTCGATCTTCGGATCCCCTTCTATGGATGAATCAGCTTCGGGCTGGGTCCCTCGTGGGGCCCGTTCGGCGATCGTGGGGGCGCCAGCCCCCAGCCCCGTGCCGAGAGGGGGCGAGCCACTTCAGGGCCCTCTGCCGATGCTGATGGCGCAGGACGACGTTGACTACGTGCGCGGGAGCACAGCGCCGTCCGCCGAGAGTTTCTACAGAAGGCGACAGATGCGGTGAGCCAGCTTGGTGCAGAGCTCGCGGGCGAGGATGCGCGTCTTGAAGCTGAAGGTGTGCGGCTGGCTGAGGAATGGCGTAGGCTGAAGGTGGCCATCACCCTTGTGCGTCATCAGCGTGATCTTGACAACGCAAAGGCCAAAGCATCTCTGGTGGCCTCGCGGAAGGCCTGCTCCTGAGCCATCGAGGAGGCTCAGGAGGCAGACCGACGACGCGAGATCGCGGAGGAGCGCACGTGGGAGCTCCAAGCCTGGCGCAATTCCCTGGAGCAGCAAGTGGAGCTACACCAAGTTGCCCTTGCATCGCTTAAAGGGGCGCCCATCGAAGAGGAGGAGCTCTAGAAGCGTGAGGAATCGCTGACGCTGGAGGCTGCCGAGGGCAACCTCGATCTTGAATGGTTGGAGATGAGGGAGCGCCTGGTTACCCAAGCGGAGGATGATGTTGGCGCGCGGGAGGTCCGAATCCAAGAAGAGATCAACCGCCGCGTGGCGGAAGCTCCTGCGGGTCTTGAGCGCGAGTATGAAGAGAGGTTGGAGCTGATCCAGGCCGAGGCTGTGGGTAGGACTGCTGCTCTTAGGACCAAGCCGACCGAAGTAACGCAGCGCGCTGAGGCCACCGCAACCGCCTTGGGCACGGCGCCGGCTGAGCTGGCCTCCTCCCGCACCGAGCTGCTCCTCCTCCAGCGGAGGGTTGATGACGCCGAGTCCGTTGTGCGGCGGAAACAAGATGAGATCCGCCAGCGGCAGACGCTGGAGCACATGCATGGCCCCATGCTCCGAACACTCAGGGAAAGGGCCAACGCGGCCTTGGGCAATATCTGTGAAGCGGCCGCTGAGGAGCCTCATGTGACCAACTATGCCGGTAATCTCCAGTTCTTCACTAACATGGTGACGCATCTGGAGAGTCTCTCTAAGAGGGCTCGCAAGCTTGTCGAGGAGCGGAGCCACGGCCTGCTCGCACGGGCATTCTCCCGGGTCTTCAGCCATCCTCAGAACATCGACCCACACTTTGACTTCGACGGCGCCATCGCCCCTGTGCCCGAGGCCATCCGAGGCGACCTGGCGCGGTGGGTGGAGGACAACGTGGATGCACTTGTCCGAGCCTTCACCTCTGATGATGATGGGGTGGTTGTCACTGTAGATGAAGGCGACGTGGTGAACGGCGGCGAAGACAGTGCCAACGATGGCGAGGGTGAGGCCAGCGACAGCGACAGTGGCGCCAGTGATGCCTCTGGGGATGACCAAGAGGATGCGGTGAGCGACATGTCTGATTGATCCTACGCCCCCTACTGTTTATCCTGCGCAGAAAAAGCTCGGGCATGGCCCTAGAGGTTGTAAGAGCATTTTGGTAGGGGGAGCCCCTCATGTAAAAAGGATTGTTGTCCACGCGTTATTAAGGATGGCACCAAATGGGCGCCCATATGATGTCATGGTCTTTACGATGAGTTGGTCGCTGTGATTTTACCTTTATCTTGGGCGAGCTTCGAGTAGGCTTGCGGTGACCCTCCGAGGGTCCCTCGGGAGACCTGTTGACCATGTGGTGAGAGCCTTGCGAGAGCGAGCGCCGGCCGCGGGACGGCATGCGCATGTGTGTTGGGCCCAGCCCTGCCCGCGAGGGGGAGGCAGCTAGTGCGAATTCCAACTTGAGCAGAAACCGGAACATGAGAAAGCACGCAAACAAGACAAGACACCCCTCCCCGCATACGCAAACACAAATTCAACTTCAACTTAGATCCGAAACGAGAAAGCTTGACCACACAAAAGGAAGCAAAAGCAAAAGGCCGCGTCCGACACCTAGTCTAGTCTTCGACATCTTCTCACTAGCGCGGAGCTAAGTGTTGCCACTGCGCGTGGGAGGGAGCCCCCGACCCGAGGGCGGCTCTCCGGAGACTCCGGGGCGTGTACAGCCCCAACACATTATTATGTGAGAGTGTCATGGGCAGCGAGCTTCACAAGCACTGGGCCTTCTTCACAGGAACCGGCCTTGCTTCATATCGCCAGATGAGGGCCCCGCCTTGCACCACCCTTGACCACCATCGACGGTGACCGGAAACCAAGGACGACGCCAATAGGGAAAAGGGGACACCAGCGGTTCCCCCCACGACCATGGGTCCTTTGCTGGGGGCAGGCCTTGCGGCGCCTCCCCAGCAGAGGGCCTACTTCCGAGGAACACCTTCCTCCGCGCGCCGTGGGGAGGGGCCTGGCTCCCGGCCCCTCTCCTGCAACCTCCAGTGCCCTCCTCCTGAGGGGAGGGAGGCTGCTGCACTGGGGCAGCCTTCCGCTGCTGTGACCTGGACTTCCTGCGACCCATGGTTAGCATAAGCTTGCTCCTGAGGAATTAGCGGTACCCAATAGCTGCTACCGCCGGCGCGGTTAGCGAGGCTTCCTTGAGGCTCCTGAAAGGGCTCGGCTTCTGGCGTCTCTTCCTCCCAGCCTGGCCCAAGGAACGAGCCGTGGTCTTCTTCTAGTGCGTATTCCCGATCCACCATGTGGGGCACATAAGCCTCCGGGGTCGCCGCCCCAAAGGCCTCGCTGTAGTGCCCCATGCTCCACGCGGTTTGGCTTGAAGCACCTGCTTGGGGGTGGTAGGGCGGCGTCCCTCCCGGGCCATAGGCAGTGACGCGCATGCCCTCGCTTACCATGGGAGGTGCTGGTGCAGCTTGCCGCCCGACGCTGATGGCCAAGCCGATGTTGATGAAGCCTTGAGGTACGCCTGAGGGTGCACGGGTGCGGATGGGCCCGCCATGTGATCTGCCCGGGGCCTGGGGTGGAAGCTTGACGCAGAAAGGGGGCGCCCTTGAAGCAGCGGCATCTAGGAGCTCAGCGACGCACTCCAAGAGCACGTCATGGACGCTTTCTTGTAGCCTGCACCGTAACAGTTCTCGAGCCACCGTGAGCGCGGCCTTCATGTTCACCTGCTCCCGTCGGGTGTGCGGTGTTGTGGCCGTGGCGTGGTTTGAGGCCCTTGCTGCTGATCGTACCTGCCGCGGGGTGAGGACAAGTGGCGCTTGACCGCGTCGCCCGCGCCTCGCAGCGTTCTGCGGAGCGTGGGCTGCCTGAGGCGCGGGGTTGAGGTCACCTTGGGCAGGCGGCGCGGTGTGGGCAGGCCACGTCGCCCAGCGGTCGGTGTTGGCCGTCGGGTTGCCGGACATGGAGGCGTCGAAGCGGTGGAACACGAGACGGCGGAAGAAAGATTCTGGCACACCCCTACCTGGCGCACCAAATGTCGGATATCGAGTTCCGGCAAAACCCTTAAGGTTCGAACTCTAGGGTGCGCACGAAGATCTTCCCCCTACCGATCCATGTCCCAACGGCTCGCTGCGAATCTAAGCTACACGATGAACAACACAAGGGACACAAGGTTTATACTGGTTCGGACCACCGTTGTGGTGTAATAGCCTACTCTAGTGTGTGGTGTGGTGGATTGCCTCTAGGTCTGATGATGAATAGTATAGGGGAAGAACAGCCTCGCGAGAGGTGTTCTTGTGGTGGTGTGCTTAGAGAGGAGTTGCTCCATCTCTGTTGGCTCTAGGTGAGATCCAGATTTTCTTCTCCTGTGATGGCTATCTTTATATATAGAGGCCCTGATCGTCATCCCAAATATTGAGTGGGAAGGGAGCGAACAGCGGCCATTTTGAAGGGGAACATCTAGTACAAGTTATCCTGACTAAAGTTGGTCTTCGGCTGCCAAGGGCACTGGCGACGACGCCGTCTTGGGCTCCACGGTGACCTCCGTCCTGCCGCTCTGCTGGTCTTGGTCTTGTTGCACCGGAATGGTAACCTTTGCTTGATGCCTCGGTACTCCACGCCTGCGCTTGCCCCCTTTGCACCAAAGAGGAAACAAGGACACTGCGTAGGTCGGCGCCCGCCTGGTCTTGATCGTCACGACTTGCGTCACGAGCACCTCGCGAGGTACCCCTGCCTTGATCTCTCCGCCTCCTCGCGAGCCTCCCTGGTGAGGCCGTCCCTGAGGAAGCCTTGCATCGTCCGCCCCACGAGGATTGGCCCCTCGCGAGGGTCTTGAGCTTGAGTTGATGAAGATGGGTCGTACTGGGCCACCCCTTGAGCCACGCCGCAGGCCGCATGTCAGTGTCAAAACCGGCGAATCTCGGGTAGTGGGTCCCGTGCGTCTAGGCGGATGGTAACAGGAGACAACGGACACAATGTTTTTACCCAGGTTCGGGCCCTCTCGATGGAGGTAAAACCCTACTCCTCCTTGATTAATATTGATGATATGGGTAGTACAAGAGTAGATCTACCACGAGATCAGAGATGCTAAACCCTAGAAGCTAGCCTATGGTATGATTGTTGTTCGTCCTACGGACTAAAACCCTCCGGTTTATATAGACACCGGAGAGGGCTAGGGTTACACAGAGTTGGTTACAATGGGAGGAGATCTACATATCGTATCGCCAAGCTTGCCTTCCACGCCAAGGAAAGTCCCATCCGGACATGGGACGAAGTCTTCAATCTTGTATCTTCATAGTCCAGGAGTCCGACCAAAGGTCATAGTCCGGTCATCCGGACACCCCCTAATCCGAGACTCCCTTAGTAGCCCCTGAACCAGGCTTCAATGACGACGAGTCCGGCGCGCAAATTGTCTTCGGCATTGCAAGGCGGGTTCCTCCTCCGAATACTTCATAGAAGATGTTTGAACACAAGGATAGTGTCCGGCTCTGCAAAATAAGTTTCACATACCACCGTAGAGAGAATAATATTTGTACAAATCTAATCTGCATACGTATTCCGCAGCGTGACATCATGCTGTGGCCAAGCCTTTATTCAAATCATTTTACTGTCCCACCCCAGCGCGTCTACCGAGGTGGTTTCCTTGGCACGTCTTGTCAAAGCAGAGATTGTGTCCCCTTATTCCGGGATTCTCATCAATACGGGCGTGGGTAACCCAACCGCACCATTAATCACGGTGCTTGGGAGATAAGCGAGTTTCACTAGGCTGGTGGGGGCACATAGTTTCGGCCGCCCATATAAGGGGATAAGGATCCACTCTTTCCATTTACGCCTTCTTCCTCCTTTGATTACCCATCTCCGTGCACTCGAGCTCCAGCACCCAAGTCCGCACTTCCCACCTCCACCTTCTCCAACCATGTCCGGAGCGGGAGGAAGGTGGATGGCCTCCTCCGTCACGGAGAGGCACATCAAAAAGTTGTGGAAGGCCGAATACTTGTCTAACGACATTGCGCACCGGCTCCCAGATGAGGGGCATCTCATCCCCACCCCCAGGCCCCATGAGAGGGTGGTGTTCCTCCCCCATTTCCTCCATGGACTGGGCTTCCCACTTCACCCATTTGTCTGGGGGCTCATGTTCTACTACGGCCTGGATTTCCACGATCTGGCCCCGAACTTCATCCTCAACATCTCGGCGTTCATCGTCGTGTGCGAGGTCTTCCTCCGCATCAAGCCCCACTTCGGCTTGTGGCTAAAGACCTTCAACGTCAAGCCGAAGGTAGTGGGCGGCCGGCAAGCAGAGTGCAGAGGCACCATGGTGGGCAAGATGGCCAACGTCACATGGCTCGAGGGCTCCTTTGTGGAAACCATCAAAGGATGGCAATCGGGGTGGTTCTACATCACCGAGCCGCGTGACCCTGAATGGGCAGCGACCCCCGATTTCCGATCTGGCATCCCCACACGGCTCACCTCATGGAAAGAGACGGGCCTATTGTGGGGTAATTCGGCAGAGCTGACCGGACTCCAAACCTGCGTCAAAGACCTGATCGACAGGAAGGTTAAACTTGTCACGGTAGTCCAGGTCATGCTCTTCCGCCGAATCCTCCCGTGTCAACTACGGGCTTTTAATATGTGGGAATTTGACCTGGCCCAGCACCAAACTCTATCCAGGATCTTCGACACAACGCACGAAGATGCCTGGAAGGTGCTTTTCAAGAGCTCCGAGGTGCACCCTCCCATTACCGAGGATCGCGGATTCTGCGCGAAGCGCCAAGCCAGCGTGGTAAGCTTAGTTTACCCATTACAGGGTACTCGTTTTTCATAGTTTGACTCTATGCAGGATCTAAGATCCCATTCCTTTAACAGGACTGGAAGAAGAAGTCCGGACAGATCGACTGTCCGGCTCCTTTGCCCAAAGGCCCAGCAGACGCCCGCCTGGCGAAGCTGCTGGTTCCGGCACCTCACGTGGTGCCGGAGAAGAAGGCCAAGAAGAAGGCCACGGGAACTCGAAGGAGCTCCCGGTGCCTGGTGGTGTCGGACTCATCGCCCGACGACCCCAAAGCGCACTCCTCCTCCGAAGACGAGGAGGAGGAAGAAGAAGCCTCTCCCCCCTCCAACGGGGGGAGGAAAGAAAAGGAAGGCCGCCCCAACTGGGGAGGCCAGATGGTCCAAGAAGGGGAAGACCCTTCTTCCGGACTACGCCTCCGACGCCGAAGACGGCAGAGAGGAGTGGCCAACCAGGGTCAAGCCCCTGGCAACATCATAAGTATCCGGATACCAGAATAACTCATGGCGTTCCTTTAGTGCACAGTATCTTCTAACGCCGCACATAATCATGCAGTCCGCCCAAGGCCCAGCTCGACACTTCGTCGAGCGGATCCCTGGATTCGTCGGATGTGAATAGTCTTTCACTCCCGACCGCTACCTCCCCTCGGCCCACGGACGATGCCGAGTTGGAGTCCCGAAAGGGGACGGGCCAGGAGGAGGTAGCCCCGTAGGCGCCACAAGACGACCTTCTGGATTCCAGGCGCAAAGGGGGCAAAACCCCAAAGGGCTCTAAGTCCGGTCCTGGGCCAGAAACCGCACCAGATCCTTCAGTGGTTCTGGAGTCCGGTAGGCGGCCCCTTCGTAAGAAGGGCAAGCCTACGACGCCGGTGGCCTCCGTCCAACCGGAGGCACCGGACAATTTGCTGGAGTGCGGTGAGGCGCACCACACTGTTATTAGTGCGGTGATCCAGAAGGTTCAGTCCGCCAAGAGCGGGCTGACAGAAGCCTGTGCTAGCCTTCTAACAGGCTTTGAGGTATGTATTTAAAACATGTAAAAAAATTACCGCATAGACAGTAGCCCCTGATGCTCAGTTTAGTGTTCGGAAAGAAAAGTCGGACTGAGGATCTAAAAAGATATACGCAGGAGTCTAACATAAATATGTCAATATGGGAATGCAGGCTGCGCCGCTGACCTCTGCCGCACTGACTGCGGAGGTCGATGCATGAAAGCAGAGCCTCGAGCGGTCCGAGAACGAGCTCGGCCTTGCCAAGAAGCAGCTCGAGGACAAGGAAGGTAGGTAGTACCTTATGTAAGTATATATAAAAATACCTGGTTGCAAATAATGACAGGACCAACGTGAATCTTACAAGGGCCACAACCGAGGTGGCGACCCTGAAGGAAGCACTATCCAAGGCCGAAGACAATGCGGCCATGGAGTGCACCGAGCGAGAGAAACAAGAGGCACGGGTGGCGGAGGTGCGGCAAGAGCTCAATGCTCTTGTGAAAAAACACGAGAGTTTAATGCTTGACTCAAAGACTCGAGAGTCCGAGCTTGCCTCGACACTTGAAAGTGCCAAATCTACCAAGGCCGAAGACCAAAAGGCCCTCCAGGAAATTGAGGCAATGAAGAAGATAGCGGCGGGTAAGGCATTCTTTATGCAAAGCAAGCATGTGAAAGTGAATTACTTTTACTTACCCGAATCCGGAGCTCTCCAGGAGCATTCGTAGATCTGCCCCGCAGTGTGTCCGCCGCCGCCGCATTCTATCGAGCCGAAGAAGGGAGCTCGACGGAGAAGGTGTTCTGGTCCCAGTATGCTAAGGCCGGACACCCAGTGCCCTTGAGCGACCAGCTGAAGCAGCTGGTCGAGCTCCATAAGGTGGCCGAACAGGCCATGAAGGGCCTTATAGGCCGGCTGTGGCCTGGGGAGGTCCTCCCTAGAAGCTACTATGGGCTGGTGAGGCGGCTGGTGGATGCGTGTCCGCGGCTTGAAGTCGTGAAGCACTCCGTATGCATCGAAGGTGCCCGTAGGGCTCTTGCCCGTGCTAAAGTGCACTGGGGCAAGCTGGATGCTGAGAAGCTGGTGACAGAAGGGCCACTGGAGGGGAAGGAGCATCGTAGGCCCGAGATGTATTATGAGGGTGTCCTGAAGGGTGCCCGCCTTGTAGCGAACGAATCTTCCAAGGATTTAATTTTTGAGTAAAATCGCTCATGTTTATCTTGTGCGCTGAAAACTTTTTCATATGCGCTAAGCAACGCTTTTTGAATTTAAAATATTACCTTCTGTGCGGCCGTTTATTAAATCTGAGAGATGCAAGTCGTCGGCTTCTACCCCCATGCCATGAGTGTTGGGGTGTTCGGGATAAACCTGAGCGCTCTTGTTCCCATTCTTGGGTCCTTCGAGGGAGGCGCTGAGCACAACGAACAAGGCAATCGGACTTATAATGCTTTATCACTCTCACTTAGCCATAGAATTCTATAATTTTAAATTTTGGCGAAGCCCCTAGTATTCGGAAGACCGAGTTCGGGGCGCTATCCACGCCTCGGTTGGACAAAGCCAGCTCCTCGCTCTAAGCGGCATAGGTCTTTAGGGACTCGAAAAACCTCTCAAACAGCAACCAGCTCTCGCCTTATCTTGACAGTTAGTTTTAGCTTTCTCTACTGAGGTGCTTAACCCAACTCAACTGGGGCACAATCGCAGTAGTTCTCCCAGCGCTACCTTAGCCGATATAGCGGAACGTAAGGTACCAAAACATGGGAGCCGGGCAAACCCAACTATTGACCCAAGACATGATTCGGAGCCGATGCATATAATGCTATAAGTTCGGGGTGCACACTCATGGGAGTGTTCGGTCTTCTCACACCGTATTCTGGGGTACTTAAGCCCCTGGTGTATTGGCCGTACCAAAGTGTACGGTTGCATAATGTCATAACTGAACATATTTACATAAAAAATGAATGCAATAATAGACAAGAGCTATGTATTTTTTATTAAAGGGCTGCTATGAAAGCAGAACGATACAAATAGTGCGATAAGCAAGAGACAGGAATATTTGACATGTCCCCCTCCAGGGGCAAGCTGCGAGACTTTAAGTAAGACAGGTATTTAACTCGTTATATAGACCACCTGGAAATTTGACGTGGCTTGCTATCTCCCTGGCTGTTGCATCGTGTGTTCGGCGATTGTAATGCCGGATAGGCCTTCCGAATAGTGGAGTCCTGAAAGTAAGAAAAGAGAAATGACAGAATCGGGAGCCCCTAGTGCGGTTGAGCCGCATTCTGGGCGTGCCGTGGTTGTGCCCCTCCCCTTATGCCCATGGTACTTCCCGAGCGTAATTATGTACGCGTGGTACTGGTTTCGCAATCTCGCTAGGGCTGGGGTTGGGGCCGCACTGCTATGCTTGCTCGGAACATGCCAGACGGTCTTGTTGTAGGTTACTCCGGGCGCGTTTGACGGTGTCCGCACGTTTAACAGCTGGACTGGAGAATTGCCTTGAGAGGCTACTTTGTACTTCCGCCGTGAGGGCCGCCGTGTGCTCCTCTATTCAGAGAGAGCGTTCGGTGTTTCCATTGACCGTAATGACTCCTCGAGGGCCTGGCATCTTGAGCTTGAGGTATGCGTAGTGCGGCACCGCATTGAACTTTGCAAATGCGGTTCGCCCGAGCAGGGCGTGATAGCCACTGCGGAATGGGACTATGTCGAAGATTAACTCCTCGCTTCGGAAATTATCTGGGGATCCGAAGACCACTTCGAGTGTAACTGAGCCTGTACAGCTGGCTTCTACACCTGGTATGACGCCTTTAAAGGTCGCTTTTGTGGGTTTAATCCTTGAAGGATCTATGCCCATCTTTCACACTTTATCCTGATAAAGCAGGTTCAGGATGCTACCGCCGTCCATGAGGACTCTAGTGAGGTGAAATCCGTCAATGATTGGGTCTAGAACCAATGCGGCGAATCCACCGTGACGGATTCTAGTGGGGTGGTCCCTTCGATCAAAGGTGATCGGGCAGGAGGACCATGGGTTGAACTTTGGGGCAATTGGCTCTAACGCATATACGTCCCTGAATGCACGCTTCCGCTCCCTTTTGGGGATGTGGGTTGCGTATATCATGTTCACTGTCCACACTTGTGGGGGAAAACCCTTCTGTCCTCTGTTGTTCGGCGGCCGGGGCTCCTCCCCGTCATCGCTATGCAGCCCCTTGTCTCTGTTTTCGGCACTTAACTTGCCTACCTGCGTGAACACCCAACAATCCCTGTTGGTGTGATTAGCTGGTTGTTCGGGGGTGCCGTGTATCTGGCATGAGCGATCGAGTATCCGGTCTAAACTAGACAGGCTCGGAGTATTTCTTTTGAATGGCTTTTTCTGCTGACCGGGTTTAGAGCCTCTGAATCCGGCATTAACTGCCGTATCCTCAGTGTTGTCGCCGTTAATGAGGCGCTTGTGCTTGTTGCGATGCAACCTACCATTGTTATCCTTGGTATCCGAATTACCAGGGCTCTTGGTCATGTTATTGCTACGAGCTAGCCAGCTGTCTTCGCCCGCGCAAAAGCGGGTCATGAGTGTCGTGAGGGCTACCATGGATTTCGGCTTTTCCTGTCCTAGGTGTCGGGCAAGCCATTCATCATGGATGTTATGTTTGAAGGCTGCAAGGGCCTCTGCGTTCGGACAGTCGACTATTTGATTTTTCTTGGTTAGGAATCATGTCCAGAATTGTCTGGCCGATTCCTCTGGCTGCTGAATTATGTGTCTTAGGTCATCGGTGTCTAGTGGTCGCACATAGGTGCCCTAGAAATTGTCGAGGAATGCGGATTCCAGGTCCTCCCAGCAACCAATTGACTCTGTTGGCAAGCTGTTAAGCCAATGCCGAGCTGGTCCTTTAAGCTTGAGTGGGAGGTATTTTATAGTGTGTAGATCATCACCACGGGCAATGTGGATATGGAGGAGATAATCCTCGATCCATACCGCAGGATCTGTTGTGCCATCGTATGATTCGATGTTTACGGGTTTAAAATCCTCGGGGATTTGATGATCCATTACTTCATCTGTGAAGCATAGTGGGTGTGCGGCGCCTCTGTACTGGGCTATATCATGACGTAGCTTGGATGAGCTTTGTCTGTTGTGTTCGGCCTGGCCGTATTTGCCATATCCGGCGTGACAATTATCGTCACGTGTCGTGGGGCGCCCACGCGATCCGTAGATCGATCTTGTTTGCCTTGCCTTGTCCTCCAATATGTCTCGCAGGTCTGGCGCGTCTCCCCGTGCCTTGGTACTTTTTGAGCGACGCCGGGGTGTGGCTTGAGTTGATGACCGAGAGGCCTCTCTGTCGCGGCCACGAGGTGGCCGGTCGGCCGCGTCATACGCTGGTGATGTAGGTTTAGTTGCTTCCTCCTCTAATCGTGGTAGCAGCCTGCGCTTTGGGTAGCTCTTGGAGGGGCGTTCGAGTTCATACTCTTCGGCCGCAAGGACTTCAGTCCGTCGGTTGGCTAGCAAGTCTTGGTCAGCTCTAAGCTGCTGCTGTTTCTTCTTGAGGCTGCTTGCCGTGGCCATAAGCCTGCGTTTGAAACGCTCTTGTTCGACGGGATCCTCAGGCACGACAAATTCATCGTGATCGAGGCTTGCCTCGTCTTTGGAGGGAGGCATGTAATTATTGTCCTCGACCTCTCTGTCTGCCGCTCTCTCATGAGGGATGGCTTCTCCATCCTCCTGTGCTAAATCCTGCTGTAGGGGGTTGTCTTCGGCACAGTCTGGGGTGTTGTTATCTCCCATGCCGGAATTGCCGTTTTTACTTTGGCGGGATTTAGAGCGGCGCCGCTGACGCCGGTGCTTAGGCTGTTTCTTGGAGGGGTCATCCTCCGTTGTTCCATCGCCATTCCCTTCTTTTGGGGTGTCCACCATGTATATGTCGTATGACGAGGTGGCTGTCCAATGCCCTATAGGTGCTGGTTCTGGGTTGTCTCCTTCATCGGCGTCCATACCGTCGATGTCTTCGGAGTCGAAGTTGAGCATGTCGGTTAAATCATCGACAGTGGCTACGAAGTGGGTGGTGGGTGGGCTTCGAATTTCATCGTCCGCATCCCAACCTTGCTGGCCATAGTCCGGCCAGGGCTCTCCTGATAAAGAGAGAGACTGTAGTGAATTCAGGATGTTGCCAAAGGGTGAGTGCTGAAAGATGTCCGCGACGGTGAACTCCATGATCGGCGCCCAATCGGGTTCGATCGGCAGGGGCGCGGAAGGCTCGGAGTCCGGAAAGGAGTCCGGCACTTTGGAGTCACGAGCTTCGCAAAGGACAAGACTGGTGTTCGGATCGATCACCATAGAGATTGCAGCCCCCGAGGCGGTGTCCAGCCACCAGTCCTCGATCGGCGCAGTCGGCTCCGAGCTAAGGGTCGGAGCGGACACCTGAGTGGCCCTCTGGGCACTGTCTGGCGATAGAGCTAGATCATGCCCATCGTGACAGTGCGGCGCGCTCGGCTGTGGCTCGAATCCGTCGAAGATCAAGTCTCCGCGGATGTCAGCCGTGTAGTTCAAACTTCCAAATCTGACCTGATGGCCAGGGGCGTAGCTTTCGATCTGCTCCAGATGGCCAAGTGAATTGGCCCGCAGTGCAAAGCCGCCGAATACGAAGATCTGTCCGGGGAGAAAAGTCTCACCCTGGACCACGTCGTTGTTGATGATCGAAGAAGCCATCGGGCCTAAAGGTGACGACACAGAGGAACTCTCAATGAAAGCACCAATGTCAGTGTCAAAACCGGCGGATCTCGGGTAGGGGGTCCCGAACTGTGCGTCTAGGCGGATGGTAACAGGAGACAATGGACATGATGTTTTTACCCAGGTTCGGGCCCTCTCGATGGAGGTAAAACCCTACTCCTGCTTGATTAATATTGATGATATGGGTAGTACAAGAGTAGATCTACCATGAGATCAGAGAGGCTAAACCCTAGAAGCTAGCCTATGGTATGATTGTTGTTCGTCCTACGGACTAAAACCCTCCGGTTTATATAGACACCGGAGAGGGCAAGGGTTACATAGAGTCGGTTACAATGGGAGGAGATCTACATATCGTATCGCCAAGCTTGCCTTCCATGCCAAGGAAAGTCCCATCCGGAC
This sequence comes from Triticum aestivum, assembly GCF_018294505.1. Taxonomy (NCBI): domain Eukaryota; kingdom Viridiplantae; phylum Streptophyta; class Magnoliopsida; order Poales; family Poaceae; genus Triticum; species Triticum aestivum. The sequence goes on from NC_057813.1 coordinate 173,537,204, forward strand.
ACGGGAAAAAGTCTTCAATCTTGTATCTTCATAGTCGAGGAGTCCGGAAAAAGGTCATAGTCCGGTCATCCGAACACCCCCTAATCCGGGATTCCCTCACCGCAGGCAGGCAAGTCTGGGGACACCCGTTCCCAGAACTCCAACACTCGCCATTCACATCGTCTCACGGGGCGGCTGTCTGCCACCGAGGAATAGGAGGGGACTGCCCCCCAACCCAATAGTCGGGCAGGTTGTGAAATTTCAGGACGAGCTTAGGGTTGTCAGTATTTGTAGGTTGTGAATTGTGTTTTGTGTTGTGTATTTGAGAGTACTTTCATATATGAATGTCTTTCGAATTTCACATTTGCAGTATTGAGCATATGAAGTATTTTATGAATTCTAGAGATCCATTTTTAGCACTTAAAAATGTAGTTTCATAGGAGTATCAAAATGCGGACAATGTGATTCTCAGAGAAGAAACTGCAAGTTTCAGTTTAAGATAAGAAACTGCAAGTTTAGTTTCCGATAAGAAACTGCAACTTTCAGAGGCAGAGCATTTATATTAACACGGCCTTTTCAAACAGGGTTAACATCATGTTGGAAGTTTTATTCATGGTCAAAAATGAAACCACCAGCCAGTTAACATCATGCTGATCAACATTCATGCATAGCACATCTTCATATGATGCACACTCAAAAAGGTATGCTATTTTCAAAATGCCAACACAATGTCGAGTGTGCGAAAAATAGAGAAAACGAGGGACGAAGTTTTGGCAAGTGTTGGATGTGGTGTGCTTAGATGAAAATTTGGAGATATTTTCCCTGCATCAGGTGGAATCGAACCTGGGCGGAACAACTATGGGGTAGTGTCACTTGGCTGCTGGGCTAGTTCAGTACTTTCGTTACAAATAAGGCATTGCCTCAGGTGGTCCGATCTCCTCCTGCACCTTTGTGCCCTCGCCGCGGCGCTGCTGTCTGCTGTTGTGAACATGCTAAACAAACGAGAGTAATCTGGAGAGGACTGTACATGGAGAGGCGGACAGTCGGGACCCACCAGGCCTATGGCCGTACGCAAGCAAGTGCCTCGTCAGAAAAATACTTCCTCCTCATGCTCTACTGACGTTGGGGCCCACGGGTTTGTCAACATAGTTACATTTTTTTGAGGTGCTTCAATGTAGTTACTATAGGAGATAAATTCACAACAAAGCTTGGGAGTTGGCAGGTATCATTTATTTATCACCGGGGCAGCAAGTATCAGCTGGGTTTTGGGCTGCCCCATCTAGGATTTCGTTTTTAACATGTGCATCCCATGACATGCCGGTTTGTATTTTTTGAGGTCCGTCATGTATCTACTAGCCTATGGACCTCCCGTCCGAGGTTTTATTTTTCCTGAAACATGGGCAGCCCAATTTATGTATTTTTTTGAAGAAAACGTAGAGGCTTGTTCTATTTTTCTATATAAGAATAGGAATGCCTTGGTCCAACTTATGTTTCCCTTCTAACTATATTATATATATTTAAATTATTTTATATGCTATTATATATTATTGTTATTGTCATCATATATTTAACATATACTTACATATGTAAGAAAACAATATCCAACATCTTATTAACTTATAAATATAATTTCTTAACAATAATATCCTGGATTTTTTTGGCAACGAAAATCCTGGTGATTGTGTACAAAAGCTTGATAAGATTTAAGGACGAATGTAATAATAAATCATTGATTATTTAAATATATTTATAACAAAATGCTCAACCCCTATTTATTTTTTGATAACATTGCTGCGCCCAACCCAACATTATAATTAGAATCAGCCCAGCAAAATCCTGTATTTCGAGAAAGTGCAAATGGCCTGCAATTTTTTAGGAAAAAATAAATGGGCGCATGGACGCTACATTATTTTTTCACCCAGCCCAGCAAATGGACTATAATTCTAAAAAAAGAGATCAAATTGACTATAAATTCTGAAAAAATGTGTTGAATACGTGCCACATTTTTGGAGGCTGAAATGTGGGCCAATAGGTCGAAGCCAACGCAAGTCGTTGTCAACTTAGTCCACAAATGATTCTGACATCGTTAGCCGTTGGATTTACATCCAACGACCGACATCCATCTCAATCTCTCGTCTTCTTCCTCCAGCGCTGCTAGGACCACCTACTCACGCCTCCTGCTGCTAGTAGCTCTGTTTAGTATGCTTCGCTATGAAGCGCTACCCCACCGTTGGCCAGGCCATCCCTCCTCCCGTCCTCACCTCATGTTCTTCTCCACCGACTGTCGAACCACACCGCACCAAAACCAGTTAACCCTCGTACACCTCTCTGTCTGTGACTCTACTCCCGCGTCTTATAATCTCCAGCTCGTTGCTGTCCGGGGCCTCGCCGTCGTCCACCACCTTGGATGCGCTCGGCGCGGTGTGGTCAACGTGGTCAACGAACGACATCCATCGGAAGTAGACTGTGCGTGGATAGGCTGACAGCTGGGTCCACAGCCGCACGCAAGGAAATGCCTCCTTATTACGTGCAAATTAATGATTCCACCACCTGACAGCTAGGACCCACTGAAAGGGGCTCTGTATTTCTCGAAAAAATGTTCCCCCCCGCTGACAGGTCAGACCCACCAGCTATATCTTCGCACGCAAGGAAGTGCCTCCTTATTACGCACAAAAAATGAATACCCCCTGCTAGCTAGGACCCACCATAGTAGGAGGCTGACTTGTGGGCTTACTAAGTTGACGGGGACAGAGGGCTTTGTCAACTTAGTTAATATGAAGGATTCTAGCTCCTGTGACCATACGATGTCCACCGTAATGCTTCTTCAACCTTTGGTCTTCTTGCTCCAGTTGCCCAAACCAGCGCCGGTCATACCGCGTGCTGCTGCCTCCCGTGGCCGGCTATGATACCGTGGAGGCCTCACCGCCCCCTACTACTCCTACCGCTGGTCAGGCCATCCCTCTACTCACCCACACCCCCTGTTATTCTGTCGCGACAACAGCCTCACATCGCAGCCAAACCAGTGAACCCTCGTACTCCTCTCCGCGTGGGCATCCACTGCCGCGTCTTCCCCGGCTCCGCGTCGTCCCCTTTCTAGGCCTCTCCGTCATCCACCGCCCTGGTGCTCTCAGCGCGGCGTGGTCAACGTGGTTAAGGAACGACTTCCATCGAAAGAGTACTTTACATGGAGAGGCTAACAGCTGGGTCCACGGCCGCAATAAGGAAGTGCCTCCTTATTATGCAAAAATAATTATTCCTCCACCTGACAGCAGGGACCCACCGGACGGGCCACCGCATTTCACAAAAAAACGTTTCCCCCTGACTGCTGGGACCCACCAGCTACATCTTCGCACGCAAGGAAGTGCCTGACAGTCAGGACCCACTTGGTCGAAGCGTACGTAGCGTTGTCATTCTGGTTGCAAACGTGTATGTACATACGATCGGTCTATCTGTAGGCTGCAGCACTGAACCGTGGCCGTGTAAGGAAGGGCATGTGTCATAGTAGAGGCGCGCATGTAGCATGTACACACGGGCGGGGTCTCGAATGCCTACTCGCGCATACGTACGGCCAGGGCTCGTGTACATGGCTGGGTCTGAACAGAGAAGCTACGCCATCGTCATGTTCATGGGGAGGCAATGGAATGCGTCGTGTTTGTGGGGAGGCAACGAAATACGTCGTGTTCATCGGGAGCCAACTGGCTTGGACGGAACAGCCGATGAAAACGAGGCCTGGTGTACCGCAGAACGGAGGAAACGACCTTGTGTTCAACCGGCCATGGTCGAAACAGGATCCTGTTCATCGGGAGGGATCTAGCGTACTGCAAAATAGAGGAAACGAACCTCTTACGATCGAAACAGGGTCCTGTTGATCGGGATGGGTGTGGCGAACCGCAGAACGGAGGAAACGGACTTGTGTTGGAGCGCTACAGTCAAAATGGGGGTCTTGTTCATCGGGAGGGGTGTGGCGTACCGCAAAACAGGACTCCACGGGATACTATTCATCTCCACAATTGACCTCATCCAGCCTCCACGGGCTACTGTTCATCCACCGTTGACCTCCTCCAGCCTCCACCTGGAATTTTTCATCCATGGGCTCCTGTTCATCCAACCTCCACCACGCGCTCGTCCATCGGCTGTTGTTCAACCAGCCCCCTCCACGGGTCCTGTTCAACCACCCCTCCATGGGCTACTATTCAATGCTACGTCCTGAGCTTGCGTTGGTTTTCCTTGAAGAGGAAAGGGTGATTGTCGATGTTCTGGGAATGGGGGTCCCCAGACTTTCCTGCTTGCGGCCTACGGCGTGGCTCAAGTGGTGGCCTAGTATGGCCCATCTTCATAAACTCAAGCTCAAGACCCTCGCGAGGGGCCAAGCCTCACGGGGCGGACGATGTAAGGCTTCCTCAGGAACGGCCTCACCAGGCAGGCTCGCCAGGAGGTGGAGAGATCAAGGCAGGGGTACCTCACGAGGTGCTCGTGACGCAAGCCATGACGATCGAGACTAGGCGGGTGCCAGCCTGCACAGTGTCCTTGTTTCCTCTTTGGTGCAAAGGGGGCAAGCGCAGGTGCGGAGTACCGAGGCATCAAGCAAAGGTTACCATTTTAGTGCAACAAGACCAAGACCAGCAGAGCAGCAGGATGGAGGTCACCATGGAGCCCAAGACGGCATCATCTCCAGTGCCTTTGGCAGCCAAAGACCAACTTTAGTCAGGATAACATGTACTAGATGTTCCCCATGAAAATGGTCGTTGTTGGCTCCCTTCTCGCTCAATATTTGGGAAGAGGACCAGGGCCTCTATATATAGAGATAGCCACCACAGTATAGGGACATCTCATCTGGATCTCACACAGAGCTGACAGATACGGGGCAATTCCTCTCCAAGCACACCACCACAAGAACACGTCTCGCGAGGCTGTTCTTCCCTTGTACTGTTCCTCATCAGCCGCTGAGGCAATCCACCACACCACAGACTGGATTAGGGTATTACACCACAACGGTGGCCCGAACCAGTATAAACCTTGAGTCCCTTGTGTTGTTCATCATGTAGCTTAGATTCATAGTGCGGCGTTAGGACGTGGATCGGTAGGGGGAAGATCTTCGAACCTTAAGGGTTTTGCCGGAACCCGATATCCGACATTTGGCGCTCCGGGTAGGGGTGCGTCGAAGCTCTCCCTTCCGCCCGCTCCGGCTGCCGACGCCGGCACTGGGGCCAGGGGGCTCCAAGCCTTGGTTCCCGCCTTGCGACAGGTGCAGTGGCCGAACAAGTTCAAGCCAGAGATGCCGCCGCGCTACGACGGCGCGACAGATCCGCTAGCTTTCCTACTGGAGTATGAGGAGGCCGTCCTCAAGGCCGGGGGCGATGACAGGGTCATGGCTAACTGGCTTCCCATGGCCCTCACCGGCGTCCCGCGCATGTGGCTGCTCCACCTGCCAGTGGCTTCAGTGGCTTCCTGGGAGGAGCTGCGCAACCTCTTCGTCACCCATTATGTTGCGCTGGCGCCCCCGGCCATCGCAGCTCTCTTGGGCGGCTCGCAAGTGCCATCCTCGAGCCGCCACGTCAAGCCGTTCGTCCTCCAGATCAGCGCCGCCCTCACGCGCCGCGAAGCCCCTCCGGGTTGGGTGGCAGCCCAGGACGACTTGACCTTCAGCTTGGACGATCACCCCATCAACACCGCCAGCTCGGGTACGCTCCCGATGCTGTGCACCCCCACAATCTGCCAGGTGGCCGTCACTAGGACCCTCATCAACGGCGGTGCTAGCCTCAACATGCTCTCGGTGGAGGCCTTCAGCCTCCTCCACATGTCCCTAGAGCGACTCCGACCCAGCAAGTCCTTCTTGGGCGTCGGAGGCAGTTCCACCGGCTACCTGGGGAAGATCCCCCTCCCAGTGACCTTTGGCACCCACGACAACTTCCGCACGGAGCTGGTCGACTTCGACATCGCCCCCATCACTACAAAAAAATACACTTCCGTGATGATATGTTTATCACAGTAGGTCGCATTTTTTGTCATGCATGTACATCCATGACGATTTTATGACAGAATCAAGATAGTCATACCTATGCTGTCGTAGAAGTGTTCCATGACATTACCAAAATTATCATCACGGAAGTGTCCACTTCCATGACGATAAATCGCATGTCACATAAGTGCTTTCGTCAAGGGTGACTGACACGTGGCATCCACCATAACGGAATGCCGTTAAGCTATCGGGTCAGGTTTTGGATCCGATAACCTGTTAACAGCCCCAACCAATGGGGATTTTCCACGTGTAAAACCATCATTGGCTGGAGGAAACATGTGTCGGCTCACCTTGGGACACATGTCATCCACTCATTGGATTGAGGGAACCTATGATACGGCGACACGTGGCACGACCCAACAGAGGCCCATTCCTGTGAAAAGGCTGGCCCGTTTGACTTGGTCAAAAGCTGGCGGGACGGCCCACGGAAAGCCTGCTAACGGCTTGTTCGCATATAGCCCATTTACAGCCCGCTAACCCAGGGCCTGTTACGCCCTATCCGAATTAGGCCCAGTAGCATCATCTGGGCCGTCCAATATGATTCCAGCCCGTTTTAACTTCCGGCCCATGTGTGGCCCATGACTTCTTTCGGCCCATATGAGGCCCTTTGTAACTCTTGGCCCATTAACGGCCCGTGGTGAAACTGGCCCGTAATGAACAGTGTATCACTTTATACCCATTAACGGCCCGTTATTCTATTGGGCCGTTTCTAGCCCAAGTTATCTTTCGACCTTCTCTGGGCCCATTGATTCTTGGGCTCATTTGCAGCATTCGGTTACATACGGCCCGTTACTGTCATTTTCTGCTTGTGGACCAAATTCAGCCCGTCATTATAGTCGGCCCGTTAATACGTTGGGCCGTTTTCAGGTAAAAAAAACCATTGGGTTGTTTTCATAGAGTTATCAAATACGGTCTATTAACGGCCTGTTATGGTCCACGAATTGTACGGCCCATGATTGGTGAAATGATGATACGCCCCGTAGAAGGCCCATGGATCTACGGCCCGTATGAGGCCCATGGATCTACGGCCCGTAGAAGGCCCATGGACCCTATGACCCGTAGAAGGCCCATGGACCCTAAGGCCCGTATAGAAGGCCAATGGATCCTACGACCCGTATAGAAGGCTAATGGATCCTACGTCCGGAAGAAGGCCCATGGACCATACGGCCTTCAGGAGGCCCATGGTTACAACAGTCCGTGTGTTGCCATGATTATTTTGGCCTAGTTACCAAAAATAGGCTATTGTGGCCACTAGAAAAACACAGAAAAAGAACTGAAGTGACTACAAGCAAACAACTAAACAAGACAATAATGAAATAAATAGTCAAGCAATTAACGCTAGCCTATTACCGCTATTACACATATTACATCCACTGGGCATCAAAGTTCGCCACCAGTGCAAATATAGGGAACAAAGCAGCATATTACATACACTGGCCGTCAAAATTGGCCACCAGTGCAAATAAACGCGGCAGCCAAACAAGAGCATAACTGAAACAACTTCAGAAGAGCTCAAGAAATGTTATCCTGGGTATCCACCATGCTGGCAATAAGCTTAGCAAGCTGATTAGCTTTGTCCTGTTTGGTGCTAAAATCCTCCAACGCTTGCTGTTGCACGAGAAAGTATGCATCTGACTGCTCCAGGGACTTCCGCAGTCCTTTCGCTTCTTGTCGCAGCACAGCTGATCGATGTCTTTCAACTTGTAGTTGAGACTCAAGAAACCGATCTGATTTAGACAGTGAGTTTGAATAGCTTGTGCAAGCGGTAGTGGCCAATAACTCGAACACTAAACCAAGACAGGACTTTGGGGTTGTCTCGCTGTCTTCAAGATAGTCTTCCTTAGCTGTTTTATCAGCTTTGTTGGAGAGCAACAAGGATGTGTCACTATCTTGAACCTTATCTGCATTACTTCCTTTACCATTGCTTAATAAGGCACTCTTCCCCAATATTCTGTCAGCATTCTAAAAGAAGAAACAAGCAGACACATAACAAGTTTAGCATGTACTAGTATATGAAACTCATTTCGGTGAACCAGTTCATTAGTAAGGTGGACAGGATTAAACTACCAATTCTTCTATTGCCAAGTACTAGTACATAATAAAAGCATCAAACAAACATATATCTATGTCCTATGGTCACTGCATTGTCTTGCCAAATCAAAATAGAGACACGGTTCAAATCATATCAGTTCAAGACAAAGCAGCAGCGAAAGAATACAAAGCGTGGGAAACTACACGGCACAACAAGATTTCAGATGGGTACCACGGGTCTACATGTACAACAACACTATTGGCTCTGTTGTGATGCTAGTAATGTGCATGATATGAAAGTCAACTGTATACACAATTGAAATTGAAATCAAAAGAGCTATTGATAAGAGCAAACCTGTTAAAGAAACATGCGTGAACATACCTGCTGTGACATTGGAGTTTAGATTGGATCCTTTAATTTAAAATAAGTTTGTATCAGTAAATATAGTGATACAAGAGCAAAGCAATCATAGTTAAAAAAGGCACGCCTAAGCGAGCGCTTAAGGGCGCCTAGGCTCTAGGCGTTGGCAAAACGCATTGCGCATAACTACGCTTAATCTGTGCATAACTGCGCATAAGCATGCGCTTTGGTCAGTAAAGCGCAAGGCGGTGGCAAAATGCACAATTAACGCGTAGCGCTTTTTTGAACTATGATAGCAATGGAATCTTAAATTACAACAATTGTTCTTCAGGTTTAGGCACTTGTTCTACATGAACAGAGTACAGTAAGACGCAAAAATATAATACTTAAAAATAGAAAATGAGCTCATAGACCTTACAGCATTCTTGGTTCGGGACTAGTACAGAACAAGGCGTTCCCAGTCATCGTCCAGTAAATGTGTCTCAGGAGAACGTAAGGGAATTTGATGAGTTTCTTTGCCGGTGAAGTACGTTTTCTTCAGGTAATTCCGATACTGCCACTAAGCATTCTTGAAGATAGCAGGGGTATTAGCATAGGTTACCTCATCCTGAGTTTCCAAATCGGTCCTTCTCTATAGATAAAAATGAAAAAATTTGTTGTATTATAACCATCATGGAGGTAGGATGTATGGGACGAAGCAAAGTAATTGCCATGAATAACATTACTTACACATAACTCCTGGACAAACACCTGCAACTGGCATTTTCCTTCATCTTCAGCATAATATTTCCAAGATGGGAAGATACGCACATACGATTTAACAACATCAAATATGATAGATGCTAAACTACGACTAGCTGGTTGTGCTTCCTCCACGGGAATAGGCGTACTAACTGGTGGAGTTGGGGTTCGCCGTGATAGTACTGGCCCTTTGGGCACTGGAGCTGCCTTACTAACTGCTCTTGTTTAGGAGCTCTGTGGTGGAGATGGTGTTGTGTCAACAGGAACTGGGTTACTATGGGCTGGGGTTGGGGTTAGATTGGGTGAAGCTGGTTCTCTGTCCATCACAGTAGGGGTACAATCTGCGAGAGTTTGGGTTATGTGTGGTAGGGCTGGTTCTTGTGCATGTACAACCGGGGTGCTATCTCCACCAAGAGGTAGCACTATTTTATTTGAATACCGTGTTTTTATTCCGCTAGATACTAGCATCACCCGCTCCAATTCAAATGGCTGATAAACAGGAAACATAGTTGAATGTACAGACATTGTATGAGAGACAGATGAAATAGATAGTGTGGAAAAAAGAGGGCATGAAATAGTTGACATGTATATTGTTTAACTAAAACGGATAGCATGACATAATTTCACATATATGATGTCTATCTAAACTGGATAGCATAACATAACATAATTCAAAGATATGATGAATAACTAAACAGGATCGCATGACATAATTCACCTACATGTTATCTAAGTAATCAGGATCGCATCATTTAATTCACATATGTGATTTATATGCTAAACAGAGGGCATTCGATATGATGTCTGAACTAAGAACATGGTGTTGAATATTGTGTATATGATGTCTAAATTATGCAATGCAAGACACCGTATGCATGATATGTGCAGTATAACTGTGCCAAGTTAGAGCATACACCTCAGTGGGGGAATAGGACTAGTCATCTGTCTATGAATCCATCTCCGAGGAGCTATTGGGACCCAAGAAGAGATCTGCTTCGACAGGTACCATTGTCTGCTCTGAAGGCCTTGTTTTCACTCCAGATTTTTCCATCTCCCACCCAAATGGCTGATTCACAGGAAGAGTAGTTTAATGTACAAACATTGTCAACAAATGGAAATGTAATGAAGAAAAGGATGGGCAAGATATCATTCAAATATATGATGCCTGTTTAAACAAGATGGCGTTGCACATTTCACATATATTATGGCCGGCTAAAAGACATGAGACTGCATAATTCCCATATATGATATAGAAACTAAATAGGTGGCATTACAGAACATGTCTAAACTAAGCAGATGACATATATTATATCAAAAGTAGGCACTTCAAGGCAACATATGCATGATATGACTAACATCATCATGCCAAGGTAGAGCAAACACCTTGGGGGGGGGGGTAAATAGGAGTGGTCAGCGGCGTCTGAATCCCTCTCAGAACAAATATCTTCCTCTGGATTACAATCTGGAGAGGGGTGGGGAGGGTTTGCCATTGAACCCACCATGGAGCGATGTCTGCATGTGTAGCGACCCGACCCGAATGGGTCAAGTCTCTGTGCTTAAGTGTCATCCCTGGATCGGTATGCTGACACACACGGTACTCGAGGATTTATAACAGAGGTAAATCACATGTATAAAGTAACGTAAATACTATTACCTCAATCCAAAATAGCAGAAGCAACAAGGTTGTGGATTCCCATCAACACCAACGGCAAAGTTGAGTGTAGAAATCGTAACCCTAACGTATCACTTACTCGTTGTCTGAAAAGTCTGCAACATGAAAAGTTGCAGCCCGAAAACGGGTCAGCACATGGAATATGCTGGTAATGTAACACATAGAGAGTAATGAAGGAATAAGCCTATACTACATGCATATATGGCTGGTGGAAAAGCTCTATGGTTATAAGGTTTTGCGTAAAGCCAATTTTTCCCTACTGCAAAGGAATAAATTTATTTAACTATCATGGTGGTTGTTGAACATTGAGGTTGACAACATTCTCAATCCCAATTAAAGTACTCATTAACAACCCAACAATATTAAATTTAGAGTAACATGATGAGATTCACATGATATCCAAGTACTAGATACTCAAGATGTCCATAACCGGGGACACGACTAACCATGATTAGTTTATACACTCTGCAGAGGTTTGCGCACTTTTCCCCACAAGACTCGATCTCCTCCGTTAGATTTCTCGCACTACATGATGTTTGAGAAATGGATGATCGAGACATAGTCTTTCAGAAGCACTAGCACCTTACATGTGGGTAGACCGGTTCACCTACTTTCCCCTACATCTGCTAGTCTACCCGTAAGAGTTCGCACAACTTAATCAACTATGCCAGAGCCCATAATGGCTTGTGGCTGCACACGGAAGTTTCTAGTTTGAATAATCTCATGATCCCTTTGAGCCTAGGTGGAAGTCCGAAGAAATATAGGCAAGTCCTGATAGAAACCAGGTGCCTCAATCCACCCAGATGTGTGTTTAAGTTGCCACCTTAAATAAACCATTAAATAACAATCTCACATCTGTCATGGATACACTCACCCAATCCACGTCTACTAGCATAGCACGGCATAATAAGCAAACGTATAAGTAACTCCCAAGGGTGTGATAATAAAACAGGTAATAGGTACTACCTCAATCTACTTCCCCAAACCCTCAATTTAATTAGATCCTAATCATGCAATGTTTGAGGATAGATCTAATGCATAAAAACTGGGTAGTAGAAAAGGTATGGTCAAAGTGTTACTTTCCTGCAATGTTGACGAAGATGGTATGCACTCAAAACTCTTCATAGTTCTACTCGTCACACTCTGGTCAATCTATCATAATCAAGCAATAGTAACCACACATAAGCAATCACTCAAAAGATCGGAAAGAACAGAAAAAAACTATTCGGAAAACATCAAACCAAGCAAATAACTCTTGCAACATAAAACAATTTCTAACAGTACCAAATTTATGTGAATTTGGCCTTATCAGAAAGTTTATGTTAAGAGCTTTAATTTGCAAAAATAATCAACTAAATCGGAGTTACGAAACTCAAGTTATGATCAAACGAAGTTCAAATTCAAATCAGATCTAATTCAAATTTTAAACTTTCAAAAACATGTTTGAGTTGGATTACTGGATAGAGGAGATCATAACGAAGAAGTGGGCGTTCGTTTCGTTGGATTTGGACTAACGAGTAAAAAGTAGTGGTCGTTTGAAAAACAGGGACTAATCTGTAAAAGAAATTCTACTAATAGGTCCCTGGACAGAAAATAACAGAAAAAGAAAAAGTCTAAATAACGAACGTTCATTTACTATACCTAACCAGCGGACGTTCTCTAAATAAAAACAAAACACTTCGGGGAAAAAATATCGAACGATCTGGATCGTTGGATCCAGATCTGACGGTGAGGAGGGGCGACGGCTGTTACCGCGACGGCGGGTCGTCGGCGGCGAGGAAAAAGACGGCGGCGGCGGCTCGGCGATGAACGGGGCGACGGCTCCGGGCGCCGGCGGCGCCGGCGGAGTAGATGGGGAGGAGCGGCTCGGCGAGTCGAGACCGAAGGGGGTGGGGGCGTCGGGCGTAGGCGGCGGTGGAGCGAGGCGCAACGACGGCGGATCTCGTCGGGGCGGGAGCTCCGGCAAGGGCGGCAGCGATGGCTCGGGGAGGAGAGGAACGGGGCCCGGGGCTCCGGTATTTAAGGGGGCCAGGGGGCAAGGTGGCGTGGGGGAGGGGGCAGAGGAGGCGGCGGCGGGAGGCCGGGCGGCGTACGGCGACGGCGGCATGGCGGCTCGGGACTCTGTTCCGAGCTCGGGGACGAGCGGCGCGGCTGGGCTGGCTGGGCCATGGCCTGGCTGGCTAGCTGGGCCGGCCCAGTCGGCGGAAGTTTTTTTTTTTAAAATGAAACAGACAAATAAAAAATAAAAATAAAAGAAATAAAAATATATTATATAGGCATATAATATTTCAAAATTTCCAGAAAAAGATTTCCTACAACATGAACATTAGTCTAAAGTGAAATAAAATACACACAAATTCAAATAAAGCTAATAGTGCTTCTGCTCTAATAAAATCCACTAAAAAATCATTTTAAAAATACCAAAATGACTTCAAATTAATTTCTCTCCAATTTTCTGATGTAGGCAATCATGTTACCCTATTTTCGGTATATTTTATTTTTGGAGAAGAATAATTTGAATAAAACTCAAATAACTCCAAACTGAAAATAAATTCAAAAGAACTTTGAATTTAATTCATTGAAACTCCCAACTCATATTTCATATGTTTTGAAGAAGTCATTTTATCTTCGCTTGTGAAAATCATTGAGTTGCATAAAGTTTCAGAATTGGAAATATTCTCAAATGAAATTCAAATATTTTCAACACCCCTTGTCACTTAAATAAATGGAAGAAGTCATGTCATCTTCTCTCCAGGGTTTTGTGATGAAAAGAATTTGAATTTCAGAAGATCATAAAAGCAAAAATGAAAGTTTGGAAAGTCCTTTTATTCCCTCTCATTTAACTTTCAAAAAGTTTCAAATTCACTCATTTTCAGTCAATCAATCGAACAATCAATCAAAACTATCTATTTGTTTATAACATTCCAAAATTTAGAATTTTGGGATGTTACAAACTACCACCCTTAAAATGAATCTCGTCCTCGAGATTCGGAGAGGCTAGAAAGAAATAGGTTAGGTTTGGGGTCTTCTAAAAAATCCAGCAATCGTCTATGGGTCTCGGGTGCTACCACCCTTAGAAGCATGGTTATGGTTCCATCAAAACTCAGATACTCCATCCTTATTCTTGACAGTGTCGGTCTTCTCAAATCTTAAGGATAATTCCTTCTCTGGGCTCTTTCGGTAGTGGCATAACCTTTTCCTCAATTCTTCTGTCCTTTTATCTTGGTACAGTTATTCCGAGACTGGGTCTTCTTAGCTGACGGTTCTGGCGCCATTACTAAACAATTATCGATATCTCATGGTGGTCAACCATTTATGGTTTGTCCTGCAGGAAATGGGTCTGGGTTGATCCTCACCGTATATCCTACGATTGGCAACAGCTACCTTGTACAAGGGAAAATACTTATACCATTCTAAGGTTCAAACAAGGATTTGATCATCGTCTCTCTACTATAGGTAAGTCAATCAGATTTACCATCCCATATAGCAAGGCGAACAATAAGAGTAAGTCGGTATGGTGATCAATCCATCCCGCACCCAAATCATTACCTTGTACATGGTTTAGCGAATCTCGCACTCTAACACTCGGTCATCCTCACAAGCATTGCAGAATTTCTCTTGTCGATGAACCAAGTTCGGAAAATCCAATTATTCTACAAGCCAAACAAACATCTATCGTTCCTTAACAACTCTCAGGTTTTGCGTAAACTCCTATAAGATCGTCTGTTGATAAAATCGTAACTTCTTCCAGGGTTTTTCCTTCAGCAAGGGTGTGCTTGCTTCTTGGCAGGTCCTGGGGCCTGTGGGTTATGGCCCAACTCATCACTTGCAAACCTTGAACACATCCTCGGGGCAACTGATCATTATTCCAACATCCAACTCCCTAGCATCCTAGCATACTAAAAATCCATCCAATTGTATTGTCTCCCTTCCTTCTATTGGCACCAAACTAGGACATGATTACTCAGACTCATCATGGAATTTCCATTGATCCATATTTCCAACATCACACCTCCTTTATATCCAATAGTAATTCATCTCTTCATCCTCATGGGGATATCCCACATACCGAGATAAAAACTTATACTTATGAAGTTCATACTCCTCTTCGTGGAACATCATTATCCTTTCCAAGGTCAAGCGTCCTTTCAAGAGAATATTGGCCATCTCTGCATGGCACTTCTTCAACTGGGAAATGTGAAACACCTCATGAACTCCTGACAGTCCTTCGGGTGACTCCAACTTGTTGTCCACTTCTCCCATATGCTCCAAAACTCGATATGGTCCTACAAGTCTCGGGGCTAACTTTCCCTTAACTCCAAATCATTTAACTCCTCACAGAGGTGGCACACAAAGATATGCTCTGTCTCCAATTTCATAGACTACCTCCTTGCGTTTTTGAGTCTGCATAACTCTTCTGCCTAGACTGAGCTACCTTCAGTTTATCTCGAATCAACTTAACATTCTCTTCTGACATCCTTGTTCACATTTGGTCCAAACAACTGACGGTCTCCAACTTCATCCCACATCAACGGTGTTTGGCTCCTTCTCCCATACAAAGCTTAAAAAGGGGCCATCTTCAAACTAGCTTGGTAACTTGTTATTCTATGAGAACTCCCCGTAGGGTAGATTATCATCACTACTAGATCCATAATCTAGCACACACGCTCTCAACATGTCCTCCAGAATCTGATTGACTCTCTTGATTTATCCATCTGTCTGCGGATGAAAGGCTGTACTGAACTCTAGCCTAGTACCCAAAGTGTGGCGCAACTGATTCCAAAACTTTGGGGTAAACTGTGTTCCTCTACGATGGTCCTTGGAACTCCATGCAGACATACGATCCTTGTCAAATATATCTTGGCCAACTTTGCACTTGTATAGGTGGTTTTCACTAGGATAAAGTGAGCCACTTTGGTCAAGCGAATCAACTACTACCTAGATAGAATCATATCTCGATCGGGTTCTGGGAAATCCGGTAATGAATTCCATGCCAAGCTTGTCCCACTTCCATTCGGGTATCGGCATAGGCTGTAGTAATCCTGCTGGCTTCTGATGTTCTGCTTTTACTCTCTGGCATACATCACCTATGACTACATACTCCGTAATATCCTTCTTCATACCAGCCCACCAGAAACACTCCTTCAAATCCAAATACATCTTGGTGTTTCCAGGGTGAATCGAGTATGGTGAGTCATGAGCCTCCTGAAGTATTAACTTCCTGATCTTTGCATTATTAGGCACATATACACTATCCTCAAACCATAAGGTGTCATGCTCATCCTTACAAAAACCTTCAGCCTTTCCTTTACTCATCCTCTCTTTTACCTTAGCAATCTCTTTGTCATCCTTCTGAGCTTGACGGATCTTTCCCAACAATGTAGACTGAACTTCCATTGCTGCAACGAAACCTTTGGGAACAATCTCCAATCAAAGTTCCCTGAAAATCCTCAGCTAACTCCTTTGGTAATTCTCTGCTTATGAGGGTATTCGTCCTTGTTTTCTTTATGGTTGTATCCTATTTCTCCACAAAGCTTGTATGCACAAGGTTTCTTCATATCCTTTCCATAAGGCCTCAATTTCTGGGTCACTAGCCAAGACTTTAACATAGTCCACTTAAATTCTTTCCAAGTGGTTACTCTTTGCCATCCATTGATGGTTTGGTACATCCTCCACCAAGTAGTAGCACCTCTTTCAAAGAACTGAAGAGCATGCTGGGTCATATCCTTTCCGACTATAGTGTTATTCTCCATGCGACCCTCCATGTTCTGAATCCATTGGTCTGTCCCCAATTGACTCATCGGTCCAGACAATACAAGCTCATCTCCATTCTTCCTCTAACGGGTCCATGGGTTTGGGGTGGGATAAGAGAGATCAAGAGGGATGCACACAATACAAACAAAAGTTTTGAAAAGACAGATTTTATTGTGGCTGTCGGAAAAACATTAAACAAATGACAGCTCACAATCGTCGCATCTAACGCAAGTATATATACAGGGGTTTGGTCTTCTAAAGGTCAATAGATCTCAATGTCATCAACTCTTCAAGTCTTGGTCATGTCTCCGATGGCTTCTTCTGATCATGCTTGTCCTTCTCAAGTTCCTATGCCAGATCTCTGTTGACGCGAAGTCTCTAGTGACATCCTTTAATATTTCTGGAGTTGCATTCCAAACTTCTGGTTTCAACTTCCTTGACATGAACCATGATCCTACTGTCCTTCAGTCCTGACGAATCTTTGATGTCTCAAGGTTTTGCTCCTCTAGCTTGGCTACTTTCAGCTTCTGGGTCCTGAGTTCTTCATGAATTGCCTCCTTGTCAAATACTGCTTCTTGTAGGTCCATCTTAACTTCTTGATGTAACACTCCAGATCCTGGGGATACACCGGCTAAGGTTAAAACTTCATCTTGCTGATAGGTGCTCCATCAGCCTTCTTATATCCAATCCTTCCATGCATATGCATGCTTAACTCAGCACGGTGGCAATAGCATAAACGGGCGATAACACCATGGTTAGCTGTGTTTTTGCTCTTGTCATTTCCATGAGCTATCATTCCATAGTTGATATCTCCTGCCTTAGGGTTTTCCTGACAAAACTTTGAGTTTCTAACTCTCCATGTTCCGGTCTTACTCCAATACACCTTGATCTCGGGTATTGATAACTTCCATAGTCTGTCAAATTCCATAAGCGTAACCTTCCTAGGTCATAAAAATCTGGGAATTCTTCAGAGCCTTCAAAATCTCCTAGTCTTCGGAGTCATCAATAGTTGTAGTTTCCATTTACACGGTAAAATCCTCTTCATTCCAAATGGTCTTAGTTGTCCGATATCTTGTCTCCTTGGAGTGGTCTCATCGGTCGAATCTTCAAGTGGTCAACAGGGAAAAGGGGTATGGTCTCGCTAAAAGGGGATATTTGAATAAGCTCAGAAGAGGAGAGAGGTAAAAGATCTTTTTGAAAAAGAAGTTGTAGAGAAAAATCTTTCCTATGGGCTTGTCAGTTTCTAGGGTCACGTCCTATAGTCAACATGTGCTCTGATACCATCTTGTAGCGACCCGACCCGAATGGGTCAAGTCTCTGTGCTTAAGTGTCATCCCTGGATTGGTATGCTGACACACACAGTACTCGAGGATTTATAACAGAGGTAAATCACATGTATAAAGTAACATAAATACTATTACCTCAATCCAAAATAGCGGAAGCAACAAGGTTGTGGATTCCCATCAACACCAACGGCAAAGTTGAGTGTAGAAATCATAACCCTAACGTATCACTTACTCGTCGTCTGAAAAGTCTGCAACATGAAAAGTTGCAGCCCGAAAACGGGTCAGCACATGGAATATGCTGGCAATGTAACACATAGAGAGTAATGAAGGAATAAGCCTATACTACATGCATATATGGCTGGTGGAAAAGCTCTATGGTTATAAGGTTTTGCGTAAAGCCAATTTTTCCCTACTGCAAAGGAATAAATTTATTTAACTATCATGGTGGTTGTTGAACATTGAGAATGGTTGACAGCATTCTCAATCCCAATTAAAAGTACTCATTAACAACTCAACAATATTAAATTTAGAGTAACATGATGAGATTCACATGATATCCAAGTACTAGATACTCAAGATGTCCATAACCGGGGACACGGCTAACCATGATTAGTTTATACACTCTGCAGAGGTTTGCGCACTTTTCCCCACAAGACTCGATCTCCTCCGTTAGATTTCTGGCACTACATGATGTTTGAGAAACGGATGATCGAGACATAGTCTTTCAGAAGCACTAGCACCTTACATGTGGGTAGACCGGTTCACCTACTTTCCCCTACATCTGCTAGTCTACCCGTAAGAGTTCGCACAACTTAATCAACTATGCCAGAGCCCATAATGGCTTGTGGCTGCACATGGAAGTTTCTAGTTTGAATAATCTCATGATCCCTTTGAGCCTAAGTGGCAGTCCGAAGAAATACAGGCAAGTCCTGATAGAAACCAGGTGCCTCAATCCACCCAGATGTGTGTTTAAGTTGCCACCTTAAAGAAACCATTAAATAACAATCTCACATCTGTCATGGATACACTCACCCAATCCACGTCTACTAGCATAGCATGGCATAATAAGAAAACGTAGAAGTAACTCCCAAGGGTTTGATAATAAAACAGGTAATAGGTACTACCTCAATCTACTTCCCCAGACCCTCAATTTAATTAGATCCTAATCATGCATTGTTTGAGGCTAGATCTAATGCATAAAAACTGGGTAGTAGAAAAGGTATGGTCAAAGTGTTACTTGCCTGCAATGTTGACGAAGATGGTACACACTCAAAAATCTTGATAGTTCTACTCGTCACACTCCGGTCAATCTATCGTAATCAAGCAATAGTAACCACACATAAGCACTCACTCAAAAGATCGGAAAGAATAGAAAAAAACATCAAACCAAGCAAATAACTCTTGCAAGATAAAACAATTTCTAATAGTACCAAAATTATGTGAATTTGGCCTTATCAGAAAGTTTATGTTAAGAGCTTTAATTTGCAAAAAGAATCAACTAAATCGGAGTTACGAAACTCAAGTTATGATCAAACGAAGTTCAAATTCAAATCAGATCTAATTCAAATTTTAAACTTTCAAAAACATGTTTGAGTTGGATTACTGGATAGAGGAGATCATAAGAAAGAAGTGGGCATTTGTTTCCTTGGATTTGGACTAACGAGTAAAAAGTAGTGGTCGTTTGAAAAACAGGGACTAATCTGTAAAAGAAGTTCTACTAATAGGTCCCTGGACAGAAAATAACAGAAAAAGAAAAAGTCTAAATAACGAACGTTCGTTTCCTATACCTAACCAGCGAACGCTCTCTAAATAAAAACAAAACACTTCGGGGAAAAAATATCGAACGATTTGGATCGTTGGATCCAGATCTGACAGTGAGGAGGGGCGACGGCGGTTACCGCGACGGCGGGTCGTCGGCGGCGAGGAAAAAGACGGCGGTGGCAGCTCGGCGATGAACGGGGCGACGGCTCCAGGCGTCGGCGGTGCCGGTGGAGTAGATGGGGAGGAGCAGCTCGGCTCGGCGAGTCCGAAGGGGGTGGGGGCGTCGGGCGTAGGCGGCGGTGGAGCGAGGCGCAACGGCGGCGGATCTCGTCGGGGCGGGAGCTCCGGCGAGGGCGGCGGTGATGGCTCGGGGAGGAGAGGAACGGGGCCCGGGCTCCGGTATTTAAGGGGGCCAGGGGGGCAAGGTGGCATGGGGGAGGGGGCAGAGGAGGCGGCGGCGGGAGGCCGAGCGGCGTACGGCAACGGCGGCGTGGTGGCTCGGGACTCTGTCCCGAGCTCGGGGACGAGCGGCGCGGCTGGGCTGGCTGGGCCGTGGCCTGGCTGGCTATCTAGGCCGGCCCAGTCGGCGGAAGTTTTTTTTTAAAATAAAACAGACAAATAAAAAATAAAAATAAAAGAAATAAAAATATATTATATAGGCATATAATATTTCAAAATTTGCAGAAAAAGATTTCCTACAACATGAACATTAGTCTAAATTCAAATAAAATACACACAAGTTCAAATAAAGCAAATAGTGCTTCTGCTCTAATAAAATCCACTAAAAAATCATTTTAAAAATACCAAAATGACTTCAAATTAATTTCTCTCCAATTTTCTGATGTAGGCAATCATGTTACCCTATTTTCGGTATATTTTATTTTTGGAGAAGAATAATTTGAATAAAACTCAAATAAGTCCAAACTGAAAATAAATTCAAAAGAACTTTGAATTTAATTCTTTGAAACTCCCAACTCATATTTCATATGTTTTGAAGAAGTCATTTTATCTTCGCTCGTGAAAATCATTGAGTTGCATAAAGTTTCAGAATTGGAAATATTCTCAAATGAAATTCAAATATTTTCAACACCCCTTGTCATTTAAATAAATGGAAGAAGTCATGTCATCTTCTCTCCAAGGTTTTGTGATGAAAAGAATTTGAATTTCAGAAGATCATAAAAGCAAAAATGAAAGTTTGGAAAGTCCTTTTATTCCCTCTCATTTAACTTTCAAAAAGTTTCAAATTCACTCATTTTCAGTCAATGAATCAAATAATCAATCAAAACTATCTATTTGTTTATAACATTCCAAAATTTAGAATTTTGGGATGTTACAGCATGACATTGTATTGCCGCGCAAAACTCTTCTCTTTTTCTCTACATGTTCGGCATGACTGTGTACAATATCTGACATGCATACGAAAAAATATGGTGAGATTATGTAAGGAGAGCATGCAGAAATTTAGAGTGATGGTAACATCGAGTGGATGGATCCAAAAATAATGATAGCACGCTGATGATTGCTTTAAATTAATAAAAAGACAGATGATGATTGCTTTACTATTTTTTTCCCACCCAAGATGAACAACATAGGCATACCTTAGGTGAACCAGATATTAGACAGACATACTATTCATTGCTGCCTCGATATGTGCCCCACAACTAATTTAGAACTCAAGTTTGAACATTAATTTGGACCTGACTTGGGAGTCCAACAGCTGAACAGGACGATAAAGTAGCAGGTAAGTTTAAGCAATGCATAACATAAGCAGAAACAAAAGAGTGCGACCTCTCTTGTGGACCCGTGTACTCCTCAGGTTCATCTCCTGAGTCGATGATGGTGATGCCGTTGCGGTGGGTGCCGGCGGCAGGGAAGGAGATCCGAGGAGGCGAAAGACGGTCAGGAATCGTGATGTCTGGTTTGGTGGATGCTTCTGTCGATGGAGCAGCTCAGGTGAGGTGGACGACGTCACGGCAGGAGCAGGAAAAACCACACAAAGTTCCCTTCGACACGTACCTGTAACTGAAGTAATTCTGTAAGGGCTCATGTGGCTTGCATGATTCTTAAAACGCATGGATAGAAAAAACACCGGAATAGGATAGGAAAATGCACATGGTAAATAGAGCATTTGTAAACACAGGATTTCTGTCAACTTGCGTATTTGGTTTACAGGAATTGGAAGAGTAGAGGAATGCAAAGAAACATGGCCAAAATAAAGAGAAACCATATGAAAGCATGTACAGTTAGAATGTTATTCTGGCACTAATGCACTTGGTCTTGTTTTCGTGCATAGGATTTTGAAAAGTAGGTCCAGGTGGATGTTTTGCTTCATTCCTTTCAACAAAATGCATGAATAATTGAATAGTAGAGTGCCATTGGAAAATTCCCTATTGCTATGTTTTCCCGTTGAACCAAAATAGCCCTAATGGACCGACGTGAATGTATAGTAATAAGTGATGCAACAAGTGTACAACCTCTTTGCCGTAGCCGTGTCACCTCAGCATCATTGGGTTGGTCGCTGAAGCAGTTGAGGCAGAGGTGGGTGTCGGAGGTGTGGAGGAAGATCTGAGGAATCTTTAGACGGCGTCCAGGGCACTGCTCTGTTGTGATGGATCGTTCTGTCGTTGGAGCAGCTCCGGTGAGCCGTAAGACGTCAAGGCTGAAGCAGCACAAGACATACATCGTCAATCTCAAGTGGGATTCTAATAGCATCTCCAATAGATGATGTAAAATGGATGTAAAATTAACATCACCAAAAACCACCTGACTACAACAGATGAGGTAAAAACTGTTGATTCTGAACTTAACTGTCGAAACTGAAATTTACTGTGGAATCTGAATGCTACTGTTGAAACTGAACACAATGGTAGCAGAGAGGCACTTGACATGTAGTTTAGGGAGGGCCTGCAGTTCATCTTGAACCTGCACCCCCCTGAGCCGCCAGCCACCACCGGCAGAACCGCCGACCCTAGCGCCGCCTCGCGGCCCCGAAACAACTCGCCACCACCGCCCCGGCCAGCCCTCTAGGCCCCCGCCCCCACCCTGAACCCTAAGATAGATAGTGGGGTAGCTCTCCGGCGAGCCCCCGTCCCCGCTGCGGGTGGTTCTTCCTTAACTCCGGCGAGCCCCCCCAACCCCTGAAAATCGACTGACCCGAAAGTCGATTCAGTCGACTGAAGTGTGGCTTAACCGGAGCAGAGCAGCAGCACGAGCGAGGGGAGAGCAGTAGCAGCAGCTGGGCGAGCGAGCGATCGAGCGAGAGCCCGGAGCAGTAGCAGCAGCGTGAGCGAGCGAGCGAGAGCCGGAGCAGCAGCAGCAGATCCGGCTGGTATGGACGCTGCCGCCGATGGTGCCTCGCACTTGGGGAGAGCCGCTGTGGAGATGTCTCCCACAGAGCCGGCTTCAAGGCAGCCGCTCCATGGGGGTGCGGGATGGAGCACCGTCGGCGCCGGGAGGTCGAGTTAAGGAGAAGGTGCGATGCGACGAGTGTACAACCTCTTTGGTGGCGCCGAGTAGGCCTTGACTTCGTCCGAGGAGTCGGTGAGGATGTTGCGGTTCCGGTGGAGCAGGTTAAGGCGACGCTGTGGGGATGGAGCAGCCGCGATAGACGAGGCGATCGTCGGAGCTGCTCCTTGGAGGTGGAGGACGGGCGGCTGAACCGGCGGGACAGCGAGAAGGACGACGGATCCTCATCCGGGGAGGTGGACGAGGGACGTCGAGCTGTTGTGGTGGACGACATCGTCGGGGAAGAGGCTCCAGGTGGGCAGCGGTGACATGGCGGACGGAGGAGGGTGGCATTTCACGGCTGGAGCGGAGAGGTTATGGCGGCCTGGGATTTCGAATGGCGAAAAGGGGGCGATGGGAGGGGGTGAAGCATGACTTAGGGACGCGATTGTCCAAAATGTAGGGTGTGTTACAAAATTACCCCCCACCGATTTGAACTAGCGGCCCTTTCGGCTCAGGGTTAGAAGGGGGATTTCGCGTGTCGGGATTTGGCAGCCGGAGGGAGTTTTCGCGCGCGTTGAATTTTGGGATAGCAAGGCGCGGGTTGTGAAGGCACCAGTTTTGGGAGCACGATATCTGAATTTTCGGGATATAACAAGACGCGGGTTGAATTTTAGGGACAAGCCTAACGTGTAGTAATATTATACTTGTACGTACCAAATCAATTCGCACTTCCCTCAACCAAAAATAAAATGAAAAAAATAAAACTATTCACACCACACAAAGAGAGAGTCTTGCCCCGTTTTACTATACAAATGCTATTCAAAGCTACTCCCTCCTTCCATCTATATAGGGCCCAATGCATTTTTCGATCTTAACTTTGACCAAATATTAGAGCAACGATATATGACATGCAACTTACACAAAGCACACCATTAACTTAGTCTGTGAAAGGTTCTTTCAATGATATAATTTTCACATTGTGCATGTCATGTACTATTAATGTTGTCAATAGTCAAAGGCGGTCTTAAAAATCTCATTACGCCCTATATAGATGGAAGGAGGGAGTATGAATCCATGTTATGTCCGATTAAATATTTTCGCTTGCTGTATAATGCATGTAACCTACTCATACCAACATTTTAGTGCATTCCAAATGTCTATACTACCGCTGCAATTTGAACTAAATTTGAATTCGTTTCTCTATTTCAATAAGAATCTACAATTATGATTGTTTCCAACTTCAACAATCATTCGTGTATTACCTTAATAACACACCACATGATTACTATAGAGATAGATATGAACTATGTGTACTACGTGAACTCAAATTCTATTTTTTGAATACACTTGATGTTGATTCCAAATAATAGTACATTTGATGTACTAACTATATATTCATAATCTAAACCATTTTCCATACGTACACCGTGTTTATCACACAAAGTATAGTGCCCTGCCCCCTACATTATGACAAGTATTTAGACCTGAGTTGCAAAAGCCACACATTAGCCCAAATTATAATCAATGTTCTACATTATGATATCTTCTTCAAGTATCTGTATCCACTTTTTTATATTGAATTATGATCTTTGTTCGTCTTTTACACCTTCACGATCCTCTTCTATTTGTAGCTAGCTAGCGCTAACTTTCTATCGTGCATGCACACGCCCGCCCCCCTCACACACCCTTAGCGTCCCCTCCATCGCGCACGTTCATTATTTCTCTTTAGGTCGTCCACCAGTGGTGTGTGTAGGCCCCCGACTCCTTCTTTCGGGCACACACCGGTCGATATACCTCTCTAGCCAAGTGGGCCTACAACAAACACATATATACTTCCCCTCTTCACTTCTCACCGTCCATGCCCCCATATGTCCAATACGATTCCACGCAGGTGCACACTCCCGCCCCTCTTTTCATTAATCACATGCTCGCTGCTATGTCTTGAGCTAGCGTTGGTTTTCCAGAAGAGGAGAGGGTGATGCAGCAAGTGTAGCGTAAGTATTTCCCTTAGTTTTTGAGAACCAAGGTATCAATCCAGTAGGAGGCTCCTCCAAAGTCCCACGCGCCTACACAGACAAACTCAGAACTCGCAATCAACACAATAAAGGGGTTGTCAATCCCTTCACGGGCACTTGCGAAAGTGAGATCTGATAGAGATAGTATGATAAGATAAATATATTTTTGGTATTTTATAATATAGATGCAAAAAGTAAAGATGCAAATAAAAGTAGATTGAAAGCAAATATGATAAGAGATAGACCCGGGGGCCATAGGTTTCACTAGAGGCCTATCTCGAGAGCATAAGTATTACGGTGGGTGAACAAATTACTCTCGATCAATTGATAGAAAAGTGAATAATTATGACGTTATCTAGGCATGATCATGTATATAGGCATCACATCCATAACAAGTAGACCAACTCCCGCGTGCATCTACTCCTATTACTCCACACATCGACCGCTATCCAGCATGCATTTAGAGTATTAAGTTCACAAGAACAGAGCAACGCATTAAGCAAGATAACATGATGTAGAGGGATAAACTCATGCAATATGATATAAATCCCATCTTGTTATCCTTGATGGCAACAATACAATACATGTCTTGCAACCCTTTTTGTCACTTGGTAAGAATACCGCAAGATTGAACCCAAAGCTAAGCACTTCTCCCATGGCAAGAAAGATCAATCCAGTAGGCCAAACCAAACCGATAATTTGAAGAGACTTGCGAAGATAACTCAATCACACATAAAAGAATTCAGAGAAGATTCAATTAATATCCATAGATAAATCAGATCATAAACTCACAATTCATCGGATCTCGACAAACACACCGCAAAAAGAGATTACATCGAATAGATCTCCACAAGAGAGGGGGAGAATATTGTATTGAGATCCAAAAAGAGTGAAGAAGCCATCTAGCTAATAACTATGGATCCGTAGGTCTGTGGTAAACTACTCACAACTCATAGGAGGGGCAAGGATGTTGATGTAGAGGACCTCCGTGGTCGATTCCCCCTCCGGCAGAGTGCCGGCGAAGGCTCCAAGATAGGATCTTGCGGATACAGAAGGTTACGGTGGTGGAAATTGTGTTTCATGGTGCCCCTGGATGTTTTCGGGGTCCGTAGGTATATATAGGAGGAAGAGGTATGTCGGTGGACGCCCGAGGGTCCCACGAGACAGGGGGGCACGCCCTATAGGGGGGGGGGGGGCGACCTCCTATCTCGTGGAGGCTCTGGTTGTTTCTTGACTTGCACTCCAAGCTCTCCGGATCTTGTTCGTTCCAAAAATCACGCTCCCGAAGGTTTCATTCCGTTTGGACTCCGTTTGATATTCCTTTTCTTTGAAATACTGAAATAGGCAAAAAAACAGCAATATGGGCTGGGCCTCCGGTTAGTAGGTTAGTCCCAAAAATGATAGTAATGTATAAAATAAAGCCCATAAACATCCAAAACAGGTAATATAATAGCATGGAACAATAAAAAATTATGAATACGTTGGAGACGTATCAAGCATCTCCAAGCTTAATTCCTGCTCGTCCTCGAGTAGGTAAATGATAAAAAGAGAATTTTTGATGTGGAATGCTACCTAGCATAATTCTCAATGTAATTTTCTTTAATGTGGCATGAATGTTCAGATCCAAATAATACAAAATAAAAGTTCATATTGACATAAGAAATAATAATACTTCAAGCATACTAAGCAAAGTAATCATGTCTTCTCAAAATAACATGGCCAAAGAAAGTTATCACTACAAAATCATATAGTCTGGCTATGCTTCATCTTCATCACACAAAGTATTTAATCATGCACAACCCCGATGACGAGCCAAGCAATTGTTTCATACTTTAATAATCTCAAACTCTTTCAACTTTCATGCAATACATGAGCGTGAGCCATGGACATATCACTATATGTGGAATAGAACGGTGGTTGTTGGGAAGACAAAAAAGGAGAAGATAGTCTCACATCAACTAGGCGTATCAACAGGCTATGAAAATGCCCATTAATAGATATCAATGTGAGTGAGTAGGGATTGCCATGCAACGGATGCACTAGCGCTATAAATATATGAAAGCTCAACAAAAGAAAACTAGTGGGTGTGCATCCAACTTGCTTGCTCACAAAGACCTAGGGAATTTTGGGGAAGCCCATCATTGGAATATACAAGACAAGTTCTATAATGAAAAATTCCCACTAGTAAATGAAAGTGACAACATATGAGACTCTCTATCATGAAGATCATGGTGCTATTTTGAAGCACAAGTGTGGAAAAAGAGATAGTAGCATTGTCCCTTCTCTCTTTTTCTCTCATTCTTTTTTTTCTTTTTTTTTCTTTTTTTTCTTTGGCCTTCTTTTTTCTTTTTATTTTTGGCCTCTCTCCTTTTTTTTTCTTTTCTTAAAGTCTGAAGTCTCATCCAGACTTGTGGGGGAATCATAGTCTTCATCATCCTTTCCTCACTAGGACAATGCTCTAATAATGGAGATCATCACACTTTTACAACTCAAAGATTAGAACTCAAAGCTAGAACAAGATATGACTCTATGTGAATGCCTCCGGCGGTATACCGGGATATGCAATGAATCAAGAGCGACATGTATGAAGATTATGATGGTGGCTTTGCCACAAATACGATGTCAACTACATGATCATGCAAAGAGCAATATGACAATGATGAAACGTGTCATAATAAACGGAACAGTGGAAAGTTGCATGGCAATATATCTCCGAATGGCTATGGAAATGCCATAATAGGTAGGTATGGTGGCTGTTTTGAGGGAGGTATATGGTGGGTGTATGGTACCGGCAAAAGTTGCACGATACAAGAGAGGCTAGCAATAATGGAGGGGTGAAAGGGTGCGTATAATCCATGGACTCAACATTAGTCAAAAGAACTCATATACTTGTTGTAAAAATTTAGAAGTCATCAAAAACCAAAGCACTACGCGCATGCTCCTAGGGGGATAGATTGGTAGGAAAAGACCATCGCTCATCCCCGACTTCCACTCATAAGGAAGACATTCAATAAATAAAATTGTGCTCCAGCTTCATTACAAAGCGGTTCACCATACGTGCATGCTACGAGAATCACAAACTTCAACACAATCATTCTTTAAATTCATAATCACCCAACTAGCATGACTTTAATATCACTACCTCCATATCTCAAAACAATTATCAAGCATCAAATTGATCATAGCATCCAATTCACATCCCATGATAGTTTTTGTTATACCCAACTTGGATGCTCATCATTCTAGGACCAAATTATAACCATAGAAAATACCATGCTTTTCTAAAAGACTCTCTAAATAATATAAGTGAAGCATGAGAGACTAGCAATTTCTTCAAAATTAGTCCACCACCATGCTCTAAAATATATAAGTGAAGCACTAGAGCAAAAACTATCAAGCTCAAAAGATATAAGTGAAGCACATAGAGTATTCTAGCAAATTCTAATCAAATAGCCTTCTCCCAAAAGGTGTGTTACATCAAGGATGATTGTGGTAAACTAACAAGCAAAGACCAATATAATACACGACGCTCCAAGCAAAACACATATCATTTGGCGAATAAAAATATAGCTCCAAGTAAAGTTATCAATGAACGAAGACAAAAGAGGGGATGCCTTCCCGGGGCATCCCCAAGCTTAGGCTTTTGGCTATTCTTGAATATCTTGGGGTGCCTTGGGCATCCCCAAGTTTACGATCTTGCCACTCTTTATTCCATAGTCCATAAAAGCTTTACCCAAAACTTGAAAACTTCACAACACAAAACTCAACAGGAAATCTTATAAGCTCCGTTAGTGAAAGAAAACAAAACCACCACATAAGGTACTGTAATGAAATCATTATTTATTTATTTTTGTGTTAAACCTACTGTATTCCAACTTCCTTATGGTTTATAAACTAATTTATTAGCCATAGATGCATTGAAATAAGCAAACAACACAGGAAAAACAGAATCTGTCAAAACCAGAACAGTCTGTAGCAATCTGTAACTAACGCAAACTTATGTAAATCTAAAAATCCTAACAAAATAGGAAGTACTGGACAATTTGTTTATTTATCATAAGCAAAAAGAATCAATGCAAAATCACGTTTTTGTGATTTATTGAATTTGTTCTCGTGAGCACAAAGTTTCTGTTTTTCAGCAGAATCAAAACAACCATCATCATAGATTATCCTATAGGTTCTACTTGGCACAAACACTAATCAAAAGATAAAAACACATCTAAACATAAAGAAAATTGGGTTGCCTCCCAACTAGCGCTATCGTTTAACGCCCCTAGCTAGGCATAAAAGCGAAGATAGATCTAATGAGTGCCATCTTTGGCACTTGATTCATAAGTAGCACACATGATAGATTCATAAGGTAATTTGACTTTATTTCTTGGAAAGTGCTCCATGACTTTCTTTAAGGGAAATTGGAATCTAATGTTCCCTTCTTTCATATCGATAATCGCACCAATCGTTCTAAGGAAAGGTCTACCAAGAATAATAGGGCAAGAAAGATTGCAATCTATATCAAGAACGATAAAATCTACGGGTACCAAATTTCTATTTGCAACAATAAGAACATCATTGATCCTTCCCATAGGCTTTTTAATGGTGGAATCCGCAAGGTGCAAATTTAACGAGCAATCATCAAGATCATGGAAATCTAGAATATCACATAAAGTTTTCGGAATTGTGGAAACACTAGCACCCAAATCACACAAAGAAAAACACTCAAAATCTTTAATTCTAATCTTTATAGTAGGTTCCCACTCATCATTAAGTTTTCTAGGTATAGAAACTTCCAAATTAAGTTTTTCATCATAAGATTGCATCAATGCATCAACAATATATTTGGTAAAAGCTTTGTTTTGACTATAAGCATGAGGAGAATTAACAATGGATTGCAACAAGGAAATACAACCTTTTAAAGAGCAATTATCATAGTCAAATTCCTTGAAATCCGAAATAGTAGGTTCAACATTATTAGAAGTTGATGATTCTCCAATCTCTCTTTTACCAAATTTAGCATTAAGATCTAAAGACTCCGAATTCTTGGGACGCCTTCTAGGCAAAGTTGATTCATCATCAGTCCCATAATCATAAAAATTCATATTGCAAAACATAGATCTAATAGGAGACGCATCAATAACTTTAAGATCCTCATCATTATTTTCACGTAATTTTTCTGGTTTAGTGGCCATGTTATTGACTAAGGTGGCCTGCTTGTCAGAAATTTTAGCTATATCATTTTCAAGCCGGGTAATTTGAGCGTTAACACCATAGAATTCTTTATTCATATCATCAAGCTCTTTGTTCATAAACTGCAAAAAACTTTTTTGTTCCTTAAACTCTTTTCTAAAGAAATTATTATGCTCAAATTGCAAATTCTTAAATCTTTTAATATTTGATTAAATCTCATCCATCCTTCTGAGAAGGTGTTCAGGACCCTTAGGCGCGGCCATAAAGTCAAACAATAAAACAAGAACACAAAAGAAGGCAAGCAAAAAGAGGAGGAGATTGGGAAAGAGAGGGCGAATAAAACGGCAAGGGTGAAGTGGGGGAGAGGAAAACGAGAGGCAAATGGCAAATAATGTAAATACCGAAGGAGATGGGTTTGTGATAGGTACTTGGTATGTCTTGACTTGAGCGAAGACCTCCCCGGCAACGACGCCAGAAATCCTTCTTGCTACGTCTTGAGCTAGCGTTGGTTTTCCCCGAAGAGGAGAGGGTGATGCAGCAAGCGTAGCGTAAGTATTTCCCTCAGTTTTTGAGAACCAAGGTATCAATCTAGTAGGAGGCTCCTCCAAAGTCCCACACGCCTACACAAACAAACTGAGAACTCGCAACCAACGCAATAAAGGGGTTGTCAATCCCTTCACGGCCACTTGCGAAAGTGAGATCTGATAGAGATAGTATGATAAGATAAATATATTTTTGGTATTTTATAATATAGATGCAAAAAGTAAAGATGCAAATAAAAGTAGATTGAAAGCAAATATGATAAGAGATAGACTCGGGGGCCATAGGTTTCACTAGAGGCTTCTCTCGAGAGCATAAGTATTATGGTGGGTGAACAAATTACTGTCGAGCAATTGATAGAAAAGCGAATAATTATGACGTTACCTAGGCATGATTATGTATATAGGCGTCACATCCATAACATGTAGACCGACTCCTGCCTGCATCTACTACTATTACTCCACACATCGACCGCTATCCAGCATGCATCTAGACTATTAAGTTCACAAGAACAAAGCAACACATTAAGCAAGATGACATGATGTAGAGGGATAAACTCATGCAATGTGATATAAACCCCATCTTGTTATCCTCGATGGCAACAATACAATACGTGTCTTGCAACCCTTTCTGTCACTGGGTAAGAACACCGCAAGATTGAACCCAAAGCTAAGCACTTCTCCTATGGCATGAAAGATCAATCTAGTAGGCCAAACCAAACCGATAATTCAAAGAGACTTGCAAAGATAACTCAATCATACATAAAAGAATTCAGAGAAGATTCAATTAATATCCATAGATAAATCTGATCATAAACTCACAATTCATTGGGTCTCGACAAACACACCACAAAAAGAGATTACATCGAATAGATCTCCACAAGAGAGGGGGAGAACATTGTATTGAGATCCAAAAAGAGAGAAGAAGCCATCTAGCTAATAACTATGGAGCCGTAGGTCTGTGGTAAACTACTCACAACTCATAGGAGGTGCAAGGATGTTGATGTAGAGGCCCTCCATGGTCGATTCCCCCTTGTCGATTCCCCCTCCGATAGAGTGCCGGTGAAGGCTCCAAGATGGGATGTCGCAGATACAGAAGGTTACGGTGGTGGAAATTGTGTTTCATGGTGCCCGTGGATGTTTTCGGGGTCCATAGGTATATATAGGAGGAAGAGGTACATCGGTGGTCACCCGAGGGTCCCACGGGACAGGGGGGCGCGCCCTATAGGGGGGGGCGCCCTCCTATCTCGTGGAGGCTCTGGTTGTTTCTTGACTTGCACTCCAAGCTCTCCGGATCTTGTTCGTTCCAAAAATCACGCTCCCGAAGGTTTCATTCCGTTTGGACTCTGTTTGATATTCCTTTTCTTTGAAATACTGAAATAGGCAAAAAAACAACAATATGGGCTGGGCCTCCGGTTAGTAGGTTAGACCCAAAAATGGTAATAATGTATAAAATAAAGCCCATAAACATCCAAACTAGGTAATATAATAGCATGGAACAATCAAAAATTATGGATACGTTGGAGACGTATCACTCGCACACTCCCCCCCCCCTCGACATGGTAGGCCTCTCGCACCACCTCCTAGCCACACCCTCTCCCCCTGTCTGCCTCTCCGGACCTTATTTGCTTCTAACACATGCACGCGTGTATATGAACTGATCTCCCTACATATAGCCAGGTCAATTATAATTCGTTTTCACCAAGCACCGATACACTTACCTCGCTAGTTATGTCTCTCCTTTTCTCAGACCCACAACGGTTGATCTTCCTATGTAGTTACGCATGCTTACCACAACCATATCTTCTCCCCTCATCATCCTTGAATACCTCCCGACCCGTCTCTCACACACACGTGCATAGACAGACAGACTTCCCCCGCCCTCTCTTATTGATATTGCACTCATACCCTCCATTTGTCTAGGAGGCCTCTCCCACCATTTGTGAGACTCCACTCCACCACCAACCCTCCGACGCTCTACCTTTGTCTTTTTCCCAACCTTATTCCTCTGCTACACATATCCATGGATGTCGATCGATCTCCCTCAATACATAGCTAGGTCTCTCTCCTTCCCCACACATATACTAGTCGACCGGTCTCTACCCCCCCCTCACACACACAAACACACCGATAGTCGAACGTTGTAGGTAGGTATCCATGACACGGAGAAGAACTGCACCTCTGCCCTCTCAAATTCCAGTAGGCCAGCCGCCCTATATCTTTGACATGGGCAAACACAAATTCCGTGGCACTCTTTATCGATCGCGCAGCCACACACTTCATCCCTGTTTTCAATTCTATCGATATCTCACGTCCATGACTCCGTTTCACACACATTGCATATGTTACGTTTTTCTGATTGAGATATCATCAACACAGTGCCTCTGTTTCGCACAAACCATCTCTCTCACACCCACCCATGTACGTACTTGCACCTAAAGAAGAAGTGCACGCAGGACGCACGTACTCACGTCTCGTTCGCGGCCACACCCGCACGGGTACATGGTGGAGTTCGTTTCTGTACGAAAAGGCAGCCCACGTGATAATTTGACGCGTGTAGCGGTTGTTTACTCGAAGGAGGGTCGGGTACCATGCCTAGAATATAAAACATGTCTCTCGTCACACCATCTCGCACAAGGCCTCTATGGCCTCTCTCTCTTAGTGTTGGTCAGTGATCCGGCCGCATCCCGTCCGCCAGCGGAAAGGGAGGATGTGCATCGTCTCTTCGTTCGACGGTGTTGAGGCAGCTCGTTCGATATGCGGTACCCGCCATTCTCTCTGACCAAGCTCCGGCGCGGTAGGGCCTTCACCACTTGCTTGCTGCCGCAGTATGGACAGATCCCGGCCGCCAGTGCCCTCCTAGTAACATCCCGACGACCCTCAGGTACACATTCCTCCGGCCTTGCTCCACTGCCAATCTTCCCACATTGCTGCAAGTGGATCTTCTTTAGTTGTTTTCTTAAATCATATCTCGGCCGGTGTACTTTCCATCTTGCAATCTCGTCCTCAAACCATTTTTGATAAACCACCATGTGCTATCTTTCCCTTTTTACATGGAACATGCTTCTTTTTTGTCGGCGTATGTGTCTTCAACTCGTGTTATTGGGCAGTAATTGTTTCCTTTGGACCTCCTTTTGCAAACAGGGCTATCCATTTTCACCTCGTTGCTATTGCGACCTTTTGGTGAACTGCACAAATCACTTTTCTCAAGAGTGTTTTGTGCAGCTCCGCCAAAATGTCACACGGGCAATGTTTTTACATTTCTGTGGCACTGCGGAAAGGGAGATTGGTTTTGCTATCCTCCTCATCCAACTCCGTGCCTAATCTTCTCCAACAAGAAGTTAGTCCTAAAGAGAGATCGTAGAGGTGATCGGCTTCTATTTATGTGTGTTATGTTTCATCATCTAGTTCCACTATTATTTTTATCACACTGACTGGATATCTTTGCAAACAGGGATGGTCCGCCCGATTTTAGTGGAGCTGCACAAAATGATCGGATTGTGGTGTCCTTCATACACCTCTTTTTTGGCTACAGAGCTGGGTGAAACTAGCTGCCAAGCAATGAACACTGTGCCAAGGAAATGGAGCCATGCCTACGAACAACATCGATCAATTATATTTTTTTTCTTTATTTGTACACCTTCTCACAACTTTGTCTTCAGTTGTGATGTGAGTAATGGCGCTGATCTGCGAACCATTTAGATGCATTAGCCATGGTAGTTTCATTTGTATTTGATGGAATGTTGTAACGAGATAATCTCGAGGCAAGACACATGAATCCTAAGTTGAAACCTTTTTTTTCTTGCGGGAACCAGAGTTGAAACCTTCATAGCATCACAGTACAATTTCATCAAAATTATGCGTACATATAAACAAATCCTGAAGGATTGATAGCAATGCCAGAAACAATTCAACTTCGTTTCGCTGACATGTTGGACGTCCTTCATCCGGCTCCACCTGCCATGCAGCAATATTGAGTGCACAATACAACTTCAGGGAAAGATTCACCCGGTCGTTGCGCCGGAGTAGTAATGACTAGTGAGCAGTCAAATCACAGAGCCCCACCTTCGCCACAGTAAGTTGCTCGGACGAAGCAACCATCATTTCTATGTTCCTTGAATCCGCTGGTACTCTCATATTCCCACAGTAATAAGTTGCTCGGGCGAATCAACCATCACTATATCCGCTCACGTGTGATGACCACAGGAGCTATCCATTCAGAGTGCATGTTAAAAAAAATAAAGGTCGATAACTAATGCGGCAAACTTTCAAAAAAAAAGAACTAATGCGGCACCTCGGGCCAACGCGGCCAAATCGCATTTTGCACGATCAATTACACACCTTGTTTCATTGACACGTGGTCCCGTTCCAACATATCAGTGAGACGACGGCGAGTAGTAGGAGTATTTCCGAACCGACGTGTAGGCCGGGGCGCCCCTTCGTGAACCGTGGCAAACTGGCAACCGTCCAACGACTCTTCGCCTTTCCCTCTTGATTTGGAACTACTATCACACGCTCTTCCTCTCCCTCCTCCATTTTTCTTCAGACCTTCACGCTTTCTTTTGCCATTGTTCGATCGTCTTCTCCATGGAGGGAACAGGACAGAAACGACCCCGTTATTCTTGCCCTGATCTAAAAGATGACATGGTGGAGGAACTCATTGATTGGTGTGACGTCATCACCTTGGCTAGCATGGCAGGTTCTTTCAAGCCCATTCTCGACTCAACTAATAACATCATTACAAGGAACCCAAGAGTCAAGGAGCGGTTTGATCTCCCCTATCTTCTTCGCCGTGACCCTGATGACTGGCGCCGTCACGACGTAGGCCTCGCCCTGTGCAACTTGATGGCACTTGATAATGATACGTATGATGTTAAGATGCCATCGCTTGAGGGTAAGGCTTAGTCAGGCGCAAATGGAGATTGGGTTGTTTACATTGGGTCCAACTGCGAGTGGGAACTTGTGAATGTGTACACTTGTGACCGGGTTCCACTTCCAAAAATCTTAGCAGACTTCCCAGAGGTTGAGCACACCGGTATTGTACGCACGTTCAAATACAATCATGGTGACTGTCTTCTACGGAAGATAGCAATTTCTCGAGTTCCCAACCGCTCTTGGAATTACAACAACTATGAAGTTGCTGCTATCTTCGACAAGCTTGTTGCCGTCATTGCTGGTTTGACTCGATGGACATTGCTCAAAAATCAGTTTCTGTACATGCATGAGTACTGTGATGCAATTCAATACGAGGGCCTTGTGTTTTCTGCCACCACTCGTGGCACTGTTTTTGCATGGAATCGTTATGATTTCGGTACGTTTGTCTTCCATCGTAATTATAATTGTTTCATCCACATGCATGCGGGTTAGCAAGTTTCCCTTTACTAATTAACCTTCTTCTTGTGTTTCCAAGGTCCTATGAACATTCCACCACCTATACTTGAAAATTTTTATAACCAAGGGGGAGATGACGATGGTGATGATCACGAGCATGAGGACGAGCAGCGCCCATATACTCGTTGGCGCCTGGCAACTAATTCCGATGGATCACCTCTTCTCGTGTGTGTACAGCCCACTGATGACGTTACTGCTAAGGAAGCAGGTGTAGTCTCCCATGGTCACACTCTCCGGACCTATTCCAACACCCGTTGCATGGTATTCGGGATGGATACTAGTGTGCTAGCACCAACACCTTCTTCCTGGTACAGAATTGATAGTCTTGGAGAAAACTAGCTCTTCCTTGGACAAAACTATCCGATGATGGTGAAAGGCGATCCAAGTGTTGTTGACACAACGTTACTAGCACCATTTATGAGAAGTAACTGTGTCTATACCTCGGACATTAGCGTGGTTCCCTACACTTGTACTGATATAGTAGGCCGCTTCAGCCTGGATGATCAGTCCTGCGTTGGTCTCTCGATCGACAATAGATGCCCCGTCCCAGAGAATCACTTGTGGTTCAAAGCAAGTGTTTCCAACGCCGAGGAATGGTTGAGTTGAAGTTCATTTCATTGCTTATTATTTGTTGTGTGGTGAAAACTTTAGTATTTATAATGTATCCTCGTTGTCGACGTGGGTTGATGACCTGTTGTATGTAATAAAAATATATGCCTATGATAAACTTACTAAATTGATGAATGGATTTCGAGTTGCTTCTGTGAGTGAGTGGTGCGATGAGGCAAAAAAATATTTTCCGAATACATAATTGTACGTGCATTGCAACAGGTTATCGGATGAGGCTAATCAACAATAGTAGTATACTATTTGTACTAGCTTCACATGCTTCGCGCGTCTACGGCTGTTTTTACTATAGCCATATTGTATGTAACTAGCACCTCGAATCCTCGATACTAGTACTATATAGTAAGTAGTAGGAGTAGTAGGGTGGCATGGGCCAGAACAAACATTCACGTCCAGGAGTACAGCACACGCCACCAGCACGACTTCCATCTGACACCATATTTCTTGGAGTCCGTGCTAGAGCAATCTCTTCAACCTCATCATTTCTCTAACTCAGCCATCGCGCGGCGGGCGAGGTGGGGGTTTGCCGATAGTCGGTTTCCTCAACTGCGGTCCCACTTGTAAGGCCAACTCCAACGCTCTATCAATATATGGATGTACTCTTCTTCCCAATACAAAAACTTGCATCCATTCTACTCCCTCCGTTGCACAATACATGCCTTCTATTTGTCAAAATATATATGTATCTAGACATGTTTTAGTATATAGGTACATCCATTTTTGGACAAATGGAAGTCAAGTATTTTGGAACGGAGGGAGTACACAATAAATTTTTTAAGTTAGCACAACTAGTCTAATCCGAGAGCACAACCGAAGATTTGGTCGGGTTCTTCCTCCTTTTGCCGACACGTGGGACATCCAGCATCCAGGTCGTGTCATGAAAGAAAATAGAGTGGTAGTTGAAGCCACGAGATGTGCATCTTGGGTTAAACTGTAAATAGAATCTTACTACTCTTGAGTAACTCCAAAAGCGGCCACCGAAGATCTTTATTGGATTTGTTTTTCATCACCAGCACGTCGAGGTGAAAGATGTGCAGGTTCAGTGGGTCCTCTTGCGTTTTCACAGACATGTGGGGCCGCATGTGAGCAAACAGACGATGGGCTCTGTGCATCCGCTGGCTGGCTGAGAAGAGAGATAGAGGAGGGCTGAGCATGGACTGCAGGAAATTTGTTCTACGTAACCAGCACCTTGATATTCGCATGTGGTTGTTTCTAGAATAAAAAAAGGAGGTACCCCTACTTATGTTACTCCCACTACGCCTAGCCTAAGGTTAGTAGGTGACCTTGCGCTTGGCTCTTCGCCTCTTCCGGAAGTCGATGGTTCTACAGTAGTGCTTCTAGCAATCTGACACCAAATGAACTGCTACACATCCACCGCTTGTAAGCAAAAGTTTCTCCTCGTGCTACGAGCCACCGCGCACGCGTTGATGAGGGAGAAGGCGTAATCAGGCTTCTCATCGTTCTGCGAGTTGACGTGACACATCAAAGTTATTTACTAGTAGTACGTACTCTCTCCAAAAAAGGGCTGACCATGTCATTGCTACCATCCCGTGCTCCGTCGTTGAGTACATGCACTATTCACGTGCCATTGAGGAGAAAAAATATTGTATACATGCCATCGAAGTGCACGACTCACTTACGAAAAAGGGTTCCCCCCGCTTCACCCCCCCCCCCCGCACGACTCACTTACACATTGCTTATCTGATTATCTCCATTTTCTTGCATGACACATGCACCTTGATGCTAGATGTCTCGCGTGTTGGGAAAAGGATGAACAAAGCTCACGTAAAAGAAAAGAGTTGAAGAGCATAGATTCCCGACGACCGAGGAGGAGCAAGGAACCTCGCGGTGGAGCGTCTGCAAGGAACCTTGCGCGTTTTCCCCTGTTTTTTGCCGCCTGCCCACCTATAAACAACTAAAAGAACATGAACTTTTCGCTAATCAAGATGC
Organism: Triticum aestivum; assembly: GCF_018294505.1. NCBI lineage: Eukaryota > Viridiplantae > Streptophyta > Magnoliopsida > Poales > Poaceae > Triticum > Triticum aestivum. Next base: position 173,575,961 of record NC_057813.1, read on the forward strand.
TAAGCTGAAGATGTTTTATACTCCCTCCATTCCCAAATATAAGTCTTTTTAGATATTTCAATAAGGGACTACATACCAAACAAAATGAGTGAATCTACACTCTAAAATATGTCTGCATAAATCGTATGTTGTAGTCTATTTGAAATGGCTAGAAAGACTTATATTTAGGAACGGATGGAGTAGTTTATATTGAATTATTGATAACCACGCAACAAGCCACACATGCACACAAGCCAACACACTAACTCCATCCGATCCAACTCATGCACATACGCGCACAGCATGGAGCGCACAACGCACGTACACAAGACGTGCATGCACACACGCTCGGCCGCAGAATGCACGTGAATAACACATGCATGCGCACACACTCGACTGCATGGAGGTGTGCACCATCCGCGGCAACGTCCGGTTCGTCGTGCTACGGCGAAGCTCGCATGCAACAGCGCATACGCATCTCTTGCAGCACGTCTTTGCCGTTGTTGCTCAACTACTAGTCGGAGACGAAGACGACCGCAACCTCGGCCTTAGAGCTAGCACCGATGGAAAAACACGCACGCTGCACACACACGAGCACATACGGAGAGCCCACGACATGGTGGTGGTGCGTCCCTAGTCCCCTCTACTCCTTCTGCGCATGTTGTCTATCAAGGCGGCTGCATGCTAATAATGATGAGGGTGAGATCTTCTAGGACTCAGATGATGACAAGGAAAATTATGAGACACAAGGTGACATACACCATCAAGGTCCACGGTCAAGGGGGTGCTAGTAAGTGCTTAGATGTGCTTAGAGCAAGTATAATAGAGCTGAGTCAGCGGGCTATAAGGAATAAACTATAATATATTTCTGCTTAGTTGGAGGAAAGAGAAGAGGAGAGAGAAGGTAAGCAGGCTCTTCGTGAAGAGCCATCTCTAGCACGTGCTCCTAGGCACTTTGTGAGAATAAAAGGTGGGCCACAGAACAAAAAAGTAGTAGTACACTCTTTTGATCTACTATTGTACATGTTGACTATAAGATGGGCTGTAGATGACATGGCACTGGCTTATAGCCAGCAGCTGGCTATACTATTAATGCTCTTTAGATGAGGTGCTAAGTGCATTAAATGGCTTAGTAACTCAAGTCTTCAATGCATAGGTGCTTAGTTTATTGGTGCCACATCATATTTTATGCCTACGTGGCAGGCTTAGCAGCTATACATGGTGGAGCACTGGGAGAGGCCAAGGCTGGTCATAGTGGGGAGTAACTTGTACTGTAACATATTACTATGTTACTCTAAACATCTCTATAAACCGGAAAGGAGGGAGTAGTAACATAGACTAGTGTCATATGCAGAGTATGGGAGCACATGATATTTCCCCGTCCGGACCGATCCCAAGTTGGCTTCTCACCTTCTTGGCCCAACAAAAACCCCTCCCCCCTCCCGCGCGCGCTTCCCGCCCGGCGCCAGCTGAGCCCGCCGCTCCACATTGATGGCAAGTCAGGGCGACGCGACCTCTCACTGCTTCCGCCGTTGAAGCGGCGCGCCGACCGAGGGCACCGCCCGCTGCACGCCCGGCATTTCAGACTACACAGTGGATAGTAACTTTTAGAGCAAGTACTACAATTAGATGACATAAGCAGGCTATAAGGATTTAAATATAGTATTTGTGCTTAGTTGAAGGAGAGAGAAGAGGAGAGAGAAGAGAAGCGGATTGTAAACGTGTAGCCGGTTGTACTCCAACATACTTTGTGAGACAAAAGGTGGGGCCATTATTAATGATATTGTATTTATACTAAAGGGACTAACGGACGCCTTAATTACTCCATTTTTTTGAGACAAACCTTGGTGGGGCTATTATTGACTTTTTTGAGCTATTATTGACTTGGACGTGGGGTTTGGGGGCCAAAGGCCTACTATTATACTCGCACGACCGACCTGACATGCTCTACCCTAGCCGCCGCTGTATCATATGGTTTCGCACCGTTCCAGATCTTAGCGCCGCCACGCAATTCTTCTCCAGCCCTCCTTCCGGCGTGCACCGCGAGAAGGGACAGCAGTCCTCCGAACCCCGCCTTTCGTGATCCTGTACGGGAGAGGGGCGATCAGGTTTTTGGGGAGCACACTCCTGTGACTGCTGCCAGCGACGACTTCCTCAACGACAGCCTTCTTCCCCGACCTCGGTAACCTCTTCATCAACGACATGAGTGACAACATCAACCACATCGGTTCTGCTCCCGCTGTACAGTATGTGATTCTGTCCTCCTGGTTTAGTCTGCACCATTACTTTGATGTTTGCAATTGTCGTCATGATCTATTTATTGCTGATTCGGATTAAATCTCATACTAAATTGCTCATATATTCAACAATCCAATCCAAAAACCTGATCACAGGCAATTTACTCCGAGTGGTTTTGCTGCGCTTTTGAAGCCGCCTACTTTTAAGGGGGTGCAATATGAAAGGTGGCGCACAAGAGCAGTATATTGGTTTCAGATCATGTACTGCTATGACGCCACTAAGGGTAAGCCTAAGGGCGATCTTAATCCTACACAGGAGGAAGCTTTTTAGAACATGGATACCCTCTTCAAAGACGCCCTGCTGAGTGTTCTTGACGATTCCATTGTGGATTCATATATGTCATTTGACAGCGGCAAAGACATGTGGGCTGCGCTCGAGGCCACGTTTGGGCCCTCGGGCGCTGGCAATGAGTTGTATGTCATGGAGCAATTCTGTGACTACAAGATGACTGATGAGCGCTTTGTTGTTCAACAGACTCATGAGATACAGTCACTCTCTAAGGAACTTGAGTACTTTACGTGTGTGTTGCCGGACAAATTTGTTGCTGGGACCATCATTGCCAAGCTTCCACCTTCGTGGAACGATTTTGCTACTTCTCTGAAAACAAGAGACATAAGTTTTATGTTTTGATCTCATTAGCACTCTTGATTTTGAGGAGAAGGCGAGAGCAAAAGACACGTGCTCGGGTCGCTGAGGGAGCTTCTAGTGCCCACATGGTACACGAGAAGAACTTCCAGCCCAACTAGCCCGAAAGGCAAGTTTGATGCAAAGAACAAGCCGTCACATTCTACCAACTTCAAGAAGAATTCTCATAACGGGAAGGGATATAAACCTCAATTTTGGTAGCACCGCACAAAATTTATATGGCTGCATCTACCAGCTGTCAGCTAACCTCATGGTGCTCCAGGTATTCCTACATTCGTAACTAGGTACAATGACCACCGCAAGATGAAATTAGCTTATTCGTACGTTGACTTGGTGAATGCAGTGCAGAATGATCCTGTCATGTGTGGAGGAGCAAACATGCAGTGCAGCCGAATGTGGAAATCAACCAAGGACTTATGAAATTATATGTAATCTTCCTCAGGCAGGTCAGTATCCCCTTCGTCCACATGATCGTGTTTTGTCATGCCGAGCTATTGATATGTGCTACTGTTTTGCAACACCGTTTAAGTATAGCTACTGTTTTCCTATCTTTTCAGATTCAGGACAATGAATATGATATCAGGGAAACTGCACAATATGGACCCATGTTGTGTCATCTCTATTGCCTCGTGTGTTTGCTGCAAATGTGTCAGCATCAATTGCAAGATGAGGCAGCTAGCTAGCTGTGGAGTTGCCAACATGCTCAAAGTGCTCGCAACATTGAGAAGAAACAAGCATGCCCAGGAAATTAATGCGTGCGCAGGGAGGCCCTTTGCTCAGAGAAGCATCGACCGATTTTCTTTATTTCCACACCTTCTCACAGCTTTGTATATTGGTTATAGTATGGTGAATCATTGAGATGCATAGACATGCTGAACTTTTGTTCTTCTGAATGTTAGTTTAATGTGAGTGTCTGCATCCAGTACCGCATCCTCTAATTTGGTGGATGCACACAGAGAAAATAAATCTCCTTAATTTACTCCATAACCACCCTATTAAATAGGCCTAGTAACAAACCAGGCGCATGCAGTGGCCGGCGGGCACATGCATCCTGCATGCATGGCCAGTCAGCCAAGCCCATGCGCCAGCTCCAATGCAGCAACGCAAAAGAAGAGAGCGGTTCTTGGGAAAAAGCGAGTAGTTAGTGCAGCGGGCCTTATAAACACGAACAACTCGCTCTCCCGCTTCCGTCTCCCCACCCAATTCCCCCCGCTCCCCAATCTTCCTCACTCGTCCAGAAAACCCCGCTCACCTTCTTCCTCACTCGTACAGAAAACGCCTGCTCCTCTTCTTCCACTCCTACAGAAATCCCCAGCCCTCCTTCTTCCCCACTCGCACTGCCACTAGGCTCGTCTCTGGCTACTCTGCTCAAACCCGTGAGCTCGGCGCGACGCCCACAAGGAAAATGGAGTCGGCTGGCCCCAGCGCCAAGAAGATGAGGCTCCCGCCAGCGGCGACGCCGGTTGTAGATCCCGCACCCGGTAGCGCGGGGAGAAGCGGCGAGCCCCCCCCCCACCCGGATCTGAGGAACCGGTAGAATCTCCGGTGGACCGCATCAGCGATCTCCCGGGCGTCATCCTTGAGGAGATCATCTCGCTTCTCCCCACCAAGGATTGCTGCCGCACACAAGTCCTCTCAACTCGGTGGCGCCCTCTATGGCGCACCGCGCCCCTCAATCTCGACTGTCGTCAGATATCTGTCCTTCCTGAATTTGATCTCCTCAGAGCCATCGTCTCTTCTCACCAGCAGGGCCCCGTTCAATGCCTCTGCATCCCGACAAGCTACCTGCTATCCATACCCGGCAAGGTGGACGCTTGGCTGACATCCCCTGAATTCGGAAAACTCTAGCAGTTTGAGTTCTACCATTACCACGAAAGTTTCATACCACGAACATACCAAGAATTCGTGCCCACACCACCGTTGTCCATCTCGCGGTTTTCCTCCTCTCTCCACACCGCCACCTTCGCTCGGTGCCATCTACCAGACGATCTGGTACAAATGCTTCGACTCCTACTGCTAAAAAACTTTCGCTTGTGGTGGTTTATCTGTCGGTGGCCTCACTCCACAGCATCGTCCACTCCAATTGCCCTGCCCTAGAGCGCTTGCTAATTGTTTTGGTAATAGAAATCGGTATCAGTTGTCTCCAAATAAAGTCGCCTCACCTTAAAAGCATTGGAATTTGTTTTAAAGGACAGCAGCTCATCATCGAAGATGCCCCTTCACTTGAAAGGTTGCTCCTTCATAATTGTTATACACCTTCAGAAATAACTGTCGTCTCTGCGCTCAAACTGGAGACCTTGGGTGTAATTTGTGACCCATTTAATAATCACAAGGAGTTGGTGTTTGGCTCCTCACTTTTTCAGGTACCGTATATTATCATCTACACATTTGTAATCATATGCTGCATTTTTCATTTGTGCGCATAAGTTTTATATCATCTTGGAGTACACTTTGGGTACTAATATTATGTTATATGCTCAATGAAGAGTTCGTCCATTGATAGCCTATCAATGCTGCTGGATTCTGTCAAGATCATATATATCAGAATGTATAGTTTTGATCTGGACATAATTATTGGCTTGCTGCGATGCTTTCGATCTCTGGAGAATTTATACATAGAGGTGATGATTTCATGCACATTGAAAGCCCGTATATATTGTACTAGAATTAACTGTTCAGCTGTCGTTCTTTCGACATACTCTTTTTTCAGACCTTAACTGTTTTCAATCTTCATGTCTACTTAGGCAGAACCACATGGAGAAAAACATATAACCAATCGTTGGCGTAATAAGCACAAGGATTTTCTCAGTTCTCATGACATTCGTTTGAGGACAATAACGATGGGACGATATGCATCCAACCAGGCAAACAGAAGCTTTGTCACATTCTTCCTGTTGAATGCGAGGTTACTATTGTCCATGAGGCTTAATTTTTACAGCAAGAGATTTCTCACGGACGAACATGTTGAACAGCAAAAAAAGAAGTTTCAGGTGGACAAATGGGCTTCTAAACGTGCTCGGCTTCTATTTACAATAAGTTGTAGACATCCTGAAATAATTTTTTTGCACAGGATGTTGATTTTATGGATCAGACCGATCCATTTGTTTGTGACTGCAAAAAAGAGTGGTTGGGTTAGATGTTACTGTCATGTTCAATCTGGGTTTTGTCTAAAAATTTGATGAACAATTAATCCTTGGGCTTTTTGTACCATTTGTATGCTTGACTTGCATGTTGTTGCCCTCGTACTCCCCTCCACCTGCCACTACACTGCCGCATCTTCCATGGCTGCTGTTCGTTCCCGTCCGAGGCCTTGCCGTCGTTCTCCGCCTTGGTTAGCTCGCTGTGCCCGCCGCCGTCTGGCGTTGTCAACATGGTCAACAACCAAGAGGAATCAGGAGATGACTGTACGTGGAGAGGCTGACAGTAGGGACCCACCAGGGTCATTGCATTTCGCAAGCAGGTGCCTCGTTATTACAAGCCAAAAAAATACTTCCTCCTAATTGTTTGACAACTAGGTTCCACGCCATTGTCAATGTAGTCAATAAACGAGAAAATTACACAACGAGCGGATAACACCAGGGACCCAGCAGCTCGCCCAGTTGTTTTTCAGTTTCAGAGACGGAGCTCAACTGCGCGCTGTGCGGGGGCTGTGGCCCGTCTAGCCCACGCTTACGCTTTTATTAAGCACATGACGAGCCCAGTTGATATATTTTTTCTTTCTGAAATTGGCTAGCCCAGTTCTTTTTTTGGAGAATACCAAAACCGAGGCCTACTTGCTTTTCTCAGCCCTGCTGGGCTGCAAATCTTTCAAGACGAGGAGGGATGTAAGTAAGAAATGGGCTTCCCCAGAAAACGGGCTATAAGTTGTAAGAAATGGGCTGTAAATTTTTAAACCAAAGCCAACCGGCAATTGCATTAAAATATCATTTTTTCAGGATTTCTCTACTCTCTACTCTTATAAAAACCAAAGCCAACTGGCAATTACATTAAAATATCATCTTTTCTCCCACAAGATAAACTACTCATACAAATGCATCTTCATGTTCCGTGCAACGAACGGGCATCTTGCTAGTTAAGATTCTAAATTTCATTCATTTTTTTGCGGAGAATTGTTTTTTGAATTTTATTTTGATATAATTTTTTGAAAATTATTTTTAACGTGACTCGAAATTTCGTGATTAAAAGAGTTCGGACCCCACCGAAATATGCAAAATTTCGTTGAATTTTTTAGCAGTGCCCAGAATATATGGTCTGTAATGCTAATAAAAAGAATATGGGCTTCAAATATCCTTAAGAATTAGCAAATGGGCTGTAAATTATTGAAAATAATGGCTAATGGGCTGTATGCTGTTTTCCACAGATTTGGAGGCTGACTTCTGGGCCTACTAGGTTGACGATGACGCTGTCCTAAATTTTTTTGACGCGTACGCAAGGCTTTGTCAACTTAGTCAACACACAACAGTGACTGTTGGATGTCCATCCAACGGCCGCCGTGCTTCTTCAATCTCTGATCTTCCTGCTCCAGCCGCCCAAACCAGCGCCGGCGGGACTGCCTGCTCCCTCCTCCCGTGGCTGGCTGTGCTGCCGCCAGGCCATCCCTCTAACCACCCACACATCCTGTTATTTTCCGGCGACGTCAGCCTCACCCCGCAGCCGACCAGTCAGTGCTCGTTCTCCCCTTAGCGTGGGCATTCGCTGTGGTCGCTTCGCCGGCTCCGGGGTTCTCTTCCTGGGCCTCGCCCTCGTCCATCGTGTTTGTGCTCTCGGCGCGGCGAGGTCAACATGGTCAACAAACAACAGCCATCAGAAGAGGCTGACAGTAGGGGCCCACACAGGAAAATGCCTCCTTATTACGCGCAAAATAATGGTTCCTCGACCTGATAGCTGGGACCCACCGGAAGGGTCTCTGTATTTCGCAAAAAAATGTTCCCCCTGCTCTCAGCTCGGACCCACCGGAAATGCCTCCTTATTATGCACAAAAAAATGAATACTCCCACTACTAGCTGGGACTCACCTTGGTGGGAGGCTGACTTGTGGGCCTACTAAGTTTACGGGGATGGAGGGCTTTGTCAACTTAGTCAATATGAATGACTCTAGCTCCAGTGCACGTACGATGTCCATCCAACAGCCGTAGTGCTTCTTCAACCTCTGGTCTTCGTGCTCCAGCCGCCCAAAGCAACGCCGGTCGTGCCGCGTGCTCCTGCCTCTCGTGGCCGGCTGTGATGCCGCGGAGGCCTCACCGCCCCCTACTACTCCCACCGCTGGCCATGCCATCCCTCTACTCACCCACACCCCTTGTTATTCTGCGGCGATGGCAGCCTCACCCTCGTACTCCTCTTCGCGTGGGCATCCACTGCTGCATCTTCCCTGGCTCCGCATCGTCCCCTTCCTAGGCCTCGTCATCATCCACCGCCGTGGTGCTCTCGGCGCGGCGTGCTAAATGTGGTCAATGACCGACTTCCATCAGAAGAGTACTGTGCGTGGAGAGGCTGACAGCTGGGTCCACGGTGGCCGCAAGGAAGTGCCTCCTTATTACATGCAAAATAATTATTCCTCCACCTGACGGCTAGGACACACCGGACAGGCCACTGTATTTCGTGAAAAAAACGTTTCCCCCCTGACTGTTGGGACCCACCAGCTACACCTTTGCACGCAAGGAAGTGCGTCCGGGCAAAAAAAAACGATTCGCCCCCCTGACTGCTGGGACCCACCAGCTACATCTTCGCATGCAAGGAAGTGCGTCCGGGCAAAAAAACGATTCACCCCCTGACTACTGGGACCCACCAGCTACATCTTAGCAGGCAAGGAAGTGCCTGATAGTCGGGACCCACCTGGTCGAAGCGTACATAGCGTTGTCATTCTAGTCGCGAACGTGTACGTACATATATAATGGTCGATGTAGAGGCGCGCACGTGTTGTAGTAGAGGAGCATACATGTCGTAGTAGAGGCGCGCACGTAGCATGTACACGTACGTACAGCGGCCAGGGTGCAAGAAAGAAAATACGGCCACGTATGTGTCCATACGGGCGGGGTCTCGAACGCCTACTCACGCATGCGTACATGGCTGGGTCGGAACGGAGAAACAGCGTCGTTGTCGTGTTCATGGGGAGCCAACCAGCTGGGTCAGAACGGAATGCATGGTCGTGTTCATCAGGAGGTATTAGATGGAACAGGCGATGGAAACGAGGCCTGGCGTACCACAAAACGGAGGAAACAGACCTCCTACGTTCGGAATGGGGTCCTGTTGACCGAGAGGGGTGTGGCGTACCGCAAAATGGAGGAAATGGACCTCCTATGGTCGAAACGGGGGTCCTGTTGATCGGGAGGCGTGTGGCGTACCGCAAAACGGACGAAATGGACCTCCTACGGTCGAAACGGGGGTCCTGTTGATCGGGAGGGGTGTGGCATACCGCAAAATGGACGAAACGGACTTGTGTTGGAGCGCTACTGTCGAAACGGGGGTCCTGTTCATCGGGAGGGGTGTGGCATACCGCAAAACGGGACTCCACGGGATACTGTTCATCTCCATCGTCGACCTCCTCCAGCCTCCATGGGCTACCGTCGACCTCCTCCAGCCTCCACGGGCTCCTGTTCATTCCAGCCTCCACCGCGCGCTACTCCACCCGCTACTATTCAACCACCCTCCACCGATCTACTGTTCATCCAGCCCTCCAAACCACGGGGTCCTGTTCACCCCTCCACGGCACCCCTCCACCGTCTACTGTTCATCCAGCCCTCCACACCACGGGGTCCTGTTCATCCAGAGGCAACGCCACCGCTCACTGTTCATCCAACCCCCCCCCGCAACGCTCACTGTTCATCCAATCGATCGGCTTCAGTTAGCAGCAGTAGCGAAGGAATCGCTCGATCGGGTTCAGTTAACAGCCATCGATCGATCGCTCGGGTTCAGTAACGCGTAGCCTGCAGTGCAATCGCTCGGGTTCAGTTAGAGCCCAACGCCTCGCTCGGGTTCAGTTAGAGCCAACGCCTCGCACACACGCGCGTACGTGTACGAGAGAAACGCGCATCGCTCGGCCCCGACCTCCCACCGTAACCGGCAACTCCCCGAAATTTTCCTCCCCCTCGCTTCTACCACGGTTTTTTCCATCATGGACGACCCAAAGAATGTCATGCAGCTGCGTCTCCGGCCCGCCTAGGACGAAAAGCCCATTTTCTATCATGATTTTTTGTCATAGAAGTAGGAGCCCACCACATCTATGATGATACCGGGTTTTGTCACAATTATCGTCATAGAAGTGTCATATGTATGACAGAAAAATTCGTTCGACCCAAAATGTCACGAATGTGTCTTTTTTTGTAGTGCATCGGCCTCCTGTACAACGCATCCTCGGCTACCCTGCCTTGGCCCAGGTCATGGCAGCGACTCACCCGGCCTACAACCTCATGAAGATGCCCGGGAGCAGCGGCATCCTCACCGTAGCTGGAGATACAAGGGATGCTCTACAGGCGCTCAAGCTGGCCTTCAGGGCAGCTGCAATGGCGCAGCCCGCCAGCGCCCACACCCTCAAGGCCAAGGGGGCTGCGCCAACCAAGAAGAAGCAGTTGTTCACCCAAGACAAGGCGGAAACTAAGCAGGTACCAGTCGATGAGGATGGATCCTCCGGCACCACCTTCACCATAGGCGCCAATCTCGACCCCGAGCAAGAGGAGGCCCTAGTGAAATTCGTGCGCGCGAACAAGGAGGTGTTCGCGTGGGAACCCAAGCAGCTAGCGGGGTCCCGAGGCAGGTGATCGAGCACCACCTGAACGTGTGCCCCAATGTGCACCCCGTGAAGCAGAAAGCAAGGCGGTAGTCCACCAAGAAGCAGGCCTTCATCGTCCAAGAAACCCGCAAGCTAGAAGCCGCGGGAGTCATTCGCGAGGTTCGCTATCTGGAATAGCTGGCAAACCCCGTTATTGTGCCAACGAAGGGAGGAAAGGAGTGCATGTGCGTCGACTTCACCAACCTCAAGAAGGCTTGGCCTCAAGATCCGTTCCCGCTTCCCCGCATCGACCAAATCGTTGATTCCACCGCTGAGTGCGACCGGTTGTGCTTCCTGGATGCCTTCTCGGGCTGTCACCAGATCAAGATGGCGGTAGAAGACATGGAGAAAACAGCTTTCCTGAGCCCGTGCGGGTGTACTGCTACACCTGCATGCCATTCGGATTGTGCAACGCAGGTGCAACCTTTCAGCAACTAATGCATATCGCCTTGGGCCGGCAACTCGGGAGAAACACCAAGGCCTACATCGACGACATCATGGTGAAGTCTCGGGAGGCCAAGACCCTGATACAGGACTTGGAAGAAACCTTTGTGAGCCTTCGTGAAGTGGACCTACGGCTCAACCCAGAGAAGTGCGTGTTCGGTGTTCCTTCTGGCAAGCTTCTGGGCTTCCTCGTGTCCCACAGAGGTATGGAGGCTAACCCAGAGAAGGTCAAGGCAATCGAAGACATGAGTCCGCCACAAACCCTTAGGGAAATGCAGAAGCTCACCGGGCGAGTAACCGCGTTAGGACGCTTCATCTCCAAGCTGGGGGAACGAGCCTTGCCGTTCTTCAAGTTGATGAAGAAGAAGGGTCCGTTCGAATGGACTCAAGAGGCTGACGAAGCGTTCCAAGATCTCAAGAAGTACCTGACCAGCCCTCCGGTGATGGTGGCTCCACGCCCTCAGGAACCCTTGGTGCTTTACCTCGCCGCCACACCATACTCCGCCAGTGCAGCTCTGGTGGCCGTTCGGGAGGAGCGTCGGGTGAAGGCCGCAGCGGTCACAACCCCGACCGCGGCAGCTCAGGGCCAGGAAGGCCTCGCGAGAGCCACAACCTAGGCAGATGGGGACCAGCCTCAACAGGAAGACTTCTCCGGGGCTGGGGGGACCTCACCAAGCAGTCAGGAGCCGGGGGCTCAAACACCTCAGGAGGCGCTCGACTCTCCAGAGGGTGCGGGCCCCATCGGCGTGCCCACCCTCGTCGAGCATCCCATGTATTTTGTCAGCACGATGCTGCAGGATGCAAGGGCACGGTACCCCATGCCCCAAAAGCTCTTGCTCCCACTGTTGGCGGCCTCACGGAAACTGCGGCAGTACTTCCAAGGTCACCCCATCACGGTTGTCTCAGCCTACCCATTGGAGAGGGTGCTCAGGAGTCCCAATTCCGCTGGAAGGGTTGCTGAATGGAACATCGAGCTGCAAGTGTTTCAGTTAGAATTCAGCACGACCAGAGTCGTGAAAGGAGCCGCGCTTGAAGATTTTGTGGCAAAATGGATAGAGGTGCCAGGGCTAGAAGCAGGAGAAGATCATTCGCTTTCCCTGGGAAGCGAGGCACCAGATGGCTGGGTTATGCACTTCTATGGAGCATTCTTTCGACATGGTTGAGGGGCAGCTGCAGTGCTTATATTCCCCACTCCGGACAAGCTCTATTACGTTGTGCACCTCTGTTTCAGCAGGGCGAAAAGGTTTCCAACAACATAGCAGAATACGAGGGCCTGATGCAGGCTTAAAGGCTGCAGCCGCATTGGGGTAAAGCGCCTCATCATCAAAGGGTAATCACAGCTCCTCGTCAACTTCTCCAACAAAGTATACCAGCCCAAGGACGAGCACATGGAGGCATATCTTGCATAAGTGCGCAAGATGGATAAGCAGTTTCTAGGGCTGGAGCTGCAACATGTGCCTCGCGGCACCAATCAGGAGGCTGATGACATCGCCAAGAGGGCATCGAGGCGGCTGCCTCAGGAGCCTGGCATTTTCGAGGAACGACTCTTCAAGCCCTCAGCAGTACCATCACTATCAAGCACAGCGCAACCTCGGGAGGAACTCCCTCAATCGCCTGCCTCAGGAGCTCCGTCCTGTGGCCCGACCTCAGGAGCACACTTTCTCCTGGCGCTGGAGCCTCAGGAAGGATGTTGGACTACAGAGCTCAAGGATTACCTGATGCAAGGGACTCTACCAGAGAAAGAAGAGGACACAGAACGTGTGGCCCGGCAGGCCACAGCCTACTACATCCAAGACGGAGAGCTCTACCTGAAGCGGCCCAACTATGTTTCCCAGTGTTGCATCTCCAGGGAACAGGGGAAGGAGTTGTTGGTAGACATTCACGATGGAGACTGTGGGCACCACTCATCATCACTGACCCTCGTCGGCAAGGCGTTCCGCAGTGGGTTCTATTGGCATACAGCACTCAACAACGCAATTGAGCTGGTGAAGGCTTGCGAAACCTGTCAATTCCACGCCAAGCAGATTCATCAGCCAGCTCAGGGCTTGCATACCATTCCACTCTCGTGGCCGTTCGCGGTTCGGGGACTAGACATTTTGGGCCCGTTTCCCCAGGCGCTAGGGGGCTATCACCACCTCTACGTCACCATTGACAAGTTCACCAAGTGGGCTGAGGTGGAAGCTGTCCGCACCATCCCAGCTAGCTCCGCGGTCAAGTTCATCAATGGCCTCGCGAGCTGATTCGGGGTGCCTAATCGCATCATCACCAACAATGGTTCGCAGTTCACCAGCAATCTCTTCAAAACATATTGTGCTAACCTTGGAATGCAGATATGCTATGCCTCAGTGGCACACCCTCAGAGCAACGGCCAGGCTGAACGCGCCAATGCAGAGGTCCTGAAAGGCCTCAAAACCAGGACCTTCAAGAAGAAGCTGGAGGCCTACGGCAAGGGCTGGTACGACGAGCTCTAGTCCGTGCTATGGTCTATCCGCACTACCGCCACAAAGTCGACCGGCGAAACCCCATTCTTCCTCGTCTACGGAGCAGGAGTGGTCCTCCCTCACGAGGTCAGGCATCACTCTACGCGGGTCCTGGCATTTGACGAAGCGCAGTAGGACACCATGCGGGGGATGGATCTCGCGCTGGGGGAGGAACACCATCGGGAGGCCGCGCTTCGAGCGACAAGATACTAGCAGGCGCTGCGGCGGTACCACTGCCGCAACATCCGCCCCAGGACTCTCAAGGTAGGTGACCTCGTGCTCAGGCGGGTGCTCTCCAGGGAAGGGCTGCACAAGCTCTCGCCCATGTGGGAGGGCCCATTCAAGATTATTCATTTTTCCAGACTTGGCGCCGCACGCTTGGAAACCCAGGAGGGGGCGCCCATCCCAAACGCGTGGAACATTCAGCACCTCCGGAGATTCTACCCTTGAAGTAAGGCCCAGTGCCTGTAAAGAAGGCCCAGCGCCTGTGAAGAAGGGCCCAGTGCCCGCAAAGAAGGCCCAATGCCTGTGAAGCTCGTCGCCCCAAGAAAAGGCCCGGTGCCTGTGAAGAAGGCCAATGCCTGTGAAGCTCGCCGCCCGTGACACTCTCACGTAATAATGAGTTGGGGTTGTACATGCCCTGGAGTCTCTAGAGTGTCGCCCTTGGGCCTTGCGGGCTCCCGACCATTCCTAGTGGCAGCACTTAGCTCCGCGCTGGTGAGAAGACGTCGAAGACTAGATTAGGTGCCAGACGCGGCTTTTTAGTTGCTTTCCGCAGTTGGCTTCTTCACCCTTGTTCGAAACTTTATTGGAGTTGCTTTTCGTGTTGTTTTCCGTCCCCGGCCTGTGATTCTTTGTCTTTGTTTTTCGCCTGACTCATCCTCTCTTTCGCAAGCCTCGCGGGGGGGCTGCGCGGGCGTCTTCGTGAGTACCTTCTTGCCTAATTTCGTGAGGCTTCCTTACTCAAGTTCACAGCGGGAGCACCCCTCCCGGTCCATGCCCCACGGGCACTGCGACGCGAACACAGGACCTGAGCCAGTCACCCTCATGACTAAGGTTCGAAAGCTATCCTCCCAGCTAATTTTTGCAGGCCTCAAGACGCCTGACGAGGCCTCAGGAAGGTTCCTCAAGAGGCAAAAACTGCAGCGAGCCCCCCGAGATAAGTTGTTCCTACGCACAAGCATGCAACCGCAACACCACAACACGACATGGGAATAATGGAAATAGCATAATAATTAAAGGTAATAGTCCAGCACGCCCCCACGGGGCTCCATACTTCTCTCTCTATGCAGAAAAAGGAGGAAAACAAATTAAATGCGGCATGCCCGGCGACGGCTCATGAGGGGGGGATTCACACCGCCCTCCTGAGCTCAATCAGACTCCTCCTCACACTTCACCGAGGCACAACGACGGGATGACCCGCTACCACCCTCGAAGCAAGCGCGGCGGCACGGTGGTTGATCATGGCCACCACTAGAGGAGCTATCACTAGAGGGGGAGCCGCTGAAGCTTGGCGAGCTACGAGCGCCGCCAGCAGCTGGCTCGCCTTCGTCTTTGTGGCGGTCATCGCCAAGTCCCAGCACTTGGTCACCATCATTGTCTTCAGGGCAGTAACCGACACAGCGGCCATATTCTCCAAACACCCTCGCGTAGAGGGTCGCGTTGCCGTCAAACTAGAAGTGCAGGGTGCACCGCCAGCCCAGGCCGTGCGCGCAGGAAAACGTCTGCTGGCCGCGGGCCAAGGCCATGTTCCCGGCGATGGAGATCTCCACCGAGACCCAGGAAGCCCCGCTGCAGCAACCATCCGCCTGGAGCCAGAGGCCGCCAGGAGCGCCAGCCGGGAGTTCGCTGGTGAAGAAGCGGGGAAGCTTGAGCCAGCTACCGGCCGGGTCTGCCAACTACACGACAAACTCCGGCAGCAACTCGGCCGAGTGGAAGTGCGGCCTGGGAGGCCGCGCGGCCACAGCGTGCCTCCCCTCACCCATCGGGCGGCCGACACCGCGTGAGGGACCACCGCCATGACCACAAGGGGCCACCACCGGAGTCGCGGGGTGCTTACGGGGGCGACCTCGGCCGCGCTTGGGCGGAGGGGAGCCAGGCCCTTCCCGGCGAGCTTTCCCCTTCTCCGTGACCGAGAACCTCTTCGTCGGTGCCATGGAGCACGGCAGGCGACTGGAGCAGGGAGGAAGAAGAAGCAAGCGGGGAAGGGAGATGTGCAGCGGGGGGCCTGCGCCCCCCCCCCACATTTATAACCCAAGGGAGGCCAACCGTCGGCCTCCACGATCGCAGGTAATCATGACTCTTTTTGCATGCAGCAGGGACCCGTCAAATCGGGCAGTTGCCGAGGCAGTGTGGGGAAGCGGAGACGCCCATGTCCAATCAACTACCACGTGGTGACCAAGGCCGCAGGCTGTTGGGGCTCGTGGCGCTCTGCAGTTGCCCTTTCGCTTCGTCGCTAAGCCAAGTCCGAGCGCGCCTTGGTCCCGGGGGCTACTGTCTGTGTTCTGGGAACAGGGGTCCCCAGACTTTCCTGCCTACGGCCTGTGGCGTGGCTCAAGTGGTGGCCTAGTACATCCCATCTTCATCAACTCAAGCTCAAGACCCTCGCGAGGGGCCAAGCCTCGCGGGGCGGATGACGCAAGGCTTCCTCAGGAACGGCCTCAGCAGGCAGGCTCGCGAGGAGGCGGAGAGATCAAGGTAGGGGTACCTCGCGAGGTGCTCGTGATGCAAGCCATGATGATCGAGACCCGGCGGGCGCCAGGCAGGCGCCGTCCTGTGCAGTGTCCTTGTTTCCTCTTTGGTGCAAAGGGGGCAAGCGCAGGAACGGAGTACCGAGGCATCAAGCAAAGGTTACCATTACGGTGTAGCAAGTACAAGACCAGAAGAGCGGCAGGATGTAGGTCACTGTGGAGCCCAAGACGGCGTCACTGCCAAGCCTTTGGCAGCCGAAGACCAACTTTAGTCAGGATAACTTGTACTAGATGTTCCCCTTCAAAATGGCCGTTGTTGGATCCCTTCCCGCTCAATATTTGGGAAAAGGACCAGGGCCTCTATATATAGAGATAGCCACCACAGTAGAGGGACATCTCATGTAGATATCACCCAGAGCCGACAAAGACGGGGCAATTCCTCTCCAAGCACACCACCAGAAGAACAACTCTCGCAAGGCTGTTCTTCCCTTGTACTATTATTCATCAGCCCCTGAGGCAATCCACCACACCACACACTGGATTAGGGTATTACACCACAACGGTGGCCTGAACCGGTATAAACCTTGACTCCCTTGTGCTGTTCATCGTGTAGCTTAGATTCATAGCGAGGTGTTAGGACGTGGATCGGTAGGGGAAGATCTTCGCGTGCACCCCACAGTTTGAACCTTAAAGGTTTTGCCGGAACCCGATATTCGACAGTGATGCAGCAAGTAGCGTAAGTATTTCCCTCAGTTTTTGAGAACCAAGATATCAATCCAGTAGGAGGCTCCTCAAAAGTCCCACGCACCTACACAAACAAACAAGAACTCACAACCAACGCAATAAAGGGGTTGTCAATCCCTTCAAGGGCACTTGCGGAAGTGAGATCTGATAGAGATAATATGGTAAGATAAATATTATTGGTATTTTACGATATAGATTGGAAAAGTAAAAGATGCAAATAAAAGTAGATTGAAAGCTTATATGATAAGAGATAGACCCGGGGGCCATAGGTTTCACTAGTGGCTTCTCTCAAGATAGCATAAGTATTACGATGGGTGAACAAATTACTGTCGAGCAATTGATAGAAAAGTGAATAATTATGAGATTATCTAGGCATGATCATGTATATAGGCATCACGTCCGTGACAAGTAGACCGACTCCTGCCTGCATCAACTACTAGTACTCCACACATCAACCGCTATCCAACATGCATCTAGAGTATTAAGTTCATAAAGAACAGAGTAACGCATTAAGAAAGATGACATGATGTAAAGGGATAAACTCATGCAATATGATGTAAACCCCATCTTTTTATCCTCGATGGCAACAATACAATATGTGCCTTGCTGCCCCTGCTGGCACTGGGAAAGGACACCACGAGATTGAACCCAAAGCTAACCAATTCTCCCATTGCAAAAATGATCAATCTAGTAGGCCAAACCAAACTGATAATTCAAAGAGACTTGCAAAGATAACTTAATCACACATAAAAGAATTCAGAGGAGATTCAAATATTTCTCATAGATAAACTTGATCATAAACCCACAATTCATCGGATCTCGACAAACACACCGCAAAAAGAGTTACATCAAATAGATCTCCAAGAAGATTGAGGAGAACTTTGTATTGAGATTCAAAGAGAGAGAAGAAGCCATCTAGCTAATAACTATGGACCCGAAGGTCTGTGGTAAACTACTCAGAACTCATCGGAGAGGCTTTGGAGATGATGTAGAGGCCCTCCATGATCGATTCTCCCTCCGGTGGAGCGCTGGCGAAGGCTCCAAGATGGGATCTCGCGGATACAGAAGGTTACGACGGTGGAAATAGTTTTTCGTGGTCGCTTCTGATGTTTTCGGGGTACATGGGTATATATAGGAGGAAGAAGTAGGTCGGCGGACGCCTGAGGGGCCCACGAGGGTGGGGGGCGCGTCAGACACCCTCGTGGCCACCTCCCTTGTTTCTTGACTTGGACTCCAAGTCCTCTGGATCATGTTTGTTCCAAAAAAATCGTTCCCGAAGGTTTCATTCCGTTTGGACTCCGTTTGATATTCCTTTTCTTCGAAACACTGAAATAGGCAAAAAAATAGCAATTCGGGCTGGGCCTCCGGTTAGTAGGTTAGTCCCAAAAATGATATAAAAGTGTAAAGTAAAGCCCATAAACATCCAAAATGGGTAATATAATAGCATGGAACAATCAAAAATTATAGATACGTTGGAGACGTATCAAGCATCCCCAAGCTTAATTCCTACTCATCCTCGAGTAGGCAAATGATAAAAACAGAAACTTTGATGTGGAATGCTACCTAGCATAATTCTCAATGTAATTTTCTTTATTGTGGCATGAATGTTCAGATCCAAATGATTAAAAATAAATGTTCATATTCACATAAGAAATAGTAATACTTCAAGCATACTAATCAAAGCAATCATGTCTTCTCAAAAAACATGTCTAAAGAAAGTTCATCCCTACAAAATCATATAGTTAGGCTATGCTTCATTTTCGTCACACAAAAATGCTCCCATCTTGCACACCGCCGATGACAAGCCAAGCAATTGTTTTGTACTTAAAAAATCTCAAACTTTTTCAACTTTCACGCAATACATGAGTGTGAGCCATGGATATAGCACTATTGGTGGAATAGAGTATGATGATGAGGATTGTGTGGAGAAGAAAAAAAGAGAGAAAGTCTCACATTGACGAGGATAATCAATGGGCTATGGAGATGCCCATCAATTGATGTCAACATGAGGAGTAGGGATTGCCATGCAGCGGATGCACTAGAGCTATAAATGTATGAAAGCTCAACAAAAGAAACTAAGTGGGTGTGCATCCAACTTGCTTGCTCATGAAGACCTAGGGCATTTGAGGAAGCCCATCGTAGGAATATACAAGCCAAGTTCTATAACGAAAATTCCCACTAGTATATGAAAGTGACAACATACGAGACTGTATGAAGAACATGGTGCTACTTTGAAGCACAAGTGTGGAAAAAGATAGTAACATTGCCCCCTTTTTCTTTTATTTTCTTTTATTTTCTTTTTTTCTTGGGCCTTTCTTTTTCTTTTCTTTTGGCCTTTCCTTTTTTTCTTTTTCTTTTCCCTTTCTTTTTTTGGCCTTTCTCTTTTTTTATTTGGGGATAATGCTCTAATAATGATAATCATGACACTTTTATTTATTTACAACTCATGAGTTACAACTCAAAACTAGAGCAAGATATGACTCTATATGAATGCCTCCGGCGGTGTACCGAGATGGGCAATGAATCAAGAGTGACATGTATGAAAATTATGCATGGTGGCTTTGCCACAAATACGATGTCAACTACATGATCATGCAAGGCAATATGACAATGATAATGTGTGTCATGATGATGAACGGAACGGTGGAAAGTTGCATGGCAATATATCTCGGAATGGCTATGGGAATGCCATAATAGGTAGGTATGGTGGCTGGTTTGAGGAATATATAAGGAGGTTTATGTGTGATAGAGCGTATCATATCACTGGGTTTGGATGCACCGGCGAAGTTTGCACCAACTCTCGAGGTGAGAAAGGGGAATGCACGGTACCGAAGAGGCTAGCAATGATGGAAGGGTGAGAGTGCGTATAATCCATGGACTCAACATTAGTCAAAAGAACTCATATACTTATTGCAAAAATCTACAAGCCATCAAAACCAAGCACTACACGCATGCTCCTAGGGGGATAGATTGGTAGGAAAAGACCATCGCTCGTCCCCGACCGTCACTCATAAGGATGCACAATCTAAGAACACCTCAAGTTTGAAATTTGTTACACAACTTTTACCATACGTGCATGCTACGTGACTTGCTAACTTCAACACAACCATTCTTTCAATGCATAATGTGACGACCGATTCTCCGAGTACTAATTCCCAGAAAATGGCCCTTGTGCTCATCAGCCCCAGGATAACTGTTAGCTGATGAGGCACCAACTTGATACAGAAATTCCAAGCAAATACAAAATATGTAGTACAAGACCATTCTGGTCTGTGAGTATAACAAAAGTTCCTAGTGGTTGATGGCGGAAGCGGGCTGTGAATCGTCAGTGTCTATGGGACTCCATTTCCCACGGGAACATCTGACCAGGTTAACTCCTATCTTCGCGGGGCTGCTATCACCATTACGTGGGTTCCGGGGCTGTCCTCACGGTCGCTCCTCTTAGCACAAGAAATATGGCCAAGACAATAGCCAGGGACAAGCCAGTGAGTACTTTGAATGTACTCGCAAACATTATGAACACAGGAATAATATAATAATGATTGCTAAAAATCATTTTTATGCTCATGACGTCAGTCACAAAGGTAAATAAATCTCTGATGCATGTAAGCAGGTTATTGATGGAAATGCAATAACATATTAATAATAAAAGGCACCGATCGGGCATCTGAAGCGACGCCACATAAAGGGCTTTAAAAGAAATGCCACCGTCAGGCGTCTAAGCGACACCACATACATGGCTTTAAAAGAAACAATCATAGTGAATATCCCGGAGGTAGAACCATCCCAGGAGTATTCGATAATACCAAAAATATCACGGGTTAGTCCTCAACAACATAATAATCACCATTAGCACATGTCACAAGTTGTAATAGCCATTCTGATTTAACAGTTTCACCTCCGAAGACCAACACTAAGACCGACACTTGACCCATCCCAGACTGTAATCCTTAACCATGGACACGGCTATTCAAATAGGTTTAATCTCTGCAGAGGGTGTACTCTTTACCCACGAGTAACGGATTTATTTAATCCATCGGGACTAATTCCGTCTACGGTCTTTTTGTTGAAAACACACCTAACTTGCACACACCAACTTAACTCACACGTGTCTGGAATCACCCACGACACCTGTCAAGCAAACTCTAAGTGGGGAGGCTACAACCTCGCGTAGCATGGGATCAAATTTATATTGCGTGCTCTAAGGGGTGGCCTCCCCTCTCGGTCTCAATCGGAAACACCCATGCCCCCGGACCAGGTGGCCTGCCTACCAGCTACAATCGGTATCTTCCACCCTGGCCTCTCTGTACGGTGTGTGCTAGAAAGAGGTTGACAACTTACTGAACCGTACTCTAACTGTTGTAGAGACGAGTGGTAGTACGAAACAAGTATGGGGGTTACTGGAACAAGACTCGATCTATGGTCGACTCGGGAGGTTTAAGTATTCCCTGCATGATTAGCATAATGAATATATTTCAACCAACAGAGTCACCGCTCATATCACCTTACCATGCCATACCAGACATAACCGTCCCGACGGAGACCAGCGACAAACTCATGCCTACCCAAGACAGAGGTTTTCCCGGGTTCCTGCCGGTATGCATGTAAGGCACATGAGGATGATTATCATCACAAGTGTGATCATTTCCAACAGCATGGAAATCACTAACATGCACCCATGCATATGATCATATCACATGAAATAACAAGTTTCTCCAAAGTGAAGCGATGTTATAAACATGTCATCAAACACACAAAAATATTTATGCCGGGGTTCAGAATGCTTGCCTTCAATGTGTGGAAAGGCAGGGTGCACTCCAAAACTTTTTGAAAGTTTTCTTCTCTCTCTCCAAGGTCCTATTTTAAAAAAATTTGAATTAACACACAAATTCAAAAACAGTACAAAAAGTTGTTTGAATTTTTTTCAAATAAATGTTAAAATAAACTAGGTTAAATTTGAGAGAGGTAGGAAAAGGAAACAATTCATTTGGAGTTATATTTTAAAAGATATAGCCAGTCAAACATTTGGTCAAAATCTGTTTTAAAAAAACAGAAAAGAAAACGTTTTAAAAGAAGGCGTATTCGGGAAAGGCGCTTCCACTTACTCCTGCGTGGACATGCGCTGGGTCACTGACGGTGGGCCCGCCTGGCCCATTGGTCAGGTTTGACCAGCCACGCGCGCGCCGTTCCCCTCTGACCGAACGGAGGCGGAGCTCCGGCGAGGTTTTGCCGGTGAACGGGGGTGCCTCTTGGTGATCTGAGGATATGGGTGTCCTCAGGGGGTCGAGACGAGTCTGTGGGTACCCTCCATGGTCGCCGACGTTGACGGAGTTACCGGCGATGAGCTTCGCGGCGGAGCAGGCGTTCAGGTCGATAGTGGGTTTGGGGCTACGGTGGTCTCTGACCGAAATTGAGCGCGGGGTTGCACTCATGAGAGGGAGGGGGAGTTCTTGGTGGAGAGAATGAAGAGGGAGGGGCACTGGTGGTGGCGGAATCGGCCGGAGCGAGGCGGCGACCGAACCGACCGGACTCGGGGAAGAAGGCCTTCCCGTCCTCGACTGCTGGTCGTGGTAGCTCTAGGGGGATCAGAAGAGGTTGCCCCCGAACTTGATTGGTCTCCGGGGCCCTTATATATGCGGTGGTGGTCGGTTCCGCGGTGGCCGGCGATAAGGATGACGGCGAACCGTCTTTCTGTAGCAATGGCGACGTGGCGGTGACGCACGCTAGAGGACGAAGCTGCGGCTGAGCTGGAGATGCTTAAGGGCAGCTGGTGAGCGGAGGAGGTTTGGGCGGCGCCGTCCATGGATGCGGCCGCAAGCGTGCCGCCAAGAAGCTTGCTGCGGCGCCGCTGTAGCAAGCCAGGGGCGGTCGGGGCTCTTGGCGTGACGCGGCAAGGGGGAAAAGATCAGGACGAGCTCGGGGAAGTTTATCCAGGGGCGTGCTTGCTCGGGCGCGGCACGTGCAAAACGCGTGCTCTGCTCACGCTCTGGGCGTGCACGGCGTCTGCTCGACGAAATGCCAGGATGGCCAAAACTGCTAGAGATCAAATGCAAATCCACAGGTCTGGGTTAGAGACCATTAGCAGGCTACTAGACAACTTGGTTTGGACAGATGGGAAAGTTCACAACCCAAACTTACAATCATGCCAAAACTGTTCATGCCCACAGGGTGTTTGACAAAATGCCAGAGGCACTTAGGCATTTCTTGGAGTGACCAAAACTTCTAGAGTGGGGTCTCTTTAGGTGAAAGAGAGGGTGGTGAGGTTAGTTTGTGGAAAGCACAAACTTGCTAGTGCAAGTTTTGCAGAACTTCAAATCTGGACAGGATGTGAATGACATTATTTCATGAACCAAAAATATGCCAATGGTTGCATGCTCCTGGACTTAGGGGTTTAGTAGGGTGTTCTACAAGTAGGATAAAGAATCAAGGGCCAGAGGGCAAGCAATAATATGGTTGTTGTACAAACCATCATGATGGACCAGAATGAAGATGAGGTTGGTTCACTCAAAAATTTCAAAGAACATCCCTGTATTTTTGCATATAATGGAATCATATGATCCTACTGACATCCCATAATTTTGGTGGAAGCTAGAAACAAATATTTAAAAGGGTTGTAGTGCAAAAATGCCTACTGGACCAGAGAAGAAAAACATGTGCAGCACTCAAAATATGCAATGAAATAAATATATTAATGCACAAAAGTGATTTAGAGACATCCCATGACATCTCCAAATTTTGGTTGGATTTTTAGTTAATTTTATCAAATGGTTGTAGTGCAAAAAGAGCTCCAAACTTAACACAAGTCATTTTAATGAATATAGCTCTGGGTGGAATAATTTAATAAATAAACCTACTGATTAGGAAATTGTTTTGATGAGATGGCATAGAAGTTCAATATGTTTGGAAGGATCCACTTGGGAAAAATAAATCCTTAATATCAAAATAAAGGTTTTGAAATTAACAGAATTATTCTTGCAGGCAAAAATTTTAACTATTGGCAACATTTTAATAATTAAAACCTGGTTAAAATTTTGGGGTGTTACAATTACTACCCCCCTTAAGAAAAAATCTCGTCGTCGAGATTTGCTAAGAGCCGTTGTGATAAACAAATGCTCCATATGCGTCCGAGCGGTTGTGAGTCTGCTGCCGTGGTGCTGTGTGAATAAAAACAACCCATGAAGTGAGGGGATAACCGTTGCAGTAACTCAGGGAAAAGAAATCTCATTCTAGGATTTTTTTCGCGGTTACACAAGTTAATCACGAAGAAAACCACTCATACTAGTAGAAACTAAATACACGACTCGTCGCACAAATTCGAGGTACCATGCACAAGTTACAACATAACAATAAATGCTTGTAATAACAAACACAGCAGTGACGTCTAAAATAAAAACGGTAACTGGACGGGGTCCTGATAAAATGTCTCTGGCAATGGAATACACTCCTGTTCTATCGGAGGAAGTGGATTGACCAGTCGATGTATGCGTCTCCCCGGGTCGGGCCTCAGTTGTCTGCCGATTGCAATCTGAGGATTCAAATCAGTGAGACTCTGGAGATAATCCATCACTCGCTGGTTCAAATGCTCTTGAGGGATGATGTACTGGATAAGGTTGGCCAGTACTGGGTCTCTCTCAATCTGTCCACCGGGAAAAAATGCTACTCCTCCGGGTGCAGCACGGCTCGGAAAGTAATAATATCCTCGTTCGCGGGCATAGGGTATTGCGGATCGAAGGCGAGCAATCGCTTCTTTCGCAGCAGCTTCTATGGCCAAGTGTGGGGTTGGCATAGATTCCCCCACGAAGGAAACTTCTGTTGGATCTTGATTGGAGTCTACGGGAGGGATGTGTACTGCTGCCCAATATTCCGAGGTGGAAAAAGTGATTCTCGATTTGAACAGCTCGTACTGGGGTGGCTGGGTAGAACCCATGGTACTGCGGGTAAAGTCCCACAATATCTTGACAAAGCTACCTGGGGTTGCATCTGGGGTTCTCAGATGAATACTGGGGCTCGGCATGACGGGAAAAAGGTTGTGAGGGTGGTGCACAAAGTGTGGGGTGCTGGGTAAGATCACAAGGTGGCCTTTATATAGCAATGGAGCTGGGTCACTTTACCGTGGTGAAAGGTAATAAATTTGCCAGCTTAGCTCCAAAGGTCGGGTCAGTGTCAAAGATACACATATTGTCAGGACCCCGACACAATGCCACATCGATCTAGCATGTAACACCTCATATCACTTTGCGGCCTCACGCACGGTATTCCCACGGGTGTCGCCTTACCTTTTCTTGGGACCGTTTGCGCCTTTTGGCACACGTATATGACAGTGTCGCTAGCATCCATATGATAAGGAGCCCGGGCTGACATGGCTAGTCGTAAACCCAAAGTGGCACAGACTTACAGGGACAGGCATCCATGACCCAGCATCGAACGTGTCGGTCATCAGCGAGTGAATCCAGGCTGTAGCACTGGGCTAGCAGGACTCCGGTAAACCGGGCTGTAGCGGGCTAACAGGACTCCGGTATTCATCGTGTGACATTTCCCCGAAGGGACAGACACAGGAACGAAGAAGGACACATGCCGGCCAGCCTAAGTGTTCCGGAGCAGTAGCAAGCTACCATGGCTCAGTGGAAACACCAGGAGACATTTCCCGGTAAGAGAGGCTACCAAGGATAAACAACTAGGTTGTCAGATCCCACACATACCAAGCATTTCAATAACATACACACAATATGCTCGATATGTGCAAATACAACATGGCATCACAACATGACTCTACAACTCAAGTATTTATTCATTAGGCTCCGAGGAGCGAGATATTACAAACAGGGGTCTCATGACCCAACATTCAGAGCATACATATCAAAGCACAAGCGGAAGCTATCATGTCTGAGTACAGACATCTATAAACGAAAAAGGCTGAGAAGCCTGACTATCTACCAAATCCTGCTGAGGCACAAGATCGTAGCTGAGGTAACAAGCTAAACGTCGAAGTCCACGTGGAACTACTAGTGAGACTGAAGTCTCTCTGCAAAAACATAAAATAGGCAAACGTGAGTACAAATGTACCCAGCAAGACTTACATCAGAACTAACTACATATGCATCATTTTCAACAAGGGGATGGTGGGGTTTAACTGCAGCAAGCCAGCTTTGACTCGGTGGCTATCCTAAACTACGACTGCAAGCGACTCTTTTGAGGTGGCGCACACGAGTCCACATATTCACCATATCAATACACCACTATGGATCCGCTCCCGTCTCCCTACGAGAACGCCATCCATAGCACTCACGCTTATCTTGCGCATTTTAAAGTATCCACTTTCATTTGTCTATGAACTGATATAAGCAACCCAGAAGTCCTTTTCCGTGGACACGGCTATTCGAATAGATGATGTTAACCCTACAGGGGTGTACTTCTTCATACATGTTTCCACCACTTAGCGTCTGCACACGACATGTGCTCGGCAGACTTCAAGCGAAAGCCGACGTGGGTGTAGACCACGACCTACCTAAACACCTAAGTCTCTAGTCCAGGTTTATCGCCTATTCGGGTTCCATCCATGAGGAGATCCGGCCGGAGTTTCGCTCACAGCCCCAAACGATGTGAACAGGGTTCCGTGACACCAAACGGGTGCCCGGTTTACCCGGCCACGTGCCTACCGCATCACAGCCCACCCCTACGGTCAGCGCTGTCCATGGCCTCCAGCATACTACAAACACCAGAAACTACTTGCAACTCCTGGACAGAGGACACGGGTGATTAAGAAGTCGAGCAGGGTCATATTTCAGGGCCCAATGTATGGTAGTAGCTGAGTCATGGATCACAAACACAGAACTCAGTTCCTAAGGACGGCTTCAATGAGACAACCCACCATGTACTCCTACATGGCCTCTCACCGCTACCTTTACCAAATTGTGTTCACACACTTAGCTCTCAATGGTAGGACATGTTCACACACCTCTGATCCATTCCCGATGAATCAGACCTGACACAACTCTAAGCAGTAGCAGGCATGACAAACAAGCAAGAATGAGTAGGCACAACAGGGCTCAAACAACTCCTACTCATGCTAGTGGGTTTCATCTATTTACTGTGGCAATGACAGGTCATGCAAAGGATAAAGGGGTTCAACTACCGCAACAAGTAACAGATGAATCGTTGTTGTCCTAATGCAGTAAAAGAGAGCAGGAGCGAGAGAGTGGGTTTGTATCGGAATGAACAAGGGGGTTTTGCTTGCCTGGCACTTCTGAAGATAACATTGAGTCTTCATCAGTGTCAACGATCACATCATCGGTATCACGTCTATCGAGAGGGGACAAATACCGGCAACACAGAAGGGAACACAATCAATGCAATGCACAATATGATGCATGATCATGACATGGCAAAATGAATGTGTTTTGAGCTAATGCAACTAGCAACAGATTAAATGAAGTTGGTTTGAATACAAGATTCAAATTCAAACTCCATATGTGATTATTCAAATGCCATTTAATTGATTTGTGCTAAACAGCAGCTATAAGTTGTTCTAACATGCATGAAAGTGGTACAGATGGATTCCTTGAATTTTTCTGATAATTTTTCATATATAAATTATTTAATTTGGAGTTACGGTTGAATTTCTATGAATTTTAGAAGTTTTAGGCATTTTCTGGAATTTCCTGAATAATATTAAATCCAGAAATGATTATGGCGTCAGCACCACGTCACAGTGACGTCAGCAGGGTCAACTGGGCGCCCCAGGTCAAACCTGACGTGTGGGGGCCACACGTCAGTGACACAGGAGCTAATCCCGGTCAAACCCAGCACTGACTGGGGTTTGACCAGGGGTGGGGCCCACTATCAGTGGCTGTGGGTTTAATTAGTGGGGCCATTAACACTAATTAAGCATGCCCCGTCGGCAGTCGCCGGAGTATCGCCGGCGGCGACCATTCCGCACGGTGGCGCGGCTCGGATTTGAGCTAGGGGCGATGGTTTGGCGCGCGGTTTGGCTCATTAGAACGTCCGCGACGCGGCGCGGCCAGCGGTGGTGGTGGCCGCGGCTGGGGTGGTCGGTAGCGGCAACTACGGCGAGAGAGGCGGCGACCGGAGCTCGGGCATCGCCTAAGACGATGCTATGGTGCGGCTACGGACGAACCGATGGAAGTTTTCGGCTCCTGGGAACATCTCGAGCCCGAGGGCGTGCTCAGACGCGAGCTAAGACACCTGTGGCCACGGCGGTGCCATGGCCGGCGGCGAGGAGCGCTCAACAAGGTGGTTAGGGCGGCTAGAGTACGGGAACGAGCGCGAGGAGGAGGGGGAATGGAAGAGTAGCTCACAGCGGATCTGGTGGAGGCAACGGCGAGGCCGGGGAGGGGCTGGAGCTCGCGAATCCTCGAAAGTTCGCCGGTGGCCGAAGGTTGGGGGCGAGCTTGAGGGCGATGCTGCAGGGCTTCCGGAGGGCCGTGGATCGGTGGGGAGGAAGAGGGGGTCGGGGCGGAGCTTCCTGGGGCGTCGGTGAGGCGTGGGGTGGCCGGTAGCCACGGTGGCTCTCGTCGGTGGCGGCGGCTCCGTTCGGGTGAGGAGAACAGAGGAGGGGGAGAGTGTTCCGGGGAGAGCATGAGGACGCGGGAGAGTGAGGAAGAGAGGCAGGGAGGTGCGTGGCGTCTCCGGGCGTCGAGGAGGAAGCAGGAGGTGGCCGAGGCCTCTCGGGCGCGCGCCACGCCTCGCCCCTGTCCTTCTGGCGAGGGAGGAAGACGACAGGGGAGGGGGTGGAGATGGGCTGGGCCGGCTGGGCCGGTTGGTGGCGCCAGGTAGGCTGCGGGTAAGTGGCCCAGGTAGGTTTCCTCTCTCTCCTGTTTTATTGTTCTGTTTGTTTTATTTTTATTTAATCTTTTGCCACTGTTTTGAATTTAAAATAATTCAAACAATGCCAAAAGCTCCTCTGAATAATTTTATTTTGCTATATGGACTTTTCCAAAAGCTCATAAAATATTTCAGGGGTATTTGAAATTATATTCTAGTTATATGAATATAATTCAAATTCAAATAGCTAATGATTTAAATTCAAAGTCCCAAAAATAAATCCTTAAAAATGTTCAATATTTTGGTTGGGACCAGAACCCTTACTAAAAATTATCAAACATTTAAGAAGAGCATTTTGGAGCAAATGAATGAGATTTTTAGGGTTTTTGCCCTTCTTTTATTTAAATTTTTGAGGCTTCCAAAATTCCTCAGTTCAGGTTTCGAAAATTTAAACATGATGCTCAGATGGAAGCAGGCATAGGACAGGCCAGAACTAGGGATGTGACAACTCACCCCCACTAAACAAGAATCTCGACCCGAGATTCAAGGGTAGGGTAAGACGAAGGGAAAACGCAAACTAGTATAATCTTCATGATCCAGGGTGCACTTCAAATGAACGTTGATTTGAACACCATCATTGTCTTGAAGCCCTGCTCTGAGAAATCCTGTCATCATGACATGGAGGGAAGAAGGAGACTCTAGAAGGGTCGATCTTCTCGAAGATCGAACAACTCACGGAATGAGACATAGGACCATCTCTCGGGTTGAGACACGAGATACACATCAAAAGGGGTGGAAAGAAACGGATAACGAAGGTTCACTAGGTAGACAACAATTTCACGCTTAAGAAGGTGGTAAACGATTGTCAACGTAGCGAGGAGTTGAGTTGCCATGATACCATAACGATACACCTTAGGGAAGGTGACTCGTAGATATATCCCCTTAAGTGGCAAAAAGAATTACTTTTGATTCAGAGATCATTGAAACTCTTTAAACCAGCTTAAGGCAAATCATAATCGATCATTCAAAGGGGTTCGGTAGAATGACATATCCGAACTTGGATGATGTGGATTACCTTGTTGAAGACAACGTAATGGATGAATTTGCTTATCACCGGAAATGGAAGAGACCCATGGTAGAATGGCACATTGGCGGTGCAAGCTAGGAACAAAATGCAAATGCTGGGAATGATTCTGGTAACTAGGGAAGAACCCAACAATAGAGAGTGGATTCACTGTTTGAAAAGGTCATAGCATTGCCGAGGAAACTGAGAGGAATCCCAGTTAGAGCCGATGATAACACGTAGCACTTGTACGTGCTCTCAAGAACTTGAGCATTTCCACAATCATCAAGGTTTTATCAACATCCGTGTCAAGGGTGCTGACAACACAACATACTACCATGATGAATAGCGATGGACGATGCAGATGCAAAGGAGGATAACACTTTCTCAGATTTCACCCTTGGCGGGGCCAAGGAAATAAAATCTGGATGATCGACCGAGAGACATTTAGCACTCCGCTTCTAATGTTCTCCTTGACGTGCTAGTGTAACCCATTCATAGATATGGTTTGATAACTAGAACATCAAGTAAAGGTCGGACTTCGGGAGCAACAGAATCCATAAGGAACAGTTACGGAGGTAAATCCTACGAAATCCTTATGGGGAGGTGGCCAACTTCCTCAAACAAGATACTACAATAATAGGTCTTCTGGCTGGGTGTGTTGGCCACGACATCCACTTTACCGGTTATCGAGGGACCAATATTATAGTTCTTGGGAAATGTTCCAAACCATCATATCTGCCTGAGATTCAGATCTGGTTGGTGTCAAGATATTCCAGACTCATCGAGTCTAGGAAGAAAAATGAAAGTTTGCAACACAAATCGACAAGATGACGTTGCGAGATTCTCGGGGAATGAACTACGATAGTAAGCTCCAAAACATGAGCTGGTTCTGCTACAACATGTGAACACGATGTCCTAGACAAGCATGACCACGTGGTAGTCTTACAATAAAACACTACCGAGTTCAGGTGGAGAACCATCATCGAGGATATCGAAGTCTTTACGCAAGTCCATGGATTAGATCCCAAGCATAGATTTCTTTTCCTTGAACAAGTCAATCAGTGGCTTAGTGTGCTAGGGACACATATAGAATGAAGGTTGCAAGCCTCTAGACTACCGAATACTTCGCACGTGTGCATGACTGATTTGGGGATGATTCCAAAGGAAACAAAACAATCTTTCTCAAATTCACGGAGGCAACTTTCACCAAATGCACATGTATAAGAGGAAGTCACTCCTTTCATCAAACAAATACTTCATGAGCTAGCATGAAGAAAATGCTTTCAAAAGTTTCCAACACTAGCTTAATGTTCAACAACATCATGGAGGAGATAAGGATGTTGCCAATGGGCTCAACAACAATTCTTCCGGGTTTCCCTTTAAAAGGAATTCCATAGTTAAGTGAACAAGTGATAGCATTGGTCAGACCCGAAAGATATAATGGTGTATGCTCGAGGGAACAACCACGAGTAAGACAACATTACGAATATCGTTGGTTCTGGTCTGATTGGATGATAGCCCATACTCCAATCAAAGGTTAGATAAAAATGATAGGTCCAGCAACTGATCACAGGGACCCATCGAGGAAGATATCATCTTTTGTCAACACATACTACACAAGAATATCCCTTTGGAACGAACTAAGTCAGGCAAGCTTTTACCTTCCAACTCTCCAAGTTGTTGTCTAGCTTAACCAACTAGCTTAGGGATATCCAACACAGATTCTTGGAGAAGGGTGGTTCACAAGAAACCAACTTGATCACGAGCTCAACACAACGGTCAGGTGACAACCTGGTAATACTTCCGAGAAGATCTTCGGAAAATCACGAACCACCGGTATGTTACTACGCTTGAGAACAATCTTGCTTTTGAGGGCAAGACGACATGATCAAATGAGTGAGGACTTGAAATAATCCTAACTCATCGATCGAAGAGTGCACCGAGAACAAGGACTAGGTAGCATAATCAACCTTAGAATGATGATTCAAAACCAACACGCTAAGAATGAAATTATTGTCCATTAACTACCAAGCAACAAGGTTGCTAGGAGTATTGAATTCACACATCACGATTCACTTGTCGGCATTCCGGTTGCGACAACACGGAACCGAGGGATGAATAATGATGGCGAGAAGTATCACTACATCAAGAATTCACAAGAGCCGGTGCAATCCTCATGAAAATCCTGACATAAAGACGGTAATACTTCAGGGTAGAACAGAATCAAAAGCTGGGCTGGCATTTTGATCTGCGGAGCACAATTGCTTTGAGCCAATCCTGGATAGGGAAGAGGTACTGGAGTTTGTTTCTCCTATCATTCCGCGATAGAATGGCTTGATGGAGCACAAGAGTAATAGGCATCGATAAACGAACGCACGCATACTCTTGACTATCAATTGATAGACGAAGGTTAGCAGACAACTAAAGAGGGACAACTCAAAGGAACATATAACTTTCTGAGTTGTGGATGCATAAATTAGTATGTCGAACCAAGTTCAACATAATTCTTCCGGATAACTCATGCAGAAAGGTTGAGCTGGCAGAGTCACAATATAGCATGGAGAACTCATCGAGAGCACTCTTGCTGTCATCTTTTGCTTCAGAAGAACTCCTGCCAAGGATGGTTCATGGTAATTGGAAGAAGGATGTACCACAAACCTCGAGGACTATCGCAAAGGTTACTAATAACCTAAAGGAACTAGAAAACACTATCAACATGAAGTAAGTAGAGTGTATCTCGGGTTCAAAACCCAAGGAGTAGAATACCTACTACTAAGTGGCATCACGGGATGCTTTCAAGAATAAAAGCCAGAATCATCACACTGGGATCACAAAACATTGCTAGATTACTAGGTGACTCCCTAAACACCTAGGCCATAATAGTAACTCCAACATAATGTCAAGGCAATAGAATACCTCAACTCAACAATTAGTGTGATTGAGCTGGCATAAAGGAACATCGAAACCAGAGGGAAAGGATTTTGCAAATGCGTCAGACTATTTAGAAACCTGGGATGACTCGGACAACATAACGGCTGTAAT
Source organism: Triticum aestivum (assembly GCF_018294505.1). NCBI lineage: Eukaryota > Viridiplantae > Streptophyta > Magnoliopsida > Poales > Poaceae > Triticum > Triticum aestivum. The sequence goes on from NC_057813.1 coordinate 173,608,894, forward strand.
TGCTCAGAAAAGATTTGAGACATACTACAAAATGGTGGCATAACCACTCAGAAGCACAATATCAAGGTTTCGAGATCAACAATTAACATACGGAAGTAGTAGGAACTGAACTGAGACTTAAATCCAACAATCTTATAAGTCTACTGATTAGTAACATGTGGTCCTAATAGCAAGAAGAGATAGCCTAGTTCTTAATCCCCGTAGAAAAGATAAGATGACTCAGACCAGAAGGGCATAAGGTATAAGGAGTAAAAAGAGCCTTACGTTCCATCCCACAATCAATTCCCTTATATAACTAAAGAATTTCTAGACTCAACTTCGACCAGTTTGGCTTGGTAATCCTACAGACAGTCAAGCTCTGATACCAACGCTGTCAGGACCCCGACTCAATGCCACATCGATCTAGCATGTAACACCTCATATCACTTTGCGGCCTCACGCACGGTATTCCCACAGGTGTCGCCTTACCTTTTCCCGGGACCGTTTGCGCCTTTTGGCACACGTATCTGACAGTGTCGCTAGCATCCATATGATAAGGAGCCCGGGCTGACATGGCTAGTCGTAAACCCAAAGTGGCACAGACTTACAGGGACAGGCATCCATGACCCAGCATCGAACGTGTCGGTCATCAGCGAGTGAATCCAGGCTGTAGCACTGGGCTAGCAGGACTCCGGTGAACCGGGCTGTAGCGGGCTAACAGGACTCCGGTATTCATCATGTGACATTTCCCCGAAGGGACAGACACAGGAACGAAGAAGGACACATGCCGGCCAGCCTAAGTGTTCCGGAGCAGTAGCAAGCTACCATGGCTCAGTGGAAACACCAGGAGACATTTCCCGGTAAGAGAGGCTACCAAGGATAAACAACTAGGTTGTCAGATCCCACACATACCAAGCATTTCAATAACATACACACAATATGCTCGATATGTGCAAATACAACATGGCATCACAACATGACTCTACAACTCAAGTATTTATTCATTAGGCTCCGAGGAGCGAGATATTACAAACAGGGGTCTCATGACCCAACATTCAGAGCATACATATCAAAGCACAAGCGGAAGCTATCATGTCTGAGTACAGACATCTATAAACGAAAAAGGCTGAGAAGCCTGACTATCTACCAAATCCTGCTGAGGCACAAGATCGTAGCTGAGGTAACAAGCTAAACGTCGAAGTCCACGTGGAACTACTAGTGAGACTGAAGTCTCTCTGCAAAAACATAAAATAGGCAAACGTGAGTACAAATGTACCCAGAAAGACTTACATCAGAACTAACTACATATGCATCATTTTCAACAAGGGGATGGTGGGGTTTAACTGCAGCAAGCCAGCTTTGACTCGGTGGCTATCCTAAACTACGACTGCAAGCGACTCTTTTGAGGTGGCGCACACGAGTCCACATATTCACCATATCAATACACCACTATGGATCCGCTCCCGTCTCCCTACGAGAACGCCATCCATAGCACTCACGCTTATCTTGCGCATTTTAAAGTATCCACTTTCATTTGTCTATGAACTGATATAAGCAACCCAGAAGTCCTTTTCCGCGGACACGGCTATTCGAATAGATGATGTTAACCCTGCAGGGGTGTACTTCTTCATACATGTTTCCACCACTTAGCGTTTGCACACGACATGTGCTCGGCAGACTTCAAGCGAAAGCCGACGTGGGTGTAGACCACGACCTACCTAAACACCTAAGTCTCTAGTCCAGGTTTATCGCCTATTCGGGTTCCATCCATGAGGAGATCCGGCCGGAGTTTCGCTCACAGCCCCAAACGATGTGAACAGGGTTCCGTGACACCAAACGGGTGCCCGGTTTACCCGTCCACGTGCCTACCGCATCACAGCCCACCCCTACGGTCAGCGCTGTCCACGGCCTCCAGCATACTACAAACACCAGAAACTACTTGCAACTCCTGGACAGAGGACAAGGGTGATTAAGAAGTCGAGCGGGGTCATATTTCAGGGCCCAATGTATGGTAGAAGATGAGTCATGGATCACAAACACAGAACTCAGTTCCTAAGGACGGCTTCAATGAGACAACCCACCATGTACTCCTACATGGCCTCTCACCGCTACCTTTACCAAATCGTGTTCACACACTTAGCTCTCAATGGTAGGACATGTTCACACACCTCTGATCCATTCCCGATGAATCAGACCTGACACAACTCTAAGCAGTAGCAGGCGTGACAAACAAGCAAGAATGAGTAGGCACAACAGGGCTCAAACAACTCCTACTCATGCTAGTGGCAACACAGAAGGGAACACAATCAATGCAATGCACAATATGATGCATGATCATGACATGGCAAAATGAATGTGTTTTGAGCTAATGCAACTAGCAACAGATTAAATGAAGTTGGTTTGAATACAAGATTCAAATTCAAACTCCATATGTGATTATTCAAATGCCATTTAATTGATTTGTGCTAAAAAGCAGCTATAAGTTGTTCTAACATGCATGAAAGTGGTACAGATGGATTCCTTGAATTTTTCTGATAATTTTTCATATATAAATTATTTAATTTGGAGTTACGGTTGAATTTCTATGAATTTTAGATGTTTTAGGCATTTTCTGGAATTTCCTGAATAATATTAAATCTAGAAATGATTATGGCGTCAGCACCACGTCACAGTGACGTCAGCAGGGTCAACTGGGCGCCCCAGGTCAAACCTGACGTGTGGGGGCCACATGTCAGTGACACAGGAGCTAATCCCGGTCAAACCCAGCACTGACTGGGGTTTGACCAGGGGTGGGGCCCACTATCAGTGGCTGTGGGTTTAATTAGTGGGGCCATTAACACTAATTAAGCGTGCCCCGTCGGCAGTCGCCGGAGTATCGCCGACGGCGACCATTCCGCACGGTGGCGCGGCTCGGATTTGAGCTAGGGGCGATGGTTTGGCGCGCGGTTTGGCTCATTAGAACGTCCGCGACGCGGCACGGCCAGCGGTGGCGGTGGCCGCAGCTGGGGTGGTCAGTAGCGGCAACTACGGCGAGAGAGGCGGCGACCAGAGCTCGGGCATCGCCTAAGACGATGCTATGGTGCAGCTACGGACGAACCGATGGAAGTTTTCGGCTCCTGGGAACATCTCGAGCCCGAGGGCATGCTCAGACGCGAGCTAAGACACCTGTGGCCACGGCGGTGCCATGGCCGGCGGCGAGGAGCACTCGGCAAGGTGGTTAGGGCGGCTAGAGTACGGGAACGAGCGCGAGGAGGAGGGGGAATGGAAGAGTAGCTCACAGCGGATCTGGTGGAGGCAACGGCGAGGCCGGGGATGGGCTGGAGCTCGCGAATCCTCGAAAGTTCGCCGGCGGCCGAAGGTTGGGGGCGAGCTTGAGGGCGACGCTGCAGGGCTTCCGGAGGGCCGTGGATCGGTGGGGAGGAAGAGGGGGTCGGGGCGGAGCTTCCTGGGGCGTCGGTGAGGCGTGGGGTGGCCGGTAGCCACGGTGGCTCTCGTCGGTGGCGGCGGCTCCGTTCGGGTGAGGAGAACAGAGGAGGGGGAGAGTGTTCCGGGGAGAGGATGAGGACGCGAGAGAGTGAGGAAGAGAGGCAGGGAGGTGCGTGGCGTCTCCGGGCATCGAGGAGGAAGCAGGAGGTGGCCGAGGCCTCTCGGGCGCGCGCCACGCCTCGCCCCTGTCCTTCTGGCGAGGGAGGAAGACGACAGGGGAGGGGGTGGAGATGGGCTGGGCCGGCTGGGCCGGTTGGTGGCGCCAGGTAGGCTACGGGTAAGTGGCCCAGGTAGGTTTCCTCTCTCTCCTGTTTTATTGTTCTGTTTGTTTTATTTTTATTTAATCTTTTGCCACTGTTTTGAATTTAAAATAATTCAAACAATGCCAAAAGCTCCTCTGAATAATTTTATTTTGCTATATGGACTTTTCCAAAAGCTCATAAAATATTTCAGGGGTATTTGAAATTATATTCTAGTTATATGAATATAATTCAAATTCAAATAGCTAATGATTTAAATTCAAAGTCCCAAAAATAAATCCTTAAAAATGTTCAATATTTTGGTTGGGACCAGAACCCTTACCAAAAATTATCAAACATTTAAGAAGAGCATTTTGGAGCAAATGAATGAGATTTTTAGGGTTTTTACCCTTCTTTTATTTAAATTTTTGAGGCTTCCAAAATTCCTCAGTTCAGGTTTCGAAAATTTAAACATGATGCTCAGATGGAAGCAGGCATAGGACAGGCCAGAACTAGGGATGTGACACATATCTCATAAAGAGACATGTTACTGTGGTTGTCGTCGGGGTTGGTTCTGGTAGCTGTGCCCGGAAAATATGCAACTATGCGCTGACAAAATACGCAAGGCTACCATTAAAACAGAGGCATAACGACAGGCTGCGTTAACACACAAGGTCGCACGATTACAAGGTGAGGATACACTGAAACTCGGTACTACTCGTACGGTTTAGTCTACCTCGTTTACGTCTAAACGGGCGTGCCTGGTGGATGACGAGGCTTCTCCACGTGTCTCACTGCTGGGATTACTCGGAGATGGCGGAGGAACTGCAGGGTCGGGGTAGCGATGATGACCATCGCGGGGATTGTTAGCCACAATCCCGTTGGAGTGTGTTCCCAAAAGGCGTCGAAGCACTTCTGGGGTCATCACAGTATCTTGGATGATGGCTGGTGCTGACCTCAGGGTCTCGATCGGGTGTCCGAACAACACGACTGGGTTGTCGGCATTGGGCTCGTCTTCTCTTCTTGCTGGGGCTCGACGAACCAGCTCTCCTCGAGCTGTGATCAGATCAATAGTGATTTGATCGAACAATGCCTCTAGTGCACTTACATAGCGCACTAGGTGCAACAATGCGGGATCTGTCTCGTGGTCTCCGTTGGCAACTTGGGGTGGTCTGCCATACCCTTCATGCCTGGGGTAATAGTAGAACGAGCGACAGTTAACTCTGGGCGACAACTACTGAAGTTGAACTATAGCCTCTCGAGCAGCTAGCTGGACGGCTTGTGGCTCGAAGGAAGTTGTCCTTCCGGTGAACCTGTAGGGGCGTTCTGGCGATAGACCCCTACCGTAGATGTGCACAGTGGCCCAAAATTGACGGCCTTCACCGCCCATGGGTCCTTGGTACACAACATATTCTGGGGGCTCTTCTAACACGTAAGCACGATGGGTGAGGTTTGCGAGTATGGTCACAAAACCTCCAAGGTTGGTTGCTGTGGTCTCATTGTGCATGACGGGGCCTGGCATTATGGCTCGGTTTGGGGTAGAGGCTGTGCTGGATTGGGGCTAGCGTGCCCTTTTTATAGAAAAAGGGGACGGAGTCTTCCTTCGCACGCTTGTGAAGGATGCATCTTGGGTGCTGGTTACTAGCGCGTGATCGACAGGCTAGGTTGATAGGTTGGGCACCGACTGCTAAAAGTGTCGGGGTCACTGTGTGGCTATCTTGCACGAGATGCTTGGCTGGGTTTGGTTAAGGTCTGGTGGGTTCGTTTGCCTAAGTTTATCGACCTGGCTGGGATAGGATTAGCCAATGGTCAGCCTGGCTCTGATACCAAGTCTGTGGCGACCGATTCTCCGGCTACTAATTCCCAGAAAATGGCCCTTGTGCTCATCAACCCCAGGATAACTGTTAGCTGATGAGGCACCAACTTGATACAGAAATTCCAAGAAAATACAAAATATGTAGTACAAGACCATTCTGGTCTGTGAGTATAACAAATGGTTCCTAGTGGTTGATGGCGGAAGCGGGCTGTGAATCGTCAGTGTCTATGGGACTCCATTTCCAACGGGAATAGCTGACCAGGTTAACTCCTATCTTCGCGGGGCTACTATCACCATTACGTGGGATCCGGGGCTGTCCTCACGGTCGCTCCTCTTCGCGCAAGAAATCTGGCCAAGACAATAGCCAGGGACAAGCCAGTGAGTACTTTGAATGTACTCGCAAACATTATGTACACAGGAATAATATAATAATGATGTGCTAAAAATCATTTTTATGCTCATGACGTCAGTCACAAAGGTAAATAAATCTCTGATGCATGTAAGCAGGTTTTTTATGGAAATGCAATAACATATTAATAATAAAAGGCACCGATCTGGCATCTGAAGCGATGCCACATAAAGGGCTTTAAAAGAAATGCCACCGTCAGGCGTCTAAGCGACACCACATACAGGGCTTTAAAAGAAAGAATCATAGTGAATATCCCGGAGGTAGAACCATCCCAGGAGTATTCGATAATACCAAAAATATCACGGGTTAGTCCTCAACAACATAATAATCACCATTAGCACATGTCACAAGTTGTAATAGCCGTTCTGATTTAACAGTTTCACCTCCGAAGACCGACAGTAAGACCGACACTTGACCCATCCCAGACTGTAATCCTTAACCATGGACACGGCTATTCGAATAGGTTTAATCTCTGCAGAGGGTGTACTCTTTACCCACGAGTAACGGATTTCTTTAATCCATCGGGACTAATTCCGTCTACGGTCTTTTTGTTGAAAACACACCTAACTTGAACACACGAGCTTAACTCACACGTGTCTGGAATCACCCACGACACCTGTCAAGCAAACTCTAAGTGGGGAGGCTACAACCTCGCGTAGCATGGGATCAAATTTATATTGCGCGCTCTAAGGGGTGGCCTCCCCTCTTGGTCTCAACCGGAAACACCCATGCCCCCGGACCAGGTGGCCTGCCTACCAGCTACAACCGGTATCTTCCACCCTGGCCTCTCTGTATGGTGTGTGCTAGAAAGAGGTTGACAACTTACTGAACCGTACTCTAATTGTTGTAGAGACAAGTGGTAGTACGAAACAAGTATGGGGGTTACTGGAACAAGACTCGATCTATGGTCGACTCGGGAGGTGTAAGTATTCCCTACATGATTAGCATAATGAATATATTTCAACCAACAGAGTCACCGCTCATATCACCTTACCATGCCATACCAGACATAACCGTCCCGACGGAGACCGGCGACAAACTCATGCCTACCCAAGACAGAGGTTTTCCCGGGTTCCTTCCGGTATGCATGTAAGGCACATGAGGATGATTATCATCACAAGTGTGATCATTTCCAACAGCATGGAAATCACTAACATGCACCCATGCATATGATCATATCACATGAAATAACAAGTTTCTCCAAAGTGAGGTGATGTTATAAACATGTCATCAAACACACAAAAATATTTATGCCGGGGTTCAGAATGCTTGCCTTCAATGTGTGGAAAGGCAGGGTGCACTCCAAAACTTTTTGAAAGTTTTCTTCTCTCTCTCCAAGGTCCTATTTTAAACAAATTTGAATTAACACACAAATTCAAAAACAGCACAAAAAGTTGTTTGAATTTTTTTCAAATAAATGTTAAAATAATCTAGGTTAAATTTAAGAGAGGTAGGAAAAGGAAACAATTCATTTGGAGTTATATTTTAAAAGATATAGCCAGTCAAACATTTGGTCAAAATCTGTTTTAAAAAAAACAGAAAAGAAAACGTTTTAAAAGAAAGACACGTCGAAGGCGTATTTGGAAAAGGCGCTTCCACTTACTCCTGCGTGGACAGGCGCTGGGTCACTGATGGTGGGCCCGCCTGGCCCATTGGTCAGGTTTGACCAGCCACGCACGCGCCGTTCCCCTCTGACCGAACGGAGGCAGAGCTCCAGCGAGGTTTTGCCGGCGAACGGGGGCGTTTCTTGGTGATCTAAGGATATGGGTGTGCTCAGGGGGTCGAGACGAGTCTGTGGGTACCCACCATGGTCGCCGACGTGGACGGAGTTACTGGCGACGAGCTTCGCGGCGGAGCAGGCGTTCAGGTGGATAGTGGGTTTGGGGCTACGGTGGTCTCTGACCGAAATTGAGCGCGGGGTTGCACTCATGAGAGGGAGGGGGAGTTCTTGGTGGAGAGAATGGAGAGGGAGGGGCACTGGTGGCGGCAGAATCGGCCGGAGCGAGGCGGCAACCGAACCGACCGGACTCGGGGAAGAAGGCCTTCCCCTCCTCGACTGCTGGCCGTGGTAGCTCTAGGGGGATCAGAAGAGGTTGCCCCCGAAGTTGATTGGTCTCCGGGGCCCTTATATACGCGGTGGTGGTTGGTTCCGCGGTGGCCGGCAATAAGGATGACGGCGAACCGTCTTTCTGTAGCAATGGCGACGTGGCGGCGACGCACGCTAGAGGACGAAGCTGTGGCTGAGCTGGAGATGCTTAAGGGGCAGCTGGCGAGCGGAGGAGGTTTGGGCGGCGCCATCCATGGATGCGGCCGCAAGCGTGCCGCCAAGAAGCTTGCTGCAGCGCCGCTGTAGCGAGGCAGGGGCGGTCAGATCTCTTGGCGTGACGCGGCAAGGGGGAAAAGATCCGGACGAGCTCGGGGAAGTTTATCCAGGGGCGCGCTTGCTCGGGCGCGGCACGTGCAAAACGCGTGCTCTGCTCGCGCTCCGGGCGTGCACGGCGTCTGCTCGACGAAATGCCAGGATGGCCAAAACTGCTAGAGATCAAATGCAAATCCACAGGTCTAGGTTAGAGACCATTAGCAGGCTACTAGACAACTTGGTTTGGACAGATGGAAAGTTCACAACCCAAACTTACAATCATGCCAAAACTGTTCATGCCCACAGGGTGTTTGACAAAATGCCAGAGGCACTTAGGCATTTCTTGGAGTGACCAAAACTTCCAGAGTGGGGTCTCTTTAGGTGAAAGAGAGGGTGGTGAGGTTAGTTTGTGAAAAGCACAAACTTGCTAGTGCAAGTTTTGCAGAACTTCAAATCTGGAGAGGATGTGAATGGCATTATTTCATGAACCAAAAATATGCCAATGGTTGCATGCTCCTGGACATAGGGGTTTAGTAGGGTGGTCTACAAGTAGGATAAAGAATCAAGGGCCAGAGGGCAAGCAATAATATGGTTGCTGTACAAACCATCATGATGGACCAGAATGAAGATGAGGTTGGTTCACTCAAAAATTTCAAAGAACATCCCTAGATTTTTGCATATAATGGAATCATGTGCTCCTACTGACATCCCATAATTTTGGTGGAAGCTAGAAACAAATATTTAAAAGGGTTGCAGTGCAAAAATGCCTACTGGACCAGAGAAGAAAAACATGTGCAGCACTCAAAATATGCAATGAAATAAATATATTAATGCACAAAAGTGATTTAGAGACATCCCATGACATCTCCAAATTTTGGTTGGATTTTTAGTTAATTTTATCAAATGGTTGTAGTGCAAAAAGAGCTCCAAACTTAACACAAGTCATTTTAATGAATATAGGTCAGGGTGGAATAATTTAATAAATAAACCTACTGATTAGGAAATTGTTTTAATGAGATGGCATAGAAGTTCAATATGTTTGGAAGGATCCACTTGGAAAAAATAAATCCTTAATATTAAAAGAAAGGTTTTGAAATTAACAGAATTATTCTTGCAGGCAAAAAATTGAACTCTTGGCAAAATTTTAATAATTAAAACCTGGTTAAAATTTTGGGTGTTACACATAATCACCCAACTAGCATGACTCTAATATCACTACCTCCATATCTCAAAATAATTATCAAGTATCAAATTGATCATAGCATCCAATTCACTTCCTATCATAGTTTTTATTATACCCAACTTGGATGCCCATCATTCTAGGACCAATTTTATAACCATAGCAAATACCATGTTGTTCTAAGAGACTCACAAAATAATTTAAGTGAAGCATGAGAGAATAACAATTTCTACAAAATTAAGCCACCGCCATGCTCTAAAAGATATAAGTAAAGCACTAGAGCAAAAACTATCTAGCTCAAAAGATATAAGTGAAGCACATAGAGTATTCTAATAAATTCCAATCAAGTGGGTTTCTCCCAAAAGGTGTGTACAACAAGGATGATTGTGGTAAACTAAAAAGCTAAGAATAATATCATACAAGACTGTCGGATCGCGGGTTCCGGCAGACCCTTGAGGTTTGAACTCTGGGGTGCACGGGGAGATCACCCCCCTACCGGCTCACGTCTCGTCGCCTCGCAAGAGATCTAGACTACACGAAGAACAACACAAGGGACGCAAGGTTTATACTGGTTCAGGCAACCATTGTGGTGTAATACCCTACTCCAGTGTGTCGTGTGTGGATTGCTCAGGGGCTGACGATGAACAATACAAAGGAAGAACAACCTCGCGAGGGGCTATTCTTGAGCTGGTGCGATGAACTGCTTGGGTGAGTTCAGTCACCTCTTGGATGCCTATCAGATCTCTAGATACCTTCCCACTGTGGTGGCTAGTCCTATTTATAGAAGAATGCCCTGGGCCTCTTCCCAAATATTGAGCGGGTAGGGCGTCAACAATTGGCCATTTTGAAGGGGAACATCTAGTACACTTATCCTGACTAAAGTTGGTCCTTGCCTGCCAAAGGACTCTGACGATGACGCCTTCCTGGGCTCCACGATGACCTCCGCCCTGCCGTTCTGCTGGTCTTGGTATTGTTGCACCGAAATGGTAACCTTTGCCTAATGCGTTGGCCTGTGCTTGCCCCCCTTCGCACCGAAGGGGAAACAAGGACACTGTCCAGGCCGGCGCCCGCCTGGCGCCCGCTTGGGCTCGATCGTCATGGCTTGCGTCACAGGCTCCTCACGAGGTGACCTGCCTTGATCTCTCCGCCTCCTCACGAGCCAGCCTGACGAGGATGCGCCTGCGGAAGCTTCCTGTCATCCACCCCGTGAGGCTTGGCCCCTCGCGAGGGTCTTGAGCTTGTGTTGACGAAGATGGGCCATACCGGGCCACTCCTTGAGCCACGCTGCAGGCCGCAGGCAGGAAAGTCTGGGTACCCCTTTCCTAGAGCGCCGAGAGTAGCCCCCGGGCCCAAGGCGCGCCCGGACTTGGCTTAGCAGAGAAGCGAAGGGGCAAGTATGAAGCGCCGTGGGCCCCAACAGCCTGTGGCCTTGGGCGCCGCGTGGCGGTTAATGGGACGTGGGCGCCTCCGCTTCCCCACGGCGCCTCGGCAACCGCATGACTTGACAAGTCTCTGCATGCAAAAACGGGTCATGATTAGCTGTGATCGTGGAGGCCGGCGGTTGTCCTCCTCCGGCTATAAGTACGGAGCAGCGCGAGCCCCTTCAGCTCATTACTTCCTGCTACTCCTTTCTCTCCATCCCGTCTGCTCGCCATCTCCATGGCTCCGCCGAAGAGATTCTCGGCGGTGGAGAAGGGAAAGGCTCGTCAGGAAGGGCCTGACCCTCTTCCGACCAAGCGCGGCCGGGGCCGCCCTCGCAAGCATCCTGCGGCCCCCGTACCGGCTTCCCATGGACGTGGAGGTAGTTCCCTGCGCGGCGATGAGCGTCCGACCGCTGTTGGGAGGCACGCCATGGCTGTGCGACCTCCGAGGCCGTGTTTCCACTCGGTGGAGGTGCTGCTGGAGTTCATCGTGTGGTCGGCCGACCCGACCGGCACCTGGCTTCAGCTTCCTCGCTTCTTTGTCGGTGAACTTCCGGCCGGCGCTCCTGACGGCCTCTGGCTCCAGGCAGACCGTTGCTGCAGTAGGGCCTCCTGGGCTTCACTGGAGGTCTCCGTCACCGGGAATGCGGCTCTGGCCCGCTGCTGGCAAACGTTTGCCTGCGCGCGTGGCCTGAGCCGGCGATGCGTCCTACACTTCAAGTTCGACGGCGACGCCACCCTCTACGTGAGGGTGTTCGGGGAAGACGGTCGACGTGCTGGGTGTTGCCCCGAAGACGACGATTGCGACCGCGCAGCCAGCCCCGGCGTTGACCAAGACGAAGACAACGGCAGGCGCGTGGGCAGCGGCGCTCGGGGCTCGCCAAGCTTCGGCGACTCTCCTTCAGGCAGCAGCTCCTCCAGCGGTGGCCACGACTAGCCCCCGCACCGTCGCGCCCGCCTGGGGGGCGGTAGCGGGTTTGTCCGTCGTCGCGCCTCGGTGAAGTGGGAGGAGGGATATGACTGAGCTCTGGAGGCAGTATGAGCCCTCGCTGCGAGTTGGCTCCGAGCAAGTCATGCCTATTTTGTTTTTCCTCCTTCCCTGTGCAAAAAGGAAAGTAGTATAGGGCCCTGCGGGGGCGTGTCGAACCGTTGTTGTTAACCATCACGTTGTTTCCGCTATTTCTGTGCTGTGTTCCTGTGCCGCATGTCCGTGTACGAGAACTACTTAGCTCGGGGAGGCTTGTCGTGGTCCTTGCCTCTTGTGGCCAGGGGCCTCGCCTCGCGCTTCATGTCCTACAAGGATTAGTCAGGAGGGGTAGCTTTTAGCCTCGGTTGCGGGGGAGACCGCCCCAGGTCCTTTGTTCGCGTCGCGATGCCCGTGGAGCACGGACTGAGAGGGGTGCTCTCGCGGAGGACCCGAATAGGGAGGCTTTTAAACAACCGGGGCAGAAAAACACTCGCGAGGGTGCCTGCACACCTCCCTCGCGAGACTTGCGCGAGAGAAAACGGGGTAAGTGAGCGAAGAAGACAAAGAGTCTCAAGCTAGAGACGGCAACAACTCCAATAAATCTTCAAATAGGAACGAACAAACCAACTGTCGAAAGCAAATGAAAAAGCCGCGTTCGGCACCTAATCTAGTCTTCGACGTCTTCTCACCAGCACGGGGCTAAGTGCTGCCACTGGGCGTGGGCGGGAGCCCCCGAGGCCCGAGGGCGGCACTCCGAAGACTCCGGGGCGTGTACAGCCCCACTCATTATTACGTGAGAGTGTCATGGGTGGCGAGCTTCACAGGCATTAGCCTTCTTCACAGGCACTGGGCCTTTTGCAAAACGCGGCAGCTTCACAGGCATTCGCCTTCTTCATAGGCACCAGGCCTTTTCCAAAATGCGGCAGCTTCACAGGCATTGGCCTTCTTCACAAGCACCGGGCCTTTTCAAAAATGCGGCAGCTCCACAGGTATTGGCCTTCTTCACAGGCACCGGGCCTTTTCCAAAATGCGGCAGCTTCACGGGCTTTGGCCTTCTTCACAGGCACCGGGCCTTGCTCAGGGGTAGAATTTTGGAAGATGTTGAATGTTCCACGCGTTCTGGATGGGTATCCCCTCCTGGGTTTTCACGCGCGCGGAGCCGGGCCTGGAAACATGAACAACCTTGAATGGGCCCTCCCACATGGGAGAGAGCTTGTGCAGCCCCTCCCTGGAGAGGACCCGCCTGAGTACGAGGTCCCCTACCTCAAGAGCTCTGGGGCGTATGTTGCGGCAGTGGTATCATTGCAGCGCCTGTTGATACCTTGTTGCTCGCAGCGCGGCCTCTCGACGGTGCTCCTCCCCCAGCATGAGATCCGTCCCCCGCAGGGTGTCCTGCTGCGTTTCCTTGAATGCCAGGACCCGCACGGAGCGACGCTTGATCTAGTGAGGGAGGACGGCTTCAGCTCCGTACACGAGGAAGAATGGAGTTTCTCCAGTTGACTTGGTCGCGGTCGTGCGGATAGACCATAGCACAGACTAGAGCTCGTCGTACCAGCCCCTGCCGCAGGCTTCCAGTTTTTTCTTGAAGGTCCTGGTCTTGAGGCCTTTCAACACCTCCGCGTTGGCCCGCTCAGCTTGGCCGGTGCTTCGAGGATGCGCCACCGAAGCGTAGCATATCTGCATTCCAAGATTAGCACAATATGTTTTAAAGAGACTATTGGTGAAGTGCGAACTGTTGTTGGTGATGATGCGATTAGGCACCCTGAATCGGCTCACAATGCCTTTGATGAACTTGACTGCGGAGCCTGCTGGGATGGTGTGGACGGCTTCCACTTCAGCCCACTTGGTGAATTTGTCGATGGCGACGTAAAGGTAGCGATAGCCCCCTAGCGCCCATGGGAACGGGCCCAGAATGTCCAGCCCCCAAACCGCGAATGTCCATGAGAGGGGTATGGTCTGCATGCCCTGAGCCGGTTGGTGGATTTGCTTGGCGGGGAATTGGCAGGCTTCACAGGCCCTCACCATCTCGACGGCATCGTTGAGTGCTGTGGGCCAGTAGAACCCGCTGCGGAACGCCTTGCCAACGAGGGTTCGTGATGATTAGTGGTGCCACAGTCTCCACCATGTATGTCTGCTAACAACTCCCTTCCTTGTTCCCTGGAAATGCAACGTAAGGACACGTCATTTGGTCACTTCCGGTAGAGCTCTCCGTCCTGGATGCAATAGGTCGTGGCCTGTCTCGCCACATGCTCCGCATCTTCCTCCTTCTTTGGCAGGGTCCCTCGCATCAAGTAGTCCTTAAACTCTTCGGTCCAGCACCCTTCCTGAGGTTCCAACACCAGGGGCAGGCGCGCCCCTGAGGCTGGGCCACAGGCCGGGCCCCCCAAGGCGGGCGGTTGAGTGAGCTCCTCCCTAGGTTGTGCCGTGCTTGACAGCAATGGTTCCATCGAAGGATTGAAGAGTCGTTCCTCGAAGACACCATGCTCCTGAGGCAGTCGCCTGGATGCCCTCTTGGCAATGTCATCGGCCTCTTGGTTGGTACCGTGAGGCATGTGCTATAACTCCAACCCCCAAAACTGCTTCTCCATCCTGCGGACCTCCGCGAGGTACGCTTCCATGGGCTCGACCTTCGGCTCGTATACCTTGTTGGAGAAGTTGACAAGGAGTTGCGAATCACCTTTGATGGTGATTCGTTTTACCCCCAAGGCGACGACGGCCTTCAAGCCCGCTATCAGGGACTCGTACTCTGCTATGTTGTTGGAGACCTTCTCCCCGTGCTGGAAACAGAGCTGCACAACATAGTAAAGCTTGTCCTGAGTGGGGGATATGAGCACTGCGCCAGCCCCCGCGCCCTGCCGCGAGAATGCTCAGTCGAAATACATTACCCAACCATCCGGTGCTTCACTTCCAGGGGAGAACGACCGGTCCTCGCCCATTTTGAGCCCTGGTGCCTCTGTCCATTCCGGCACGAAATCTGTGAGCGCAGCTCCCTTAATGACCCTGGTCGTGCTGAATTCTAGCTGGAATGCTTGCAGTTTGATGTTCCATTCTGCGACCCTCCCTGCTAAATTGGGTCTCCTGAGTACCCTTTCCAGAGGGTAGGCTGAGACGACCTTGATGGGATGGCCTTGAAAGTAGTGCCGTAGCTTGCGCGAGGCCACTAACAGTGTGAGGAGGAGTTTTTGGGGCATTGGGTACCGTGCCCTCGCGTCCCGCAGCACCGTACTAACGAAGTACACTGGGTGCTCGACGAGGTTGAGGGTGCTGGTGCTGCCCGCGTCCTCTGGAGGTTGAGGTGCCTCCTGAGGCGGCGCGGCCCTCAGTGCTTGGTCGCCTGAGGGGGCCTCCTCCGCTCCGGGTGCGTTCCCCTGACGAGGCTGTTCCTTTTCTGTCGTGGTCGTGGTCTTTCCGAGGCCTTCCTGGCCTTGCTTTGCTTTGGCCGGGACTGCGGCTGCGGCCGAGGCCTGGTGCTCCTTTCTAACTGCCACCAGGGCTACGCTAGCGGAGTAAGGGGTGGCTACAAGGTAGAGCACCAGGGGCTCCCGAGGGCGCGGGGCCACCATTACCGGGGGGCTGGTAAGGTACCTCTTGAGGTCCTAGAATGCCTTGTTGGCCTCTTCAGTCCATTCAAAGGGGCCTTTCTTCTTCATCAGCTTGAAGAAGGGCAGCGCTCGCTCTCCCAGCTTGGAGATGAAACGTCCCAAAGCGGTTACACGCCCGATGAGCTTCTGCATTTCCCTGAGGGTCTTCGGCGGGCTCATGTCTTCGACTGCCTTGACCTTCTTTGGGTTGGCCTCAATGCCCCTATGGGATACGAGGAAGCCCAGGAGCTTGCCCGAGGGGACTCCAAACACACACTTCTCTGGGTTGAGCCGCAGGTCCACTACGCTGAGGCTCGCGAAGGTTTCTTCCAAGTCCTGTATCAGGGTTTTCACCTCCCGAGACTTCACCACAATGTCATCAACATAAGCTTCAGCATTCCTCCCAAGCTGTCGCCCCAGGGCGATGTGCATCAATCGCTGGAAGGTCGCGCCTGCATTGCGCAACCCAAACGGCATGCAGGTATAGCAGTAAACCCCACACAGGGATAGGAAGGCCGTTTTCTCCACGTCCTCCACCGCCATCTTGATCTGATGATAGCCCGAGAAGGCATCCAGGAAGCACAGTAGGTCACACTTAGCGGTAGAGTCGACAATCTGGTCGATGCGAGGGAGCGGGAATGGATCCTGTGGGCAGGCTTTGTTGAGGTTGGTGAAGTCCACACACATGCATTCCTTTCCTCCCTTTTTGGGTACGACAACAGGGTTGGCCAGCCAATCAGGGTAGCGGACCTTGCTAATGACCCCTTCTGCTTCTAACTTGCGGGTCTCTTGGACGATGAAGGCCTGCTTTTCAATGGACTGCCGCCTTGCCTTCTGCTTCAGAGGGCGCATGTTGGGGCACACATTGAGGTGATGCTCAATTACATCCCTCCGGACCCCCGCTAGCTGATTAGGCTCCCATGCAAACACCTTCCTGTTCACGTGTAGGAACCTGACCAGGGCCTCCTCCTGCTCAGGCTCAAGGTTGGTGCCTATGGTGAAGGTAGCACTGGCGGGCTCATCCTCATCGACCGGTACCTGCTTGGTCTCCTCCTTGTCTTGGCTGAATAACTGCTTCTTCTTGGCAGGCGCAGCCCCCTTGGGCTCGAGGACATCTGAGCTGGCGGGCTGTGCTACTGCGGCGGTCTTGAAAGCAAGCTTGAGCGCTTAAAACGCATCCCCGGTGTCTCTAGACACGGTAAGGACACTGTTGCTCCCGGGCATCTTGACGAGGTTGTACGCTGGGTGAGTTGCGGCCATGAACCGGGCCAGGGCTGGGTAGCCGAGGATGGCGTTGTATGGGAGACTGATGGAGGTGATGTCGAAGTCGACCAGCTCCGTGCAGAAGTTGTCGTAGGTGCCGAAGGTCACCGGGAGGCGAATCTATCCTAGGGAGCCGGTGGAACCGCCTCCGACGCCCGAGAAGGGCTGCTGGGCTGAAGCCGCTCTGGCGGCATGTGGAGGAGGCTGAAGGCTTCCACCGAGAGCACGCTGAGGCTAGCACCACCGTCGATGAGGGTCCTGGTGATGGCCACCTGGCAGATGGTGGGGGTGCACAGCATCGGGAGCGTGCCCGAGCAGGCTGGGTTGGAGGGGTGATCATCCGAGCTGAAGGTCAGATCGGCCTCGGGCGCCACCCAGCCCGGGGGGGGGGGGGTTTCTTGGCGCTTGGAGGCGGTGCCGATCTGGCGGGTGAACGGCTTAATGTGGTGGCTCGAAGGTGGTGCCTGTGAGCCGTCCAGGAGAGCCGGGACGACTAGGGGCACTGGCGCGACGTAATGGGCAAGGAAAAGGTCACGGAGTTCCCCCTAGGAGGTCACAGAAGCCGTCGGTAGATGGAGCAACCACATGCGAGCAATGCCGGTGAGGGCCATGGGAAACCAGTTGGCCATCACCCTGCCGTCGCCCCCCGCCTTGAGGACGGCTTCCTTGTATGTCAGCAGGAAAGCCAGCGGGTCCGTTGCGCCATTGTAGTGCGGTGAAATCTTTGGCTTGAACTGGCGTGGCTACTGTACCTGCCACAAGGCGGGGGCCAAGGCTCGGAGCCCCCCTGCCCCCAGCACTGGCATCGGCTACCGGAGCGGGCGGCGCGTTGTCTGCCATGGGGGCGAAATGCGATGTTGGCGGAGAACAGGCCGACGGGAGGGAGAGCTTTGGCACACCCCTACCTGGCGCACCAAATGTCAGATTGCGGGTTCCGGCAGACCCTTGAGGTTCGAACTCTGGGGTGCGCGCGGAGATCACCCCCCTACCTGCTCACGTCTCGTCGCCTCGCAAGAGATCTAGACTACACGAAGAACAACACAAGGGACGCAAGGTTTATACTGGTTCAGGCCACCATTATGGTGTAATACCCTACTCTAGTGTGTGGTGTGTGGATTGCCTCAGGGGCTGATGATGAACAATACAAAGGAAGAACAGCTTCGCGAGGGGCTGTTCTTGAGCTGGTGCGATGAACTGCTTGGGTAAGTTCAGTCGCCTCTTGGATGCCTATCGGATCTCTAGATACCTTCCCACTGTGGTGGCTAGTCCTATTTATATAGGAAGGCCCTGGGCCTCTTCCCAAATATTGAGCCGGAAGGGCGCCAACAATTGGCTATTTTGAAGGGGAACATCTAGTACACTTATCCTGACTAAAGTTGGTCCTCGCCTGCCAAAGGACTCTGACGATGACGCATTCGTGGGCTCCACGATGACCTCCATCCTGCCGTTCTGCTGGTCTTGGTCTTGTTGCACCGAAATGGTAACCTTTGCCTGATGCCTTGGCCTGTGCTTGCCCCCTTTGCACTGAAGGGGAAACAAGGACACTGCCCAGGCCTGTGCCCGCCTGGGCTTGATCGTCATGGCTTGCGTCACAGGCTCCTCACGAGGTGCCCTGCCTTGATCTCTCCTCCTCCTCGCGAGCCAGCCTGACGAGGCTGCGCCTGAGGAAGCTACCTGTCATCCGCCCCCCGAGGCTTGGCCCCTCGCGAGGGTCTTGAGATTGTGTTGACGAAGATGGGCCGTACTGGGCCACTCCTTGAGCCACGCTGCAGGCCGCAGGCAGGCAAGTCTGGGTACCCCCATTCCCAGAACGCCGACAAAGACGCTCCAAGCAAAACACATATCATGTGGCAAATAAAAATATAGCTCCAAGTAAAGTTACCGATAGATGAAGACGAAAGCGGGGATGCCTTCCCGGGGCATCCCCAAGCTTAGGCTTTTGGTTATCCTTGAATATCTTGGGGTGCCATGGCCATCCCCAAGCTTAGGCTCTTGCCACTCCTTATTCCCTAATCCATAAAATCTTTACCCAAAACTTGAAAACTTCACAACACAAAACTCAACAGGAAATCTCATAAGCTTCGGTAGTGCAAGAAAGAAAAACCACCACATAAGGTACTGTAATGAACTTATTAGTCATTTATATTGGTGTTAAACCTACTGTATTCCAACTTCTCTATGGTTCATACCACTTAATACTAGCCATAGATGCATCAAAATAAGCAAACAACACACGAAAAGCAGAATCTGTCAAAAACAGAACAGTCTGTAACTCTCGAATACTTCTGGATCTCTAAAAATCCTACCACAATAGGATATCCTGGGCAATTTGTCTTTTGATCTACAGAAAGAAGAATCAACACAACATCACATTTTTGTGAATTACTAAAATTATTTTCGTGCGTGCAAAGTTTCTGTTTTTCAGTAGAATCAAATTAACTATCACCATAGGTTATGCTATAGGTTATACTTGCCACAAACACTAATTAAAACATGAAAACACATCTAAACAGAAGGTAGATGATAAAATTATTACTAAACAAAAGCAAAAACAAAGATAAAATTGGGTTGCCTCCTAACTACCGCTATCATTTAACGCCCCTAGCTAGGCATAAAAGCGAGGATAGATCTAAGTAGTGCCCTCTTTAATTTTTAGTTTTTTAGCGGAGTCATGCTCGAAGTCGGGAGGTTCTTTACGTTTCCCTTCATACTTGGAAATTTTTAGATCTAAAGAATCCAGACTCTTATTGCAAGAGTAATCAACATATTCATGCGGTGAAGATTTCTGCTAACACTCTTAAGAGGTTCAAGAGACTTTTGTAAGATTTTTGTTACATCTCAAATCTTTACAAACACTTGTGTTTCTTCTTGGGTATGATGTGATCCCCCTTTTTGAGGTAGTGTTCCCACTATTCCCTCTATAATTTCATGCGCAATACTGGGATCAATTTCAATAGAATTTCCTTTGGCAATGCAATCCAAGAGTTGTTTATGGGACATATTTAGCCCAACATAAAAATTGTGAAGTAGAATTCTAAAGTTCACCTCTAGGGTGCAATTACGATAAGATTCCATCATCCTATACCAAGCATCTTTTAAGTTTTCTCCTTGCCTTTTCTTGAAGTGAAGAACTTCAAACTCAGGAGACATAGGAGCGGATAAAGGAATAGCCATAGCGACGAGCACACGAAAGACAAGCAAAAAAGTGAGGAGATTGGGAAAGAGAGGGCGAATAAAACGGCAAAGGTGAAGTGGGGGAGAGGAAAACGAGAGGCAAATGGCAAATAATGTAAGTGCGAGGGA
Source organism: Triticum aestivum (assembly GCF_018294505.1). Classification (NCBI taxonomy): domain Eukaryota; kingdom Viridiplantae; phylum Streptophyta; class Magnoliopsida; order Poales; family Poaceae; genus Triticum; species Triticum aestivum. The sequence continues at coordinate 173,628,897 of NC_057813.1, forward strand.
GATGAGTTTGTGATGGGCACTTGGTATGTCTTGACTTGAGCGAAGACGTCCCCGACAACGGCGCCAGAAATCCTTCTTGATACATCTTGAGCTTGCGTTGGTTTTCCTTGAAGAGGAAAGCGTGATGCAGCACAGTAGCGTAAGTATTTCCCTCAGTTTTTGAGAACCAAGGTATCAATCCAGTAGGAGGCTCCTCAAAAGTCCCATGCACCTACACAAACAAACAAGAACTCGCGACCAACGCAATAAAGGGGTTGTCAATCCCTTCAAGGCCACTTTTGTGAAAGTGAGATCTGATAGAGATAATATGATAAGATAGATTTTTTTGGTATTTTATGATATAGATTGGAAAAGTAAAAGATGCAAATAAAAGTAGATTGAAATCTTATATGATAAGAGATAGACCCGGGGGCCATAGGTTTCACTAGTGGCTTCTCTCAAGATAGCATAAGTATTACGGTGGGTGAACAAATTACTGTCGAGCAATTGATAGAAAAGCGAATAATTATGAGATTATCTAGGCATGATCTTGTATATAGGCATCACGTCCGTGACAAGTAGACCGACTCCTACGTGCATCCACTACTATTACTCCACACACCGACCGCTATCCAGCATGCATCTAGAGTATTAAGTTCATAAAGAACAGAGTAATGCATTAAGAAAGATGACATGATGTAGAGGGATAAACTCATGCAATGTGATATAAACCCCATCTTTTTATCCTCGATGGCAACAATACAATACGCGCCTTGCTGCCCCTGCTGTCACTGGGAAAGGACACCGCAAGATTGAACCCAAAGCTAAGCACTTCTCCCATTGCAAGAAAGATCAGTCTAGTAGGCCAAACCAAATTGATAATTCAAAGAGACTTGCAAAGATAACTTAATCACACACAAAAGCATTCAGAGGATATTCAAATATTTCTCATAGATAAACTTGATCATAAACCAACATTTCACCGGATCTCGACAAACACACTGCAAAAAGAGTTACATCAAATAGATCTCCAAGAAGATCGAGGAGAACTTTGTATTGAGATTCCAAGAGAGAGAAGAAGCCATCTAGCTAATCACTATGGACCTGAAGGTCTATGGTAAACTACTCACAACTCATTGGAGAGGCCTTGGAGATGATGTAGAGGCCCTCCGTGATCGATTCCCCCTCCGGCGGAGCGCTGACGAAGGCTCCAAGATGGGATCTCGCGGATACAGAAGGTTGCGGTGGTGGAAATAGTTTTTCGTGGTCGCTTCTGATGTTTTCGGGGTACATGGGTATATATAGGAGGAAGAAGTAGGTCGGTGGACGCCTGACGGGCCCACGAGGGTGGGGGGCGCGCCAGGCACCCTCGTGGCTGCCTTCTTTGTTTCTTGACTTCCACTCCAAGTCCTCTGGATCACGTTTGTTCCAAAAAAATCGCTCCCAAAGGTTTCATTCCGTTTGGACTCCATTTGATATTCCTTTTCATGGGATACTGTTCAACCAGCCCTCCACGGGGTCCTGTTCATCCAGCCCTCCAGGGGGTCCTGTTCATCCACCGGCTCGATCAATCGGGGTCCTGTTCATCCAGCGGAAACGACCTCTACAACCACGGGGTCCTGTTTATCCACCCCCACTGGGAACTATTCATCCAAACCCCCCAACAACGCTCAATGTTCATCCAGAGGCAGCATCGATCAGCTTCAGTTAGCAGCAGTAGCGAAGGAAATCACTCTGGTTTGGTGAACAGCAAGGGATCGATCGATCGCTCGGGTTCAGTAACGTGTAGCCTACAGTGCAATCACTCGGGTTCAATTAGAGCCCAACGCCTCGCTCGGGTTCAGTTAGAGCGCAATGCCTCACACACACCTGCGTACGTACGAGGGGAACGCGCATCGCTCGGCCCCCGACCACCCACCGTAACCGGGAACTCCCCGATATTTTCCTCGCCCTCGCTTCTACCACAGTTTTTCCCGTCATGGACGGCCCAAAGAATGTCATGCAGCTACGTCTCCGGCCCGCCCAGGACGAAAAGCTCATATTCTGTCATGATTTTTTGTCATAGAAGTAGGACCCCACCACATCTATGATGATACTGGGTTTTGTCACAATTATCGTCATTGAAGTGTGTAACACCCCAAAAAATTTACCTTGATTTATTAATTAAAATTTTTCCAAGAAATTAAATTTTTATTTTCTGGTTTTATCTCTTAGTTGCAGATCACTTTGTCCCTATGAATTTTTGAGTTTTTCCTTCTAGGTGGAAACCTTTCAAAAATATTGATGGACTTGTATATCTTCCCAAGACCATTCCTTTTTATCAGTGGAATTATTTCCACAATTATTTTTCCTGAGCTTTATTTCTTTTAAAAAATGATTTTTCATAAGTTTTAGAGTCCCATTTGCACTACAACCCTTTTAAATACTTCCTTAAAATTTCCACCAAAGTTTGGGGATGTCATGTGATGTTCCCACATCACTTTTATGCAAAAATATCTTTTAGTCATTTGGAGATTTTGAGCCCTACCTCAAGTTTTCAAATCTGGTCCAGCTTGTGATTTGCACTACAATCTATTTAAATATTTATTTAAAAATCCCACCAAAATTGGGGGATGTTAGTAGTAGTGTATAATTCAACTTTATGCAAAAACCCATTGGTGTTCTTTGAAAAATTTGAGCAAATCGTCCTCATCTTCATTCTGGTCCAGTTTGGTGTTTTGTACTGCAACCATGTTTTATCTTGCCCTATTGCCCTTGATTTTTTCTCCTGCTTATAGACCAGCCTACCAAACCCTTAATTCCAAGAGATTGGACCCATTGGAGTATTTTTGGTCCATGCAATAATGCCCTTCACTTTCTGTCCAGAACTGAAGATTTGCAAAACTTGCACTAACAAGTTTCTGGTTTTGCCCAAATAGCCTTGCCATCATCACTTGCACCTAAAGAGACCCCAACCTAGAGATTTGGGCCACCAGAAGAGATGCATAGATTCCCATGGCATTCTGTCGAGAACTTTGTGTTCATGGACAACTTTGGCATAGTTTTAAGTTTGCCCTGCGATCTTGCCCCTCTGGACAAACCAGCATGTCCACTAATCTCCTAGCCACTTCTAACCTAGATCTGTTAATTGCCAGCCTCACCCAAGACCTCTAGGCCACCCTGGGCGCGCCCTCACCCAATCTCCTAGCGTTTTCTGGGCGCGCCCAGAGCGCATGTTTTGCACACACACGCAACCGAGCCGCCGCGTCTTGCCCCTAGCCCTTGCTCACCCCCCAGGGCCACGCCCTGTCCTCACCCGCTCGCCAGAACCCTCCAAGCCACCCCTGTCCCCCCCCCCCCGCCAGCCTATCGACCACTGGGAGGACCGACCTGGACCAGCGGATCCATCCCCACCCTCGGAATCCCGCGGGGAGCCGCCATTCGTCGGCGGCAATCGCCGGAGCCCCGCCACCGCTCGGCTAGAGAAGGAAGGAGGGCGTGGGCGACTGGTCAAACCTGACCAGTGGACCCAACGGCCCCACCTGCCACTGACCCCAGCTCTGCCGACGTGTTTTAAGTGGAAACGTAAAACACATGAGTACGTCTTCTCTGTCTCGAGAGCATAAGCCCCCGAACTGTTTTTCTTTTCTTGATTTTTTTATTAAAAACAGAATTTTGACTAAACTTTGATTGGCTATAACTTATTAAATATAAGTCCAATTGATTTGATTCTTTTTCTGTTGTTTCTCAAATTTTGTCTAGTTTATTTTCATATTTATTTGAAAATTTTACTAAAAACTTTTCATACTGTTTTGAAACTATATGTTAATTTTAAATTTTCTTAAAATAGGACTTTTGAAGAAGGAAGCAACTTTCAAAAAGTGCACCCCACTTACATACTCTTGAAGGCAAGCATTCTGAACCCTGGCGTAATATTTGTTGTATGTTGTTCGATGCTAATACGACACCGCCTTGACATGAAGTGTTCAGTATTTTATGTGATGATATGATCATGTTCATGAGTGCATAATGATGATTCCTTACTATTGGACTTTGATATGCTTCTGATAGTAATCACCCTCGTATGCCTTTCATGCCTATCGGGAGGAATCCGGGGAAAGTCTCTGTCTTGGGTAGACACAAACTTGTCTCTAATAATTCGTTGAGACGATTATGTCCGGTAAGGCAGTGAGGTATGATGAGTGGTGATTCTGTTTGCTGGTGTGAAATATATTTGCTATACTAATCATGCAGGGAATGCCTTAACCTCCTGAGTCGACCATAGATCGAGTCTTGTTCCAGTAGCCCCCATACTTGTTTCGTACTACCACTTGTCCCTGCCATAGGTAGGCTACGGTTCAGTAAGTTGTCATCCCCTTCCTAGCACACACCGTACAGAGAGGCCATGGTGGAAGATATCGGCTGCATCCGGTAGACATCCCACCTGGTTCGGGGGCATGGGTGTTTCCGGTTGGAGCCGAGGGGGTAGCTCCCCTAGTTTGCGCGCGTTATAAATTTTGTGATCCCATGCTAGTCGAGGTTGTAGCATCCCCACTTAGATTTTTGCTTAACAGGTTGTGATGCCCCGAGACCGACGCTCCAGAAGACTTCCAGTTATTTCGAGTTTTATCGTGTGATTAGTTTTGTTTGTGCATTCATCATGCCATCTCTTGCATTGCATCATGTCATCATGCCATCATTTCATTAATTTTTAAAACCTCAACTATACAAATTGCATAGATGGTTGATCTATTTAAATCGAGGGAAGAGCTTCTCTTTATAACATATCGTATCAATATTAGGGAGCTATATTAAATATTTCTTTAATTTGGAAATCACCATAACACACTTGCAAATTATCCCAATGCCTTTGTTATCTTAATTCTTGGTCTCCAACCTTGCCACAAATTCTTTTACCATTTTCCGGAGCTCTACCAAAATTCTCAACATTTTGGATACTCCTAAAAAAACCTCGTCCTAGTGCAAACCCATTTGAATTAAATTCAAATGAGTTTGAATTCTTATCATTCGTTCTTGGCCATTTCTATTTCCTTGGAACCAGCGCATTTTTGCGAGTCCGGGAAAATTACCCCCGTGCGCAAATTCTTTCCATAACCCTCTCTTTCTTTTTCTTCTCTCTAATTTGTTTTCTACTAAAGGAAATAAGAATTAGAAGGAGAGAGAAGAGAGCCAGCACAGCTGGCCTCTTAGGCCCGACCAACTAAGCCGTCCCATTCGTGCAGCTAGCCTAAGGCCCAGTCGCGCCCCGCTCTTAACCCTAGCCCCGACCGATCCCAGTCCCCACACATCTTTCTCCCTTCGTTCTCCTCCTGTGCCACCACACACGCATTGCTCGAACCCAGCGCCCGATCCCCATCTCCTCCCTCGCGCCGCCATCTCCCTCACTCGACCCCCCTCGGCCTCCTCCACCCCGTCGCCGTTCAGAGTCGCGCCCGTCCCTGTGCACTGGCGCCATGGCCAGCACCACCGCCTCGCGCCCGACCCCTCTCAGCCTCCCGCGCTCCTCCCTCTGCAGCACTAGGCCGCGACCGCGCCTCCTCGCCAAATCCCTGTTGCCCGACCTCCTGGAGCCCGAGCCGTCCTCGAGCGCCTCCTCCTTGCTGCTTCGTTTGTCACCGAGCAGGAGCTTCGCCGCCTTGACTCCTGGTCCAGGCCATCCCCGCTGTCGCCTCTCCAGCCGCGTTGACCCGCCGCCAGACCCGTGCTCGACCCCAGCCTTCTCTGCTTTGCCTTCTCGCCGGAGATCGCGTCCCTGCCATCTTCTTCACCTCCTGCCCAAGACCCACCTTCGGCCTCGCCATGGTTCGCCTGTACCAGCTCCGTTCGATAAGGACGTCACCCCGCTGCCTTCTCCTGTCGCGACCAGGATCCCCCTCCTCACGCCTCTGGTCACCTCGCCACCCCATCACCCGTCATGTGCCCGCGTCCGCGCAACACCATCTCTGCCACCTCCAGCGTGCCTCAAGCCTCCTCCTGTGCGCCTCCACCCTGGTTCCAGCCTCGACGACCCATCCCCGACCTCCTCCTCATGTGCCGCCTCACCAACAGCAGCCGCGCCGCCCGTGTGGCTTCGCCTCCCGCAACCCCGCAACGTCGCCTCGCCCTTGTCCCCCGTCGCCTCACTGCTGCCTTTGTCCGCTGCTGTCCGCCTCCACCTTGGCCCGGCAGCCCCAACTTGCTCATGGTTTGCCGCTGCCTAAACCATCTCCGGCCAGGGCTCCTTCGCCTCCTTGCTGTTGCCACTCGAGGCCCTCGTGTTGCTTCGTTTTGGATCGTCAAGACCGACTACACCTGCTGATGCGTCAAGTACCTTGGAACGTCTACGCCTTCGTGGATTTCGCCAAGTTCACCGGATGCCTAGTACGACTATAGGACCGGAACGCCAACTACATGGATACGCCAAGTTCTGCTTTGAACATGTACGGCTACGCGATGACCCGCCAAGATCCCGTGTACAACTACTTCCACTACCATCGCGAGAACGACTACTTCCCCTACGGCCCGTGTACCACTACTTCCACTACCGCCACGAGAACGACTACTTCCACTACGCCCCGTGTACCACTACCGTCGACCCTCGAAGATTCCGTGGATGTCAAGTTCCTCGTCGTGACCCCGAACAACTACAAAACGTGTACCACTACTTCCACGACGTCCCGTGAACGCCTACATCCTCTACACCGCTCTGAACTCGAACCGCTCCGAAAATGCACGCTTGAAAGGTATAACCCTGAGACGACGCCCGTGAACGAATGCATGTGTTGTATGAGATGCTCGTGTTTGCACCGTGATTGAATTGTCGCTTGCGATGCCCCTCTTTTGCCATGCCACCAACACGTGGGGAACCCGGTATCCGGGGTCACCCCACCATCTTTTGCATGTTCCGCAGATCCGCACACTTGCTCTTTTGCACTGGTATCTCAATGAGTTATCGGAACCGATATGTTGTTGTGACATCATTTTCGAATTCGTTGGCGTGGCACCCATTTCATTCCGCCATGGTGACCAAATGCTCCTTATCATCTTCATGTCAACTTTTTCATAAAAAATGCATAAAACTTGTATATGTCATCCACATCACGATAACAACATTTAAATGCTTAAAGTTGTTGCTGCATTAAATTGCTAAATGACATGGGGATTTTCCGGAATTGTTGTTTGTTGTTTCCGGCCTCATTTAAACTTGCCTAAATAGGTGGTTTGCTCATGCTTCACCTCTTTCCATGTTTAATAACATTTAATATTGTTGTGTACATAAACGAGAGAGAACTAAATAATTAATGTGGTGTTCCATCAATATGCAACTCGTTGCATATTGAGCTCCACTTAAATTGTAGTGTTGTTTGCTTCATATTGCCATGCCATGCCTCATTAAACCGGACTTGCATCATACTTGTTTGTGCATCATGACATGTTTATGCTTGTGTGTTCACCATATTGTTTGCTTCTTTCCGGTTTGCTACACTCGTTAGCTTCGGTTTCGTTCCGGAGTTGTGAGGATTCGTTCGACTACGTCCGTTTATCTTCTTCATGGACTCGTTCTTCTTCCTTGCGGGATCTCAGGCAAGATGACCATTACCCTTGATATCACTTCTATCTTTGCTTGCTAGTTGCTTCGTTCTATCGCTATGCTGCGCTACCTATCACTTGTTTACCATGCCTCCCATATTTCCATGTGAGCCTCTAACCTTTTCACCCTTCCTAGCAAACCATTGTTTAGCTATGTTACCGCTGTTGCTCAGCCCCTCTTATAGCATTGTTAGTTGCAGGGGAAGTTGAAGATTGCTCCATGACGGACAGGATTATGTTGGGACATCACAATATCTCTTAGTTAATTAATGCATCTATATACTTGGTAAAGGGTGGAAGACTCGGCCTTATGCCTGGTGTTTTGTTCCACTCTTGCTGCCCTAGTTTCCGTCATGCCGGTGTTATGTTCCCGGATTTTGCATTCCTTACGTGGTTGGGTGATTTACGGGATCCCTTTGACAGTTCGCTTTGAATAAAACTCTTCCAACAAGGCCCAACCTTGGTTTTAACATTTGCCACCTAAGCCTTTTTCCTTTGGGTTCTGTAGACTCAAGGGTCATCTTTATTTTAACCCCCCCCCCCCCGCCCCCCCGGGCCAGTGCTCCTTCGAGTGTTGGTCCGAACTGAGTAGACTGCGGGGCCACCTCGGGGAAACTTGAGGGCTGGTTTTACTCGTAGGATGTCTCATCCGGTGTGCCTTGAGAACGAGATATGTGCAGCTCCTATCGGGATTTGTCGGCACATCGGGCGGCTTTGCTGGTCTTGTTTTACCATCGTCGAAATATCTTGTAAACCGGGATTCTGAGTCTGATCGGGTCTTCCTGGGAGAAGGAATATCCTTCGTTGACCATGAGAGCTTGTGATGGGCTAAGTTGGGACACCCCTGCAGGGTATAAACTTTCGAGAGCCGTGCCCGCGGTTATGTGGCAGATGAGAATTTGTTAATGTCCGGTTGTATATAACTTGACACTTGATTTAATTAAAACGCATCAACCGCGTGTGTAGCCGTGATGGTCTCTTTTCGGCGGAGTCCGGGAAGTGAACACGGTTTTGGGTTATGTTTGACGTAATTATTAGTTTGGGATCACTTCTTGATCATTGCTAGCTTCATGACCGTTCCGTTTGCTTCTCTTCTCGCTCTTATTTCCGTATGTTAGCCACCATATCATGCTTAGTCGCTGCTGCAACTATCACGCCCAATATGCGACCCTATCCAAAAGGAACTCGAAGGTCCCACCAAGGATAGACCCGCATATTGAAACGCTTTTGCAAGGTGGATATCATTACATCAACATTACATAATAGATGGGGATACATACATAAGGCATACAATGCCACACGAATACAACATTACAATACATAAGAGCATCATCCGACTACGGATGAATCACAAACAGAAGCTCAAACGGCATCCACCCTACTAGCCCAGGCTGCCGACCTGGAACCTATTCCCTGATCGAAGAAGCAGAAGAAGAACTCAACGCAAGCAAGCGTCACTCTCGCGTCATGATCATCGCATAACCTGTACCTGCAACTGTTTTTGTAGTAATCTGTGAGCCACGAGGACTCAGCAATCCCATTACCATGGGTATCAAGACTAGCAAAGCTTAAAGGGAAAGGAAGGGGTAAAGTGGTGAGGCTACATCAGCGACTAAGCATATATGGTGGCTAACATACGCAAATAAGAGCGAGAAGAGAGCAAAATGAACGGTCGTCAACTAGCAATGACCAAGAAGTGATCCTGAACTCCAACTTACGTCAAACATAACCCAAAAACCGTGTTCACTTCCCTGACTCCGCCGAGAAGAGACCATCACGGCTACACACACGGTTGATGCATTTTAATTCGGACCTGGTGTCAAGTTATCTACAACCGGACATTAAGAAATTCCCATCTGCCAATAACCGCAGGCACGGCTTTCGAAAGATTATACCCTGCAGGGGTGTCCCAACTTAGCCCATGACAAGCTCTCGCGATCAACGAAGGAATAGACCTTCTCCGAGGAAGACCCGATCAGACTCGGAATCCCGGTTTACAAGACATTTCGACAATGCTAAACAAGACCAGCAAGACCGCCCGATGCACCGACAATCCCGATAGGAGCTGCACATATCTCGTTCTCAGGGCAACACCAGATGAACACTACGTACAACTAAAACCAGCCCTCGAGTTTCCCCGAGGTGGCGCTGCAAGTGGCTCTGGTTCGGACCAACACTTAGACAAGCACTGGCCCGGGGGGCTGTAATAAAGATGACCCTTGGGTTAATTACTCCCAAGGGAAATATAGGTGGTGGTGAGGCAAATGGTAAAAGTCAATGTTGGGCCTTGCTGGAGGAGTTTTATTCAAAGAGAACTGTCAAGGGCGTCCCATAAATCACCTAACCGCGTAAGGAACGCAAAATCCGGGAACATAACACCGGTATGACGGAAACTAGGGCGGCAAGAGTGGAACAAAACACCAGGCATAAGGCTGAGCCTTCCACCCTTTACCAAATATATAGATGCATTAATAATATAAGAGATATTGTGATATCCCAACCAAAATCCTGTCCACCATGGAGCAATCTTCAACTTCACCTGCAACTAACAGCGCTATAAGAGGGGCTGAGCAAAGCGGTAACATAGCCAAGCAACGGTTTGCATAGGAAAGGTGTCAAAGGTTAGAGGTTCATGGCAACATGGGATGGCTCGACAAACAGATGATAGGTAGCGCAGCAAAGCGATAGAACGAAGCAAGTAGCATAGCAATGATAGTAGTGAGATCCAGGGTAGCGGTCATCTTGCCTGAAATCCCGCAAGGAAGAAGAACGAGTCCATGAAGAAGACGAACGGGAGCAGTCGAACGAATCCTCACGAACGCAACATTACCGGAACTAAGAAACAACACCGGAAAGAAACAAACAACATGGTAAACACACAAGCATAAACATGGCATGATGCACAGACAAGTATGATGCATGTCCGGTTTAAAGAGGCATGGCATGGCAAAGTGCAGCAAACAATACTACAAGTTAAGTGGAGCTCAATATGCAACAAGTTGCATATTGACGAAACACCACATCGATTACTTAGTTCTCTCTCGGTTTTGTACCCAACAATATTAAATGTTATTAAACATGGCAAGAGGTGAAACATAATAAAACTACCCATCTAGGCAAGTTTAAAATGAGGCCGGAACAACAAACAACAATTCCGGAAGACCCCCATATGCATATTTTAGATTTGGTACTGTTCTGCCAATTTCATAATTTTAGAGTTGTTAAACAGGAAAATAAAGTGCACCATGTTAATCTAGGCATTTTTCCACCCCATTTACATATAAAGTTTAATTAATTTGGAGCTACGGTTATTTAGTTATGAATTAAAGCATTTAACATGGCATAATGCAAAATAAACACAAATAACATGTTAAACATTTTTAACATAGATGGAAGTGTCATATTATTAATCTACACAATTTTCTGAGCATTTTACATATATAAATCATTTTAATCCGATGCACCATTTGTGATTTTTTAAATGCATGAATATCAGGGGGTTTTCTGTAAAACATTAATCTCTAGAAATTAGCAAATTCGCAGAACGAGAAAAAAAACGCTATCGGGCCAAATCTGGAGGGCGGACTGGGCTGCTCACCCTGGGCTCTTGGCCTGGCTCGGTGGAGAGGGGCCGGCTGGGCTGGGGAGGCCCACGCGGGCCGGCTGGATCTGGTGGGCACTGGTGGCGCTGGGCCGCGGTTGCTGGAGAGGAAGGCCGGCAGGGGCCGCTGGGCCGAAGCCAGGCTGGGCCGGAGGCGTGGCTGCGGTCCACGTAGGGGCGGCACGCTCGTCCTCCTGCTCGAAGCAGAGGAAGTAGAGGCCGGCACCGATGCTTGACGAAGCAAGGGAAGCAGGTGCCGATGGCTGCGGACGGCGCGGGACTTGGGGGCGCGGGCGGCGGGATCCATGCATGGAATGGATGAATCCGGTTGTCGGGGTTCGGATCCGGGCAAGGACGACGGAGGATGGAGCGGCGAGCACCATGATGGCGCCGGATCGAAGGAAGAGGCCGGCCAGGAGATCCTGTGGGAGAGAAAGTGAGAGAGAGGAAGGAGAAGGTAGGGGAAGGAGGAGCAGGGGAGGTGAGGTCCGGCCTGCTGGAGGACTCCGGTGGCGGCGGGGAAGGCGCTTGTCGCCGGTGAGGGCGAGAGGCGGCGGCGCTCGGGATCTCTCTCGATCCAGATGGGATCGAGCGGGAGGCGAGCGGGGGGGCGCGTGGTCGGGCTCGGGTGGCTTCCCAGGGCCCGATCTGGGTCTTGGCAGGCCCGCGGGCTTCGCGGTGGCGTGGGGAGGCCAGGGGGTGACGTGGCGAGGCGCCACTGGCTCGGGACGGCAGCGCAGGTGGTGGCTAGCGGCGGGGGTGGCGCCAAGTGGAGGTGGATAGCTGGCCGGGCGCGGAAACGGAGGGAGGTTGGGGAAGGCCAAAAATGGCATGTGGGTGTGCTTAAATAGGCTAGGGGCTAGGGTTTGGAGGGGTTTCGGAGCCTCAGATCGACATCGGACGGCTTCAGACAGAGGGGGGGACTAGGTGGGCTAGTGGGCTATGTGAGAGAGAGGCTTGGGCCGAGAGGAGAGAAGAGAAGTGCAGCCCGGCGGCAGTTTCGGAGACCGAAACGTCCGACGAATAAACCGGCAACGGTGCCGCTACGGATGACGGTTGGGCAGTCAAACGGACTCCGAATGCGACGAAACTTGACAAGCGGCCTGTCTACACTATAATAAGACCGCACGACAAGTTGCAACCCATTCCGGGAACATTTTTATGCCACTTATAAAATAATATTTCGGAGGTGCCACGGGCGCGTGCGAGTGTGGTCGGGCTCAGAACGGACAACGGAGAGAACCGGCGGAACACGAATGGATGCAAGTTTTATGAAAATGATGTCGATGCAATGCGAATGATGACATGAGATGAGATGCATAACAAGAACAAAATGCAAAACAACAGATAAAACCCAACCACGAAGGAAAAAATAAATCACGTAGCCGGAAATGGCAAGAGTCGGAGTTACGAATATGGAAAGTTGTATCCGGGGTGTTACAACACTCCACCACTACGAGAGGATCTCGTCCCGAGATCTAGGATGGCACCGGAGGGAAAACAGAAAGGAAGAGAAGAGGTAAAACTAAGTTGCTTCTTCGACCAATGAGTGAAACCACGAACCTTGAGAGGTTGAACAAATTGAAAGGAACAAAACAACGGAGATGACCAAGATTGCAAACAGTCCGTTAGAAAAGAGGAACAAGGAACATTCGAGAACCTTGTAGGTTGCAAAGACATGAATCAAGAGTTTAATTGACAAGATGGAATTCGAAACCACTCCAGTTAAAACGAGATAAGAATGAATAAGAATGATATAATTTTGACAGCACTCCGACTGTAAATGGAAGAAATTGAACATGAACTTGACAAGATGAGAGGATACTTGATGAAATCAACAACACACAGCCTCCAGAACTATTGAAGGAAGGGCACAAGGGGTAAGAAGGATTTCAGACAGCACTCTGATTGAAACGATAGGCAAAACTTGATAAGATGAAAGAACTTGAATGAGAACACAACACTCCGGTTAAATGGAGAAGCAAGGCGAAGAACGTGATCTTAACCAAACGCGTGAATGGGTGAGGAGAGCGACATCACAATGCCTCCGGAACGAAAGAATAGAAGCTAGATTGTTGGGATAAAAGGGACGGAGAAGAAAATGACAATTTCTTCCACATATGAACTTGGAAAGCATCCTTGCAAAGAAGAATTGAACGGAGTTGTTGCAAAATCAACAGAGAAAAGCACAAGTTTGTTGTGGGCTTATGGCAAACATCTCAAAACTTGAGGTGAAATTCTGCCACTAACGAAAAACAATTGCTTGTTTGAGATCAAAGAAGAGATGAAAACTGCTTTCGCCGAGAGGATAGGAGAAAACTTGGATCATTGATAATCACCACAATAGCAACATTCCTTAGGGAAGGCTTTAGGTGAAATATAACCCAAGATAACTCCAACAAAGAGATTGATGGATTTAAAATACCTTATTGTTGACAACATATGAATCATGAAACATGAATGAAATTGTCAAGAGTGACATAACACCACCACAAAAGATAAGGCAGAAAGAATTGCACTTTGGAATGCAAGAAGAAGAAACACTTGAACTCCTCAAAACAAGACATGTGTTGAGCACCATGTTTATTTTAGAGTATAGCTTGGCGGGTCATAACTTCAAGAGAAATCTTGACGAACAATTTAAGAATGAATAGGGTCCTTGACGAACCACCATGTAGAGCCTCCATGAAGAACTCCGGTAATAAAAGGATGATAGAAAGAAAGAGAGGTTGAAAACACATGGTGAACCCTTGCAATGATTTAGATGGAGCTTCGCGATGAGATAATTGAGAGAGCTTGGAACTCCGAAAAGAAAGATGAATACTAGAACCAAGAATTACTTCATCATAAACAATCTCCGGAAGAAGAAATTAATCACTTGGATGAAACAAGAATAAGAATTATGTCATGCCTATCCTTCACCAATTTAAATTGATGACAAGCAACGGATTTGGCATACTACTTATTCTCATAGAAAGGATTAAAAGAGATATGGCGCAAACTTGAGAAGGTATAGATGGAACAACCTGTGGAATTTGGAAACAATGAATGAATTGATATGATAACCAAGAAAAGATAGCTCTTGAACGAACCACCGTAAGAATTGAAAATGAACGAAGAAAAGATAAAGAAACACCAGGAAGAATTTGAAAATGAACGAAGATACTTGAGGGGATTTAGATACATGAGAACAAAGAGATCATGAACTGATTAGAGGATACTTGAATGATGCACCGGATAGATTTGGAGAACGAGAGCTGAAAGCTTGAATGAATAATTCTGAGATGATGGGCTACGGAGAATCAATCTGAAAAGACTCTTGAATTGCTCCGGATGGATGAAAAGAATTCTCAGAATCGAAAACAATTATGAGAGGATGACATAAGCTAGAACTATGAATCTTCAAGAGAACGGACCAAGATTTAAGAGAAATCCTTCTTCGGTCTAAAAATGTTGAGAAAGATGAGGAGAAACACCACCATGAATTGTTGAGATACTCCGGTAGAATGAAAAGCGAAGGGGGTTGAGCCAACGATGAAGAGAATTTGAAAGGTCTTGGAGAAAGACATATGACTGATGATAATTCATTCTTATGTCACACTTGAAAAGAATTTAAGAATGGGTCCGGGATAATTAGAAGAGTCTGGTAAGATCCTGGGAAAAGACCTGTGGGTTAGGGCCCACTCAAAAGAAACACCATTGAAATAATTTTGAAGAGAGATTGCACCGGTAGAATTAAATAGCTTGAATGAGATAACAACCTCGAAATATCTTGAACGGATTAAGAATGGAAACACAAGTCTTCTGAGATATCTTGAGCACTCCAGATAAGAATAGAGAGAGGTGAACAATTAAGAGGTGCACCGGCATGAAAAAGCATTTGACATGAGGAAAAGAATATGACCAACACTGAAAGCTTGAAATTAATCCACCGGAAAAGAATACGAGGATGAAGATTGATGAACCTGAAACTGTTGAGCATCTTCATGGGAAATCACCGGATAAGAACATTGATTGAAAAGAGTGAAGAGACTTCACATGAATAAATGGATACTTGATTAAAATAAATGAGTCCTTGAAGAAAAGGGTGGGAGGGCGGGAAAACAAAGGCAACTTGGAACAGATGAAACAAACACCGTTTAGAAAACTTAGAATTGATCTTGCGGATGGGGAGAATGATCGGATCCACTTGAAGAGAAGCACGCCGGTTGGAAAAGGATTAACATGACAACCTCAATGATCAAAAAGGATTAGTACTCCCATAGAAATATGAGAACAACGTTTAGTAAAGGTATGGATTCAACATTTGACTTCGAAGCACCTCGAATACCACAAATAAAACAAAACAAAGGATTTGGCTTGCAGAATTAGCCGGAACAAACATATGATAGAGATTTTGTCCAAAGTTTTCGTGGTGGGGCCCACACGGGCTCGATTGTACAGCACCATCATGTACAAGGCAGTGCACATGACATATGAAGTGTCCCCGAACCAGCATAGCCAAGGGTTCTTTAAGACACAACGAGACCACTGTAAAAACGACCGTGGAAAGGCGGACCACTAGACGTCGAACCCCAATCTCATATCATCCATCTGTCGAAAAGATATTCTAGGAGCTACTTGAATTCCCACCTATAAAACTCCCGAAACTTTCTGGTTATGCAATCTGGTGTTGGGGATACAGGGGAAGCAATATAACTCACCCAAACTAACAATACCTACATCCAAGCTGTATCCATCCGTCAACACATAACCAAGAAACAATCGGAAATCGTGTACCTCAACCTTCAAAAAGCATCCGTTATACGAGTTATGGCAATACTCCCGAGCTCGCCCCAGTACTGGGTTATCGGGGTTATCTCACCAACAACTGCAAAAAAGAGATTTTCGATGTCGGCAAATCTTAGGTATTCCAGAAGTGCAACGACAAAATTGTGACGACAACACCTCGGAGCTCAACTCCCCTGGTCAAAGCCACATAAATAGATAGGAGGCACCAAGAACAATGTTCTCGTCACAAAACCATAGGAACGATTCCAAGATACCCGCGTGATCCTAAATTTTTTTTCATGAAATTTGAGGAGAGGAAAGACAAAACATCTACGTCAGGAGACCTCACCAGAGCGACGAAGGGGCTGAGGAGTAAAAAGAATCTTACTCTCCGATATATATAATCCTAAGACTCAAAATAGTTTTCTTCTAGACTCAATAACGGCCAACAATCAAGGGGATCCTATGGTCGGTCGAGGCTCTGATTACCAACTTGTCACGCCCAATATGCGACCCTATCCAAAAGGAACTCGAAGGTCCCACCAAGGATAGACCCGCATATTGAAACGCTTTTGCAAGGTGGATATCATTACATCAACATTACATAATAGATGGGGATACATACATAAGGCATACAATGCCACACGAATACAACATCACAATACATAAGAGCATCATCCGACTACGGATGAATCACAAACAGAAACTCAAACGACATCCACCCTGCTAGCCCAGGCTGCCGACCTGGAACCTATCCCCTGATCGAAGAAGCATAAGAAGAACTCAACGCAAGCAAGCATCGCTCTCGCCTCATGATCATCGCACAACCTGTACCTGCAACTGTTGTTGTAGTAATCTGTGAGCCACGAGGACTCAGCAATCCCATTACCATGGGTATCAAGACTAGCAAAGCTTAAAGGGAAAGGAAGGGGTAAAGTGGTGAGGCTACATCAGCGACTAAGCATATATGGTGGCTAACATACGCAAATAAGAGCGAGAAGAGAGCAAAAGGAACGGTCGTCAACTAGCAATGACCAAGAAGTGATCCTGAACTCCTACTTACGTCAAACATAACCCAGAAACTGTGTTCACTTCCCGGACTCCGCCGAGAAGAGACCATCACGGCTACACACACGGTTGATGTGTTTTAATTCGGATCTGGTGTCAAGTTATCTACAACCGGACATTAACAAATTCCCATCTGCCAATAACCGCAGGCACGGCTTTCGAAAGATTATACCCTGCAGGGGTGTCCCAACTTAGCCCATGACAAGCTCTCGCGATCAACAAAGGAATAGACCTTCTCCCAGGAAGACCCGATCAGACTCGGAATCCCGGTTTACAAGACATTTCGACAATGGTAAAACAAGACCAGCAAGACCGCCCGATGCGCTGACAATCCAGATAGGAGCTGCACATATCTCGTTCTCAGGGCAACACCGGATGAACACTACGTACAACTAAAACCAGCCCTCGAGTTTCCCCGAGGTGGCGCTGCAAGTGGCTCTGGTTCAGACCAACACTTAGACAAGAACTGCCCGGGGGGGGGCTATAATAAAGATGACCCTTGGGTTAATTACTCCCAAGGGAAATATAGGTGGTGGTGAGGCAAATGGTAAAAGTCAATGTTGGTCCTTGCTGGAGGAGTTTTATTCAAAGCGAACTGTCAAGGGGGTCCCATAAATCACCCGACCGCGGAAGGAACGCAAAATCCGGGAACATAACACCGGTATGACGGAAACTAGGGAGGCAAGAGTGGAACAAAACACCAGGCATAAGGCTGAGCCTTCCACCCTTTACCAAATATATAGATGAATTAATAATATAAGAGATATTGTGATATCCCAACCAAAATCCTGTCCACCATGGAGCAATCTTCAACTTCACCTGCAACTAACAACGCTATAAGAGGGGCTGAGCAAAGCGGTAACATAGCCAAGCAACGGTTTGCATAGGAAAGGTGCCAAAGGTTAGAGGTTCATGGCAACATGGGATGGCTCAACAAACAGATGATAGGTAGCGCAGCAAAGCGATAGAACGAAGCAACTAGAATAGCAATGATAGTAGTGAGATCCAGGGTAGCGGTCATCTTGCCTGAAATCCCGCAAGGAAGAAGAACGAGTCCATGAAG
The DNA here is from genome assembly GCF_018294505.1 of Triticum aestivum. Lineage (NCBI taxonomy): Eukaryota > Viridiplantae > Streptophyta > Magnoliopsida > Poales > Poaceae > Triticum > Triticum aestivum. Next base: position 173,646,947 of record NC_057813.1, read on the forward strand.
AAGACGAACGGGAGCAGTCGAACGAATCCTCACGAACGCAACATTACCGGAACTAAGAAGCAACACCGGAAAGAAACAAACAACATGGTAAACACACAAGCATAAACATGGCATGATGCATAGACAAGTATGATGCATGTCCGGTTTAAAGAGGCATGGCATGGCAAAGTGGAGCAAACAATACTACAAGTTAAGTGGAGCGCAATATGCAACGAGTTGCATATTGACGAAACACCACATCGATTATTTAGTTCTCTCTCTGTTTTGTACCCAACAATATTAAATGTTATTAAACAAGGCAGGAGGTGAAACATAATAAAACTACCCATCTAGGCAAGTTTAAAATGAGGCCGGAACAACAAACAACAATTCCGGAAGACCCCCATATGCATATTTTAGATTTGGTACTGTTCTGCCTATTACATAATTTTAGAGTTGTTAAACAGGAAAATAAAGTGCACCATGTTAATCTAGGCATTTTTCCACCCCATTTACATATAAAGTTTAATTAATTTGGAGCTACGGTTATTTAGTTATGAATTAAAGCATTTAACATGGCATAATGCAAAATAAACACAAACATCATGTTAAACATTTTTAACATAGATGAAAGTGGCATATTATTAATCTACACAATTTTCTGAGCATTTTACATACATAAATCATTTTAATCCGATGCACCATTTGTGAGTTTTTAAATGCATGAATATCAGCGGGTTTTCTATAAAACATTAATCTCTGGAAATTAGCAAATTCGCAGAACGAGAAAAAAAACACTATTGGGCCGAATCTGGTGGGTGGACTGGGCTGCTCACCCTGGGCTCTTGGCCTGGCTCGGTGGAGAGGGGCTGGCTGGGCTGGGGAGGCCCACGCGGGCCGGCTGGATCTGGTGGGCACTGGTGGCGCTGGGCCGCGGTTGCTGGAGAGGAAGGCCGGCAGGGGCCGCTGGGCCAAAGCCAGGCTGGGCCGGAGGCGTGGCTGCGGTCCACGCAGGGGTGGCGCGCTCGTCCTCCTGCTCGAAGCAGAGGAAGTAGAGGCCGGTAGCGATGCTTGACGAAGCAAGGGAAGCAGGTGCCGATGGCTGCGGACGGCGCGGGACTTGGGGGCGACGGCGGCGGGATCCATGCAGGGAATGGATGAATCCGGTTGCCGGGGTTCGGATCCGGGCAAGGACAACGGAGGATGGAGCGACGAGCACCATGGCGGAGCCGGATCTAAGGAAGAGGCCGGCCAGGAGATCCTGCGGGAGAGAAAGTGAGAGAGAGGAAGGAGAAGGTAGGGGAAGGAGGAGCAGGGGAGGTGAGGTCCGGCCTGCTGGAGGACTCCGGCCGTGGCGGGGAAGGCGCTTGTCGCCGGCGAGGGCGAGAGGCGGCGGCGCTCGGGATCTCTCTCGATCCAGATGGGATCGAGCGGGAGGCGAGAGGGGGGGGCGCGTGGTCGGGCTCGGGTGGCTTCCCAGGGCCCGATCTGGGTCCTGGCAGGCCCGCGGGCTTCGTGGCGGCGTGGGGAGGCCAGGGTGCGACGTGGTGAGGCGCCACTGGCTCAGGACGGCAGCACAGGTGGTGGCTAGCAGTGGGGGCGGCGCCAAGTGGAGGTGGATAGCTGGCCGGGCGCGGAAACGGAGGGAGGTTGGGGAAGGCCAAAAATGACATGTGGGTGTGCTTAAATAGGCTAGGGGCTAGGGTTTGGAGGGGTTTCGGAGCCTTAGATCGACATCGGACTGCTCCGGACAGAGGGGGGGACTAGGTGGGCTAGTGGGCTGTGTGAGAGAGAGGCTTGGGCCGAGAGGAGAGAAGAGAAGTGCAGGCCGGCAGCAGTTTCGGAGACCGAAACGTCCGACGAATAAACCGGCAATGGTGCCGCTACAGATGACGGTTGGGCAGTCAAACGGACTCCGAATGCGACGAAACTTGACAGGCAGCCTGTCTACACTATAATAAGACCGCATGACAAGTTGCAACCCATTCCGAGAACATTTTTATGCCACTTATAAAATAATATTTCGGAGGTGCCACGGGCGCGTGCGAGTGTGGTCGGGCTCAGAACGGACAACGGAGAGAACCGGCGGAACATGAACGGATGCAAGTTTTATGAAAACGATGCCGATGCAATGCGAATGATGAAATGAGATGAGATGCATAACAAGAACAAAATGCAAAACAACAGATAAAACCCAACCACGAAGGAAGAAAATAAATCACGTTGCCGGAAATGGCAAGAGTCGGAGTTACGAATATGGAAAGTTGTATCCGGGGTGTTACAGCAACCTCACTACTTTACCCCTTTCCTACCCATAAGCTTAAATAGTCTTGATCTCGCGGGTTTTGAGATTGCTGAGTCCTCGTGACTCATCAGATACTATCACAACAGTTGCAGGTGCCGATGATACCAGTGCAGGTGATGCAACCGAGCTCAGATGGGAGCTCAACAAAGGTCTTGGTCGTTGCTATGTTTCGTTTCATGTTGATCAATAGTGGAGCCCAGTTGGGACGATTGGGGATCTAGTAGTTGGGTTATCTTCTTTTCTTTTGGCTTCGTCCGTAGTCAGACTATGTGTGTACTCTGAATGATGTATGTTTTATTTAAGTACTTGTGTGAAGTGGCGATTGTAAGCCAACTCTTTATCCCATTCTTGTTCATTACATGGGATTGTGTGAAGATGACCGTTCTTGCGACAAAACCACCATGCGGTTATGCCTCTAAGTCGTGCTTCAACACGTGGGAGATATAGCCGCATCGTGGGTGTTACAAGTTGGTATCAAAGCACATCCCCGACTTAGGAGCCCCCTGCTTGATTGTTTGCTAGCATTGTTGAGTATAGAACAAAAAAATGTTTTGAGTCTTAGGATTATATATATCGGAGAGTAGGATTCTTTTTACTCCTTGGTCCCTTCGTCGCTCTGGTGAGGTCTCCTGACGTAGATGTTTTGACTTTCCTCTCCTCAAATTTCACTAAATTTTTTGTTAGGATCACGCAGGTATCTTGGAATCATTCCGATGGTTTTGTGATGAGAACATTGTTCTTGGTGCCTCCTGTCTTTTATGTGGCAGTGACCCAGGGAGTTGAGCTCCGAGGTGTTGTCGTCACAATTTTATCGTTGCAGTTCTGGAATACCTGAGTTTTGCCGACATCGAAAATATCTTTTATGCAGTTGTTGGTGAGATAACCTCGACACCACCCAGTACTGGGGCGGTAGTTCGGGAGTATTGCCATAGCTTGTATAACGGATGCTTTTCGAAGGTTGAGGTACACGATTTTCAAAGGTTTCTTGGTTATGTGTTGACGGATGGATACAGCTTGGATGTAGGAATTGTTAGTTTTGGGTGAGATATATATTGCTTCCCCTGTATCCCCAACACCAGCTTGCATAACCAAAAAGTTTCGGGAGTTTTATAGGTGGGAATTCAAGTAGCTCCTAGAATATCTTTTCGACAGATGCATGATATGAGATTGGGGTTCGACGTCTAGTGGTCCGCCTTTCCACGGTCGTTTTTACAGTGGTCTCGTTGTGTCTTAAAGAACCCTTGGCTATGCTGGTTCGGGGACGCTTCGTATGTCATTTGCACTGCCTTCTACATGATGGTGCTGTACGTTCGAGCCCGTGTGGGCCCCACCACGAAAACTTCAGATTGAATCTCTATCATATGTTTGTTCCGGCTTATTCTACAAGCCAAATCCTTTGTTTTGTTTTGAGTTGTGGTATTCGAGTTGCTTCAAAGTCAAATGTTGAATCCATACCTTTCATAAATGGTTTTCTCATATTGCTATGTGAATTCTAATCCTTCTTGATCATCGAGATTGCCATGTTAATTCTTTTCCAACCGGTGCGCTTCTCTTCGAGATGATCCCATCATTCTCCCCATCCGCAAGATCAATTCTAATTTTTCTCAACGGTGTTTGTTTCGTTCATCCCAAGTTGTCTTTGTTTTCCCCACCCTCCCCCCCTTTTTCTTCAAGGACTCAGATTTCTTAATCGGGTATTCATTTTATTGATGGGAAGTCTCTCCATTCTTTTCCATCAATGTTCTTATCCGGTGATTCTCAGGAAGATACTAACGGAGCTTCAAGTTTATTATTCTTCGTCTCTTTTTTCTCCGGTGGATTTAACTCAAGCTTTCGGTGTTGATTATATCCTTTTTCCTCATTCAAATGCTATCCCATGCCGGTGCATCTCATAATCGTTCACCTCTCTCTCTTCATATCCGAAGTGCCGATGATATCTCAGAAGATTTGTGTCTCCATTATCAAGATCCGTTCAAACTATTTGGAGATTATTATCTCATTCAAGTCATTTAATTCAACCGGCACAATCCCCCCTTTCAATCAATCGTTAAACGGTGTTTTCCTTTTGAGTGGGCCCTAACCCACAGGTATTTTTCCAGGATCTTATCTGACTCTTCTAACCTCCCCGGAGTTACTCTCAAATTCTTTTCCATGTTTGACGTAAGAATGAATTTCATCAGTCTGATGTTTTCCAAGATCGATTTCAAATTATTTTTCATTGTTGGCTCAACCTCTTTGTTTTTCATTCTCCCGGAGTATCCCAACAATTCATAGTGGTGTTTCTCGTCGTCATTCATGGTTTTTGAAGACCGAAGAAGAGTTTCTCATCAGTCCTTACCTTTTCTTCCAAAGATGCGTAGTTCAAGCTTGCCGCCATCCTCTCATAATTGTTTTTTCGATTGTGAGAATTCTTTTCACCCATCCGGAGCATTTCATGAGTTGTTTCCATTTCTTTCCTCCGAAGGCCATCATGTCATAATTCTTCATTCTCAGCCTTCAGCTCTTGTTCTCCAAATCTTACCGGTCAATCATTCAAAAACCCTCTAATCAGTTCATGATCTCTTTGTTCTCTTGTGTCTAAATCCCCTTCAGTGTCTTCTTTCATTTTCTAATTATCCCCGGTGAGTTGTGCCTTTGCTACGTTCGTTTTCTATTCTTACAGTGGTTCGTTCAAGATTTCACTTCCTTCGTTATCATATCAATTCATTCATTGTTTCCAAATCCCACTGGTGGTTCCATCAATAGCTTCTCAAGTTTACGCTATATCTCTCTTAATCCTCTCTACGAGAATAAGTAGTATGTCAAATCCATTGCTTGTCATCAATTTAAATCGGTGAAGGATAGGCATGACATAATTCTTACTATTGTTTCATCCAAGCGATCTAGTTTCTTCTTTCCAGAGTTGTTCATCATGTCACATTTCTTGGTTCTAAGATGTTCATCTTGTCTTTCCGGAGTTCCAAGTTCTCTCGGTTATATCGTCACGAAGCTCCATCTAAATCATCGCAAGGCTTCACCTTGTGTTTTCAACTTCTCTTTCTTTCTATCATCCTTTTATTATCGGAGTTCTTCATGGAGGCTCTACATGGTGGTTCATCAAGGATTCCTTTCATTCTCGATTTGTTCTTCAAGATTTCTCTTGAAGCTAAGATCCGCCAAGCTATACTCAAAAATTAAACATGGTGCTCAACACATGTTTTGTTTTGAGGCGTTCAAGCATTCTTCATCTTGCATTTTGAAGTGCAATTCCTTCTATCTTATCTTTCGAGATGGTGTTATGTCATCCTTGACAATTTCCCTTCATGTTTCACGATTCACATGTTGTCAAGAATGAGGTATTTTAAATCCATCAATCTCTTCGTTGGAGTTATCTTGGTATAGATTTCACCTAAAGCCTTCCCTAAGGTATGTTGCTAATTGTGGTGTCTATCGATAATCCAAGTTTCCACCTATTCTCGCGGTGAAAGAAGTTTTTCATCTCTTTGGTGCTCTCAATCAAATCAATGGTTTCCATTAGTGGCCGGTTGTCACCTCATAGTTCTGAGATGTTTTCCATAAGCCCACTACAAGCTTATTTGTTTTGTTGTTGGTTTTTCCCAACAACCTCGTTGTAACCTTCTTGGAAGGGTGCTTTCCAAGCTCATTTGTGGCAGAAGTTGGCATTTTCTTCTTCATTCTGTTATTCCAATGATCTATCATCTATTCTTTATTCCGAAGGCATTGTAATGTTGCTCTCTTCACTCATCATCTCGAATTGTGAGGATCGTGTTCTTTTCGTGCTTATCCATTTAACCAGAGTGTTGTGTTCTCATTCAAGTTCTTTCATCTTATCAAGTTTTGCCTCTCTTTTCATCCTGAGTGCTGTCTGAAATCTTTCTTACCCATTGTGCCATTCTTTCAATAGTTCCGGAGGAAGTGTGTTGTTGATTTCATCAAGTATCATCCCATCTTCTCAAGTTCATGTTCTATTCCTTCCATGTTCAACCAGAGTGCTGCCCGAATTCTTCCTCTCTCATCTTATTTTAACCGGAGTGGTTTCGAATTCTATCTTGTCCATTAAACTCGTCATTCATAGCTTTGCAACCTCCAAGGTTCAAATGGTGTTCCTTGTTTCTATTTTCTACCGCAGTGATCTCAATTGTGTTCAACTCCGTTGTGTTCTTTCTTTCAACTTTTCAACCTCTCAAGGTTCGTGGTTTCACTCGTTCGTCAAAGAAGCAACTTAGTTTTATCTCTTCTCTTCCTCTTCCGTTTCTCTCCGGTGCCATCCTAGATCTCGGGACGAGATCCTCTCGTAGTGGTGGAGTGTTGTGACGCCCCGAGACCGACGCTCTAGAAGACTTCCAGTTATTTCGGGTTTTATCGTGTGATTTGTTTTGTTTGTGCATTCATCATGCCATCTCTTGCATTGCACCATGTCATCATGCCATCATTTCATTAATTTTTAAAACCTCAACTATACAAATTGCATAGATGGTTGATCTATTTAAATAGAGGGAAGAGTGACTTCTCTTTATAACATATCGTCCCAATATTAGGGAGCTATATTAAATATTTCTCTAATTTGGAAATCACCATAACACACTTGCAAATTATCCCAATGCCTTTGTTATCTTAATTCTTGGTCTCCAACCTTGCCATATAATTGTTTTACCATTTTCCGGAGCTCTACCAAAATTCTCAACATTTTGGATACTCCTAAAAAACCTCGTCCTAGTTCAAACCCATTTGAATTAAATTCAAATGAGTTTGAATTATTATTGTTCGATCTTGGCCATTTCTATTTCCTTGGAACCAACGCATTTTTGCGAGTTCGGGAAAATTACCCCCGTGCGCAAATTCTTTTTGTAACCCTCTCTTTCTTTTTCTTCTCTCTAATTTGTTTTCTACTAAAGGAAATAAGAATTAGAGGGAGAGAGAAGATAGCCAGCCCAGCCGGCCTCTTAGGCCCGACCAACTAAGCCGGCCCATTCGTGCAGCTAGCCTAAGGACCAGCCGCGCCCCGCTGTTAACCCTAGCCCCGACCGATCCCAGCCCCCACGCATCTCTCTCCCTTTGTTCTCCTCCTGCGCCGCCACACACGCATCGCTCGAACCCAGCGCCCGATCCCCATCTCCTCCCTCGCGCCGCCATCTCCCTCACTCGACCCCCTCGGCCTCCTCCACCCCGTCGCCGTTCGGAGCCGCGCCCGTCCCCATGCACTGGCGCCATGGCCAGCACCACCGCCTCACACCCGACCCCTCTCAGCCTCCTGCGCGCCTCCCTCTGCAGCCAAATCCCTGTTGCGCGAGCTCCTGGAGCCTGAGCCATCCCCGAGCGCCTCCTCCTTGCTGCTTCGCTTGTCGCCGAGTAGGAGCTCCGCCGCCTCGACTCCTGGTCGGGCCGCCACCGGCCGCTCCCTCCCCGACCTTCGGCCTTGTCCAGGCCATCCCCGCTGTCGCCTCTCCAGCTGTGTCATCCCGCCGCCAGTCCCGTGCTCGACCCCAGCCTTCTCTGCTTTCTCTTCTCGCCGGAGATCGCGTCCCTGCCGTCTTCTTCACCTCCTGCCCGAGACCCACCTTAGGCCTCGCCATGGTTCGCCTGTACCAGCTCCATCCGACAAGGACGTCGCCCCACTGCCTTCTCCTGTCGCGACCAGGATCCCCCTCCTCGCGCCTCTGGTCACCTCACCACCCCATCACCCGTCATGTGCCCGCGTCCGTGCAACACCATCTCTGCCACCTCCAGCGCGCCTCAAGCCTCCTCCTGTGCGCCTCCACCCTGGTTCCAGCCTCGACGACCCATCCCCGACCTCCTCCTCGTGTGCCGCCTCACCAACAGTAGCCGCACCGCCCGTGTGGCTTCACCTCCCGCAACCCTGCGACGTCGCCTCGCCCTTGTCCACCACCGCCTCACTGCCGCCTTTGTCCGCTGCTGTCCGCCTCCACCTTGGCCCGGCAGCCCCATCTTGCTCATGGTTTGCCGCTGCCCAAACCATCTCCGGCCGGGGCTCCTTCGCCTCCTTGCTGCTGCCACTCAAGGCCCTAGTGTTGCTTTGTTTTGGATCGTCAAGACCGACTACACCTGATGATGCGTCAAGTACCTTGGAACGTCTACGCCTTCGTGGATTTCGCCAAGTTCACTGGATACGCCAAGTTCTGCTTTGAACATGTACGGCTACACGACGACCCGCCAAGATCCCGTGTACAACTACTTCCACTACCATCGCGAGAACGACTACTTCCCCTACGGCCCGTGTACCACTACTTCCACTACCGCCGCGAGAACGACTACTTACACTACGCCCTGTGTACCACTACCGTCGACCCTCGAAGATTCTGTGGACGTCAAGTTCCTCGTCGTGACCCCGAACAACTACGAAATGTGTACCACTACTTCCACGACGTCCCGTGAACGCCTACTTCCTCTACACCGCTCCGAAATCGAACCGCTTCGAAAATGCACGCTTCAAAGGTATAACCCCGAGACGACGCCCGTGAACGAATGCATGTGTTGTATGAGATGCTCGTGTTTCCACCGTGATTGAATTGTCGCTTGCGATGCCCCTCTTTGGCCATGCCACCAACACGTGGGGAACCCGGTATCCAGGATCACCCCACCATCTTTTGCATGTTCCGCACATCCGCACACTTGCTCTTTTGCACCGGTATCTCAATGAGTTATCGGAACCGATATGTTCTTGTGACATCATTTTCGGATTCATTGCCATGGCACCCGTTTCGTTCCGCCATGGCGCCAAATGCTCCTTATCATCTTCATGTCAACTTTTTCATAAAAATTGCTTAAACTTGTATACGTCATCCGCATCATGATAACAACATTTAAATGCTTAAAATTGTTGCTGCATTAAATTGCTAAATGACATGGGGATTTTCCGGAATTGTTGTTTGTTGTTTCCGGCCTCATTTAAACTTGCCTAAATAGGTGGTTTGCTCATGCTTCACCTCTTGCCATGTTTAATAACATTTAATATTGTTGTGTACATTAACGAGAGAGAACTAAATAATTAATGTGATGTTCCGTCAATATGCAACTCGTTGCATATTGAGCTCCACTTAAATTGTAGTGTTGTTTCCTTCATAATGCCATGCCATGCCTCATTAAACCGGACATGCATCATACTTGTTTGTGCATGACACGTTTATGCTTGTGTGTTCACCATATTGTTTGCTTATTTCCGGTTTGCTTCTCTTGTTAGCTTCGGTTTCGTTCCGGAGTTGTGAGGATTCGTTCGACTATGTCCGTTTGTCTTCTTCATGGACTCGTTCTTCTCCCTTGCGGGATCTCAGGCAAGATGACCATTACCCTCGATATCACTTCTATCTTTGCTTCCTAGTTGCTTCGTTCTATCGCTATGTTGCGCTACCTATCACTTGTTTACCATGCCTCCCATATTGCCATGTCATCCTCTAACCTTTTCACCCTTCCTTGCAAACCAATATTTGGCTATGTTACCCGCTGTTGCTCAACCCCTCTTATAGCGTTGTTAGTTGCAGGGGAAGTTGAAGATTGCTCCATGACGGACAGGATTATGTTGGGATATCACAATATCTCTTATTTAATTAATGCGTCTATATACTTGGTAAAGGGTGGAAGACTCGGCCTTATGCCTGGTGTTTTGTTCCACTCTTGCCGCCCTAGTTTCCATCATACCGGTGTTATGTTCCCGGATTTTGCGTTCCTTACGCGGTTGGGTGATTTATGGGACCCCCTTGACAGTTCGCTTTGAATAAAACTCCTCCAACAAGGCCCAACCATGGTTTTAACATTTGCCACCTAAGCCTTTTTCCCTTGGGTTCTGCAGACTCAAGGGTCATCTTTATTTTAACCCCCCGGGCTAGTGCTCCTTCGAGTGTTGGTCCGAACTGAGTAGACTGCGGGGCCACCTCGGGGAAACTTGAGGGCTGGTTTTACTCGTAGGATGTCTCATCCGGTGTGCCCTGAGAACGAGATATGTGCAGCTCCTATCGGGATTTGTCGGCACATCGGGTGGCTTTGCTGGTCTTGTTTTACCATTGTCGAAATGTCTTGTAAACCGGGATTCCGAGTCTGATCGGGTCTTCCTGGGAGAAGGAATATCCTTCATTGACCGTGAGAGCTTGTGATGGGCTAAGTTGGGACAACCCTGCAGGGTATAAACTTTCGAGAGCCGTGCCCGCGGTTATGTGGCAGATGGGAATTTGTTAATGTCCGGTTGTAGATAACTTGACACTTGATTTAGTTAAAAGGCATCAACCGCGTGTGTAGCCGTGATGGTCTCTTTCCGACGGAGTCTGGGAAATAAACACGGTTTTGGGTTATGTTTGACGTAAGTAGGAGTTCGGGATCACTTCTTGATCATTGCTAGCTTCACGACCGTTCCGTTTGCTTGTCTTCTCGCTCTTATTTGCGTATGTTAGCCACCATATCATGCTTAGTCACTGCTGCAACCTCACCACTTTACCCCTTTCCTACCCATAAGCTTAAATAGTCTTGATCTCGCGGGTTTTGAGATTGCCGAGTCCTCGTGACTCACCAGATACTATCACAACAATTGTAGGTGCCGATGATACCAGTGCAGGTGATGCAACCGAGCTCAGATGGGAGATCAACGAAGGTCTTGGTCGTTGCTATGTTTTGTTTCATGTTGATCAGTAGTGGAGCCCAGTTGGGACGATCGGGGATCTAGCAGTTGGGTTATCTTCTCTTCTTTTGGCTTCGTCCGTAGTCGGACTATGTGTGTACTCTGAATGATGTATGTTTTATTTAAGTACTTGTGTGAAGTGGCGATTGTAAGCCAACTCTTTATCCCATTCTTGTTCATTACATGGGATTGTGTGAAGATGAACCTTCTTGCGACAAAACCACCATGCGATTATGCCTCTAAGTCGTGCTTCGACACGTGGGAGATATAGCTGCATCGTGGGTGTTACACGGGTGTCGTGGGTGATTCCAGACGCCGGTAAGTTAGGCTGGTGTGTGCGGTCAGGTGTGTTTTCAATTAAAAGACCGTAGACGGAATTAGTCCCGATGGACTAAAGGAATCCGTTACTTGTAGGTAAAGAGTACACCCTCTGCAGAGATTATATCTATTCGAATAGCCGTGTCCATGGTTAAGGACTACAGTCTGGGATGGGTCAAGTGTCGGTCTTAGTGTCGGTCTTCAGAGCAAAAATTGCTAAACCAGAACATGGATCATGACTTGTGACTCATGATTATTATGATTACTATTATTATGGACTAACCATTTATGTTATTTGAATTATTGAGTATCCCTGGGACGGTTCTACCTCCTGGATATTCACTGTGACTATTCTTTTATAAGCTCTTTATGTGGTGTCGCTCAGACGCCCGACTGTGGCATGCTTGTTATTTAAATTATTTATAAGCCCTTTATGTGGTGTCGCACAGACGCCCGACTGTGGCATGCTTGTTATTTAAATTATTTATAAGCTCTTTATGTGGTGTCGCTCAGACGCCCGACTGTGGCATGCTTGTTATTTAAATTATTTATAAGCCCTTTATGTGGTGTCGCTCAGACGCCCGACTGAGGCATGCTTTATATTCTTATCCTTTCAAGGCGTCGCTTCAGACACCTGATTGGTGCATTCTATTTCTACTCCCTTATTGCATATTCATGTTGTATATGAATAACCTGCTTGCGTGCATCATGGATTCTTATTTCGTGACTGATGTTGTGATCATGAAATATTTTAGAGCATGATTATCATTCATTATGTTATGCCGGTGTTCATAATGTTTGCGAGTACATTCAAAGTACTCACTGGCTTGTCCCTGGCTATTGTCTTGGCCAGATTTCTTGCATGGAGAGGAGCATTGCGATGACGGCCCCGGAACCTACGCAATGATGATAGCAGCCTCATGAAGATAGGAGTTATCCACGTCAGCTGTTCCTATGGGAAATGGAGTCCCATATACACTGATGAACCGCAAACTGCTTCCGCCATCAACCACTAGAAACCATTTGTTGTACTCATAGGCCAAAATGGTCTTGTACTACACATTTTGTATTTTGCTTGGAGTTTCTATATCAAGTTGGTGTCTCATCAGCTAATAGTAATCCTAGGGCTCGTGAGCACAAGGGCCATTTTCTGGGAAATTAATATCCTGGTAAACCGGTCCTGACAAAGTGTCATAAGTATGACAGGAAAAAAATTCGTTCGGCCCAAAATGTCATGGATGTGTCTTTTTTTTAGTGTGGTCTTCAAAATCTTGTGGGCCTTTAGCTGGGTCGGCCCATTATGGCCCGCTAAATCTTGTGGGCCTTTACTTGGGCTGACTCATTTAATCTTTATGGGCCAGTTTTGGGCCGGTCCACGTGGCAAAGTATCATAGGCACATCTCGCCCATTGGATGAGTGGCACATGTGCCAACGCGGAGCTGACACGTGGTTCCGTCAGCCAATGAGAATTTTACACGTGAAAAATCGGCATTGGTCGTGGCTGTTAATGGGTTATCGGATCCAAATTCGGACCCGATAGCTTAACGGCGACCCGTTACGGTCGGTGCCACCTGTCAGTCACCCTTGACGAAAGCACTTATATGACGCGGGATTTATCGTCATGGAAGTGGACACTTCCGTGATGATAATTTTGGTAATGTCATGGAACACTTCTATGACAGCACATGTATGACTATCTTGATTTTGTCATAAAATTGTCATGGATGTAGATGCATGACAGAAAACGTGACCTACTGTGACAAACACGTATCATCACGGAAGTGTGTTTTTTGTAGTGATTGCACATTTCACATATATTATGGCTGGCTAAAAGACATGAGACTGCATAATTCCCATATATGATATAGAAACTAAACATGTGGCATTATAGAACACGTCTAAACTAAGATGATGACATATATGATGTCGAATGTAGGCACTGAAAGGCAACATATGCATGATATGACTAACATCATCATGCCAAGTTAGAGCAAACACCTTGGGGGGGGGGATAGGAGTGGTCAGCTACATCTGAATCCGCCTTAGAACAGATATCTTCCTTTAGATTACAATCTGGAGAAAGATGGAGGGTTTGCCATTGAACCCAACATGGAGCGATGTCTGCATGCCATTGTATTGCTGCGCAAAACTCTTCTCTTTTTCTCTACATGTTCAGCATGATTGTGTACAATATCTGACATGCATACGAAAAAAATATGGTGAGATTATGTAAGGAGAGCATGCAGAAATCTAGAGTGATGGTGACAAGCAGTGGATGGATCCAAAAAATAATGATAACAGGCTGATGATTGCTTTAATTTAATAAAAAGACAGATGATGATTGCTTCACTATTTGTTTCCCAACCAAGATGAACAACATAGGCATACCCTAGGTGAACCAGATATTAGACAGAGATACTAATCATTGTTGCCTCGATATGTGCCCCACAACTAATTTAGAACTCAAGTTTGAACATTAATTTGGATCTGACTAGGAGTTTAAGAGGTGAACAGGATGATAAAGTAGCAAGTAATACTAAGCAATGCATAACATAAGCAGAAACAAAAGAGTGCGACCTCACTTGTGGACCTGTGTACTCCTCAGGTTCATCTGCTGAGTCGATGATGGTGCTGCCGTTGCATGGGTGCCGACGGCAGGGAAGGAGACCTGAGGCAGCGAAAGACGGTCAGGAGTCATGATGTCTGGTTTTGTGGATGCTTCTATCGATGGAGCAACTCAGGTGAGGTGGATGACGTCGCGGCAGGATCAGGACAAACCACACAAAGTTTTCTTCGACACCTACCTGTAACTGAAGTAATTCTGTAAGGGCTCATTTGGCTTGCATGATTCTAAAAATGCAGGGATAGGAAAAACACATGAATAGGATAGGAATGCACATGGGAAACAAAGCATTTGTAAACACATGATTTCTATCAACTTGGGTGTTTGGTTCACAGGAATTGGAAGGGTAGAGGAATGCACAGAAACATGGCCAAAATAAAGTGAAACCATATGAAAACGTGTAAAGTTAGAATGTTATTCTGCCACTAATGCACTTGGTCTTGTTTTCATGCATAGGATTTTGAAAAGTAGGTCCAGGTGGATGTTTTGCTCCATTCCTTTCAACAAAATGCATGAATAATTGAATAGTAGAGTGCCATAGGAAAATTTCCTCTTGCTATGTTTTTCCGTTGAACCAAAATAGCTCTAATGGATTGACATGAATGTAGAGTAATAAGTGATGCGACAAGTGTACATCCTCTTTGCCGTAGTCGTGTCGACCTCAGCATCATTGGATTGGTCCCTGAAGAAGTTGAGGCAGAGGTGGCTGTCAGAGGTGTGGAGGAAGATCTGAGGAACCTGTAGACGACGTCCAGGGCACTGCTCTGTTGTGATGGATAGTTTTGTCGTTGGAGCAGCTCCGGTGAGCCATAAGACGTCGAGGCTGAAGCAGCACAAGACATACATCGTTAATCTCAAGTGGGATTCTAATAGCATCTCCAATAGATGATGTAAAATATATTACCAAAAAGTGGTAGATGTAAAATTAACATCACCAAAAACCACCTGACTACAACAGATGAGGTAAAAACTGTTGACTCTGAACTTAACTGTCGAAATTGAAATTTACGGTGGAATCTGAATGTTACTGTCGAAACTGAATGCAATGGTAGCAGATAGGCACTTCACATGTAGTTTAGGGAGGGCCTGCAGTTCATCTTCAACCTGCACCCCCTGAGACTCCAGCCACCACCGGCCGAACCGCTGGCCCCTGCCGCCAGCGGCCGGCGGCGCTCCCATGCCGCCTCGCCACCCAAAACCATTCCGCACCGCCGGTCCGCCGCCATCCCGACCAGCCCTCTAGGCGTTTCCCTCCGTGCTGAGCTTTTTCTCCGGTGATCCCCACGTCACCGCCCCACCACCGCACCCCCCACCGCCGGCGACCACCGCCCCCACCTTGAACCCTAAGATAGATAGTAGGGTACCTCTCTGGCGAGCCCCCTGAGGGAGTCCTAGATTAGGGGTATCCGGACAGCCGGATTATATACTTTGGCCAAACTGATGGACCGTAAAGATACAAGACTCAAGACTTCGTCCCGTGTCCGGATGGGACTCTCCTTTGCATGGAAGACAAGTTTGGTGATCCGGATATTATATCTCCTTCTTTGTAACCGACTCTGTGTAAACCCTAGCCCCCTCCGGTGTCTATATAAACCGGATGGTTTAGTCCATGGAGGGACAATCATAGTCATCATAGGCTAGCTTCTAGGGTTTAGCCTCTACGATCTCATGGTAGATCAACTCTTGTCATACTCATATCATCAAGATCAATCAAGAAGGAAGTAGGGTTTTACCTCCATCGAGAGGGCCCGAATCTGGGTAAAACATCGTGTCCCTTGCCTCCTGTTACCATTAGCCTTAGACGCACAGATCGGGACCCCCAACCCGAGATCCGCCGGTTTTGACACCGACATTGGTGCTTTCATTGAGAGTTCCTCTATGTCGTCGCTGCAAGGCTTGATGGCCCGTCTTGTTGTCAAGGAAAATATCACCTCTGGGGGAGCGCTCGTGGTAGGCCAAACTCTCCGACTATGCGGCTTCGTCATGGCCGCCCGATCGGCTGCCGCACCGACGATGACCTCTCGGGTCATCAGAAACAGCCCCCACGTCAACTCGGAACTCGCCGAACAGTTGGATCCAATGGATCTCTCCTCCCTTAATGAGCTCTTGGATCGTATCGCCGCTTTGGGAGTCGCTGAAGACTATGATCGGATTTGGCTTAAACCCGACCAAAGGTATATTAAATCCCCACCGGTCACCCACTAGATAGCGGTAGTGGAAGACCCACACATGGATGATCCCTCTATTTTGAGGATGAACTATGTCCGGATTACCGAGATCTCAGAGCCGGATACCCGTTCGCGGGAGGACATGACCTAGACCGCGAACTTAGAATCGGGCGACGAGCCGGAAAAATTGGGCAGCACCCCGGAGCCCGAGCTGTCAAGCCCGGAAGCTCCTCTGCCCCTGGGCGTTAGATCGGATCAGAATCCGGATTTAACTACAGCCACCCACCCTGACTTAAGTTGTCCTCCCACATCAGACAAGAGCCCCAAGAGACAGTACATCGCTACTGGGCCAGATTCCTCCTTGTGATAAACAAGGTCAAGGACTGTCGCGAGGAAGACGCAATCTCACTTTTTTGCAAAAATTGCATGAGCAAAGGGATCCTTAATGCTATTAGTCACCGTGACATAGTACACTTTGGCGACTTAGCAGCAATAGTACAGAAGTACTGTGCGATGGAAAGTTCCTGGAAAACCAAAACATACTTTTGGGATAATCCGTCTCTCACTAAACCCTTCCTCCGAACTAAAAGGGCAAACTCTCGTAAGTTACCCGATCCAATTGCCAAAAGAACCAAAGCCCACTCCAGGGCATGGAACCATGTTGGAGGAATGGCTCAATGGGCCATGAAAAATTCACACCAGGCCAGACACTACGCCAACGCATAGCCTTAGAGCATGTTGGATACTCCGGTAGTTAGCAAAAAGCGGCGAGGATCTTCTTGTTAACCATAAAGCAGAGCAACATCCCGCCGAAGACAACAATGCGATACTAACAGTATTCGAGACTTTCGCCTCAAATAATAGGCGCAAGCAAGCTCATTGAAATTTCGCTGAGATCTGCCACGTGGCAAAAATAAATCCGTGGAATGACACTGCTATAACTTTCAGTGCTAGTGACGAAGCTCAATTCCATACAGTTCGGGCACCAGCCACTTTGGTCCTTAGCCCAATCGTGGACGGCTTTCGGCTCACTAAAGTACTCATGGACGGCGGAAGCGGATTAAACTTGATCTATGAAGAAACACTCAACAAGATGGAAATTGATAAAAGCCGCATCGGGCAAAGCGGCACAACCTTCAGGGGAATCATCCCTAGTCGGGAGGCACAGTGTGCGGGAAAAATCACACTTGATGTGGTATTCGGCACCCCGGAGAATTACAGGTCCGAAGAAATCACATTCCAAGTGGCTCCTTTCAGCAGCGGATACCACACCCTTTTAGGGCGGGACACATTCGCGAGCTTTCAAGCTATACCCCATTACGGGTACATGAAGCTTAAAATGCTCGGACCCAATGGAATCATCACTCTAGCCAGTGATCCGGACGTTGCACTCCGCGCCGAAAATAAAACTGTAGCACTAGCCCTGGAAGCATTATCCGAAGCCCTAGCGGCCGAAGAACTCACAAAGCTGCGCGCCACAGTGGACAGGGACGACGTGATACTCGACAAATGACCCAAGTCCACCTCATTTAAACCTGTAGATGAGATAGTCAAATTCCAGGTCCATCCAATGGACCCCACAAAGACAACTTCCATCGTGACACAGTTGAGCCCCACAATGGACGCCGCACTACAAGACTTCCTACGCGAGAATTGGTACATTTTCGCCTGACATCCTTCAGACATGCTGGGCATCCCATGCAGGCTGGCCAAACACAGCCTCAATATACTGAAAGGATACAAGCCAGTCAAACAGACTCTTAGGAGCTTCTCAGAGCCTAAACGGCAAGCCATGGGAGAAGAGCTAGCCAAGCTACTTGAGGCCGCATTCATAAGAGATATCAAGCATCCAGATTGGCTGGCAAACCTGGTAATGGTACCAAAGAAGGACAAATATTGGTGCCTATGTGTGGACTTCAAAGACCTCAACAAGGCTTGCCCCAAGGATCCCTTCCCCCTCCCTCGCATCGACCAAATCATCGACGCCACAACAGGACATGACTCACTATGTTTCCTCGACGCATACTCTGGATACCATCAAATAAAGATGGCAGAGTCCGACCAAGCCGCAACGGCCTTCATAATGCCATATGGTCCCTTCTGCTTTAACACTATGACTTTTGGGCTTAAAAATGCCGGCGCAACCTATCAACGCATGATTCAAACATGCTTGGAGAAGCAAATCGGCAAAATAGTGGAGGCATATGTGGACGACGTGGTAATAAAAACAAGACACGTCGAAACCTTAATAGATGACTTGAGACTTACGTTCGACAACCTCCGAACATACAACATCAAGCTAAACCCGGGAAAATGTGTTTTTGGCGTACCCTCCGAAAAGTTGCTCGGCTTCATCGTTTCCAATAGAGGAATCGAAGCAAATCCAGTGAAAATCTAAGCTCTGTCGCAGTTGGCTATCCCAATAGACCTCAAGCATATCCAAAAACTAGCTGGATGCATGGCTGCCTTAAGCTGCTTTATCTCTCGATTAGGAGAAAAGGCACTACCTCTTTACCGCCTTCTTTGACGCACCGAACACTTCGTGTGGATGGATGCAGCCGCGGCCGGACTGGATGAAATAAAGACCCTATTGGCCAGTAATCCAGTCTTGACAGTGCCAAATATTGGCGAACCTATCATACTGTACATAGCTGGAACACATCAAGTTGTAAGCGTAGTGCTCATCATCGAACAAGAAGCAGACAGATACAAATTCCCGCTCCAAAAGCCGGCATATTACGTGTCCACTGTCCTCACCCCATGCAAATCCCGATACCCACACTATCAAAAGATAGCATACGCGGTCTTCATGGCATCCTGGAAGCTACGAAACTACTTCCAGGAGTGTTCAATTATGGTGGCCTCCGAAGTACCACTCAACGACATATTAAACAACCGCGACGCCACGGGACGGATTGCTAAATGGGCCATCGAGCTCCTACCGTTCGACATAACATAGAAACCACAGCGGGCTATTAAATCGCAAGTATTGGCTGACTTTGTCACCAATGGACAGAAGCCGAACTCCGTAAAGAGTACGGCGCATACTCTAATTGGATCATGCACTTCGATGGCTCTAAAATGCTGGCCGGACTGGGAGCAGGCGTAGTCCTGACTTCCCCCACCGGAGATACGGTCCAACACGTACTCCAAATATTATACACAGACTCCAACAATGTAGCCGAATACGAGGCTCTATTGCATGGTCTTCGGATGGCAGTCTCTATGGGCATTCAATGCCTGGAGGTGCGCGGGGTTTCAAACCTCGCAATATCGCAAATAAACGGAAATTTTGATGCCAAGGATCCTAAAATGGCGGCCTACCGTAATGCCGTCCTCAAAATGTCAGCTCCGTTCGAGGGGCTCAAATTCCACCATGTGGCTCAAGAAAACAATCAAGCGGCGGATATGCTCGCCCGCATCGGTGATAAACGCGACCCTGTCCCACCTAACATATTCCTGGAAAGACTGTTCAAGCCATCCGTGGTATGGGAAGGGGAATCCGGCAACACTAGCACGGGTCCGAATACAACCCCAGATTTCGAACCATCTGATGTAATCGGAGGCTCCGCCACCGAAATAACACCTTCGGCCCATGAAATCATGGTTGTAATCACCTCGTGGACCGAGCCTTTCTTGGCCTACCTAAATAGGCTGGAGCTCCCCGAGGACCAGAATGAAGCACGTTGTATTGTGCCGCGTTCTAAGGCCTACAAAGTCCATGAGGGAGAACTCTATAAGAAAAGTGCGACCGGAGTGCTCCAAAGATGCATCTTCGAAGAGGAAGGGCAGCAGCTCTTGGCTGAAATCCATGCCGGACTCGGCGGGCATCACGCAGCGGCTCGGGCACTTGTCAGCAAGGCCTTCCGTACATGCCTTTCTTAGCCGACAGCCCGAGCAGATGCACAGGACCTTGTCAAACACTGCGTCGGTTGCCAGCTCTTTGCCAATCAGAGCCATATGCCCTCTACCGCTCTCCAAACAATCTCCATTAGTTGGCCCTTCGCGGTCTGGGGGCTGGATATGGTCGAACCTCTTAAAGGGGAAGCTATAAGAAAAAATACTTATTGGTCATGGTGGACAAGTTCACCAAATGGATAGAAGCCAAACCAGTTAAAACGGCCGAATCCGGACCAGTGATAGACTTCATATTAGGGGTTGTACACTGTTACGGCATCCCCCACAGCATATTCACTCACAATGGCTCAAACTTCACATCCGACGAAGTGAAAACCTGGTGCGGCAACATGGGCATTAAGCTCGATTACGCCTCCGTCTACCATCCCCAAACAAACGGCCAGATCGAACGTGCAAACGGTCTCATCATGAGCGGCATCAAACCCAGACTAGTGCGGTCCTTGGCAGAATCAAACACGCACTGGGTCGAGGAGCTCGACTCCGTACTCTGGGGGCTGTGGACCACGCCGAATCGCACCACCGGATACACACCATTTTTTGTGGTGTACGGCGTAGAAGAAGTACTACCCTGCGACATAATCCACGACTCACCTCGTGTGTGCATGTACGAAGAGAAGGAAGCCGAATTCGATCGGCACGACAAGTTATATGCCCTGGAGGAGGAGCGCGATGTTGCAAAAGCCCGTTCCGCATTCTATCAGCAGCAGGCTCGACGGTATCAAAGCATAGAAGTGCGAGCCAAAACTTATAATATTTGCGAACTCGTTCTATGCCTACTGGAGAAGAAGAAGGACAAGCTCAAACCTAAGTGGGAGGGTCCTTTCATTATTGATAAAGTTCTCACCGGAGGAGCATACCGCCTGCGTAACGCATCCGATAACAGACTCGAGCCGAACCCATGGAATGCGGCCAGACTCCGGAGATTCTACGCCTAGTGCCGAACTCAGTGTTCGTCTCCTTACCCCCGCCCATTTTAATTATGTTCCTCCCCTTTTTCCTTTCTCACATTTATCCTTCTTCACACAAAGTATTCAATATAGTGCGGATGCTCGGATCACTCCGGCCGCACCATGTGTGTAAACCATACCTGGGGCTTCCTATACGGAAGCTAAATATAATTACTTTCATGGCGTCTTGCCTATCACATATGCATTCTTTTTCCATATGTGCCTTTTCTTCACCATTATATGCATCAATATGACTTAAGATGTGGCCATGCTGGGTTGCCTGGCTCTTGGTTTATGCCCTACGTTCTCGTTAATTCGGCTAGGGCATAAGGGGAGCACCTCTATGATTGTTACTGCCGGTTCAGTCGGATGTGTACCTCAGACTAGGTGAAGCCGAAAGCTAGCATTCTTAAGGGAATATTCGGTCGGTGAACAAAAGATGTTTCTTTCGTTTATTACAACATGTACCCCAGAAGTTTTGTATCCTGCGTTTCTATTCGCAGTCTGGACATGCACATCGATGCATGTGTACCCAGGGAAAGGAACCCCTAACGGAACTATTCTCCCTGGAAGATGTTTCTTACTACCCATGTAATATAACATAACTAGTTGGGTACTTGTCTGTTCAAGCACTTATGACCCCTACACCTGGTTTCCACGCATACCCCGGTTCTGCATAACTGAGCGGGTATTCGGATACACCCGGGACTATCGGATCCGGGGGCTCAAGCAAAAAGGTCCGCCATGAAAAATGATTTTTAATCCGGCTAGGGACTACATATGTCCATTGAATTACATAGTCACTTGGACTGACTATGTTCTTCCTCTATACTGTCCAATAGGCTATCTAGCTTGCAATCCTGTTGGGAATACTTTGCGGCTAACGCTACCTGGTCATACACCAGACTCACGGGAATTTCTTGCCCATCTGGCCCCGCCGGTCCGACTTCGGCCATATGGTTCGGGTCAAGCATGGTGTAGCGCATCTTCACCATGGCCCAAGCTTCCCTTGCACCTTGTCGGTAGGCTGACATCTTCCACAACCAGAAGCGCCGCTGTGCTCCTTGGAGCATATCCACGAGCTCCCCCATGCCTCTAGGCAGGGAGGTGGATGGCCACAAGGCCTGGGAAATACCCTACATCACCTGCCGAACTCGTTCGTGCAGTTGTGTGAGGTATTGCAATAAATTGCCTGCGGACCCGGGGATCTCCTCTTCAGGACGGCCCGTCAACATACCTATAGATATAAACTCTTTTAATATGCTTCCTCGCCAAACTGTACTACAGTTTGTTTAGGTACTTACCATAAATACCGCGACGAAGCCTTCTGTTCTCCTTCACGGAGTCCGCCAGCTGAGCTCGAACATCTGATAATTCGACGTCCAGCTGGACGTTGGCATCTTGGAGATTGTTTTTCTCCTGCCTAACTTGCGTAAGCACACGCTCGCCAGCCGTCAACTGTCTTTGGAGATGGAACTCGCTATCTCTTACGATCTCCGGATTTGTCCCGAGATTTTCTGCATAATTTTCTGTTAGACTTATGATGCAAGCCAATTGCTAACTGGTATATTCCTTTAAGATTTCTCTATTGAGACAAATGTTACCAGATGAGGCCTTCTGGGATTCCTCTAGTTTGTCTACCGCGGCCCTCAGCTGGGTCTTGCACTCCTCCAGCTCTTGAGACAATTGGGTATTCTTCTCTACAAGGACCTGTGCATAAAATGATCCTTAAATCAGTTGTTCCAACCGTTTCAAGACGCAGGGGCTACTGCTATACATGCTTATCCAATTTCCTTACCCGTATATCTCTTGCATACTGGTCCGTCGCTCGGGCAAGCCCCGCCTTGAGCATCTCGGATGTATGTGTCTCCCGAATTGAAGGCATTAAATGCCTCCTCGGAAAAGATGCTATTGCGAAGTACGGCCAGTCGGCGCCGGTGATTCATGGCACTCTCTACTTTGGAATTTGTGGCAGAGAGCATATCCATCATCCTCTATCGGAGGACAACTCGGCATCGGCCCCACATTGGCCTCCTCTCTCGAAGCCGGTTCTGGAATCTGGCTGGTGGAGGCGTGATCGGCAGGATCTCCGGATATAGTCCGGCGACTCCTCTTTCTGCCAGAGCACGAGGGGCGCTGTTACATTTCAAACATGATAATCACAGAGCAGGTTTTTACCATACCTCTGTAACAGCATTTCGGCCCTAACCGCCTTCCTCTTAAGCCTGCCTGACCCGGACGCCCTTTGCCGGTGAGCCCCCAGGGGCTCGGCGTCGTGTTCTGATGATTAATTCTATAAAAATACGATATTTTATGCATAAGGCATGGTGTAAGAAAGGAGTCCTCTTCAGGGGATAAGGTTTTGGCTTTGCTTACACATGACGCGGGTAGCTGTCCGGGATAGTCGGTGATGATAGCCACCGAGGCACCATCACAGCTGGCCTGATAAAATGTCCCGTTGACAAGCTCCACAGATATATCCGGATCTTCTTCAAGTTCTGGATCGAAGACCCTTCCGGGGTCCTCTGGCTACGGGGACGGGCTGTTGAATCCTTCCACGGCCCTCCTCAGTTCCTGCTCAGAAATATCAAGGTAAATGATTGTGATGAAGGGCGCCAGAATGAATGGAGTAGGGGAAAGAGTGACGACTTACCCAGCTTGGGGGGTTGTACATGGAAAATCCATCCCGCGGTTTAATGTGAAGGAATTCTTCTTCTTCTCCTTTATACAAATCGGACAGTATTCTTGCCAGAGCAGTGGCAGAGTCCGCCCTTTACGACCACAGCGGGTGGCATCATCTTCCCCGTTGAAGTGCCATATGGGCTTCCCCCGATATTGAAGTGGCTGCACCCCCCGCATTATGCATATTTCTATAACCTCGACTATTGTCAACCCTGATTTGGCCATCGTCTTTATCCTGCTCATCAGGAAGTGGACTTCTCTGGTATCTTCCTCTTGGGGGCCCCGAGGGCACCATCTTTGGCGTGTCTTCAGCGGAGCGTTATTGAACTCAGGGAGGCTCGTCCGGATTGGATCCGAAAGGGAAACGTCATCAACATAAAACCACTCCGAGGGCCAGTTTTCAGATGCCTTCTTGGGAGTACCGGACAGGTATCCGGTCTCGGCGACGCGCCATATTTCGGCTCCGCCCACTTGAAAAATGGATTCCCCCTGGTTGCGGGGGACGAGGCAGAATAACTTCTTCCATAACTCGAAGTGAGCCTCGCAGCCCAGAAATAATTCGCAAAGGGCAACGTATCCTACGATCTGTAGCACGGAGGCGGGGGTGAAGTTGTGCAACTAGAGGCCATAGAACTCCAGGAGCCCGCGAAGGAATGGGTGGATTGGAAACCTGATGCCTCTTAGCAAATATGGGATGAGGCATACTCGCTCCCCCTGAGATGGGCTAGGAAATCTCTCCACTTGCTACCCACCATCATAGGTGGCTAATTCGGCTCGGACGGAGACCATGAATGACGGCGGAAGAAACCCTTGGGTCTTCAACTCTACTAAACGGCTATGGGGAACAGAACACCCTTCCCAATCACCTGACTTAGAGCTAAGAGAGCGAGAAGAGGAGCTGCGAAGACCGGCCATGTTGGAATGCTTTTTTCCGGGCGCGCTCTGTTGGATGCTCGCTCGAGGGGAGAAGGGGAGGTTTGGAAGGATCCCTGTCCCTTCAAATAGACCGTTTGCCTGCAGGGCTGGGGTGGCAAATGCGAAAATGCCCCAGCTCCTCGTATTCACTCGACACGTGGAGATGGCCATTATTGAAGCACACAAGCCGAGGAGAACAACATTGATGGGAAGCCGGACACTGTTCGTTACAACAGGTACTTTGGAGTATTCGGAGATGGAACCCGCCTTGCAATGCCGAAGACAACCTATGCACCGGACTCATTATCATTGAAGCCTGGTTCAGGGGCTACTGAGGGAGTCCTGGATTAGGGGTATCCGGACAGCCGGATTATATACTTTTGCCGGACTGATGGACCGTAAAGATACAAGACCCAAGACTTCGTCCCATGTCCGGATGGGATTCTCCTTTGCGTGGAAGACAAGCTTGGTGATCCGGATATTAGATCTCCTTCTTTGTAACCGACTCTATGTAAACCCTAGCCCCCTCCGGTGTCTATGTAAACCGGAGGGTTTAGTCCATGGAGGGACAATCATAATCATCATAGGCTAGCTTCTAGGGTTTAGCCTCTAGGATCTCGTGGTAGATCAACTCTTGTAATACTCATATCATCAAGATCAATCAAGCAGGAAGTAGGGTTTTACCTCCATCGAGAGGGCCCGAACCTGGGTAAAACATCATGTCCCTTGCCTCCTGTTACGATTAGCCTTAGACGCACAGATCGGGACCCCCTACCCGAGATCCACCGGTTTTGACACAAACACCCCCCTCCCCGCTGCGGGTGGTTCTTCCCTAACTCCGGTGAGCTCCACCCCCCCCACCCCCTTAAAATCGACTGACCTAAAAGTCGATTCAGTTGACTGAATTGTAGCTAAATTGGAGCAGAGCAAGAGCATGAGCGAGGCGGAGAGAAGTAGCAGCAGCGTGAGCGAGCGAGCGAGAGCCAGAGCAGCAGCAGCAGCACAAGCGAGCGAGAGAGAGCCGGAACAGCAGAAGATGCGCGAGCGAGCGAGCAAAAGCCGGAGTAGCAGCAGCAGCATGAGTGAGTCAGCGAGAGCCGGAGCAGCAGTAGATCTGGCTGGTATGGATGCCGCCGTTGAAGGGGTCTCGCACTGGGGGAGAGCCACGATGGAGATGTCGCCCGCGGCGCCGGCTTAGAGGTAGCCGTGCCATGGAGGTGCGAGATGGAGCACCGTCGGTGTCGGGAGGTCGAGATAAGGAGAAGGTGCGATGCGATGAGTGTACAACCTCTTAGGTGGCGCCGAGTAGGCCTCGGCTTCGTCCTAGGAGTCAGTGAGGATGATGTGGTTCTGGTGGAGCAGGTTAAGGCGGCGCTATGGGGATGGAGCAGTCGCGATAGACGAGGTGATCGTCGGAGCAGCTCCTTGGAGGTGGAGGACTGGGCGTCTGAACCGTCAGGACGACAAGATGGACGATGTATCCTCATCCGGGGAGGTGGATGAGGGACGTCGAGCTGTTACAATGGACGATGTCATCAAGGAAGAGGCTACGGCTGGGCATCGGTGAGGTGGCATACGGAGGAGGGTGGGGTTTTGTGGCTGGAGCGGAGAGGTTATGGCGGCCTGGGATTTCAAATGGCGAAAAGGAGGTGATGGGAGGGGGAACCATTACTTAGGGACGCGCTTGTCCAAAATTTAGGGTGTGTTACAAAAGTACCCCCACCAATTTGAACTAGCAGCCCTTTCGGCTCAGGGTTAGAAGGGGGATTTTGCGTGTCGGGATTTGGCAGCTGGAGGGAGTTTTCGCGCGCGTTGTAATTTCGGGATAATAAGGCGCGGGTCGTGAAGGCGCTAGTTTTGGGAGCACGATGTCTGAATTTTTGGGATATAACAAGGCGCAAGTTGAATTTTAGGGACAAGCCTAACGTGTAATATTTTACTTGTATGTACCAAATCAATTCGCACTTCCCACAATGAAAAAAAAACGAAAAAAAATTAAACTATCCATACCACAAAGAGAGGGTCTTGTCCCGTTTTACTATACAAATTCTATTCAAAGCTATGAATCCATGTTATGTCTAATTAAATTTTTTCGCTGGCTGTATAATGCATGTAACCTACTCATACCAACATTTTAGTGCATTCCAAATGTCTATATTGCCGCTGCAATTTGAACTAAATTTGAATTCATTTCTGTATTTGAATAAGAATCTACAATCATGCTTGTTGCCAACTTCAACCATCATTCGTGTATTACCTTAACACCACACCACATGATTACTATAGAGATAGATATGAACTATGTGTACTATATGAACTCGAATTCAATTTTTTGAATAAACTTGAAGTTGATTCCAACATTTGATGTACTAACTAGATATTCATAATCTAAACCATGTTCCATACGTACACCATGTTTATCACACAAAGTATAGTGCCCCGCCCCCTACATTATGACAAGTATTTAGCCCTGAGCTGCAAAAGCCACACATTATCCCAAATTATAATCAATGTTCTACATTATGATATCTTCTTCAAGTATCTGTATTGACTTTTTATAATGAATTATGATCTCTTCTCTTTTCGTCTTATACACCTTCACGATCCTCTTCTCTTTGTAGCTAGCTAGCACTAACTTTCTATCGCGCATGCACACGCCCGCCCCCCTCTCGCCCTCCCTCAGCACCCCCTCGATCGCGCACATTCATTATTTGTCTTTAGGTCATTCACCCAAGGTGTGTGTAGGGCCCCCCGGCTCCTTTCCAGCACACACCGGTCAATATGCTTCTCTAGCCAAGTGTTCCTACCACAAACACCCACTTCCCCTCTTCTCTTCTCACCGTCCATGCCCTCCTATGTCCAATACGGTTCCACACAGGTGCACACTCCCGCCCCTGTTTTCATCGATCTCATACTCGCACACTCCTCCCCCTCGACATAGTAGGCCTCTCACACCACCTCCTAGCCGCACCCCTCTCCCCCTGTCCGTCTCTCCGGACCTTTTTTGCTTCTAACACATGCATGCATGTATATGTACCGATCTCCCTACATATAGCTAGGTCGGCTATAATTATTTCCCCCATGCACCGATAGACTTACCTAACTAGTTATGTCTCTCCCTTCGTCGGAAACATGATAGTTGATCTTCCTATGTAGTTACGTATGCTTACCACAACCATATCGTCCCCCCTCATATTGATATCGCACTCGTACCCTCCGTTTTTCTAGCAGGCCTCTCCCACCATTTGGGAGAAGCAACTCCACCACCAACCCTCTGACACTCTACCTTTGTCTCTCTCGCAACCTTATTCCTGTGCTACACATATGCATGGATGCCGATCGATCTCCCTCAATACATAGCTAGGTCTCTCTCCTTCTCCACACATATACTAGTCGATCAACCTCTCTATAGTTAGGTCTCTGCCTCCTCCCCCCCCCCACACACACACCGATAGTCGAATGTTGTAGGTAGGTATCCATGCCACAGAGAAAAACTTCACCTCTGCCCTCTCAAATTTCAGTCGACCAGCCGCCCTGTATCTTTGACGTGGGCAAACACAAATTCGATGGCACTCTTTATCGATCGCGCAGCCACACACTTCATCCCTATTTTTGATTCTATCGATATCTCATGCTGATGATCCCTCCACTCTCTTCTCGTGGATCGCCCCTCTATATATGATATATCTATGACTCTGTTTCACACACATTGCATATGTTACATTTTTTTTGTTTGAGATATCATCAACACATTGCGTTTGTTTTGCACAAACCATCTCTCTCACACCCACCCACGTATGTACCTACACCTAAAGAAGGGGTGCACACAGGATACATGTACTCACGTCTCGTTCCCAGCCACACCCGTGCGGGTACACGATGGAGTTCATTTCTATACGAAAAGAGAGCCCATGTGATAATTTGACGCGTGTAGCGGTTGTTTACCTAAAGGAGGGTCGTGTACCACGTGTAGATGGAACAAATTTTGACTTGATGCGTTAGTCTTAAATAAAGTTATATTCCTCAATGGCACGTACAGAATATAAAACAATTGTCGTCAGGAAAAAAGAAAAATCCGCTCCACTATATACAATGGAGCCTGCCTGCCGGGGTTTGCCTCTCGTCACACCATCTCACACAAGGCGGGGTGGCCTCTCTCTCTCTCTCTCATCGTTGGTCAGTGATCCGGCCGCATCCCGTCCACCGGCGAAAAGGGAGGATGTGCATCGTTTCTGCATTCGACGGCATTCAGGCAGCATGTATTGATCTACAGTACCTGCTGTTCTCTTTGACCAAGCTTCGGCGTGGTAGGGCCTTCGCCACTTGCTCGCTGCCGAAGTACGGGCAGATCCTGGCTGCCGGTGCCCTCCTAGTTACATCCCGACGACCCTCAGGTACAGCTTCCTCTGGCCTTGCTCCACTGCCCATCTTCCCATGTTGCTGCATGTGGAAAATCCTTCATGTGGATCTTCTTTAGTTGTTTGCTTAAAACGTATCTCGGCCGGCGTGCTTTCCATCTTGCAATCTCATCGTCAAACCATTTTCGATAAACCACCATGCTGCTATCTTTCCCTCATTACACGGAATATGCTTCTTTTTTGTCAGCGTATGTGTCTTCAACTCGTGTTTTGGGCAGTAATTGTTTCCTTTCTACCTCCTTTTGCAAACATGGCTATCCATTTCACCTCGTTGGTATTGCGACCTTTTGGTGAACTGCACATATCACTTTTTTCTTAAGAGTGTTTTGTGTAGTTCTGCCAAAATGTCACACGGGCAACCTTTTTGCATTTCTGTGGGACTGCAGAAAGGGAGATTGGTTTTGCTATCCTCCTCATCCAACTCCGTGCCTAATCTTCTCCAACAAGTAGTTACTCCTAAAGAGAGATCGCATAGGTGATCGGCTTCTATTTGTGTGCGTTATGTTTCACCATCTAGTTCCACTATTATTGTAATTACACTGTCTACATTCTGGGAATGGGGGTCCCCAGACTTGCCTGCCTACAGCCTGCAGCGTGGCTCAAGTGGGGGCCCAGTGCAGCCCAGCTTCATCAACTCAAGCTCAAGACCCTCACGAGGGGCCAAGCCTCGCGGGGCGGACGACAGGAAGCTTTCTCAGGAGAAGCCTCATTGGGTAGGCTCGCGAGGAGGCGGAGAGATCAAGGCAGGGTACCTCATGAGGAGCCCGTGACACAAGCCATGACGACCGAGACCAGGCAGGCGCCAGGCGG
Source organism: Triticum aestivum (assembly GCF_018294505.1). Lineage (NCBI taxonomy): Eukaryota > Viridiplantae > Streptophyta > Magnoliopsida > Poales > Poaceae > Triticum > Triticum aestivum. The sequence goes on from NC_057813.1 coordinate 173,676,653, forward strand.
GCGCCGACCTGCGCAGTGTCCTTGTTTCCCCTTCGGTGCAAAGGGGGCAAGCACAGGCCAAGGCATCAGGCAAAGGTTACCTTTTCGGTGCAACAAGACCAAGACCAGCAGAACGGCAGGACAGAGGTCATCATGGAGCCCAGGACAGCGTCATCGTCAGAGCGTTTGGCAGCCGAAGACCAACTTTAGTCAGGATAAGTGTACTAGATGTTCCCCTTCAAAATGGCTAATTGTTGGCGCCCTTTCCTCTCATTATTTGGGAGGAGGCCCAGGGCCTCCCTCTATAAATAGGACTAGCCACCATAGAGTAGGGGCATCTGGGAGCCGGATCGATCAGAGAGAGAAAGAGAGAGAAGCGACTGAGCTCACCCAAGAAGTTCATCGCACCAGCTTAAGAACAGCCCTCGCGAGGCTGTTCTCCCTTTGTATTGTTCATCTTCAGCCCCTGAGGCAATCCAGCACTCCACAAACTAGAGTAGGGTATTACACCACAACGGTGGCTCGAACTAGTATAAACCTCGTGTCCCTTGTGTGTTCTTCTTTCTAGTTTAGATTCCTTGCGAGCCTTCGAGACGTGAGCTGGTAGGGGAAAGTTCTTCGTGCGCACCCCAGAGTTCGAACCTCCAGGGTCTGCCGGAACCTAAAATCCGGCATACACTGACTGTATATGTTTGCGAACAGCGATGGTCAGCTCGATTTTAGTGGAGCTGCACAAAATGGTCAGATTGTGATGTCCTCCATACACATCTTTTTTGGCTACAGAGCTAGGTGAAACTAGATGCCAACCAATGAACACTGTGCCAAGGAACTGGAGTCGTGCCTACGAACAACATCGATCAATTATATATTTTTCTTTATTTGTACACCTTCTCACAACTTTGTCTTCAGTTGTGATGTGAATATTGGCGCTGATCTGCGAACCATCAAGATGCATTAGCAGCCATGGTAGTTTCATTTGTATTTGATAGAATGTTGTAACGAGATAATTTTGAGGCAAGAGGACACATGAATCCTAAGTTGAAACTTCTTTTTCCTGCGGGAACCAAAGTTGAAACCTTCATAGCATCACAATACAATTTCACTAAAATAATGCGTACATATAAACAAATCCTGAAGGATTGATAGCAATGCCAGAAACAATTCAACTTCGTTTCGCCGACATGTGGGACATCCTTCATCCGGCTCCACCTGCCATGCAGCAATATTGAGTGCACAACTGCAAGGAAAGATTTGCCCCGGTCGTTGCGCGGCAGTAGTAATGACTAGTGAGCAGTCAAATCACAGAGCCCCACCTTCACCATAGTAAGTTGCTCGAACGAAGCAACCATCATTTCTCTGTTCGTTGAATCCACTGGTACTCCCATATATATTCCCAGAGTAATAAGTTGCTCGGGTGAAGCAACCATCATTTCACCTTTCCCACAGTAAGTACTACCTCCTTTTTTATTCTAGAAACAACCACACGCGAATATTGACAGTTGCAACACAACAACTGAATCAAAAATCGGAACCAACCAATGAACTACTACTAATGATGAGCATTTGCTAGTATCATGTACTCCGTGGGTTAGAGTTAGTTTGAGCTAGTTGGGGCTCAAATATCCCTAAAGTATCAAAACATGAAGGTTAAATTGGAGCAAGTTGCACTGAACCCACCAAAAAAAACTATCCCACCGAAGAGGTGCTAATTGGAGATAGTTCTCATTGGGCCCACTGAAAAAAATCACTTTTCTCTCTCTATAGCGCCAACCAAGTGGTGCTAATTGGAGCTAGTTATCATGGGACCCTCTAAAAAATCACTTTTCTCTCTCCATCAAGTGCATTTATTGTCAATCTAACCCTGTCATTCAAACACCTCTTTGGCTACAATTTGTTCAGGGTTAGTCATCAGTTAGTCTAACCTCTAGCTAAGTCAGAGTATCCAAGAAGGAGCAGTATAGGACATGCAAGTTGCTCAAAGCATATAGTCAAATTTGTACGTGAAAGGATCTTTTTTCTTGAAACGGAACGTGAAAGGATCTTTGAATGATATAATTTTCAAATTATATTAAATCTTATTAATAGTCAAAGGCAACCTCGAAGAATACATTAGGCCCTATATAAAATATTATTAATAGTCAAAACCAAGTGTTACTACTACACCAAAAAAGTTCAAAACGAGAAACAGGACCCACTCATGGCATGACACGCCTGTCTCGTTTGGTCCGTCGGTCAAAGAGCTTCCTCTTCTTGGCATAACAATAGAGTACAATAATGTTTTTAGAATGTTCTTGGCATAACCGACCTTAATAGATGGCAGAAATGCCAGCCCACCACACTTTGAGAGAGACGAGGAGCGAGAAGCGATACGGGCTAGTGGATTACTAGAGTTAGGTGTCGCACGGAGGCCAAGAAATATGGTGATAGCTAGGGTTGGCCATGTATGATGTAACTACACTAGGCTACCGTGTTTCGTACTCTTCCGGTCTACTCGGGAGATGATTGGTTGATTTTATATCATTGAATAATATGAGTGCAGATGCTCCACCACGAGGTTCCTTGCTCCTTCTTGGTCATCGGGAATCTATGTTCTTCCACTCTCTTTTTTACATGAGCTTTGTTCATCCTTTTGCCAACACGCGGGACATCTAGCATCAAGGTGCACGTGTCATGCAAGAAAATGGAGATAAGCAGTGCATAATTGAGTCGTGCACTATGATGCCACCTAGTACTACGCAATATTTTTCCTCCTCGATGGCATGTGAATAGTGCATGTACTCAATGACGGAGCATGGGATGGTAGCCATGGACATGGTCAGTGCTTTTTGGAGAGAGTACTAAATACGTATTAAGTTTGATGTGTCCTGTCAACTCGTAGACCGACGAGAAGCACACACTGAATAACGGAGCACGGGATGGTAGCCATGGACATTGTCAACCCTTTTTGGAGACTAATGCACTACTTTTGATGTGTCTGGTCTACTCACAAACGAGGAGAAGCTTTGCTTACTACTAGTACAAACGCTCCCTCGCTCACGCGCGCGGTGGCTCGCAGGATGAGTAGAAGCTTTTTCTTTATGATAGTGCGCTTAATACAGGCAGCGAACGTGCAGCAGTTAATTCAGTGTCAGATTGCCAGAAGTATCTATACTTTAGTACCATCATCATTGTTCGACTTTCGGAAGAGGCAAAGAGCCAAGCACACGGTCACCTACTCACAGTATAATCGGCCGTGTTTGTACGAATTTTTTAACGGAGTACAATCTGAGTGGATTACTCTAGTGGTCATTACACATGAGCCAATCGATTCGCACCCTTCCGCGCTCCATTTTGTCTTGCATTCCTTCCTCCGTCCAGCATGCCGACAAGTGGGCCCCATGCTCATGTATACCAACGTGGTAGTCAATTATTTTGCCATAGTTAGCTATCACACCCTTTCGATGCCACGTTAATGTACCCACAAGAAACAAGCTAGACTTGTTCGGTTCAACCGCCTCCCTAGGTGTTTGGAGAGGAATTGGCCAGCGCGAGGCGGTTTTATAGGTAGGCAGGCGGCTAAAAACAAGGGAAAACACGCGAACCAGTTAGATGAGGGAGGGGAGCTTCTACATTCACAGGGGGCATGGTGTTGGCTATTGGGCGGCAATAGGCGGTCATCCGGGTACGCCATAAAGGATACGAAGAGGCATCCTATATCAGCAAGGACCAACTTCCCTTCCGATAGCTCATCTAACAGAACTCCCAAGTTAACTGTGCTGAGGCTGGTGTAGTCATGGGATGGGTGACCGGATGGGAAGTGGACTCGATGTTAACTAGATGGATGGGTTACTGCAAAGTTTTATTATACACCTTTGAAGTGACCCATCCGTCTAGTTAATATCGAGGTCTTTGTTTTGTAATTTCTGACATTTTTTGTTTTTTGCACACATGTTAATCGAAGGTTTTTTAACATAACGCATCCCGACATATATGCTTATGTGGCATGGAGTTAATGACAGGAGAGGTGTTTGTAGTAACATAATATGTTACAGTAACATAACGCACTCCAGTGCAAAATGAGTCTACAACATAATAAATGAAGGCTTCCATGACACTACATTTATGTTACTACCCACTATGATGATAGTAACACAAACTAGTAACATGCATATGTTAGTAGTCTAAATTACTGCCCACTATGACTAGCCTTAGTGCATGGTTAGTAATATAGCCAACTGATGGCTACAAGGAACCGCCATGTCATCTACAACCATCATCTATATGCACTCATACAATAGTGTGGGCTATAAGGTTGGCTATTACATTAGTACTTTTTCCATCTTCTCTCTATATCTTTCTTCACATTTATTGCATTTACCTAGGAATGCGTATATAGCTGGGCTCTTGCATGAGAGCCCACTCCCCTTGCTTTTTCACATCTCTCTCCTCCACATAGGGAGAAATGCCATGTAAGCGAGCTATAAACCCACTATTGTACTTGCTCTAAGTAGGTAACCTTGCGCTTGGCTCTTCGCCTCTTCTATAAGTCAAACAATAATGATGGTAGTATAGTAGTACTTCTGGCAATTTGACACCAAATGAACTGCTGCACATCCACCGCTTGTAAGCAAAAGTTTCTCCTCATGCTGCGAGCCACCGCGCACGCGTTGGCGAGGGAGAAGGCATAGTAAGCAAGCTTCTCGTCATTCTGCGAGTTGACGGGACACATCAAAGTTATTTAGTACACACTCTCTCCAAAAAAGGGCAGACCATGTCATGGCTACCATCCCATGCTCCGTCGTTGAGTACATGCACTATTCACGTGCCATTGAGGAGAAAAAATATTGCTTAGTATAGGTGCCATCGAAGTGCATGACTCACTTATGCACTCCTTATCTGATTATCTCCATTTTCTTGCATGACACATGCACCTTGATTCTAGATGTCTCGCGTGTTGGCAAAAGGATGAACAAAGCTCATGTAAAAAAAAGAGTGGAAGGACATAGATTTCCGACGACCGAGACGGAGAAAGGAACCTCGTGGTGGAGCATCTGCAAGGAACCTTGCGTGTTTTACCCTGTTATTTGCTGCCTGCCCACCTATAGAACCGCCTCGTGCTGGCTAATTCCTCTCCAAACACCTAGGGAGGCGGTTGAACCATACAAGTATATCTTTGTAGCAACTTAAAACACAGGAATAGGAAAATGAGATAAATACACCGGCGGTCTATGAAGTTGAGGCCGAAGCACACTACGGTCATCGAACTTCAGAATACGCTTAATACGATCACTAAATACGAGTTGTGATGATTGCACAGTCATTGGTTAATCATATAGCTCGATATCCTATCTGTATGGCACTTGTTGACTGGTCAAACAGTCTATGTGGCGCCTAGTACAACATGTCCTCTCTCTGCCTTGTGGTTCCACATGTCAGTTAGCGGAATAAACAAATAAAAGAACATGAACTGTTCGGTAACCACTAGAGACGATACATCAGGATGCTAAGTTGAAGATATTTTATATTTTATATTGATAACCACGCAAGCAACCACATTGTACATGACGCATGCAGCCACTCATGTACACACGCTAACACACTAACTCATGCACATACACGCACAGTATAGAGCACACAACGCACGTATACAACATATGCATGCACACACACTCGACCGCAGAATGCACGTGAATAACACATGCATGCGCACACACTCGGCTGCATGGAGGCGTGCGCCATCTGCGGTGACGTCTGGTTCGTCGTGCAATGGAGAAGCTTGCACACAACGACTCCTACGCATCTCTTGCAGCACCTCTTTGTCGTCGTTTCTCAATGACTAGTCGGAGACGAAGGCGACCGCAGCCTCGGCCTTAGAGCTAGCCCAGATGGAATAGCGAGCACGTACGGAGTGCCCACAACGTGGTGTATCCCCAGTCGCCTCTACTCCTTCTACGCACGTTGTCTATGAAGGCAGCTGCATGCCTAATGATGATGTGGGTGAGATCTTCTAGGACTTAGATTATGACGATACAGACTAGACGGCTGATGGCAGGAGGCGCAATACCATGTCATGCCTACCATCCCGTGCTCCGTCGTTGAGTATGTGCACTATTCACGTGCCATCGAGGAGAAAAAATATGGCGTAGTAGGTGCCATCAAAGTGCACGACTCACTTACGCACTGCTTATCTGGTTATCTCCATTTTCTTACATGACACGTGCACCTTGATGCTATATGTCTCGCGTGTTGGCAAAAGGATGAACAAAGCTCACGTAAAAAAAGAGTGGAAGAACATAGATTCCTGACGACCGAGAAAAAATACATGTTTATTTATTTCATCAGTTGACAGGTGGGACCCATGAGACAGGCAGGACGTAGTAATGACAATGCAATAGTAGGTTCCACGTATACAAATTTGACCAGTTAACTGGACAAAATACAGAGCTCTACGGCGAGCCAGTCACCGTATAATTACTATAACTCGTATTGAATGGTTGTATTGAGCGTATTCTGAAGTCCAATGATCGTATCATGCTTCGACCTCAACTTCAGTGACCATCAATGTATTTATCTCGAGGAAAATTATGAGGGGGGTGTCTTCAACAGTGTTCCCCGGCTCGAACCTAGCATCACGGTGGTCAAACTTGGAGTCATTCATCTGGTACACGTGGCATCTCAGATCTAGACACAAGGTGATGTACACCGTCAAGGTCCATGGTCAAGGGGCTCAGGGCGGACGCAACCTCTCACTGCATCCGCCATTTGAAGCGGCACGCCGGCCCAGGGCGCTACCCATTGCACTCCCAGTTGTACCCGCCTCCTCGCCGCATTCGAAAACCTACATTTAAACCCGTGCGGAATGCGAAAACCCACTCCGGCCACACACGTCCGTTCAGGAGCCGGACGCCGGTCAAGCTCCTCCTTCCACCATTTTTACCACTCTTTCAGCGGCATCCGACGAGCAGGAAGACCAGTTCTCCGGCATAAAAGCCGTCTGGGTGGCCCGCCGAGCTCGGTAATTATAAGCGAGGCAGCTCGCTGCTCTACCTACCTCGCCTAGCCCGTCAAAGGCAGTTGCCGCACTAAGCCAGCACGTGGTTCCGCAGCTGGCCGCTCCAATACAGCTCGAGGAAGAGTGTCGACTTTCTCCATGCCGGATTGTTGGGGAGCACGGCGGCATGGGCATCCATCGCTGCCCTCGACGCCACCACGTCGTACAACACCTCCAGTGTCTTTGACTGTGCCATCCGCCATCGACGTGTGCATAGCCACGACATGCAGGCAGAGAAAGAAGCCGCCGCGTCGTACATCGCCTCAAGTGTCTGCGACTGCGCCATCCGCCATCGACGCGTGTGTAGCCGCGACATGTAGGCAGAGAAAGAAGCCGCCGCGGATGTCAACGAGGTGACGCGGCTACACTTATTTTGACGAGGTGACGGCCAGCACGTCCCTGCCCGCCGCCATCATCGAGGAGAAGTAGAACACGGGAGGCCGCCGCCGATTGTATCCCATGAAGGCCACCGCCAAGGCGACACCGGCGAATACAGCCGGTGTCTTGCATGATTCTTCTTTTGCCGAATGCTGGAGGAGGACAAAGAGATCGGGCGGCAACCATTTAGATTAGGTATATTAATTCTACCAGGCTGGTTGTAATGGGAGTACCATAAGTAGTATCATCCATTCCAACTAGTAGGCAAATTTGATGTGGTGGCGTAGAATTAAATGAAGAAAGAGAGGGTTGAGTATCATATTATGATACTGTATGGAATTAAGTTACTCCTGCTATGGTTAGTCTTAGGCCTTGTTCGGTTCAACCTCCTCCTAAGGGGTTTGGAGAGGAATGGAGGGAAATTTGCCTTGTACATGATGTAACCCCCCATAATCCCTGTTAATCTATGTATATTGTGGGCATGTTATTTGACCCCTCATTTTGTCACGCTACGACCAGTGTGAGTGTCTGCATGCAGTACACCATCCTCTAATTTGGTGGATGCCAAGCCAGCCCGAAAAGGAGCTATAACTTTTGTTCAAGTTGAAAAATGTTACCGATGAGGAGCCATAATTAAGCTGGAGGCGTCTCTTATTTTCTTTCGAATGGGCAACAAGCTGGAGAGCTGGAGAGTGTCTCTAATGGGCTGCCTCTAGTGTTAAGGCCCTCCAGAACAAAACACGGCGACTGGGCCAATACAAAAGCCTATCCATCTTAAAGCCCATTTGTTTTTGTTTTTTGCAAGGAGAAGCCCATATTTCTTGAGGAGGGGGCGATCCCAGAAAAACCCTCCTTCCTCCTCGCATCCACTTATACTACAGCTCCCTGGACTCTCCCGCTTCCGTCGCCCCCCAATTCCCCCGCTCCCCATCTTCCTCAGTCGTACAGAAAACCCCCTCTTACTTTCTTCCTCAGTCGTAAAAACCCCAGCTCCCCTTCTTAATCACTACAATAGAAAAATCCCAGCTCCCCTTCTTCTTCACTCGCACCACAACTAGGCTCGTCATTCATTACTCTGCTCAAATCTGTGAGCTCGATGTGAAGCCATCGAGGAAAATGGAGTCGGCTGGCCCCAGCACCAAGAAGATGAGGCTCCCGCCAGCGGCGACGCCGGTTGTAGATCCCGCACCTGGTAGCGCGGGGATAAGCGGCGAGCCCCGCCCACCAGGATCTGAGGAACCCATAGAATCTCCGATGGACCGCATCAGCGATATCCTGGACGACATCCTTGGGGAGATCATCTTGCTTCTCCCCACCAAGGATTGCTGCCGCACACAAGTCCTCTCAACTCGGTGGCGCCCGATATGGCACTGTGCACCCCTCAATCTCGACCGTTGTCAGATTTCTGTCCTTCCTGAATTTGATCTCCTTAGAGCGATCATCTCCTCTCACCAGCAGTGCCCTGGTCAACGCCTCTGCATCCCGACACGCTACTTGTTGTCCATACCCTACATGATGGACGCTTGGCTGACATCCCCTGAATTCAGATAACTCTAGCAATTTGAGTTCTACCATTACCACGAAAGTTTCATACCACAAACATACCAAGAATTTGTGCCCATACCATTGTTGTCCATCTCACGAATTTCCTCCTCTCTCCACACCGCCACCTTCGCCCACTGCCATCTACCACATGATCTGGTACAAATGCTTTGACTCCCATTGCTAAAAAAAACTTTCGCTTGTGGTGGTTTATCTGTCGGAAGCCTCACTACACAACATCTTCCACTCCAGTTGCCCTCCCTGGAGCACTTGCTGATTGTTTTGGGAATAGAAATCCCTATCAGTTGTCTCCAAATAAAGTCGCCTCACCTTAAAAGCATTGGAATTTGTTTTGAAGGACAGCAGCTCGTCATCGAAGATGCCCCTTCACTTCAAAGGTTGCTCCTTGATGATTGTTATAAACCTTCACAAATAACTATCGTCTCTACGCCGAAACTAGAGACCTTGGGTGTAATTCGTGATCCGTTTAATGATCACAGGAAGTTGGTGTTTGGATCCTCACTTTTTTAGGTACCGTATGTTATCATCTACACATTTGTAATCATAAGCTGCATTTTTCATTTGTGCGCATAAGTTTTATATCATCTTGGAGTACACTTTGGGTAATAATATTATGTTATATTCTCAATGAAGAGTTCATCCATGGATAGCCTATCAATGTTGCTGGATTCCGTCAAGATCTTATATATGGGAATGTTTAGTTTTGGTCTAAACATAATTATTGGCTTGATGCGATGCTTTCGATCTCTGGAGAATTTATATATAAAGGTGATTATTTCATGCACATTGAAAGCCCGTATATATTGTACTAGAACTAATTGTTCAGCTGTCGCTCTTTCGACATGCTCTTTTTTCAGACCTTAACTGTTTTCGATCTTCATGTCTACTCAGGCACAACCACATGGAGCAAAACATATAACCAATCGGTGGCATAATAAGCACCAGGATTTTCTCAGTTCTCATGACATTCGTTTGAGGACAACAACAATGGATGGATATGCATCCAACCAGGCAAACAGAAGCTTTGTCACATTCTTCCTGTTGAATGTGAGGTTACTATTGTCCATGAGGCTTATGTTGTTTGTAAAGATATTTCTCACGGATGGACACGTTGAACAGCAAAACAAGAAGTTTCAGGTGGACAAATGGGCTTCTGAACGTGCTTGGCTTCTATTTACAACAACTTGTAGTCATCCTCCAATAATTTTTTTTGCACAGGATGTTGATTTTATGGATCAGGCCGATCCATTTGTTTGTGACTGCAAAAAGAGTGGTTGGGTTAGATTTATTTCCATGTTCAATCTAGGTTTTGTCTAAATTTGATGAACAGTTAATCCTTGGCCTTTTTGTACTATTTGTAAGCTTCTGTTACATGTTGTTGCCCTCGTACTCCCCTCCGCCTGCCACTATACTACCGCACCTTCCACTGCTCCGATTCGTTCCCGTCCGAGGCCTCGCCATCGTTCTCCGCCTTGGTTGGCTCACTGTGCCCTCTGCCAACTGGTGTTGTCAACATGGTCAACAACCGAGAGGAATCAGGAGATGACTGTACGTGGAGAGGCTGATAGTTGGGACCCACCAGGGTCATTGCAATACGCAAGAGGTGCGTCGTTATTACTCCTACAAGCCAAAAAAATACTTCCTTCTAATTGTTTGACAACTAGGTCCCACACCATTGTCAATGTAGTCAATAAACGAGAAAATTACACAATGAGCGGATAACACAAGGGACGCAGCAGCTTACCCAGTTGTTTTTTTAGTTTTAGAGATGGAGTTCAACTGCGTGCTTTGCGGGGGCTGTGGCCCGTCTAGCCCACGCTTACACTTCTATTTTAGCACATGACGAGCCTAGTTGATATCTTTTTTCTTTCTGAAAATGGCTAGCCCAGTTTTTTTTGGAGAATACCCAACCGAGGCCTACTTGCTTTTCTCAGCCCTGCTGGGCTGCAAATCTTACAAGACGACGAGGGATGTAAGTAGTAAGAAATGGGCTTCCACAGAAAATGTGCTATAAGTTGTAACAAATGTGCTGTAAATTTTTAAACTAAAGCCAACCGCAATTACATTAAAATATTGTTTTTTCTGGATTTCTCTACTCTTATAAAAAGTAGAGTTGGTGATGATGGTGTGCCTGCCATCCTACAATATAGGTCGTCCGATCTATATATAATGTATAGGAAGGAAACTATGACAATTTACCAGCACTCCTCTCCACATTTGCACATACGGCCTTCCCTCGTTTATCCTTTTCTCCCACAAGATAAGCTACTCATACAAATGCATCTTCATGTTTCGTGCAATGTACGGGCATCTTGCTAGTAAATATTTTAAATTTCATTCATTTTTTGCGGAGATTTTTTCAAATTTTATTTTGATATAATTTTTTTTAAATATTTTTAATCTGTCTTGAAATTCCAGGATTAAAAGAGTTCGGACCCCATCGAAATATGAAAAATTTCATTGAATTTTTTAGAAGTGCCCAGAATATATGGTCTGTAATGCTAATAAAAAGAATACGGGCTTCAAAATATCCATAAGAATTAGCAAATGGGCTGTAAATTATTGAAAATAATGGCTAATGGGATGTATGCTGTTTTCCACATATTTGGAGGCAGACTTATGGGCCTACTAGGTTGATGATGACGTTGTCCTAAAAAAATTTGGCGCGTATGCAAGGCTTTGTCAACTTAGTCAACACAGAGCAGTGACTGTTGGATCTCAATCAAACGGTTCTTCAATCTCTGATCTCCCTGCTCCACCCACCCAAACAAGCGCCGCGGGACTGCCTGCTCCCTCCTCCCGTGGCCGGCTGTGCTGCCGCCAGGCCATCCCTCTACCCATCTGTGCATTCTGTTATTTTCGGGTGACGTCAGCCTCACCCCGCAGCCGACCAGTCAGCACTCATACTCCCCTCAGCGTGGGCATCCACTGCCGCATCTTCCCCGGCTCCATTTTGTTCCCTTCCTAGGACTCGCCGTCATCCACTGCCCTGGTGCTCTCGGCACGACCTGGTCAACATGGTCAATGAACGACATCCATCAGAAGTGGACTGTATGTGGAGAGGCTGACAACTAGCTCCATGGCCACACACAAGGAAATGCCTCCTTATTACGCGCAAAATAAAGATTCCTCCACCTAAGAGCTGGGACCCACCGGAAGGGCCTCTGTATTTCGCGAAAAAAACGTTCCCCCGCTGTCAGCTTGGACCCACCAACTATATCTTCACACGCAAGGAAGTGCCTCCTTATTACGCGCAAAAAAGATGAATACTCCCCCTGCTAGCTGGGACCCACCATAGTGGGAGGCTGAGTTGTGGGCCTACTAAGTTGACGGGGACGGAGGGCTTTGTCAACTTAGTCAATATGAACGATTCTAGCTCTAGTGACCGTACAATGTCCATCCAACGACCGTAGTGCTTCTTCAACCTCTAGTCTTCTTGCTCCAGCCGCCCAAACCAGCGCCGGTCATGCCGCCTGCTCCTACCTCCCATGGCCGGCTATGCTGTCGCGGAGGCCTCACCGCACCCTACTACTCTCGCCGCTGGCCAGGCCATCCCTCTACTCACCCACACACCCCCTGTTATTCTGCGGTGACAGCAGCCTCACACCGCAGTCGAACCAGTGAACCCTCATACTCCTCTCCGCGTGGGCATCCACTGTCGCGTCTTCCCAGGCTCCATCGCGTCCCCTTCCTAGGCCTCACCGTCGTTCAGCTCCTTGGTGCTCTCGGCGCGGCGTGGTCAATGTGGTCAAGGAATGGCTTCCGTCTGAAGAGTACTATACATGGAGAGGCTGACAGCTGGGTTCCACGGCCGCAGCAAGGAAGTGCAACCTTATTACGCGCAAAATAATGATTCCTCCACCTGAAAGCAGGGACCCACCGGATGGGCCATCGTATTTTGCGAAATAAATGTTCCCCACTAACTGTTGGGACCCACAAACTACATCTTGGCATGCAAGGAAGTGCCTCCTTATCGTCCCTGACAGTCGGCCCCCACCTGGTCGAAGCATACGTAGCATTGTCATTCTGGTCGCGAACGTGTATGTACATACTGGTCGATCGGTCTGCCTGCAGGCTGCAGCGTTGAACCGTAGCCAAGTAAGGAAGGGCACGTGTCGTAGTAGAGGCGCGCATGTAGCATCTACATGTATGTACATCCATGGTGCAAGAAAGTAAATACGGCCATGTACATACATATGGGCGGGGTCTCGAACGCCTACTCGCGCATACATACGGCCAGGGCTCGTGTACATGGAGAGGCAGCGACGACGTCATGTTCATCGGTAGCAAACCGACTGGGTCAGAACGAAGAAACTGCGTCATCGAGTTCATTGGGAGCCAACCGGGTTGGACGGAACAACCAATTAAAACGAGGCCTGGCGTACCGCAGAATGGAGGAAATAGCCTTCTGTTCAACCGGCCACGATCGAAATGGGATCCTGTTCATCGGAGGGGTCTGGCATACCGCAAAATAGAGGAAATAGACTTGTGTTCGAGTGCCTATAGTCGAAACGGGGTCCTGTTGATAGGGAGGGGTGTGGCGTACCGCAAAACGGAGGAAACGTACTTGCATTGGAGCACTACGGTGAAAATGGGGGTCCTTTTCATCGGGAGGGGTATGGCGTACCACAAAACGGGACTCCATGGGCTACTGTTCATCTCTACCGTTGACCTCCTCCAGCCTCCACGGGCTACTGTTCATCCACCGTCGACCTCCTCCAACCTCCACCTACGACTGTTCATCCACGGGCTCCTATTCATCCAGCCTCCACCACTCCTCCACCGGCTACTGTTCAACCAGCCCTCTCCACGGGGTCATGTTCAACCACCCCTCCACGGTTTACTGTTCTTCCAACCCTCCACTGGCTACTGTTCAACCAGCCCTCCATGGGGTCCTATTAATCCAGCCCTCCACGGGGTCCTGTTCATCCACCCCCAACAGGCTCGATCGATCTGGGTCTTGTTCATCCAGCGGCAACGGCCTCTATTACCATGGGTTCATGTTCATCCAACCCCCCACCGGGAACTGTTCACCCCCCCAACAACGCTCCATGTTTATCAAGAGGCAGTAGGCTCGATCGGCTTCAGTTAGCAGCAGAAGCGAAGGAATCGCTTGATCGGATTCAGTTAACTGCCAGATCGATCGACCGCTCGGGTTCAGTAACGCGTAGCCTGCAGTGCAATTGCTCGGGTTTAGTAGGCGAACACCTCGCTCGGGTTTAGTTAGAGCCCAACGCCTCGCACCCACGCGCGTATGTGTACGAGAGAAACGTGCATCGCTCGGCCCCCGACCACCCACCGTAACCGGGAACTCCCCGATATTTTCCTCGCCCTCGCTTCTACCACTGCTTTTTTCGTCATGGACGACCCAAAGAATGTCATGCTGCTGCGTCTCCAGCCCGCCCAGGACGAAAAGCCCATTTTCTGTCATGATTTTTTTCATAGAAGTAGGAGCCCACCACATCTATGATGATACCGGGTTTTGTCATAATTATCGTCATAGAAGTGTCATAAGCATGACAATTTTTTTTGTTCGGCCCAAAATGTCATGGATGTGTCTTTTTTTTTGTAGTGGTGGATCAAAACCAATACCACCTACACACGCAAGATTACTATCAGCGACTAGATACTAATCTATATGCATGCTTTGCAACAAACAAATGCTGCAATCAAGTGCAAAAAACCAACTGGGCTCTATACTACTGTTACGTCTTGAGCTAGCCTTGGTTTTCCCCGAAGAGGAGAGGGTGATGCAGCAAGTGTAGCGTAAGTATTTCCCTCAGTTTTTGAGAACCAAGGTATCAATCCAGTAGGAGGCTCCTCCAAAGTCCCATGCGCCAACATAAACAAACTGAGAACTCGCAACCAACGCAATAAAGGGGTTGTCAATCCCTTCATGGCCACATGCAAAAGTGAGATCTGATAGAGATAGTATGATAAGATAAATATATTTTTGGTATTTTATAATATAGATGCAAATAAAAGTAGATTGAAAGAAAATATGATAAGAGATAGACCCGGGGGCCATAGGTTTCACTAGAGGCTTCTCTTGAGAGTATAAGTATTACGGTGGGTGAACAAATTACTGTCGAGCAATTGATAGAAAAGCGAATAATTATGACGTTATCTAGGCATGATCATGTATATAGGCATCACATCCATAACAAGTAGAGCGACTCCTGCCTGCATCTACTACTATTACTCCCCACATCGACCGCTATCCAGCATGCATCTAGAGTATTAAGTTCATAAGAACAGAGCACGCATTAAGCAAGATGACATGATGTAGAGGGGTAAACTCATGCAATATGATATAAACCCCATCTTATTATCCTCGATGGCAAAAATACAATACGTGTCTTGCAACCCTTTCTGTCACTGGGTAAGAACACCGCAAGATTGAACCCAAAGCTAAGCACTTCTCCCATGGCAAGAAAGATCAATTTAGTAGGCCAAACCAAACCGATAATTCGAAGAGACTTGCAAAGATAACTCAATCATACATAAAAGAATTCAGAGAAGATTCAATTAATATCCATAGATAAATCTGATCATAAACTCACAATTCATCGGATCTCAACAAACACACCGGAAAAAGAGATTACATGGAATAGATCTCCACAAGAGAGGGGGAGAACATTGTATTGAGATCCAAAAAGAAAGAAGAAGCCATCTAGCTAATAACTATGGACCCGTAGGTCTGTGGTAAACTAGTCACAACTCATAGGAGGGGCAAGGATGTTGATGTAGAGGCCCTCCATGGTCGATTCCCCCTCCGACAGAGTGCCGACGAAGGCTCCAAGATGGGATCTCGCGGATACAGAAGGTTACTGTGGTGGAAATTGTGTTTCGTGGTGCCCCTGGCTGTTTTCGGGGTCCGTAGGTATATATAGGAGGAAGAGGTACGTCGATGGATGCCCGAGGGTCCCACGAGACAGGGGGCGCGCCCTACAGGGGGGGCGCGCCCTCCTATCTCGTGGAGGCTCCGGTTGTTTCTTGACGTGCACTCCAAGCTCTCCGGATCTTGTTCGTTCCAAAAATCACGCCCCCAAAGATTTCATTCCGTTTGGACTCCATTTGATGTTCCTTTTCTTCGAAATACTAAAATAGGCAAAAATATCAGTAATATGGGCTGGGCCTCCAGTTAGTAGGTTAGTCCCAAAAATGATAATAATGAATAAAATAAAGCCCATAAACATCCAATACAGGTAATATAATAGCATGGAACAATAAAAAATTATAGATACGTTGGAGACGTATCAAGCATCCCCAGGCTTAATTCCTGCTTGTCCTCGAGTAGGTAAATGATAAAAAAAGAATTTTTGATGTGGAATGCTACCTAGCATAATTCTCAATGTAATTTTCTTTAATGTGGCATGAATGTTCAGATCCAAATAATACAAAATAAAAGTTCATATTGACATAAGAAATAATAATACTGCAAGCATACTAAGCAAAGTAATCATGTCTTCTGAAAATAACATGGCCAAAGAAAGTTATCCCTACAAAATCATATAGTCTGGCTATGCTTCATCTTCATCACACAAAGTATTTAATCATGCACAACCCCGATGACGAGCCAAGCAATTGTTTCATACTTTAATAATCTCAAACTCTTTCAACTTTCACGCAATACATGAGCGTGAGCCATGGACATAGCACATCAACTAGGCGTATCAACGGGCTATGGAGATGCCCATTAATAGATATCAATGTGAGTGAGTAGGGATTGCCATGCAACGGATGCACTAGATCTATAAATATATGGAAGCTCAACAAAAGAAAACTAGTGGGTGTGCATCCAACTTGCTTGCTCACGAAGACCTAGGGCATTTTGAGGAAGCCCATCATTGGAATATACAAGCCAAGTTCTATAATGAAAAATTCCCACTAGTAAATGGAAGTGACAACATATGAGACTCTCTATCATGAAGATCATGGTACTATTTTGAAGCACATGTGTGGAAAAAGAGATAGTAGCATTGTCCCTTCTCTCTTTTTCTCTCATTCTTTTTTTCTTTCTTTCTTTTTCTTTTCTCTCTCTTTTTTTTCTTTGGCCTTCTTTTTTTTCTTTTTCTTTTTGGCCTTTCTCTTTTTTTTTCTTTTCTTAAAGTCCGAAGTCTCATCCCGACTTGTGGGGGAATCATAGTCTTCATCATCCTTTCCTCACTAGGACAATGCTCTAATAATGGAGATCATCACACTTTTACAACTCAAAGATTACAACTCAAAGCTAGAACAAGATATGACTCTATGTGAATGCCTCCTGCGGTATACAGGGATATGCAATGAATCAAGAGCGACATGTATGAAGATTATGATGGTGGCTTTGCCACAAATACGATGTCAACTACATGATCATGCAAAGAGCAATATAACAATGATGAAACGTCTCATAATAAACGGAACGGTGGAAAGTTGCATGTCAGTATATCTAGGAATGGCTATGGAAATGCCATAATATGTAGGTATGGTGGCTGTTTTGAGGGAGGTATATGGTGGGTGTATGGTACCGGCGAAAGTTGCACGATACAAGAGAGGCTAGCAATAATGGAGGGGTGAAAGGGTGCGTATAATCCATGGACTCAACATTAGTCAAAAGAACTCATATACTTGTTGTAAAAATTTAGAAGTCATCAAAAACCAAATCACTATGCGCATGCTCCTAGGGGGATAGATTGGTAGGAAAAGACCATCGCTCATCCCCGACTGCCACTCATAAGGAAGACATTCAATAATTAAAATTGTGCTCCAACTTCATCACAAAGCGGTTCACCATACGTGCATGCTACGGGAATCACAAACTTCAACACAATCATTCTTTAAATTCATAATCACCCAACTAGCATGACTTTAATATCACTACCTCCATATCTCAAAACAATTATCAAGCATCAAATTGATCATAGCATCCAATTCACATCCTATGATAGTTTTTATTATACCCAACTTGGATGCTCATCATTCTAGGACCAAATTATAACCATAGAAAATACCATGCTGTTCTAAAAGACTCTCAAAATAATATAAGTGAATCATGAGAGACTAGCAATTTCTTCAAAATTAATCCACCACCATGCTCTAAAAGATATAAGTGAAGCACTAGAGCAAAAACTATCAAGCTCAAAAGATATAAGTGAAGCACATAGAGTATTCTAGCAAATTCTAATCAAATAGGCTTATCCCAAAAGGTGTGTTACAGCAAGGATGATTGTGGTAAAATAACAAGCAAAGACCAATATAATACACGACGCAACAAGCAAAACACATATCATGTGGCGAATAAAAATATAGCTCCAAGTAAAGTTACCAATGAACGAAGACGAAAGAGGGGATGCCTTCCCGGGGCATCCCCAAGCTTAGGCTTTAGGCTATTCTTGTATATCTTGGGGTGCCTTGGGCATCCCCAAGCTTAGGCTCTTGCCACTCTTTATTCCATAGTCCATAAAAGCTTTACCCAAAACTTGAAAACTTCACAACACAAAACTCAACAGGAAATCTTATAAGCTCCGTTAGTGAAAGAAAACAAAACCACCACATAAGGTAATGTAATGAACTCATTATTTATTTATTTTGGTGTTAAACCTACTGTATTCCAACTTCCTTATGGTTTATAAACTAATTTATTAGCCATAGATGTATTGAAATAAGCAAACAACACACGAAAAACAGAATCTGTCAAAGCCAGAACAGTCTGTAGCAATCTGTAACTAACGCAAACTTCTGGAACTCTAAAAATCCTACAAAAATAGAAAGTCATGTAAAATTTGTTTATTGATCAGCAGCAAAAAGAATCAACGCAAAAGCTCATTTCTGCGATTTATTGAATTTTTTCTGGTGAACGCAAACTTTCTGTTTTTCAGCAGAATCAAATCAACCATCATCATAGTTTATCCTATAGGTTCTACTTGGCACAAACACTAAACAAAAGATAAAAACACATCTAAACAGAAAGTAGAAACAAAATATAACAGTAAACAGGAACAAAAACAAATAACATAAAGAAAATTGGGTTGCCTCCTAATTAGCGCTATCGTTTAACGCCCCTAGCTAGGCATAAAAGCGAAGATAGATCTAACGAGTGTCATATTTGGCACTTGATTCATAAGTAGCAAGAGAGGATCTCCTTTCTATGGCATTCATCCTTCTATTCAGGGTAAGAACATTGCCATTAATGGATGAAGTAAGATTAAGCACGTTATGGAAATTTGCATCTAAGCTAGACTTCATTTCTTTGATAATTTCATTTTGATAAAAGCACAAGAGAGTGGTTGATTCAACTTTATCATTTAAAGGGTGCCCAAATATGGTTTTCATTTTTTCGTAGGTATCTATAGCATCCCCTTCAAGAAAATCTTCTTCAAAAGTAGAATCTAGAACTTGTTTGAAAGAAGCGGGCAAGCCAACATAGAAACTTTTTAAGTAAACATCAATTTGATATTGTGGCACATAGCTAGCCTGAATCCTTAATAACCTATCCCAAGAATCTTTTAGAGATTCATCAAGCAAATAGCGAAAAATTCTGGAGTCATCTTCATCAAAATTATCTAAACTCTCATTGGTGACCCCGGTAGGTCTTCCGTAGCATCATTGTTTATGAGCTTAGAGAAGATAGAGGGGTTATCCAAGGCACTAGAACTCGGGAGGAATCCCTTAGTTCTTTTTAATTCGGCCATGACAACTGGAAGGCAAGCAAAAAGGCAGAGAGGAGAAGATTTGGAAAGAGAGGGCGAATAAAACGACAAGGGTTAAGTGGGGGAGAGGAAAACGAGCGGCAAATGGCAAATAATGTAAATGCTAGGGAGATGGGTTTGTGATAGGTACTTGGTACGTCTTGACTTGAGCGAAGACCTCCCCGGCAATGGCGCCAGAAATCCTTCTTGATACGTCTTGAGCTAGTGTTGGTTTTCCCCGAAGAGGAGAGGGTGATGCAGCAAGTGTAGCGTAAGTATTTCCCTCAGTTTTTGAGAACCAAGGTATCAATCCAGTAGGAGGCTCCTCCAAAGTCCCACGCGCCTACACAAACAAACTGAGAACTCGCAACCAACGCAATAAAGGGGTTTTCAATCCCTTCACGTCCACTTGCGAAAGTGAGATCTGATAGAGATAGTATGATAAGACAAATATATTTTTGGTATTTTAATATATAGATGCAAAAAAGTAAAGATGCAAATAAAAGTGGATTGAAAGCAAATATGATAAGAGATAGACCCGGGGGCCATAGGTTTCACTAGAGGCTTCTCTCGAGAGCATAAGTATTACGGTGGGTGAACAAATTACTATCGAGCAATTGATAGAAAAGCGAATAATTATGACGTTATCTAGGCATGATCGTGTATATAGGCATCACATCCATAACAAGGAGACCGACTCCTGCCTGCATCTACTACTATTACTCCACACAGCGACCGCTATCCAGC
This sequence comes from Triticum aestivum, assembly GCF_018294505.1. Lineage (NCBI taxonomy): Eukaryota > Viridiplantae > Streptophyta > Magnoliopsida > Poales > Poaceae > Triticum > Triticum aestivum. The sequence goes on from NC_057813.1 coordinate 173,697,023, forward strand.
ATGCATCTAGAGTATTAAGTTCATAAGAACGGAGTAACGCATTAAGCAAGATGACATGATGTAGAGGGATAAACTCATGCAATATGATATAAACCACATCTTGTTATCCTCGATGGCAACAATACAATACGTGTCTTGCAACCCTTTCTGTCACTGGGTAAGAACACCGCAAGATTGAACCCAAAGCTAAGCACTTCTCCCATGGCAAGAAAGATCAATCTAGTAGGCCAAACCAAACCGATAATTCGAAGAGACTTGCGAAGATAACTCAATCATACATAAAAGAATTCAGAGAAGATTCAATTAATATCCATAGATAAATCTGATCATAAACTCACAATTCATCGGATCTCGACAAACACACCGCAAAAAGAGATTACATAGAATAGATCTCCACAAGAGAGGGGGCAAACATTGTATTGAGATCCAAAAAGAGAGAAGAAGCCATCTAGCTAATAACTATGGACCCGTAGGTCTGTGGTAAACTACTCACAACTCATAGGAGGGGCAAGCATGTTGATGTAGAGGCCCTCCATGGTCGATTCCCCCTCCGGCAGAGTGCCGACGAAGGCTCCAAGATGGGATCTCGCGGATACAGAAGGTTATGGTGGTGGAAATTGTGTTTCGTGGTGCCCCTGGCTGTTTTCGGGGTCCGTAGGTATATATAGGAGGAAGAGGTACGTCGGTGGACGCCCGAGGGTCCCACGAGACAGGGGGTGCACCCTACAGGGGTGCACCCTCCTATCTCGTGGAGGCTCCAGTTGTTTCTTGACTTGCACTCCAAGCTCTCCGGATCTTGTTCGTTCGAAAAAGCACGCTCCCGAAGGTTTCATTCCGTTTGGACTCCGTTTGATATTCCTTTTCTTTGAAATACTGAAACAGGCAAAAAAAGAGCAATATGGGCTGGGCCTCCGGTTAGTAGGTTAGTCCCAAAAATGATAATAATGTATAAAATAAAGCCCATAAACATCGAAAACAGGTAATATAATAGCATGGAACAATTAAAAATTATAGATACGTTGGAGATGTATCAACTACCAATTTCTAACGCTCGCGCGGGCTGGGGCGTCCTACAGCCAGACCTCCTCTGATACCAAGCTTTGTGGCACCCCGGCTCAGAAAAAATTAGAACGCCCCATATTCCATCCCAGAGATCGAGGAGAAGTATTCTGGAATATAACACTTCTTAGCATAGAACAAATCAGCTCTTTATTACAATCTAAATGGGTACAAGGGATTACATCGGCATGGAGACACTATGCTTGCCAGTGTTTCTCCCTGCAAGGAATAGAACAACAGAAAGCAACGAATAACTATTGGCAGCGGAATAGCAACGACGGTGATGAACTCCACTCAGCAGGGACTCTAGCTAGAACGGTTATCCTAGGTCACAAATTAGGGATCCACTGCAAAAAAGCAATCAAATCCGGCATGACCTGCAAACTAGCATGACACGCCAGGTCAGTACATTGAATGTACCTGCAAGCTCACAACAACCAAGAGCAATCAAGACAGACATCAGCATGGCAATTACAGGATAACAAGGATTAACATGATACTATCAGATCATTCATAGCATGGACAAGATGAACATGAAATAGCTAGAACAATATGAGAATGGCATGAACAAATGAACATGATGATACTAGCATGCAACATGATGACACTATCATGCACCAACTTACTCTTCTCGGGGTTGTCTCGTAACCATCACATGCATAAGCTTACCATCATGGACATCACACGATCATCTCAGGATCCAATCAAGCTTGGTATTACAATACCGTAGTAATCCTTACATGACCGCAAGGAGCTTGACCTTTACCCATGATTCTCGCACAACATCACAAATATCCATCAACTTGGTATCCATGATACCACAGTGATCTTCCCACGATCACATAAAGATCAACCAACTTCTCTCATCATCGAACCAGGTGAGGGATTCCTGGATTAAGGGGTCCTCGGACAGCCAGACTATTAAGATGGGCCGGACTATTAGGCTATGAAGATACAAGATAGAAGACTTCTTCTCGTGTCCGGATGGGACTCTCCTTTGCGTGGATGGCAAGCTTGGTGATTCGGATATGTAGACTGCTTTCTCTATAACCGACTTTGTATAACCCTAGTCCCCTCCGGTGTCTATATAAACTGGAGGTTTAGTCCATAGAGGCAATCATAATATCATAGGCTAGACTTCTAGGGTTTTAGCCATTATGATCTCGTGGTAGATCAACTCTTGTAATACTCATATTCATCAAGATCAATCCAGCAGGAAGTAGGGTATTACCTCCATAGAGAGGGCCCGAACCTGGGTAAACATTGTGTGCCCCGCTGCTACGTCTTGAGCTAGCGTTGGTTTTCTCCGAAGAGGAGAGGGTGCTGCAGCAAGTGTAGCGTTAGTATTTCCCTCGGTTTTTGAGAACCAAGGTATCAATCCAGCAGGAGGCTCCTCAAAAGTCCCACGCACCTACACAAACAAACTGAGAACTCGCAACCAACGCAATAAAGGGGTTGTCAATCCCTTCCACTTGCGAAAGTGAGCTCTGATAGAGATAGTATGATAAGATAAATATATTTTTGGTATTTTATGATATAGATGCAAGAAAGTAAAGATGCAAATAAAAGTAGATTGAAAGCAAATATGATAAGAGATAGACCCGGGGGCCATAGGTTTCACTAGAGGCTTCTCTCGAGAGCATAAGTATTATGGTGGGTGAACAAATTACTGTCAAGCAATTGATAGAAAAGCGAATAATTATGATGTTATCTAGGCATGATCATGTATATAGGCATCACGTCCATAACAAGTAGACCGACTCCTACCTGCATCTACTACTATTACTCCACACATCGACCGCTGTCCAGCATGCATCTAGAGTATTAAGTTCATAAGAACGGAGTAACACATTAAGCAAGATGACATGATGTAGAGGGATAAACTCATGCAATATGATATAAACCACATCTTGTTATCCTCGATGGCAACAATACAATACGTGTCTTGCAACCCTTTCTGTCACTGGGTAAGAACACCGCAAGATTGAAGCAAAAGCTAAGCACTTCTCCCATGGCAAGAAAGATCAATCTAGTAGGCCAAACCAAACCGATAATTCGAAGAGACTTGTAAAGATAACTCAATCATACATAAAAGAATTCAGAGAAGATTCAATTAATATCCATAGATAAATCTGATCATATACTCACAATTCATCGGATCTCGACAAACACACCGCAAAAAGAGATTACATCGAATAGATCTCCACAAGAGAGGGGGAGAACATTGTATTGAGATCCAAAAAGAGAGAAGAAGCCATCTAGCTAATAACTATGGACCCGTAGCTAGGTCTGTGGTAAGCTACTCACAACTCATAGGAGGGGCAAGGATGTTGATGTACAGGCCCTCCGTGGTCGATTCCCCCTCCGGCAGAGTGCCGACGAAGGCTCCAAGATGGGATCTCGCGGATACAGAAGGTTACAATGGTGGAAATTGTGTTTCATGGTGCCCCCGGATGTTTTCGAGGTCCGTGGATATATATAGGAGGAAGAAGTACGTCGGTGGACACCCGAGGGGCCACGAGACAGGGGGCGCACCCTATAGGGGGGGCGTGCCCTCCTATCTCGTGGGGCCCTCGGAGCTTTCTTGACTTGCACTCCAGGCTCTCTGGATCAGATTTGTTCCAAAAATAACGCCCCCGAAGGTTTCATTCCATTTGGACTCCGTTTGATATTCCTTTTTTTCGAAATACTGAAATAGGCAAAACAACAGCAATATGGGTTGGGCCTCCGATTAGTAGGTTAGTCCCAAAAATGATATAAATGTGTAGAATAAAGCCCATAAACATCCAAAATAGGTACTATAATAGCATGGAACAATCAAAAAATATAGATACGTTGGAGATGTATCAAGCATCCCCAAGCTTAATTCCTGCTCGTCCTCGAGTAGGTAAATGATAAAAAGATAATTTTTGATGTGGAATGCTACCTAGCATAATTCATAATGTAATTTTCTTTTATTGTGGCATGGATGTTCAGATCCAAATAATACAAAATAAAAGTTCATATTGACATAAGAAACAGTAATACTTCAAGCATACTAAGCAAGTAATCATGTCTTCTTAAAATAGCATGGCCAAAAGAAAGTTATCCCTACAAAATCATGTCTTCATCACAAAAAGTATTTAATCATGCACAACCCCGATGACGAGCCAAGCAATTGTTTCAAACTTTAATAATCTCAAACTCTTTCAACTTTCACGCAATACATGAGCGTGAGCCATGGACATAACACTATATGTGGAATAGAATGGTGGTTGTGGAGAAGACAAAAAAGGAGAAGATAGTCTCACATCAACTAGGCATATCAACGGGCTATGGAGATGCCCATTAATAGATATCAATGTGAGTGAGTAGGGATTGCCATGCAACGGATGCACTAGAGCTATAAATATATGAAAGCTCAACAAAAGAAAACTAGTGGGTTTGCATCCAACTTGCTTGCTCACGAAGACCTAGGGCATTTTGAGGAAGCCCATCATTGGAATATACAAGCCAAGTTCTATAATGAAAAATTCCCACTAGTAAATGAAAGTGACAACATATGAGACTCTCTATCATGAAGATCATGGTGCTATTTTGAAGCACAAGTGTGGAAAAAGAGATAGTAGCATTGTCCCTTCTCTCTTTTTCTCTCATTCTTTTTTTCCTTTTTCTTTTTCTTTTTCTTTTTAGCCTTCTCTTTTTTCTTTTTTTTCTTTTTCTTTTTGGCCTTTCTCTTTTTTTGTGAAGTCCGAAGTCTCATCCCGACTTGTGGGGGAATCATAGTCTTCATCATCCTTTCCTCACTGGGACAATGCTCTAATAATGAAGATCATCACACTTTTATGGATTTACAACTCAAAGCTAGAACAAGATATGACTCTATGCGAATGCCTCCGGCGGTATATCGGGATATGCAATGAATCAAGAGCGAAATGTATGAAGATTATGATGGTGGCTTTGCCACAAATACGATGTCAACTACATGATCATGCAAAGAGCAATATGACATTGATGAAAGGTTTCATAATAAATGGAACGATGGAAAGTTGCATGGCAATATATGTCGGAATGGATATGGAAATGCCATAATAGGTAGGTATGGTGGCTCTTTTGAGGAAGGTATATGGTGGGTGTATGGTACCTGCAAAAGTTGCACGATACAAGAGAGGCTAACAATAATGGAGGGGTGAAAGGGTGCGTATAATCCATGGACTCAACATTAGTCAAAAGAACTCATATACTTGTTGTAAAAATTTAGAAGTCATCAAAAACCAAAGCACTACGCGCATGCTCGTAGGGGGATAGATTGGTAGGAAAAGACCGTCGCTCCTCCCCGACTGCCACTCATAAGGAAGACATTCAATAAATAAAATTGTGCTCCAACTTCATCACAAAGCGGTTCACCATACGTGCATGCTACGGGAATCACAAACTTCAACACAAGCATTCTTTAAATCCATAATTACCCAACTAGCATGACTAATATTACTACCTCCATATCTCAAAACAATTATCAAGCATCAAATTGATCATAGCATCCAATTCACTTTCTATGATAGTTTTTATTATACCCAACTTGGATGCTCATCATTCTAGGACCAAATTAAAACCATAGCAAATACCATGCTGTTCTAAGAGACTCTAAAAATAATATAAATTAAGCATGAGAGACTAGGAATTTCTATAAAATTAATCTACCACCATGCTCTAAAAGATATAAGTGAAGTACTAGAGCAAACACTATCAAGCTGAAAAGATATAAGTGAAGCACAAAGAGTATTCTAGCAAATTCTAATCAAATAGGCTTGTACCAAAAGGTGTGTTACAGCAAGGATGATTGTGGTAAACTAACAAGTAAATACCAATATAATACATGACGCTCCAAGCAAAACACATATCATGTGGCGAATAAAAATATAGCTCCAAGTAAAGTTACCATTGAACAAAGACGAAAGAGGGGATGCCTTCCCGGGGCATCCCCAAGCTTAGGCTTTTGGATATTCTTGAATATCTTGGGGTGCCTTGGGCATCCCCAAGCTTACACTCTTGACACTCTTTATTCCATAGTCCATAAAATCTTTACCCAAAACTTGAAAACTTCACAACACAAAACTCAACGGGAAATCTTATAAGCTCCGTTAGTGAAAGAAAACAAAACCACCACATAAGTTACTGTAATGAACTCATTATTTATTTATTTGGGTGTTAAACCTACTGTATTCCAACTTCCTTATGGTTTATAAACTAATTTATTAGCCATAGATGCATTGAAATAAGCAAACAACACACGAGAAACAGAATCTGTCAAAAACAGAACAATCTGTAGCAATCTGTAACTAACGCAAACTTCTGCAACTCTAAAAATCCTACCAAAATAGGAAGTACTGGAAAATATGTTTATTGATCAGCAGAAGAAATAATCAATGCAAAATCACTTTTTTGTGATTTATTAAATTTTTTCTCGTGAGCGCAAAGTTTCTGTTTTTCAGAAGAATCAAATCAACCATCATCATAGTTTATCCTATAGGTTCTACTTGGCACAAACACTAAACAAAAGATAAAAACGCATATAAACAGAAAGTAGAAACAAAATTTAACACTAAACAGGAACAAAAACAAAGAACATAAAGAAAATTGGGTTGCCTCCCAACTAGCGCTATCGTTTAACGCCCCTAGCTAGGCATAAAAGCAAGGATAGATCTAACGAGTGCCATCTTTGGCACTGGATTCATAAGTAGCACGCATGATAGATTCATAAGGTAATTTGACTTTCTTTCTTGGAAAGTGCTCCATGCCTTTCTTTAAGGGAAATTGGAATCTAATGTTCCCTTCTTTCATATCGTTAATCGCACCAATCATTCTAAGGAAAGGTCTACCAAGAATAATAGGGAAAGAAAGATTGCAATCTATATCAAGAACGATAAAATCTACGGGCACCAAATTTCTATTTGCAACAATAAGGGCATCATTGATCCTTCCAATAGGCTTTTTAATGGTGGAATCCGCAAGGTGCAAATTTAAAGAGCAATCATCAAGATCATGGAAATCTAGAATATCACATAAAGTTTTTGGAATTGTGGAAACACTAGCACCCAAATCACATAAAGCAAAACACTCAAAATCTTTAATTCTAATCTTTATAGTAGGTTCCCACTGATCATTAAGTTTTCTAGGTATAGAAACTTCCAAATTAAGTTTTTCATCATAAGATTGCATCAAGGCATCAACAATATGTTTGGTAAAAGCTTTGTTTTGACTATAAGCATGAGGAGAATTAACAACGGATTGCAACAAGGAAATACAACCTTTTAAATAGCAATTATCATAATCAAATTCCTTGGAATCCGAGATAGTAGGTTCAACATTATTAGAAGTTAAGGATTCTCCAATCTCTCTTTTACCAAATTTAGTATTAAGATCTAAAGACTCTGAATTCTTGGGACGCCTTCTAGGCAAAGTTGATTCATCATCAGTCCCATAATCATCAAAATTCATATTGCAAAACATAGATATAATAGGAGACGCATCAATAACTTTAAGATCCTCATCATTATTTTCACGGAAAGTAGAAGAACACGCTTTTATAAAGCTATCTTTCTTAGCACGCAATCTAGCGGTTCTTTCCTTGCACTCATCCATGGAAATTATCATTACTTTGAGAGACTCATTGATATCATGCTTAGGAGAAGAAGATCCAAGTTTAAGAGAATTAACATCAAGCGAAAGTCTATCAATGTTCCTAGCCAAATCATCAACTTTGAACAATTTTTCTTCAAGCAAAGCATTAAAATTCTTTTGAGAAATCATAAATTCTTTCACACTATTCTCAAAATCAGAGGGAATTTTATTAAAATTACCATAAGAATTATTGTAGGAATTTCCATAATTATTAGAGGAATTACTAGGGAACGGTCTAGCATTAAAATTTCCTCTATAAGCATTGTTTCCAAAACTATTCCTACCAACAAAATTCACATCCATAGATTCATTATTATTCTCAATCAAGGAAGACAAAGGCATATCATTAGGATCAAGAGGAGTATTTTTAGAAGCAAACATCTTCATAAGTTCATCCATCTTTCCACTCAAAACATTGATTTCTTCTATAGCATGCACTTTTTTACTAGAAGATCTTTCGGTGTGCCATTGAGAATAATTAGCCATAATATTATCAAGTAGTTTTGTAGCATCTCCTAACGTGATTTCCATAAAGGTGCCTCCCGCGGCCGAATCTAAGAGATTTATAGAAGCAAAGTTCAAACCGGCATAAATTTTTTGTATGATCATCCATAAATTCAAACCATGAGTAGGGCAATTGCGAAGCATCAATTTCATTCTTTCCCAAGATTGGGAAACATGCTCATGATCAAGTTGTTTAAAATTCATAATATCGTTCCTAAGAGTGATGATCTTAGCGGGAGGAAAATACTTAGAGATAAAAGCATCTTTGCACTTGTTCCAAGAATCAATACTATTTTTAGGAAAAGACGAAAACCAAACTTTAGCACGATCTCTAAATGAAAACAGAAATAACTTCAATTTGAAAATATTGTTATCTGTATCTTTCTTCTTTTGCATATCACAGAAATCAACAAAATTGTTTAGATGAGTAGCGGCATCTTCACTAGGAAGGCTGGCGAATTGATCTTTCATAACAAGATTCAGCAAAGCAGCATTGATTTCACAAGACTCAACATCATTAAGAGGAGCAATCGGAGTACTAAGGAAAACATTATTATTGGTATTCGAGAAATCACACAATTTGGTATTATCTTGCGCCATTGCAACAAGTAATCCAACACACAAGCAAACATAAAAAGGCAAGCGGAAAAGAGAGGAGGAGATTGGGAAAGAGAGGGCGAATAAAACGACAAGGGTGAAGTGGGGGAAAGGAAAACGAGAGGCAAATGGCAAATAATGTAAATGCGAGGGAGATGAGTTTGTGATGGGTACTTGGTATGTCTTGACTTGAGTGAAGACCTCCCCGGCAACAACGCCAAAAATCGTTCTTGCTACGTCTTGAACTTGCGTTGGTTTTCCCCGAAGAGAAGAGGGTGATGCAGCAAGTGTAGCGTAAGTATTTCCCTCAGTTTTTGAGAACCAAGGTATCAATCCAGTAGGAGGCTCCTCCAAAGTCCCACGCGCCTACACAAACAAACTGAGAACTCGCAACCAACGCAATAAAGGGGTGTTCAATCCCTTCACGGCCACTTGCGAAAGTGAGATCTGATAGAGATAGTATGATAAGATAAATATATTTTTGGTATTTTATAATATAGATGCAAAAAAGTAAAGATGCAAATAAAAGTAGATTGAAAGCAAATATGATAAGAGATAGACCCGGGGGCCATAGGTTTCACTAGAGGCTTCTCTCGAGAGCATAAGTATTACGGTGGGTGAACAAATTACTATCGAGCAATTGATAGAAAAGCGAATAATTATGACGTTATATAGGCATGATCATGTATATAGGCATCACATCCATAACAAGTAGACCGACTCCTGCCTGCATCTACTACTATTACTCCACACAGCGACCGCTACCTAGCATGCATCTAGAGTATTAAGTTCTTAAGAACGGAGTAACGCATTAAGCAAGATGACATGATGTAGAGGGATAAACTCATGCAATATGATATAAACCACATCTTGTTATCCTCGATGGCAACAATACAATACGTGTCTTGCAACCCTTTCTGTCACTGGGTAAGAACACCGCAAGATTGAACCCAAAGCTAAGCACTTCTCCCATGGCAAGAAAGATCAATCTAGTATGCCAAACCAAACCGATAATTCGAAGAGACTTGCAAAGATAACTCAATCATACATAAAAGAATTCAGAGAAGATTCAATTAATATCCATAGATAAATCTGATCATAAACTCACAATTCATCGGATCTCGACAAACACACCGCAAAAAGAGATTACATCGAATAGATCTCCACAAGAGAGGGGGATAACATTGTATTGAGATCCCAAAAGAGAGAAGAAGCCATCTAGCTAATAACTATGGACCCGTAGGTCTGTGGTAAACTACTGACAACTCATAGGAGGGGCAAGGATGTTGATGTAGAGGCCCTCCATGGTCGATTCCCCCTCCGGCAGAGTGCCAACGAAGGCTCCAAGATGGGATCTCGCAGATACAGAAGGTTACGATGGTGGAAATTGTGTTTCGTGGTGGCCCCGGATGTTTTCAGGGTCCGTGGATATATATAGGAGGAAGAAGTACGTCGGTCGATGCCGGAGGGGCCCATGAGACAGGGGGGCGCCCTCCTATCTCGTGGGGCCCTCGGAGCTTTCTTGACTTGCACTCCAGGCTCTCCGGATCAGATTTGTTCCAAAAATAATGCTCCCGAAGGTTTCATTCCGTTTGGACTCCGTTTGATATTCCTTTTCTTCGAAATACTGAAATAGGCAAAAAACAGCAATATGGGTTGGGCCTCCGGTTAGTAGGTTAGTCCCAAAAATGATGTAAATGTGTAGAATAAAGCCCATAAACATCCAAAACAGGTAATATAATAGCATGGAACAATCAAAAATTATAGATATGTTGGAGACGTATCACCCGCCTCCTGTTACCATTAGCCTTAGATGCACAGTTCGGGACCCCCTACCCAAGATCCGCCGGTTTTGACACCGGCATTGGTGCTTTCATTGAGAGTTACGCTATGACGTCGAAGATAGGATTGATGGCTGACCTCGTTATCATGGACAACATCACCTTCAGAGGCGCCCTGGCCTCAGGCTAAACCCTCCGGCTGGGCGGCTTCACTATGACTGCCCGTTCGGCCGCCGGGCCAACGATGACTTCTCGGGTCATCGAAAGTCGCCTTCGAGTCGACTTAGAATACTCCAAACAGATGGATCCAACGGAGTTGCCGTCTTTAAACGGACTCCTGGATTGCATCACCGCCTTGGGAGCTGCTACAGACTACGATCGGATTGGGCTTAAACCCGATTAGAGAGAAACTGAATCTCCGCCGATCACCCATCAGATAGCGGTAGTGGAAGAGCAACACAACAACTCTTCCTCTGTATTAAGGACGAATTATCTCCGGATTTATGAGCTCGTAGAGCCGGTGTCGGTGTACTAGAGTAGGGGTACCCTAGTACCCCGAACTTGTGCACGGGCAGTTGCAGCACCCCGCGGCAAGGGCTTGCCGGGCGACCGCCAAGGTCCTCCGTGGCTCCTTTGGAGCCATTCAAGAACAAAGTGTTCAAGTAAAGGAGACAAGGCCCCGGCAAGAGGAGCTTGCCGGGAAGGCCACCCAAGGCATCTCAACGAACTTGCCGCGACGCGCCGCGCGTCCCGGCAAGGCCCGGTGAGCGACAAGCTTCCGGGCCCAACAAGACAGCGGCCGCGGCAAGGCGCTTGCCGTGGCAGGCGGCCACTTCGCGCCCACGCTCCAGCGCATCCACCAATGTGTCGCCCTGGGGGCCTTTCCAGGCGCGCGTGGCGGGAGGCTGTGCAGCCAGCGGTGCGCAGTGCCATGCGAAGCTGACAAGATCGCCATCGTGGCGAGCGATGGCGCCCCTGACGGTCCTTTTCTGCACTGTTTGGGCTACACAGACGGGCATTTAATGCCCTTGTACCCTGCCGTCAGGGTTAGGTAGGAAACACTGTACAAGTAACTGTACCAACCACCTCTCTTTTTTATATTTGTACCATTGTTTATGTTGCCACCTGTCGGTGACCCCTTTAACGTATAAAAGGAGGCCCATGCGCAACGTAGAGGGGGGGGGTCGGATCATTCGGAAGCTAGAAAAACACTTAGCTCTCTCTCGAGCAAGAACATAATACCATCAGACAAGCAGCAGTAGGAGTATTATCTCTCCGGAGAGCTCCGAAGCTGGGTAAACTGCTCGTGTGTCTCGCCTCGATCTGCTCTTCGCGCGACCTCCGCCCCCCGCCGAACCGAAAGGGGCTCGGTCCGCCGGTCCCATAGGTGTTCGTGGATCAGTTTCCCCGACATCTTTGGCGCGCCAGGTAGGGGGCGTCGAGGTTGTGTGAACCTGATCCGGCGTGCACACGAGCTAGATCTTCATTTTCTTCATCAACATGCCACCGAAGAAGAAGACTTCGGAGGCAGCTGCTCCGTCCGCGTCGATCCCACCGCCACCGGAGCAAACAGGTGGTGGGGGAGACGTCGACGGAAGGACGGACGTCGACGAGGAAACTCACGACGCTGCCAGGTCCAAGGGCAAGGCGGCGCAGACCTCGACATCCGTGCTTGTTCCGCGCCCATCTCAGGAGGCGCGAGACCAATAGCGTCATGGTACTCGCAGTACCATACATTTGTTCGGCCAAGATCAAGCTGGTGGATCCCGGGGCGCTCAAGACCAGCATGCATGCCAATGTGCTGGCACGAGCGAGACGCGGTCGCCTGGACGGGATACTACTCCTTCTAACATAGTTAGTAGTCCGAGCACATCCCGTTCTTCGCGCCGTCCGCCAATGCCACCCACCACTCCAGCAGAAGCTTTGGCGCGAGCTCAACTGCTGTTGGATTACCCTCCGACGTCGGACAAGATCGACGAATGGAGGGCCACCATTCAAAGTCTCATCGGCTACGCCAACGGTGACACTCCCCGGCAGCCGAGCACGTCACCGCCGCGGCAGGGTTGCTAGCCGCAAGCCGGTGGCGACGAAACTGGTGGGGGTGCAACCACCATGCAATCTCCACCCCGAAGGCCAAGATCGCCGACTCGCCGGATCCACCTCGACAGCGACTCCACCGCATCGTCGGATCCATGAGCTCGTCACGATCAGCGCCAAGTTCTTAGCGATCGACAGCAAGAAGACGCTCGTACTCGCATCGAGCGCCAAAGAGAAGCGCGATGTCAATCCGACAAGCGCGATGGGCCCTCTGTTGACATGCATGCGCCAGGGGAACCAGGTGACTTGCCGTACACGGTAGGTTGCCCTGCGTTCACTGGTGAGCTGCGGCGAGTCCAGTGGCCCAGCACGAAGAACTTCAAGCCAGACGTACCGGAGAAGTACGATGGCAAGACGCATCCGTCGGAGTTCCTCAGCATCTACACCATTGCGGTGCAGGCTGCCGGGGAACGAGATGACAAGATCGTTGTCAACTACTTCCCGCTGGTGCTCAAGCCCAACGTCAGATCCTGGCTCATGCACTTGCCGGGCAACTCCATATTCTCTTGGGCTGACCTATGCCATCAGTTTGTCGGCGCCTTCACAGGCGGCCACAAGCCTCATGGCCAAGAGAGCGATCTTCATCTGCTTGCCCAGAAGGAACGAGAGCCTCTACGCAAGTACATTCAGAGGTTCAGCAGCGTACAACACAACATCCCAAACGTCCACCCTGCTGCGGTGATCAGCGCGTTCCATCAGAACGTGCGGAACCGCAGGATGCGGGAGGAGATGGCGATGTGCAAGATCAGAGACGTCAGTGAGCTATATGCCCTGGCCGACAAGTGCGCACGTGCTGAGGAGGGGAGGAGACTCCCCGGAGAGCATATAGGAGCAGGAGGATCTGACAGTGAAGACACTGCCCCGGCATGGAAAAACCGGCGGCGGAATAACAGGAAAAGGAAAGGCAAAGAAGTGCTAGTTGTTGAGCAGTCCGGCAACGGAGGTGGCACCAAGACAACCAAAGCTGGTAGCTCCGGCAAGGAGGTTGCCCAGGATGTGGCGGTCGCTGACAAGCAGGACGGCAACAACAAGCAATACTGCAAGATCCACCGCACCAAGGGCCATGATCTCCAGAGCTGCAAGAAAGTCGTGCAGCTTGTTGAGCAGCAAAAGGCTGAGTACGAGCGGCGCGACAAGGAGAAGGCCCAAGAAGGTGCTGGAGGATCCGGCAAGGAACGTCCCGGCCGAGGAGGACGCCGCGGCAAGGCCAAGCAGCGGCAAGGAGACAGGCCTCCCCGTGGCCGCGACAAGGATGAAGACGACGACGACGAAGACATGGACGATGAGGAGACTGATGAGCAGGAGTTCCAGAAAGCCACAGAGGTCCTGTGCGTTGACGGTGGTGCTTCTCTGCATACTTCGCACCGCCAGCTCAAGCAGTGGGTGCGGGAAGTTAATGCAGCAGAGCCACCCGTCGAGTCACGCAAGCCTCTGAAATGGTCCAGCACGCCCATCATCTTTGATATTGAGGACCACCCTGATCGCATAACTGCGGTCGGGTGCTTGCCGATGTTGGTTTCACCAACTATCCGCAACCTCAAGGTCACCAAGATGCTAGTAGACGGCGGGGCCGGCTTGAACCTGATCTCCTCCGCGGTACTCCAGAAACTCCAGATCCCCGACAGGGAGCTCGAAGAGACCGGCACATTCCAAGGAATCAACCCGGGAAGGAGCAAGCCGAAGGGAAAGATCACGTTGCCGATAACATTTGGCAGCGAGCTGAACTTCAGGACTAAGAGGGTCACTTTTGACGTTGCTGATTTTCCATTGCCTTACAATGGGATACTCGGCCGTCCAGCACTCGCCAAGTTCATGGCAGCCTCTCACTATGCCTACAACGTACTGAAGATGCTAGGCCCGATAAGTGTCATCTCTGTCCCTGGCGACAAGAAGGATGCTCTTATCTGCACCGACAAGATCTACCGAGAAGCAGCAGCCGCAGCGGATCGCAAGACACTTGCCGCTGAAGCTCCCGGGGGGAAGAAGAAGACCAAGTCCGGCAAGAGTTCTGATGCCCACTCCGGCAAGCGCACCTCTTCGGAGTGCTGCGCTACCGTCGAGGACGCACCCCATCGAGCTCCACCGGCAAGTGTAAGAAGGCAATGGCAGCTCCACCTGAGACCAAGAAGGTGTCCGCCAAGGAGGACGGCACTGGTGGTACCTTCACCATCAGCGCCACTCTCGACCCCAAATAGGAAAGCGCGCTCATTGCTTTCCTGCGGGCGAATGTCGACGTGTTTGCATGGCAACCGTCTGACATCCCCGGTGTTCCCAGGAAAGTAATTGAGCACCACCTTGCCGTCTGTCCTCACGCGCGACCCATCAAGCAGAAAGTCAGGAAGCAAGCAGTGGAGCGCCAAGAATTCATTGCAGAGGAAATCAAGAAGTTGGAAGCAGCAGGCCTTGTCAGAGGAGTGCTCCATCCTACGTGGTTGGCCAATCCTGTAGTCGTGCGCAAGGCTAACGAGAAATGGAGGCTTTGTATCGACTTTACCGATGTTAATAAAGCTTGTCCCAAAGACCCATTTCCCTTGCTGCACATCGACCAGATTGTTGACTCCACGGCCGGATGTGACTTGCTTTCATTTCTTGATGCATACTCAGGATACCATCAGATCTTCATGGCAGAAGAAGATGAGGAGAAGACTGCATTCATCACCCCGTGTGGCACATACTGTTTTGTACGGATGCCTTTCGGTTTGAAGAATGCTGGTTCAACATTTGCAAGGGTAGTCCATCATGCTTTTGAGCCGCAAATGCACAGAAATGTGGAAGCCTACATGTATGACATAGTGGTCAAGAGCAAGGACCGAGCAACCCTGATTCAAGATTTAGACGAAACATTTGCAAATCTGCGCAAGATCAACCTCAAGCTCAACCCCAAGAAGTGTGTGTTTGGAGTCCCTTCCGACAAGCTTCTTGGGTTCTTCGTCTCTCAGAGGGGAATTGAGGCCAATCCCGACAAGATCAAGGCCATTGAGCAGATTGAAGCACCAAAGCGCGTCAAGGATGTGCGAAGGCTTGCCGGTTGCGTGGCTGCTCTCAGCAGGTTTATCTCTAGGTCTGCTGAGCGTGCCCTGCCATTCTTCAAAATTTTGAAGAAGGCAGGTCCAATGAAATGGACTCCGGAGACGGAGGATGCGCTACAGGACTTGAAGAGATACCTGTCCTCCACTCCAATACTTGTCGCACCTAAGCCACAAGAGAAGTTGCTGCTGTATATAGCGGCAACCAATGAAGTGGTTAGTGCTGCGTTAGTAGCAGAGAGGGAGGCGGATGATGAGCCAGCAACCACGACAGGTGCATCCAGCGACAAGCAGGGGGCTTCGTCGGCAAGCTCTAGTCCAGTAAGCTCTGGTCCGACAAGCTCTGGTCCCGACAAGGATGGATCTGCGCAGGAGCATGAGAAGATGCAGAAGAGAATGGTGCAGCGCCCAGTTTACTTTGTCAGTTCCCTTCTGCAGGGGGCTAGGTCAAGATACTCTGGTGTGCAGAAGTTGCTTTTCGGCCTCCTCATGGCCTCGAGAAAGCTACGCCATTACTTCCAAGCACATGAGATCACAGTCGTCACTCGTTTCCCGCTGAAGAGGATACTGCAAAATCCGGAAGCGACAGGCAGGATTGTCGAATGGGCGCTGGAACTGTCAAGCTTTGGCCTCAAGTTTGAAAGCACCTCAACTATCCAAAGCAGGGCATTGGCGGAGTTCATAGCAGAATGGACGCCAACACAAGATGAAGAGATTCCAGAAACGAGCATCTCCATCAAGGAGGCAAGTAAAGAGTGGCTCATGTACTTTGATGGTGCCTTTTCGCTACAAGGCGCCGGTGCAGGCGTACTACTTGTCGCACCCACCGGAGAGCACCTCAAGTACGTAGTCCAGATGCACTTTCCCAAGGAGCAAGCAACGAACAATACTGCAGAGTATGAAGGCTTGCTTGCCGGTCTCAGGATCACGGCAGACCTTGGGATCAAGAAACTCATTGTCAGGAGTGACTCACAGCTTGTCGTCCGCCAAGTGAACAAAAGTTATCAGAGTCTGTTGATGGAAGCTTATGTTGATGAAGTGAGAAAGCTAGAAGAGCACTTTGACGGCCTACAGATGGAACATGTTCCAAGAGCTCAGAATGACATCGCTGATGGCCTGTCAAAGTGCGCCGCGCTTAAGATACCTGTGGAACCAGGGATCTTTGTGCTCAAGTTGACTCAACCATCTGTAACACCATCAACTGGATAGGGAAAGAAGAGAAAGTTGATTTCTGGTGACTATTTTCCGGCAGAGCTTCCCGAAGCCGCCGCCAAGAAGGTTCCCAAGATCAACACCAAGAGTGCTGAGGAGCAGTCTGCTCCGGCAAACCTTAGTGTTTGTTCCGTTGAAGCAGACGCTCCCGACAAGCTTTGCCCCGGCAAGCTTGCCTGGGAACATCAAGCTCCGGCTGAGCCACAGGTTCTTGCCGTAGAAGCTGATGTTCCCACAGCAGCAGAAGTGCCTTTAGTCCTTGTTGTCGAGCCACAAGCTCCAGCATGGGCACAGCAGGTTGTCCATTTCCTTCAGACAGGAGAACTTCCCGAAGAACAAGAAGAAGCGGAAAAAGTAGCCCGGCAGTCAAGTATGTACCAGTTTGTCGACAACACACTATACAGAAGAAGACTCAACGGTGTGAAATTGAAGTGTATTCGCCGGGAAGACGGACAGAAGCTGTTGGCAGAGATACATGGAGGCATATGTGGTCACCACATTGGCGCGAGAGCACTTGCCGGCAAGGCTTTCCGGTAATGTTTCTTTTGGCCGACAGCCCTCCAGGATGCAACCGCACTAGTAACCAAGTGTGAAGCGTGCCAGTTCCATTCCAAGCAGATACACCAGCCAGCTCAAGCTCTTCAGACGATCCCTTTATCCTGGCCATTTTCGGTCTGGGGGCTCGATATCCTCGGCCCCTTCCCCCGAGCTATCGGGGGCTTTGAGTACTTGTACGTTGCGATCGACAAGTTCACAAAGTGGCCGGAAGTGGAACCAGTGAGGAAGGTGACAGCACAGTCAGCAGTCAAGTTCTTCAGGTCGATTGTTTGCCATTTCGGGATCCCTAACAGGATCATCACCGACAACGGCATGCAATTCACGAGCCGCACCTTCATGCAGTACGTCCAAGATCTTGGCGCCAAGGTCTGCTTCGCTTCTGTTGCTCATCCGAGAAGCAACGGTCAAGCAGAGAGGGAAAACGCTGAAGTGCTGCGCGGGCTCAAGACCAGGACTTTCGACAGGCTGCACAAGTGCGGAAGAAACTGGATCGAGGAGCTGCCGGTGGCTCTTTGGTCGATCAGAACGATGCCAAATCGAGCCACTAGACAGACACCTTTCGCTCTAAGTATATGGAGCAGAGGCAGTTCTCCCCACGGAACTCGTATACGGGTCACCTCGAGTGCTCGCTTATGATGAGCTTGAGTAAGAGCAGCTGCGGCAAGATGACGCGCTGCTCCTTGAGGAGGATCGTCTTCAGGCTGCTGTACGAGCTCCTCGATACCAGCAAGCTTTGCGTCGCTACCATAGCCGCAAAGTTAATGCCAGAAGCTTCGAGGAAGGCGACCTTGTTCTTCGGTGCATTCAGTCCGCCAAGAATTCCAACAAGTTGACGCCGAAGTGGGAAGGCCCTTATCGGGTGAAACGAGTCACTAGGACCGGCGCTGTCCGCATTGAGACCGAAGATGGCATTCCGGTGAGTAACTCCTGGAACATTGAGCATCTTCGTAAGTTTTACCCGTAGGGCGCGGTTGCCGGAACCTGTTCCGGCAACCACCTTTTGTACAAGTCTTGCCGATGTTGCATGTAAACCTTTGTACAAAGCCGGGCACAGATCCCGTGCATAATTAAAGATCATGTGCTCCGCACATCTTGTCAATTTCATGCATTATATTCTTTCTTGCATGCGTTATTTGACACTTTGTGCAGTACCTACCACCGGTAAGCAATAACAAGCCGAAAGGCTCCATATCTTTGTTTTCTCTTCTTTCTTTTTCTCAACAAAGGAAAGGAAGGTTCCCTCGCACACAAGTTTGCCGGGGGGGAAGGAGAAGATAATGGTGTGGACCAGGCATCGTTTAAGGAAGTCTCGCCTTGCCGGGAAACAAATGACAGAAAAGCTAAGTTGCCAAAGTTTGAGCAATTAGTTTTAAATTTTAAGTTATCTTGCTTGAACGACCGTGCTTTGTATGGAAAACCTGTGTGCGGAGGAACCAACTCGTAGCTAGTTGCGCCCTTACTTTGTTTTGAGTCCACTCAACAACTTGAGTGTGCTGCAACTAGTCGCGACAAGGTTTCTTGTCGGAAGCGGCACCGCCAGCAGGCTGCTGATGTCCCGCAGTCAGCGCTCGCGGCTCGGGTGCCTGCGCCGACAAGTTCCCTAAAAGCGTAGGGTAAAAACATACAAAGGAAGGAATCTAGTAAAGGAAATAACGTAGCAATCGATACTAGAAATAGAGTTATGTTACAAGATAACTTGTCGCAGCGCCTAACAGATTGATTTCATAATATGGCCAGCAGCGACAAGGAGAAAGAAGAAACGAATGGCCTAGTCTACGCGGTCACCCTCAACCCTTTTGATCCCGCTCACCTTGTCCATGATGGGTGCGACAAGGGCCTTGAGCGCTTCCATGTCGGCATCCGGCGGCAAGGACTTGAGGATGTTGGTGAAGCTGAGGCCTGGGTTGCGGAAGGCCACCTTCATCAGCACCTTCTAGAGAGCCCCTGTGCAGATCTTGCGCGACTCGTCGGCCAGCTGCTTCGGGATCTTCTCCCGGAGTCACTGGAGTGCCGTCGCCATGCCCTTGAAGAATAGACTAAGCTTGGCGCTGGGTTGAAGATGCTCGTCGGAGGGATACCCAAAGTCCTCCATCCCCAGCTGCGCCAGCTCCCCGTCGATGACTGCGGCGATGTTCACGAGACCCTCGGTCCAGTGCTCCACCGTCTCCCTAAATGAGTTCTGGGTGACGGCAATGCTCGCCAGCAGCGCTACGTCGGCCTTGACTTTCTTCGACAGAGTCTTCTCTCGCTCCTTGGCGTCGTCCAGAGTCCGAGTCAGCGTAGCCAGCTTCAACTCGAGATCCGCGTTGGAGTCCTTGGCGGCATTGAGCTCCTTGCTCCTCTCAGCAAGAAGACCATGCAGCTCACCATGGGCGGCAGCAATCTTCTCGCGTTCGCGCTTGAGCATGGCAAGCTCCTCGCCGCTCGCCTTGAGGTTGGCTTCCAACTGCGTCATCCTCGTCTCCAGCTCTTTCTTGGCGGCCTCTGCAGTTGCGGCAGCATCCCTTGTTTCTTTGAGAGCCCCGCCAAGTGCTTCCTCGCGCGCGACGAGATCCTCCTTGTAGCTGTCAAGGTTGGCCTTCCGCTGCACCAACTCGCCTTCTCGCGCGAACTGCTTCTCGGCAGCAAGCCTTTGTTCCTCCTCATCTTCTGCCTTCTCGAGAAGGAAGGCTGTGCGCTCCTCGGCGAGTCGCTCCTGCTCCTGTGCCAGAAACCGGAGAGCTTCCTGGTTGATGCTCCGGAGCTCCTCCGCGCGCTTCTCCATATCGACTCCTGCCTTCGCGAGAAGTGCTTCCCGGGAAGCCAGCTTGGCTTGTCGGGTGCGGTAGAGTGACAGCAGCTTTCGCAGCAGCTGCTCCTCCTTAGGCTCGCCACTGCTGCTTCCTGGCGCGTCGACCAACAACAGCCCAGCGGAGGCGAGCAGCTCTTCATCGAAATTCTCCCCTTCGACCGGCGCCCTGGAGCTTGACGCCCAGGGAAGCTTGATGAAGATGCCATCGCCGGCCTTCAGATAGGCGCCGGGCTGGCGCTCTTCGGAGCTTGATGCTGCAGCAGCGGCAGAGGGATCGGCGGTCGGTGCAGCGCCTGGCGCTCCTGCAGCCTCAGGGCCGTCAGTGCGATCGCCAGACCCCTCGCCTGCTTCTGCGGCAGCAGCCTTGGCGGTCTCTTCTCCGGCGGGCTCGTCAACGCCGGCTTCTCCTTCGGTGGCGGTGGCGTCGTCGTTGCTACCATGCGCGCCTTCCTCGCCGGCGCCCTTGGTCTCCATCGGCTCCGCGGCAGGTGGATCTGATGAATGGAAAGGGGAGAGAAGTCAAGCAAATACTCAAAGAGAAAATCAGAAGAAGAAAAACCCAAGGGAAGTTTTTAGACAAGTGGATTACCTGTACCAAGATCTGCAGTTGCGGTCTCAACCACCGCGGGGTCGTTGGTGCTGTCCCTTGCCGGAGAGCTGCCCCTTGCCGGAGAGTTCTCCCTTGCCAGAGAACGCTCCCTTGCCGGGGGATCCTCCCTTGGCGGCGTAGTTGAAGCAGATGGTACTTCGGGAGCAGCTTCCGGGCGCTCCTGGTGAGGCTGTTCTGCTCCTACACAAGTTAACAGTCAAGATATCAGCAAAGGAAAAAGCACTCATGCGTGCCTGACAGCAAGAAGCAAATTATGGACTTACGCTGGGGGCTGCGCTGGGGGCTGCTTTGAGGAGTGGCTGCAGGGTCCGTCAAGGTGGTCTCAGACTCACCCCCTGCGGACACGGTGGGATCATCTTCGATGACAATCACCGAGGCCTTGGCTCTCTTCGCCGCTCTCTGGGCCAGCGTCCTGAAAAGGAATGGATCCAGATCAAAGCAAGTCAAATACAAGACGAAAGCAACAAGATAACAAGAATTGAAGAACACCGAGGACAGCAAGGGGATCTTACTCTTCTTCTTCATCGTCGGAGCTGAGCGCGGAAAGATCAAAGTCCGGCTCGCCTCCGGTGCGGCGAGTAGGCTCCCTCGCCTGCTTGGCAGGGGCGGGGGCGGCGGACCGGGAGGATCCCGCTCCAGTCGCAGCAGCAGCCTGAGGCGCTCCCGCGGCAACATTGCTTGCCGCGGTAGAGCGTGTCACACGGCTTGGCGGCTGTTGGCTCATTTGCCGCCCCGCTACGTCCCCGGCCCTGCGGAGCCGCCTCCTTGCCGGGGCCGGGGGCTCCGCCTGCGGCAAGCTATCTAAAGGCTCGGGCTCCTCCTCGCTGGGCTTGCTCGGCTCGTCTTCAGGCGCGGCAGGCTCTTCCTCGCCGGCAAACTCCTCGCGCTCGGCAAGGCTAGCCGCCTCTCCCGCCTCTGCCTCCTCCACGGTGAACTCGAATGCGCCCGCGGCAGCTGCTGCCGCAGCCTCTTCCGCCTTAGTGGCGATGTGCTGCAGCTCTGCATCGGTAGTGTCGCGGGTGAGGCTCTTCTGTTCGTCGGCACGGACCGGCACTTCTACCAAGTCGTCGAAGAACGCTTGCACGATGTCATCCGCAGGTTCTTGCCCAGTTGGGGCGATTCCGTGTGAATCGCACAACGGCATCATCGCGCGGATCCGATCAAGCGACGAATTGTTGCACAGCGGAACGACGCTCCTCAACAGCGCGAATGGATGTTGGGGATCTCATTTGAACAACTCCATGAGCATCGCATCCAGCTCCAGGACGGTGAAATTGAAGTTGAGGCCCGGCCGCAGCCTCATGATGTCCGCCGAGTTCTTGAACTCCCAGGCGGGTCTCCCCCTCTCCTGCAGAGGGGCGATGCGGCGGCGAAGGAAATCTGCACCGACAGCGCCTACAGTGAGCCCCGCAAGCCTGAGGCGTAGGATCCTGGTGATGGCGATCTTCAGCCTCTCGTCTTCCGGGGCCACGTTGCTCCAATCGTTGCCGCGCACGATTGGGGCTTGGCGCAGGGCAGTGAACGGCTGCGGGTTCTCCTCGACGATCCAGCACCACTCCGCTCTCCACTCCTCCCATTTGCTGTGAAGCTCACCCTCCAGATACACTTCCTTCTTGCCGACTCTCGAGATCCAGGCGATCCCTCCGGCAAGCGGCTCTCCTCTCTCGACCCGAGGCATGAAGAAGTGGCGGAAAAGGGCTACATTGGGGTGGACTCCGACATAGTTTTCGCACAAATGTGCGAAAACTGCCATGGTCAGAACGGCGTTGGGGGTGAAGTCAAGGAGGCGGAGGCCGTAAGTGTTCATTATGTCGCAGAAGAACTCCGAGAAGGGCGGGCAGAGCCCGCAATAGAAGAACAGCGCGAAGAATGGGTACCCGTTTGGAGCCAGTTCCGAAGCGGTTGCCGGGAGTACCCTCGTGCGCGGATGCGCTCGCGTCTCCGTCGATCAGAAGAGGTAGTAGTATTCCCTCAGCTCCTGCGCACCGAGCTAAGGGGAGAAGATCGCTCGCTCCTTCCGCAGCGCCGCGATCCGCTGCGCCTCGGCCGACTTCACGCCCTTCCCCTTGTCGGCTTTCGGAGCCATGGCGGAGGTGGTGGGGGAGGTCGACGGCGTTGGTGATGCTGGTGGCAATGGGGGGCGGAGCGCTGCTCTCTGTCGGCTTCGAGAAGAAGGGGGAGCGGTGGAGATTTGCGAAGATGGAGTAGTAGCAACCAGCGGGGGGGGGGGAACGAACTGCCCCTGTTTCCCCTGCTTATAAAGAGAGAGGGGGCGGACGTTTCGCCCTTCCGAATAAAGAATCCACCCACGATCTCTCCCACGACACCGCATTCGAAGCGTGCCATTAGGGAGGGCGCGGTGGATACGGAGTCAGATACGGCGCGTGTGCCCATGCCCTGTTCTCGGCCTGGCCCAACAGCGCTCGGCACCGTGTATGGCCCAGGCCCGGGGGCTCCTGTCGGTGTACTAGAGTAGGGGTACCCTAGTACCCCGAACTTGTGCACGGGTAGTTGCAGCACCCCGCGGTAAGGGCTTGCCGGGCGACTGCCAATGTCCTCCGTGGCTCCTTTGGAGCCATTCAAGAACAAAGTGTTCAAGTCAAGGACACAAGGCCCCGGCAAGAGGAGCTTGCCGGGAAGGCCAACCAAGGCATCTCAAGGAACTTGCCGCGACGCGTCGCATGTCCCGGCAAGGCCCGGTGAGCGACAAGCTTCCGGGCCCGACAAGACAGCGGCCGCGGCAAGGCGCTTTCCGCGGCAGGCGGCCACTCCGCGCCCACGCTCCAGCGCATCCACCAACGTTCGCCCTGGGGGCCTTTCCAGGCGCGCGTGGCGGGAGGTTGTGCAGCCAGCGGTGTGCAGTGGCATGCGAAGCTGACAAGATCGCCATCATGGCGAGCAATGGCGCCCCTGACGGTCCTTTTCTGCACTGTTTGGGCTACACAGACGGGCATTTAATGCCCTTGTCCTCTGCGGTCAGGGTTAGGTAGGAAACACTATACAAGTAACTGTACCAACCACCTCTCTTTTTTACATTTGTACCCTTGTTTACGTTGCCACCTGTCGGTGACCCCTTTAACGTATAAAAGGAGGCCCATGCGCAACGTAGAGGGGGGGGGTCGGATCATTCGGAAGCTAGAAAAACACTTAGCTCTCTCTCGAGCAAGAACATAATACCATCAGACAAGCAGCAGGAGGAGTGTTATCTCTCCGGAGAGCTCCGAAGCTGGGTAAACTGCTCGTGTGTCTCGCCTCGATCTGCTCTTCGTGCGACCTCCGACCCCCACCGAACCGAAAGGGGCTCGGTCCACCGGTCCCATAGGTGTTCGTGGATCAGTTTCCCCGACAGCCGGATACCCGCCCGCAGGAAGACGTGCCCCATACTCCGAACCTAGAGTCAGACTGTGGGCCTGAAAAATTAGTTGAAATCCCGGAGCCCGAACTGTTAAGCTTGGAAGTTTCTCAAACTCCGGATACCAGATTGGGTCAGGGTTCAGACTTAAATCCACCCACCCACCCAGACACACGCGATCTTATCCACATCTGACAGAGTCTCAAGAAACGGTCCATCACTTTTGGGCCAGATTCCTCCTTGTCAAAGACAAGATCAAAGACTACCGCGATGAAGACGCAATCTCATTATTCTGCAAAAATTGCACGGACGAGGGAATTCTCAATGCCATCAACCGCCATCACGTATCACACTTCGCTGACTTGGCAATCATAGTAGAGAAGTACTACGCAATGGAAAGCGCCTGGAAAACTCAGGCATCTTCTTGGGAGCCACTGGTTTCCACTCAACCCCTTGTCCGGACAAAAAGGATGCACCCTTGTCAATCGCCTGATCCAATAGTAAAAAAATCAAACCCATTACGGGGCACAGAACCGTTTTGGAGGGATGGCTCGATTGGCCCTGCAAAATACACACAACTCCAGATAACATACCAAGCCACAACCTTAGAGCATGTTGGATACTCCGGCAAGTGGCCAAGAGCGGCGAGGATCTCCTCACCAGAAATACCGCAGAGCAACATCCCACGGAAGACAACATCCCTACATTATTGACAGTCTTCGAGACTTTCGCCTCAAACAATAGGCGCAAAAGGGCACTCCGCAGCCTCGCTGAAGTCTGCCAAGTCGCAGCAATAAACCCCTGGAACGACACGGCCATAACTTTCAATGCCAGTGACGAACCAAAATTCAGAACAGTACGGGCACCAGCCACAATGGTCCTCAGTCCGATCGTGGTCGGCTTTCGGCTAACCAAAGTGCTCATGGACGCTGGCAGCGGACTAAACCTCATTTACGAGGAAACTCTCAACAAAATTGAAATAGACAGGAGCTGCATTGAGCAAAGTAGCACGGCCTTGCGAGGAATCATTCCCAGTTAGGAGGCGCGATGCGCAGGAAAAATCACACTCGATGTGGTATTTGGCATGCCGGAGAATTACCGGTCTGAAGAGATAACCTTTCAAGT
Source organism: Triticum aestivum (assembly GCF_018294505.1). NCBI lineage: Eukaryota > Viridiplantae > Streptophyta > Magnoliopsida > Poales > Poaceae > Triticum > Triticum aestivum. The sequence continues at coordinate 173,722,395 of NC_057813.1, forward strand.
GGCCCCTTTCAACAGTGGATATCACGCCTTATTAGGGCGACATGCATTCACATGCTTCCAAGCTATACCCCATTACGGGTACATGAAGCTCAACATGCCCGGACCCAATGGTATTATCACTCTTGCCAGTGATCCGGACATAGCACTCCGCACCGAAAACAAAACCGCAGCCCTGGCCCTCGAGGTATTGTCTGAAGTCCTCGCGGCCGAAGAGTTAACCACATTGCGCTCCACGGTGGATAAGGACGACGTGATCCTGGACAAGCGACCCAAATCCACCTCCTTTAAACCAGCAGACAAAATAGTCAAATTCCAAGTCCACCCTTTGGACCCCAAGAAGACAGCATCCATCGGGGCATAGCTGGACCCAACAGTTGACGCCGCACTACGAGCGTTCCTACATGAAAACTGGGACATGTTCGCCTGTCGCCCTTCTGATATGCCAGGTATCCCACGCAGACTGGCCAAACACAGCCTCAACATATTGAAGGGATATAAGCCAGTCAAGCAAACACTGCGGCGCTTTTCAGAACCCAAACGACTAGCTATGGGGGAGGAGCTAGCCAAGTTACTCGAGGCCTGATTTATCAGAGGAATAAAACACCCGGACTGGCTAGCAAACCTGGTGATGGTAGCAAAGAAGGATAAATCCTGGCGCCTATGTGTTGATTTCAAAGACCTCAACAAGGCCTTCTCTAAAGATCCCATCCCCCTCCCCCACATCGATTAGAATATCGATGCTAGCACAGGACACGACTCACTATGTTTCCTCGATGCATACTCCAGATACCATCAAATCAAGATGAAGGAGTACGATCAAGCCGCAACGGCATTTATCACCCCATACGGGCCTTTCTGCTTCAACACTATGCCCTTCCAGATCAAAAATGCCGGTGCCACCTACCAACGCATGATTCAAACATGCCTGGAGAAACAAATCGGCAAGACAGTTGAAGTATATGTACATGACGTAGTCATCAAAACTAGGCACGTCGAGTCATTAATAGATGATCTGCGTCTCAAATTCGACAACCTCCAAACATATGACATCAAGCTCAACCCAGAAAAGTGTGTTTTCGGCGTTCCCGCTGGAAACTGCTGGGCTTCATCATTTCCAACAAGGGAATTGAGGCGAACCCAGCTAAAATCCGAGCTTTGTCACAGATGGCTACGCCAACAGACCTCAAACAAGTCCGGAAACTATCAGGATGTGTGGCAGCTTTAAGCCGCTTTATCTCCAGACTAGGAGAAAAAGCATTGCCACTTTATCGCCTTCTCCGATGCACCGATCACTTCAAGTGGAAGGATGCGGCAATGGCCGGACTGGAAGAAATAAAGGCTCTTCTAGCAAGCAACCCAATCCTGGCCACGCCGAACGTCAGCAAACCCATGTTATTATACATATCGGCCACACACTAAGTTGTAAGTGTGGTGCTCATTGTCGAACGAGAGGAGGACGGACACAAATTCCTGCTTTAGAAGCCGGTAGACTACGTATACACAGTCCTCACACCATGCAAATCTCGGTACCCACATTACCAAAAGATAGCATACGCGGTCTTCATGGCATCACGGAAGCTACAACACTACTTTCAAGAGTGATCAATAACGGTGGCCTTTGAGGTACCACTCAATGACATAATAAACAACTGCGACGCCACGGGCTCGATTGCCAAGTGGGCCATTGAGATCCTCCCATTTGACATAACATACAAACCGCGCAGGGCCATCAAATCCTAGGTACTGTCCGACTTCATCGCCGAATGGACAGAGGCCGAACTCCCTAAAGAGTACGACACATATTCCAACTGGGTCATGCACTTCGACGGCTCCAAAATGCTGGCGGGCCTAGGAGAAGGCATTGTCCTAACATCCACTACTGGAGATACAGTTCAGTACGTACTCCATATATTATACACGGACTCCAACAAAGCAGCCGAATACGAGGCCTTATTGCGGTCTTCGGATGGCCGTGTCCATGGGCATACAATGCCTGGAAGTGCGCAGGGATCCAAACCACGCAATATCTCAAATAAATGGAGATTTCGATGCCAAAGATCCGAAGATGGCTGCCTACCATAACGCCGTTCTCAAAATGCCGGCTTAGTTCGAGGGGCTCGAGTTTCACCATGTGGCTCGAGAAAGTAATCAAGCGGCGGAGTCCTTGCTCACATTGATGCCAAGCGTGACCCTGTCCCACCTAACATCTTTTTGGAAAGGCTTTTCAAGCCATCCGTGGTGTGGCAAGGGGAGAGCGGCAACACCAATCCGGATCCGACTATAGCCCTAGATTCCGAACACATCGACATCATCGGCAGCTCAGCCACCGAAATTACACCATCGACCCATCTCATCATGGCAGTCATTGCCCCATGGACCGAACCCTTCTTGGCCTACCTTAATAGGTGAGAACTCCCTGAGGATCAGAATGAGGCGCGCTGCATAGTGCAGTGTTCTAAAGCCTACAAGGTTCACGAGGGAGAACTCTACAAGAATAGCGCCACCGGCGTACTTCAATGATGTATCTCCGAGGAAGAAGGGCGGCAACTCTTGGCTGAAATTCATGCCGGTCTTGGTGGTCACCACGTCGCGGCTTAGGCCCTTGTAAGCAAGGCCTTATGTACAGGTTTCTATTGGCCGACGACCCGAGCAGACGCACAGGACCTTGTCCAACATTACGTCGGATGCCAGCTTTTCGCCAAGCAAAGCCACATGCCACCCACCGCTCTACAAACAATCCCCATCACTTGGCCTTTTGTGGTCTGGGGGCTTGATATGGCCGGACCCCTTAAAGGAGGAAGCCATAAAAAAATTGTTGGTCATGGTGTACAAATTCACTAAGTGGATAGAAGCCAAACCTGTTAAAAGGCCGAAGCCGGACTAGTGATAGACTTCATATCTGGTGTTGTGCACCGTTATGGCGTTCCACATAGCATCATCACCGATAACAGCACCAATTTCATCGCCGATGAGGTGAAAACCTGGTGTGCTTATCTAGGCATTAAGCTCGATTACGCCTTCGTCTATCACCCACAAACAAACGGTCAAGTCGAACGAGCGAATGGTCTTATTATGAGCGGCATCAAACCCAGACTAGTGCGATCTTTGAAAGAATCAGACAAGCACTGGGTCGAGGAGCTCGACTCCGTACTCTGGGGGCTGCGGACCACGCCCAATCGTTCTAGCAGATATACACCTTTCTTCATGGTGTACGGCGTAGAGGCTGTGTTACCCTGCGACATTATTCATGACTCACCTCGAGTGCGCATGTATGAAGAGAGAGAGGCCGAGCTTGATCGGAAAGACAGCTTAGATGCCCTGGAGGAGCACGACGTCGCAAAAGCCCATTCCGCATTTTATCAACAACAAGCCCGCAGATATCAAAGCAGAGAAGTACATGCCAAGACTTATAATGTTGGTGTACTTGTTCTACGCTTGCCGGAGAAGAAAAAGGACAAACTCAAGCCCAAATGGGAGGGTCCCTTCATCATTGACGAAGTCCTCACCGGAGGAGCATACTTCCTGCGTGACGCATCAGACAATCGCCTAGAGCCGAATCCAAGTAACACAGCCAGACTCCGAAGATTCTATGCCTAGCAACGGACTCTTCGTTCATCTCATTTCCTCCCCTTTTTCCATTATTTATTTTCCTCTCTTTTCACATTCCTTTTTTTAAGTCTTAAAGCTCTCGTGCGGCTAAGCCATACAACTACGATGCACACATTCTCAAATATGTATGTCAATTGTACCTGGGGGCTTCTTGTACAGAAGGTTATTATTATTATTTTCCGAGCATCATGCTCACCACATATGTGTCTTTTCCGCGTATGTAGCTTTTCTTCGCCACTATATGCATCGATACGACTTAAGTTTTGCAAAGCTGGGTTGCCTAGATCCTGTGCTTATGCCCTACTTTCCTGTTAGTTCGGCTAGGGAATAAAGGGAGCACCTCTGCGATTGTTACCGTCGGTTCATCCAGATGTGTACCTCAAACTGGGTGAAGCCGAGAGCTAGCGTTCTTAAGGGAATATTCGGTCGGCGGACTAAAGATTTTTTTTACTTGTTACACTATGAACCCCCAGATGTTACGTATGATGTGGTTTTTCAATCACAGTTCGGACATGCACGTTAACGCATGTTGACGCATGGAAACGAACCCTTAACGGAACTATCGTCTCTGGAAGATGTTTCTTACAATCAATATTGTAATATAACATAGCTAGTCAGATACTTGTCTTTTCAAGCAACTATGACCCCTACGCCTGGTTTCCACGCATACTCCAGTATATATTACCGAGCGGGTATTTGGAAACACTCCACACCTTTGGGTCCAGAGGTCGAAGCGAAAAGGTCCGCCATGACGATCGTTTTACAATCTGGCAAGGGACAAATTTGTCAATTGAAGTACATAGTCACTTGGACTCAAAAACTTCTTCCTCTATGCTTTCCAACAGGCTATCTAGCCTACAATCCTGTAGGGAATACTTGGCAGCTACTTGTACCTAGTCATATACCAAACTAACAGGAATTTATTTTCCATCTAGCCCTAAAGGTCCGACCTGAGCCATGTGATTCGGGCCGAGCTTGGCATACCGTGTTTTTACCATGGCCCAGGCCTCTCGCGCACCTTCCCGGCAGGCCGATATCTTCCATAATCGGAAGCGCCGTCGCGCTCCCTTGCATAGTTGTATTAGCTCCTCCATACTTCCTGGAGGGGAGTCGGATGGCCATAAGGCCTTGGCAATACTTTGCATCGCCTGCTGGGCTTTCTTGTGCATTTGCGACAGCTCTTGTAGCAGATCGCCCGAAGATCCGGACATCTCCACTTCGGGACGGTCAGTCAGCATACCTGCAGACATAACTCTGCCAGTTCCTTTCCCCATCGAACTATGTGAAGGAAAGTTTGAACACATACTAAATATGCCGCCGTGAAGCCTCTTATTTTCCTTCACGGAGTCAGCCAGCTGGCCCCGAATATCTTTTACTTCCATGCCCAGCTCGGTGTTGGAATCCTGGAGTTTGTTTTTCTCCTCCCTGGCCCGTGTCAGGATACATTCGCCCGCAGCCAGTTGCCTATGAGCTTCTGGACCTCCCGCCTGGGCGACTTCCGGTACCTCTCTCGGATGATCTGACGACTTTGCCATAAAATATGTACCTTTATTAATAATCCTGGTATATGATTATGTTTTCTCGATGGAGGGTATCATTACTAGACACTGCCTGCTTGGATTTCTCTAGTTCGGTGATAGTAGTGGCTAGCTGGGTCCGACATTTTTCCAGCTCCTGAGACAACAGGTTGTTCTTCTCTGTGAGCACCTGGATATACAACGATCCTCAAATCAGTTGCTTCAACTGCTTCAAGTCTCGGGGGCTACTGGTATATAATTATTAGAATTATACAAGTGTGTACTTACCCGCATATCTTTCAAATATTGATCAGTGGCTCTGGTAAGCCCATCTCGAGCAGCTCGGATGTATGCATCACCCGAGTTGAAGGCATTGAAAGCCTCTTCTGAAAAACCGGGGTCGCGAAGAGCGGCCCGCCGGCGCCGATGATTCATGGCACTTTCCACTTCAGAGTTTGTGACGGATACATTATCCGAATCCTCTGCGGAATGACAATCCGGTGTCACTCCCGCGTCAGCCCCAGTCCTTGAGACAGGGTCCGGAATCTGGCTAGTGGAGGCATGACTGGCAAGATCCCCGGACATAGTGTCATACTCCGATGTGACAGCCAAGGAGCATATTTTAAAATCATACCTCTTTGATGAAGGCTCGGCCGTGTTTCTATTTGCCTTCCTCTTCGAAGGCCTGCCCGGCGTAGGCGCCGCTTTCTTGCGAGTCGCCTCGGGCACAGCATGGTGCATCGATCACCTCCCCTTTGGAGCACGAGATAGTGCGGTGAGTGAGGAAGAATGAGGAAATTCTTTCGAATGAGAAATCTCCTGATTGCTTACATGTGAGGCAAGGAGAAGGCCAAGATAGTCAGCGGTGATGGACACTTCCGTGCCGTCATGGCTCACCTGGTAGAACACTCCATCCTCGAGCTCCACGAATATATCTGTATCTTGTTTGAATCCGGGGTTAAGCACCCGGTTGTGATCCTCTGGTTGTGGTGCGAGGCTTTGGAGCTCCTTGCTGACCTTCCGCCATTCCTGTTACAAATGGACGGATTAATGTTTATGGAAAGTGACTCAGGGAGTAAATGGAGTGAAGCTGGCAGATGGAAACTCACCCAGCTAGGAGGGTTGTACATGGAAAAACCATCTCTGCGCTTAATGCGGATGAACTCCTCTTTCTCCCCTTTGTATAGTCCGATCAGTATTTTGGCCAAAGCGGCGGGGGTATCCAGACCTTTCCGACCGCAGTGGGTGGTGTCATCTTCTCCGTTATAGTGCCACATGGGACGCCCTCTGTATTGGAGTGGCTGGACTCCCCGCACTATGGATGTCGCCATAACCTCGACTATTGACAATCCAGACCGGGCAAGCGTCTTTATCTTTCTCATTAATCGACGGACTTCCATGCTATCTTCCTCCCCGAGGCTTCGAGGGCGCCAGCTGTAGTGTTTCTTCAATGGAGCACTTGAAAATTCGGGAAGACCCATTCGGACTGGGTCGGGAAGGGAGACGTCCTCAATATAGAACCACTCAGAAGGCCTGAGGGAGTCCTGGACTAGGGGATGTCCAGATTGCCGAACTATCATCATCGGCCGGACTCCCAGACTATGAAGATACAAGATTGAAGACTTCGTCCCGTGTCCGGATGGGACTTTCCTTGGCGTGGAAGGCAAGCTTGGCAATACGGATATGTAGATCTCCTACCATTGTAACCGACTCTGTGTAACCCTAGCCCTCTCCAGTGTCTATATAAACCGGATGGCTTTAGTCCGTAGGACGAACAACAATCATACCATAGGCTAACTTCTAGGGTTTAGCCTCCTTGATCTCGTGGTAGATCTACTCTTTTAATACCCACATCATCAATATCAACCAAGCAGGACGTAGGGTTTTACCTCCATCAAGAGGGCCCGAACCTGGGTAAAACATCGTGTCCCTTGTCTCCTGTTACCATCCGCCTAGACGCACAGTTCGGGACCCCCTACCCGAGATCCGCCGGTTTTGACACCGACATTGGTGCTTTCATTGAGAGTTCCTCTGTGTTGTCACCGATAGGCTCGATGGCTTCTTTGATCATCAACAACGATGCAGTCCAGGGTGAGACCTTCCTCCCTGGACAGATCTTCGTATTCGGCAGCTTTGCACTGCGGGCCAATTCGCTTGGCCATCTGGAGCAGATCGAAAGCTACGCCCCTGGCCGTCAGGTCAGATTTGGAAGTTTGAACTTCACGGCTGACATCCGCTAGGACTTGATCTTCGATGGATTCGAGCCACAGCCGAGCGCGCCGCACTGTCACGACGGGAATGACTTAGCTCTGCAGCCGGACAGTAACCTGGAGGCCGCACATGAGTCCGCTCCGACCTTCAATTCGGAGCCGGCTGCGCAGATCGAGGATAGGTGGCTAGACACCGCCTCGGGGGCTGCAACCTCTATGGCGATAGAGCCGAACACAGACCTTGTCCCTCATGAAGCTCATGACTCCGAGGTGCCGGACTCCTCGCCGGACTCCGAACTTCCCGTGCCCCCTCCAATCGAATCCGATTGGGCGCCGGTCATGGAGTTCACCGCTGCGGACATCTTTGAACTCTCACCTTTTGGCGACATCTTAAGTTCGCTAAAGTATCTCTCGTTATCAGGAGAGCCCTGGCCGGACTATGGTCAGGACGGTTGGGATGCGGACGACGAATAAATTCAAAGCCCACCCACCACCCACTTAGTAGCCACTGTCGACGATCTAATCGACATGCTAGACTTTGACTCCGAAGACATCGACGGTATGGAGAACGATGCTGGAGACAACCAAGAACCAGCGCCTACTGGGCACTGGAAAGCCACCTCATCATATGACATATACATGGTGGATATCCCAAAGGATGGGAATGGCGAAGGAACAGCGGAGGATGACCCCTCCAAGAAACAGCCCAAGCGCCAGCGTCAGCGGCGCCTCTCTAAATCCCGCCACAGCAAGAATGGAGATTCCGGCACCGGAGATAATAACACCCCAGACAGTGCCGAAGACAACCCCCTCCAGCAAGATTCAGCGTAGGAGGACGGAGACGCCAGCCCTCATGAGAAAGCAGCAGACGAAGAAGTAGAGGATTACATGCCTCCCTCCGGAGACGAGTCAAGCCTCGACGACGACGAATTCGTCGTGCCTGAGGATCCCGTCGAACAAGAGCATTTTAAACGCAGGCTTATGGCCACGGCAAACAGCCTCAAGAAAAAGCAGCAGCAGCTTAGAGCTGATCAAGATCTGCTAGCCGACAGATGGACTGAAGTCCTTGCGGCCGAAGAGCATGAGCTCGACCGCCCCTCCAAAAGCTACCCTAAACGCAAGCTGCTCCCCCGATTAGAGGAGGAGGCATATGAACCTGCATCACCAGCAGACAATACGGCTGACCGACCACCCCGTGGCCGCGACAGAGAGGCCTCTAGGCCCTCCACCAGAACCGTACCCCGGCATCGCTCGAAAAGCACAAGGCCACAGGGGAATGCTCCGGACTTGCGAGATATATTGGAGGATAAGGCAAGACAATCAAGATCGATCTATGGATCGCGTGGGCGCCCCATGATACGCGACGACAACCGTCGCGCCGGACACAGTAAGTCCGGCCGGGCCGAACAAAATATACAAAGCTCTCTTGAACTCTGTCGTGATATCGCCCAATACAGAGGCGCCGCACACCCACTATGCTTCACAGATGAAGTAATGGATCATCAAATCCCCGAAGGGTTTAAACCCGTGAACATTGAATCTTATGATGGCACAACAGACCCCGCGGTTTGGATCGAGGACTATCTCCTTCATATCCACATGGCCCGCGGTGATGATCTACATGCCATCAAATATCTCCCACTCAAGCTTAAAGGACCAGCCCGGCAACAGCTTGCCAGCAGAGTCAATTGGGAGTTGGGAAGACCTGGAAGCCGCATTCCTCGATAACTTCCAAGGCACGTACGTGCGACCACCAGATGCTAACGACCTAAGCCATATAATTCAGCAGCCAGATGAATCGGCCAGACAATTCTGGACACGGTTCTTAACCAAGAAAAATCAAATCGTCGATTGTCCGGATACGGAGGCCCTCGCGGCTTTCAAACATAGCATCCACGACGAGTGGCTTGCCCGGCACCTGGGACAGGAAAAGCCGAAATCCATGGCAGCCCTCACATCACTCATGACCTGCTTCTACGTGGGTGAGGACAGCTGGCTAGCACACAGCAACAACCTCAGTAAAAATTATGGCAGTCCGGATATCAAGGACCGCAATGGCAGGCCGCGTTGCAACAAAAGCAAACGCCGCATTAACGGCGACAATAGTGAGGATACGGCAGTCAATGCCGGATTCAGAGGCTCTAAACCCGGTCAACGGAAAAAGCCATTCAAAAGAACTACTCCGGGTCCGTCCAATTTGGACCAAATACTCGACCGCTCGTGCCAGATACACGGCACCCCCGAAAAGCCAGCTAACCACACCAACAGGGACTGTTGGGTATTCAAGTAGGCAGGCAAGTTAATTGCCGAAAACAATGACAAGGGGCTCCATAGCGATGATAAGGAAGAGACCCGACCGCCGAACAATAGAGGACAGAAGGGTTTCCCCCCACAAGTGCGGACGATGAACATGATATACGCAACCCACATACCCAAAAGGGAGCGCAAGCGTGCACTCAGGGATGTATACGCGATGGAGGCAGTTGCCCCGAAGTTCAATCCATGCTCCTCCTGCCCAATCACTTTTGACTGAAGGGACCACCCCACCAGCATCCGCCACGGCAGATTCGCCGCATTGGTTTTAGACCCAATCATTGACGGATTTCACCTCACCAGAGTCCTGATGGACGGCGGCAGTAGCCTGAACTTGCTTTATTAGGATACAGTGCATAAAATGGGCATAGACCCCTCAAGGATTAAACCTACACAGACGACCTTTAAAGGCGTCATACCAGGTGTAGAGGCAAATTGTACAGGCTCAGTTACACTAGAAGTGGTATTCGGATCCCCGGATAACTTCCGAAGCGAAGAGTTAATCTTTGACATAGTTCCATTCTGCAGCGGCTATCATGCTCTGCTCGGACGCACCGCGTTTGCAAAGTTCAACGCGGTACCGCAGTACGCATACCTTAAGCTCAAGATGCCACGCCCTCGAGGAGTCATCACAGTCAACGGAAATACGGAACGCTCTCTCCGAATGGAGGAACATACAGCGGCTCTCGCGGCAGAAGTACAGTGCAGCCTCTTAAGGCAATTCTCGAGTCCGGCCGTTAAGCGACCGGACACGGCTAAACGCGCCCGGAGTATCCTACAACAAGACCACCTGGCACGTTCTGAGCACGCGTAGCAATGCGGCCCCAACGCCAGCCCCTACAAAATTCCAAGACGGGTCCTTCGCGTACATCATTACGCTCTGAAGATACCATGGGCATAGGGGGAGGGGCACGACCACGATAGGCCCAAAATGCGGCTTAACCACACCAGGGGCTCTCAAGTGTGTCGTTCTTTTTTTTTCTTTTTTTACCACAGGACCCCGTTCATCAGAGGCCCTGTCTGGCAGTAGACCTGCCGAACTCACGATGCAACAGCCAGGGAAGGAGAAAGGCTACGACGAATATCCAGGTGGTCTCCATTATGAGCATTAAATCTGTTTTATACACCATTCCGCAGCCTACCCCTGGAGGGGGACATGTTTAATAGTCCCATCCCTTGCTTATCGCACCATTTGTATCGTTCTGCATTCACAGCAGTATTTCTTGAATAAACAATGCACCTTTTTGCTTACAATTGCATTCCTTTCTTATACATATGTTCATTTATGACATGTTGCATCCGTACACTTTGGTACGGCTAAATACACCAGGGGCTTATGTTTCCCGCATCATGGTGCGATAAGTCCGAACACTTTCACAAGTGCGGCACCCCGAACTTATAGCATTATATGCATCGGCTCCGAATCATGTCTTGGGTCAATAGTTGGGTTTGCCCGGCTCCCATGTTTTGGTACCTTATGTTCCGTTGTATCGGCTAAGGTAGCACTGGGAGAACCACTGCGATTGCGCCCCAGTTGAGCTGGGCGAGCGCCTCAGTGGAGAAAGCTAAAACTGACCGTCATGATGAGGCGAGAGCCGGTCGCTGTTCGAGAGGTTTTTTCGAGTCCCTAAAGACTTATGCCGCTTAGAGCGAGGAACCGGCTTTGTCCGGCCCAGGCGTGGATAGCGCCCCAAATTCGGCCTTCCGAACACTAGGGGCTTCGCCGAAATTTAAAATTATAGAATTCTATGGCTAAGTGAGAGTGTTCAAGCATTATAAGTCCGGTTGCCTTGTTCGTTGTGTTGAGCGCCTCCCTAGATGGACCCAAAAATGGGAACAAGAGTGCTCAAATTTATCCCGAACACCCCAGCACTCGTGGCATGGGGGCCGAAGCCGACGACTTGCCATCTCTCAGATTTGATAAACGGCCGCACAGAAGGTAATATTTTAAATTAACAAGCGTTGCTTAGCGCATATGAACAAAGTTTTCAGCGCACAGGATAACAAAATGCGAGTCTACTCAAATATTACATCTTTGGAGCACTCACCCGCAATAGTGCGGGCACCCTTCAGAACAGTCTTATAATACATCTCGGGAGTACGATACTCCTTGCCCAGCGGTGGCGCGTCCGTCACAAGCTTCTCAGCATCCATCTTGCCCCAGTGCACCTTTGCGCGGGCAAGGGCCCGACGGGCACCTTCAATACAGGCGGAGTGCTTGATGACTTCAACCCATGGACACGCATCCACCAGCCGCCGCACCAGGCCGAAGTAGCTCCCAGGCACGGCCTCCTTAGGCCACAAGCCGAACTATGAGGCCCCTCATGGCCTGTTCGGCCACCTTGTGGAGCTCGACCAGCTGCTTCAGCTGGTCGCTAAGGGGCACCGGATGTCCGGCCTCAGCATACTGAGACCAGAAGACCTTCTCCGTCGAGCTCCCCTCCTCGGCCCGGTAGAAAGCGGCAGCATCGGACACGCTGCAAGGAAGATCTGCGAACGCTCCTGGAGAGCTCCGAATTCGGGTAAGTGATAGGTAATTCACACTCACATGCTTACTTTGCATGAAAAATGCCTTACCCGCTGCTATTTTCTTCAACGCCTCGATTTCTTGGAGGGCCTTGTAGGCTTCGGCCTTAGCGGCTTTGGCACTCTCAAGAGCCGATGCAAGCTCGGACTCTCGAGTCTTCGAGTCACGCTCCAGGCTCTCATGTTTTTCCACGAGATCCTGGAGCTCTTGCTGTACCTCCGCCACCCGCGCCTCCTGCTTCTCTCGCTCGGTGCGCTCCGCGGCCGCATTACGTTCGGCCGCGGACACCGCCTCCTTCAGGGTCGCCACCTCGGTCGTGGCACCTGCAATACCCATGTTATCCTTGTCAATTTTCTTGCAACCAAATCCTTTTCTGTAAGGTACAATCTTAATACGGTGTTATTCACCTTCCTTGTCCTCGAGCTGCTTCTTGGCACGGCCGAGCTCGTTCTCGGACCGCTCGAGGCTTTGCTTCAAAGTATTGACCTCCGCAGTCAGTGCGGCAGAGGTCAGCAGCACAGCCTGCAACCCCATATTGACATATTTTCATATGACTCCTGCGTATATCTTTTTAGATCCTCAGTCCGGCTTTTCTTTCTGAATACCGAACCGAGCATCAGGGGCTACTGTCTATGCGGTACTATTCTACATATATCAAAATTCTTACCTCAAAGCCTGTTAGAAGGCTGCTGCAGGCTTCGGTCAGCCCGCTCTTGGCGAGCTGAACCTTCTGAATCACCGCACTCATGAAGGTGCGGTGTTCCTCTTTGATGGAGGCGCCGTTGAGCGCCTCCAGCAAGCTATCCGGCGCCTCCGGTTGGACGGAGGCCGCTGGCGTCGCGGTCTTGCCCTTCTTACGAAGGGGCTGCCCGCCGGACTCCGGAGCCACTTCAGGTTCCGGTGCGGAGTCCGGCGCAAAGTCCGGGAGGTTGCCCTGCGGCACCTCCGGGGCCTCCTCCTCCTGGCGGGTCCCTTCCCGGGATCCCACCTCGGCATCGTCCGCATCACGGGGGTGGAGGCGGTCGGAAGGGAATCCATATCCGACGCACCCAAGGACCCGCTCGACGAAGCGGGAAAATCATCCTTGGGCGGACTGCAGGGTTGTATGCGGCATTAGAAAGACACTATGTGGCGAAAAGAAAAACCATGAAGTTATTCGGGAGTCCGGATACTTACGATCTCGCCAGGGGCTTGGCCCTTGGAGGCCAATCCTCGTCGTCATCACTGGCGTTGGCAGAGCAGTCCGGGGGAAGAGTCTTTCCCTTCTTGGACCCTTCGGCCTCCCTCGTTGGGGAAGCCTTCCTTTTCTTCCCTCCCCCCGCTGGGGGAGAGGCCTTCTTCTTCTCCTCCTCGCCTTTGTGGGAGGAGTCTGCCTCGGAGTCATCGTCCGATGACACCTGAAAACGGGAACTCTTCCGAGTGCCCGTGGCCTTCTTCTTGGCCTTCTTCTCCGGCACCACGTGGGGTGCCGGAGCCAGCAGCCCCGTTAAGCGGGCGTCCGCTGGGTCCTCTGGCAATGGGGCCGGACAGATAGTCTGTTCAGCCTTCTTCAGCCAGTCCTGTCAAAGGAGAGGGAGTTTAGATCCCGCATAGAGTCAAACTATGGAAAACAAGTGTCCCGTAAAGGGCAAAATCGCTTACCTCGCTAGCCGGACGCTGCGAGCTGAATCCGCGATCTTCGGTAGCGGATGCGGGGGCCTCGGCACCTTTAAACAGCACCCTCCAGACATCTTCGTACGTAGTGTCGAAGAGCCCGCTCAAAGTCTGGTGCTGCGCCGAATCGAACTCCCACATACTGAAGCCCCGTCGTTGGCACGGGAGAATCCGGCGGATAAGCATGACCTGGACTACGTTGACAAGCTTGAGCTTCTTGTTCACTAGCTTTTTGATGCAGGCTTGGAGTCCGGTCAGCTCCTCCGAATCACCCCATGTCCGGCCGCTCTCTTTCCAGGAGGTGAGCCGTATGGGGATGCCAGATCTGAATTCGGGGGCCGCTGCCCATTCAGGGTCACGCGGCTCGGTGATGTAGAACCACCCCGATTGCCACCCCTTAATGGTTTCCACGAAAGTGCCCTCAAGCCAAGTAACGTTGGGCATCTTGCCCACCATGGCGCCTCCGCACTCCGCTTGGCTGCCCTTTACCACCTTCGGCTTGATACTGAAGGTCTTGAGCCACAAGCCGAAGTGGGGCTGGATGCAGAGGAAGGCCTCACACACGACGATAAACGCCGAGATATTGAGGATAAAATTCGGGGCCAGATCATGGAAATCCAGGCCGTAGTAGAACATGAGCCCCCGGACAAAGGGATGGAGTGGGAAGCCCAGTCCGCGGAGGAAATGGGGAAGAAATACTACCCTCTCGTGGGGCCTGGGGGTGGGGATGAGCTCTCCCTCGTCGGGGAGCCGGTGCGCGATGTCGCTGGACAGATATCCGGCGCTGCGCAGCTTCTGGATGTGCCCCTCCGTAACGGAGGAGGCCATCCACTTGCCTCCCGCTCCGGACATAGTTGGAGAAGGTTGAGGTGAGATGTGCGGACTTGGGCGCTGGAGCTCGAGTTCGCGGAGATGGATAAGCCAAGGAGGAAGAAGGTGCAGGTAAAAGGGTTGGATCTTTATCCCCTTATATGGGCGGACGGAAACATGCGTCCCCACCGGCCTGATAAAACTCGCTTATCTCCCAAGCGCCGCAATCAATGGCGCGGTTGGGTTACCCACGTCCGTATTGATGGGAATCCCGGAATAAGGGGAACACGATCTCTGCTTCGACAAGACGTGCCAAGGAAACCGCTTCGCTAAACACGCTGAGGTGGTACAATAAAAACGATTCGAGTAAAGGCTTGGTAGTGGTGTGATGTCACGCCGCCAAAAATGTCAGCAGATTGAACTTGTGTAAATATTATTCTCTCTGCGGTGGTATGTGGAATTTATTTTGCAGAGCCGGACACTATCCTGGTGTTCACAATCTTCTATAAATTATTCGGAGAAGGAACCCGCCTTGCAATGCCGAAGACAACATGCGCGCCGGACTCATCGTCATTGAAGCCTGGTTCAGGGGCTACTGAGGGAGTCCTGGACTAGGGGGTGTCCGGATAGCCGAACTATCATCATCGGCCGGACTCCCAGAGTATGAAGATACAAGATTGAAGACTTTGTCCCGTGTCCGGATGGGACTTTCCTTGGCGTGGAAGGCAAGCTTGGCAATACGGATATGTAGATCTCCTACCATTGTAACCGACTCTGTGTAACCCTAGCCCTCTCCGGTGTCTATATAAACCGGATGGCTTTAGTCCGTAGGACGAACAACAATCATACCATAGGCTAGCTTCTAGGGTTTAGCCTCCTTGATCTCGTGGTAGATCTACTCTTGTAATACCCACATCATCAATATCAATCAAGCAGGACGTAGGGTTTTACCTCCATCAAGAGGGCCCGAACCTGGGTAAAACATCGTGTCCCTTGTCTCCTGTTACCATCCGCCTAGACGCACAGTTCGGGACCCCCTACCCGAGATCCGCCGGTTTTGACACCGATAAGGCCACTCTTTGAATGCCTTCTTCGGCGTGCCGGACAGGTATCCGATCCCAGCGATGCGCCATACCTCGGTGCCGCCCACTTGAAATATTGATCCCTCTTGATTACGGGGGACGAGGCAGAATAGCTTCTTCCATAAATCAAAATGGGCCTCGCAACCCAGAAATAGCTCACAAAGAGCAACGTAACCCGTAATGTGTAGGATGGAGGCAGGGATGAAGTTGTGCAGTTGGAGGCCATAATACTCGAGAAGCCCTCGGAGAAACAAATGGATAGGAAATCGGACGCCTCTCAATAACTAGGGAACCATGCATACTCGTTCCCCCGTGGATGGGTTGGCAAATTCTCCGCCTCCTCCCCCCCATCGAAGGAAGCCAATCCGGCTCGAAAGGGGACTAGATCTGCGGGGGAAGAAATCCCTGTGTCTATAGCTTCACTAGCTGATTGTGGGATACGGAACACTTTTACCAATCGCCTTTTTTGGGGCCGTGAGGGCGGGAGGAAGAGCTGGGAGCACTAGCCATGTTGGGGTGGTTTCAGCTGACAAGCTCTGAGGATTCTGCGCTTGGTGTGGGCTCGATCTGAAGATCCCCATCTCTTTAAATAGACAACTTTCTCACATCGTCAGGGTAGTATGTCAAAAAATACCCCGACCTCTCGTATTCGCTCGACACGTGGAAGCTGAAATCATGAAGGTGCAGAAGTCGATGAGCGTGACATTAAATGAAAAGCCGGATACTGCTCTTGAAGTCAGGTACTTTGAAGTAATCGGAGAAGGAACCCGCCTTGCAATGTTGAAGACAATCTGCGCGCCGGACACCTCGTCATTGAAGCCTGGTTCGGGGGCTACTGAGGGAGTCTTGGATTAAGGGGTCCTTAGACAGCCAGACTATTAACATGGGCCGGAGTGTTGGGCTATGAAGATACAAGATAGAAGACTTCTTCCCGTGTCCGGATGGGACTCTCCTTTGCGTGGATGGCAAGCTTGGTGAGTCGGATATGTAGAATCCTTTCTGTGTAACCGTCTTTGTATAACTCTAGTCCTGTCCGGTGTCTATATAAACCAGAGGGTTTAGTCCATAGAGGCAATCATAATCTCATAGGCTAGACTTCGATGGTTATAGCCATTACGATCTCGTGGTAGATCAACTCTTGTAATACTCATCTTCATCAAGATCAATGAAGCAGGAAGTAGGGTATTACCTCCATAGAGAGGGCCCGAACCTGGGTAAACATTGTGTCCCCCGCCTCCTGTTACCATTAGCCTTAGACACAAAGTTTGGGACCCCCTACCTGAGATCCCTCGGTTTTGACACCGACACTAGGGTTGTCATTAAGAACATTATTATTATTACTGTTGACCCATAGTGTGACCGACTACGAACTGGGCCCATATCCATGACTCAGCCAACAGTGGTTCAAATCCATTTAAGTCCAGTTAACTTGAATGCAATAAGCTGAGCCATATATTAAAATAACATGATGCAACTACAATGCATGAGCATGATATCATCATAAGCATGGAGGTGCAACATTACCCTTAAACATAACAACAATGAATCGTTTATCCGAATGAGCATGGCACAAGTATACACTACTCAGAAACATATCATGAACACTAGCACCAGAGATAAATACCATGCAAGAACATAATAATACTACCAAGTAAGCATGTAACCAACTAGATGCAATGGAACATGCATAGCAATGGTACCTGATAACAGACGGGAAGCATGCATCAGCACGAACATCACTACTACTAGCATGTACTACTACCAAGCATGACATGTAACAATAATACTAGCAAGAAGTACAAGATGACAACATGCAGAAGAGCATATCATGAAGGTGAACGCATGTTTATAAGCATTACCGAAACAATGATAGCAGTTGCAAACAAGCAAGCACTTATTAAATGTTCAAGTAGAAAACCATGGCTACTGCATGGCTATCATGCAAGTGGTTGTCATGGCTTGCCTGGGGATGAAGAATACACTAGGGAGAAATGTGGTAAGCTCCCGGAAGGAATCGCTGATACGTCTCCAACATATCTATAATTTATGAAGCATTCATGCTATTTTATTATCTGTTTTGAATGTTTATGGGCTTTATTATAAACTTTTATATTATTTTTGGGACAAACCTATTAACCGGAGGCCCAACCCATATTGTTGTTTTCTTGCCTATTTCAGTGTTTCGAAGAAAACGAATATCAAACGGACTCCAAATGGAATGAAACCTTCAGGAAAGTTATTTTTGGAACAGAAGCAATCCAGGGAACTTGGAGTGCAAGCCAGGGAAGCTTCGAGGAGGCCACGAGATAGGGGGGCGCCCCCCCCCCCCCCCCGGGCGCGCCCTCCACCCTTGTGGGCCCCTCATGGCTCCCAGAATGACTTCTTTCGCCTATATATTCCCATATACCCTTAAAACATCAAAGACAACAATAGATCGGGAGTTCCGCCGCCGCAAGCCTCTGTAGCCACCAAAAACCTCTCGGGAGCCCGTTTCGGCACCCTGCCAGAGGGGGGATCCCTCACCGGTGGCCATCTTCATCATCCCGGCACTCTCCATGACGAGGAGGGAGTAGTTCACCCTCGGGGATGAGGGTATGTACCAGTAGCTATGTGTTTGATATCTCTCTCTCTCTCTCTCGTGTTCTTGAGGTGATACGATCTTGATGTATCGCGAGCTTTGCTACTGTAGTTGGATCTTATGATGTTTCTCCCCCTCTACTCTCTTGTAATGGATTGAGTTTTCCCTTTGAAGTTATCTAATCGGATTGAGTCTTTAAGGATTTGAGAACACTTGATGTATGTCTTGCCGTTGTTATCTGTGGTGACAATGGGATATCACATGATCCACTTGATGTATGTTTTGGTGATCAACTTGCGGATTCCACCCATGAACCTATGCATAGGGGTTGTCACACGTTTTCGTCTTGACTCTCTGGTAGAAACTTTGGGGCACTCTTTGAAGTACTTTGTGTTGGTTGAATAGATGAATCTGAGATTGTGTGACGCATATCCTATAATCATGCATACGGATACTTGAGGTGACAATGGAGTATCTAGGTGACATTAGGGTTTTGGTTGATTTGTGTCTTAAGGTGTTATTCTAGTATGAACTCTATAATAGATTGAACGAAAAGTATAGCTTCATGTTATTTTACTATGGACTCTTGAATAGATCGAGCAGAAAGAATAACTTTGAGGTGGTTTCGTATCCTACCATAATCTCTTTGTTTGTTCTCTGCTATTAGTGACTTTGGAGTGACCCTTTGTTGCATGTTGAGGGATAGTTATATGATCCATATATGTTATTATTGTTGAGAGAACTTGCACTAGTGAAAGTATGAACTCTATGCCTTGTTTCCTGGCATTGCAATACCGTTCACGCTCACTTTTATCATTAGTTACCTTGCGGTTTTTATATTTCAGTTTACAAAAACCTATATCTACCATCCATATTGCACTTGTATCACCATCTCTTCGCCAAACTAGTGCACCTATACAATTTACCATTGTATTGGGTGTGTTGGGGACACAAGAGACTCTTTGTTATTTGGTTGCAGGGTTGCTTGAGAGATGCCATCTTCATCCTACGCCTCCCACAGATTGATAAACCTTAGGTCATCCACTTGAGGGAAATTTTCTACTGTCCTACAAACCTCTGCACTTGGAGGCCCAACAACATCTACAAGAAGAAGGTTGTGTAGTACACATCAATCGCCAAAAAGTTTCTCCCTCGGAGGGTCTGATTAGGGGCAAGGGTATAAAGGTCATTTTCAGAATGTGCAAAAAAATGAAAATCGTATGAACAAAACGGACTCGATGAGGCGAAGACGTGGGCATTGGAATCACCTCAATCAGAGTTGTGGTTGAAAATAGCCAGATGAAACTCAAGGACCAATCTGTAAAATAAAACTACACAAACAGGTCCCTGGCTGGTTTAACAGATCGCGCCTTCCAGTGAAATACGCTTTCACTGCACAGAAAACGCATTCCGTGAAAGTCGTGTCCACTTATCCAATGTGGCAGTGGCGGGGCCGGGCTCTGGGTCGATGACAGGTGGGTCCCGCTGGCTCTCTCTCTCCTCCTGCTCCTCCTTTTTTCGTCCCACGCAAGACGAAATAGAGGCGAGGCCGACGCACGCCGGCAAGGATTCCAGCCGACTCCGGCCATCATTTGGGATGCCGCGGCCAGCAGAGAACTCAAGAGGCCGGGCCGCATCCAACGGTGTACAGGGTGACTGAGGGAGTCCTGTATTAAGGGGTCCTCAGACAGTCGGACTATATGGGTATGCCGGACTGTTGGACTGTGAAGATACAAGATGGAAGACTTCGCCTCGTGTCGGGATGGGACTCTCCTTTGCATGGAAGGCAAGCTTGGCAGTTAGGATATTAAGATTCTTTCTCTGTAACGGACCCTGGGTAACCCTAGCCCCCTCCGGTGTCTATATAAACCGGAGGGTTTAGTCCGTAGAACAACAACAATCATTACCATAGGCTAGCCTCTAGGGTTTAGCCTCTTCGATCTCGTGGTAGATCAACTCTTGTAATACTCATATCATCAAGATCAGTCATGCAGGAAGTAGGGTATTACCTCCATCGAGAGGGCCCGAACCTGGGTAAACATTGTGTCCCCGCCTCCTGTTACCATTAGCCTTAAACACACAGTTCAGGACCCCCCTACCCGAGATCCACCGGTTTTGACACCGACATTGGTGCTTTCATTGAGAGTTACACTGTGACATTGAAGTTAGGGTTGATGGCTCGCCTTGTTATCAAGGACAACGTCACCTCCGGGGGAGCTCTGGCCTCAGGCCAAACTCTCTAGCTGGGCGGCTTCGTCTTGACCGCCCGTTCCGCCGTCGCGCCGACAATGAGCTCTCAAGTCATCGGAGATCGCCTTCGCGTCAGCTCGGAATACGCTGAGCAGATGGATCCAACAGAGTTATCGTCTTTAAACGGACTCCTGGATCGCATCACCGCTCTGGGAGTTGCTTCGGACTACGATCAGATTGGGCATAAACATGATCAGAGAGAGATTGCATCTCCATCGATCACCCATCAGATAGCGGTGGTGGAGGAGCGATCCGACAACTCTTCCCCCATATTGAGGACGAAATATGTCCCGATTTCCGAGCTCTCCAAGCCGGATACATGCCCGAGGGAAGATGCGCCCCAAACTCCGAACTTAGAATCAGACTGTGGGCCAGGAAAATTAGTTTACATCTCAGAGTCCGAACTATTAGGTTTGTAAACTCCTCAAGCTCTCGCTAAACCCCTCGGCCGAACAAAAAGGGTGGACCCTCATAGGTCGCTCGATCCAATCGTGAAGAAATCAAAGCCCACTTCAGGGCTCGCAACCGTTTTGGAGGGATGGCTCGATAGGCCATGCAAAATACAAACCACACCGGATACCATACCAACACACAGCCTTAGAGCATGTTGGATACTTCGGCAGGTGGCCAAAAGCGGCGATGATCTCCTCATAAAAAATACCGCAGAGCAACTTCCCATAGAACACAACGCTACAGTATTGACAGTCTTCGAGACTTTTGCCTCAGGTAATAGGTGCAAGAGAGCACTAAGCGGCCTCGCCGAAGTCTGCCAAGTCGCAACAATAAATCCCAGGAACGACACAGCCATAACTTTTAGTGCCAGTGATGAACCGCAATTCAACACAGTATAGGCACCAGGCGCCTTAGTCCTCAGTCCAATCATGGACGGCTTCCAGCTTACCAAAGTGCTCATGCACGGCGGTAGCAGACTAAACCTCATTTACGAGGAAACTCTCAATAAAATGGAAATAGACAAGAGCCGCGTTGAACAAAGCAGCACAACTTTAGAGGAATTATTCCCAGCCGGGAGGCACGATGTGCGGGAAAAATCACACTCGATGTGGTATTCGGCACGCCGGAGAATTATTGGTCCGAAGAGATAACCTTCCAGGTGGCCCCTTTCACCAGTGGATATCACGCCTTGTTAGGGCAGGATGCATTTGCGAGCTAACAAGCTATACCCCATTACGGGTACATGAAGCTCAAAATGCCTGGGCCCAATGGAATCATCACCCTTGCCAGTGATCCGGACATAACACTCCGTGCCGAAAATAAAACAGCCGTCTTGGCCCTCGAAGCATTGTCTGAAGCCCTCCCGGCAGAAGAATTAACTGCATTACGCTCTACAGTGGATACGGACGACGTGATACTCGATAAGCGATCCAAGTCCACCTCCTTCAAACCAGCAGACGAAATAGTCAAATTCCAAGTCCACCCGACAGACTCCTCGAATACAGCATCCATCGGGGCACAGCTGGACCCCTCAATTGACGCTGCACTACGGGCGTTTCTATGCGAGAATTGGGATATTTTCTCCTGGCACCCTTCCAATATGTCGGGGATCCCACGTAGGCTAGCCGAACAAAGCCTTAACATACTAAAGGGATACAAGCCGGTCAAGCAAACACTATGGCGCTTTTCAGCACCCAAACGACAAACCATGGGAGAGGAACTAGCAAAGTTACTCGAGGCCGAATTCATTAGAAAAATAAAACACCCGGATAAATCTTGGCGCCTGTGTGCAGATTTCAAGGACCTCAATAAGGCCTGCCCTAAGGATCCCTTCCCTCTCCTGCGCATCGATCAGATTATCGATGCTACCGCGGGACACGACTCATTGTGTTTCCTTGATGCATACTCCGGATACCATCAAATCAAGATGGCGGAGTCCGATCAAGCCACAAAAGCATTCATAACCCCATACGGGCCTTTCTGCTTCAACACTATGCCTTTCGGGCTCAGAAACGCCGGTGCCACCTACCAAAGCATGATTCACACAAGCCTAGAAAAAAATCGGCAAAACAGTTGAAGCATACATCGATGACGTAGTCATCAAGACCAGACACGCCGAGTCTTTAATAGACGATCTAAGGCTCATGTTCGATAACCTCCGAACATATGACATTAACCTCAATCCGGAAAAATGCATTTTTGGCGTCTCCGTTGGAAAGCTGCTGGGCTTCATCATTTCCAATAGAGTAATTGAAGCAAACCCAGCTAAAATCCGAGCTCTGTCACAGTTGGATACCCCAACAGATCTCAAGCAAATCCAGAAGCTAACTAGATGTGTGGCAGCTCTAAGCCGGTTTATCTCCAGACTAGGAGAAAAGGCTCTGCCACTTAATCGCCTTCTTAGACGAATCAAACACTTCAAGTGCACGGACGCGGCGACGGCCGGAGTGGAGGAAATAAAGGCTCTCTTAGCGAGCAACCCAATCCTGGCAGCGCCGAACGTTGGCGAACCCATGCTGTTATACATAGCCGCAACACACCAAGTTGTGAGTGCGGTGCTCGTCGTCGAACTAGAGGAGGACGGACACAAGTTCCCGGTTCAGAAGCCGGTATATTACGTATCCACTGTCCTCACACCATGCAAATCCCGGTACCCACATTAACAAAAAATAGCATACGCAGTCTTCATGGCATCCCGGAAACTACGACGCTACTTTCAGGAGTGTTCAATCATGGTGACCTCTGAAGTACCACTCAATGACATAATAAACAACCGTGATGCCACGGGTCGGATTGCCAAGTGGGCCATAGAGCTCCTCCCATTCAACATAACATATAAACCACGACGAGCCATTAAATCCCAAGTATTGGCGGATTTTGTCGCCGAATGGACAGAGGCCGAACTCCCTAAAGAGTACGGCGCATACTCCAACTATTATAGTCCAATACGTACTCCAAATATTATACACAGACTCTAACAATGCAGCCAAATACGAGGCTCAATTACATGGTCTTCGGATGGATGTCTCGATGGGCATTCAGCGCCTAGAAGTACGTGGGGATTCAATCCTTGCAATATCTCTAATAAATGGAGACTTCGATGCTAAAGGTTTGAAATTGGCGGCCTATCGTAATGTCGTCCTTAAGATGTCAGCTCGGTTCGAGGGGCTCGAATTTCATCACGTGGTTCGAGAAAACAATCAAGCGGTGTATGTTCTCGCCCGAATCGGTGCTAAGTGCGACCCCGTCCCACCTAACATCTTTCTGGAAAGGCTTTTCAAGCCATCCGTGGTGTGGGAAGGGGAGACCGGGAACATCAGTCCGGATACAACCACAACCCCAGATTCCGAACACACGGACATAATCGAGGGCTCCGCCATTGAAATAACACCTTCGGCCCATCTCATCATGGTTGTTATCGCCCCATGGACCGAACCCTTTTTGGCCTACCTTAATAGGCAAGAACTCCCCAAGGACCAAAATGAGGCACACTGCATTGTGCGACACTCTAAAGCCTACAAGGTCCATGAGGGAGAGCTTTATAAGAAAAGCGCTACCGGGATACTTCAAAGATGTATCTTCGAAGAGGAAGGGCTGCAGCTCTTGGCTAAAATTCATGCCGGACTCGGCGGTCACCACGCCGCAGCTCGGGCCCTTATAAGCAAGGCCTTCTGTACAGGTTTTTACTAGCTGGTGGCCCGAGCAGACGCACAACACGTTGTCCAACATTGTGTCGGATGCCAGCTTTTCGCCAACCAAATCCATATGCTGCACACCGCCCTACAAACAATCCCCATCACGTGGCCTTTCATTGTTGGGGGGCTCGATATGGTTGGACCCCTTAAAGGAGGAAACCATAAGAAAAGATACTTGTTGGTCATGCTGGACAAATTCACCAAGTGGATAGAAGCTAAACCAGTCAAAACGGTCGATTCCGAACACGTGATAGACTTCATATCGGGTGTAGTACACCGTTACAGTGTCCCCCACAGCATCATCACCAACAACGGCTCCAATTTCATAGCCGATGAGGTGAAAACTTGGTGCGGCAAGATGGGCATTAAGCTCGATTACGCCTCCATCTATCACCCTCAAACAAACGGACAAGTTGAACGAGCCAATGGTCTTATTATGAGCGGCATTAAACCTAGACTAGTGCGATCCTTAAAAGAATTAGACATGCACTGGGTTGAGGAGCTTGACTCCGTGCTCTGGGGGCTGCGGACTACACCAAATTGCACTACCGGATACACACCCTTCTTCATGGTGTACAGCGCAGAGGCTGTCCTGCCCTGCGATATTATTCATGACTCACCTCGAGTGCGCATGTATGAAGAGAGAGAGGCAAGCTCAATCGGCATGACAGTTTAGATGCCCTGGAAGAGGAGCCTGACCTTGCAAAATCCCATTCCGCATTTTATCAACAACAGGCTCGCAGGTATCAAAGCAGAGAAGTATGGGCCAAGAATTATAATACTGGCGAACTCGTTCTACGCCTACCGAAGAAGAAAAAGGACAATCTCAAGCCCAAGTGGGAGGTTCCCTTCATTATTGACAAAGTTCTCCGGAGGAGCGTACCGACTGCGGGATGCATCCGATAATCTCCTCGAGCCGAACCCATGGAACGCAGCCAGACTCCGAAGATTCTACGCCTAGCGCCGAACTCCCCATTCGTCTCCTTCCCTCTGTTGCTTTTTGATTTTCTTTTTAGCCCTCTTCTCGCCTTTCCTTTTTGAAAAGCTCTAACGCTTTACTGTGGCTAGACTACACACTTGTAATGCACTAATTTTCAAGAATGTGCGCTCATTATACCTGGGGGCTTCTTATACAGAAGCTTAATATAATGATCTTTAGGGCATCAAGCCCATTGCATATGCATTCTTTCTCCATATGCACCTTTTCTTCACCATTATATGCATCGATATGACTTAAGTTTTGGCCAAGCTGGGTTGCCTAGCTCCTGTGCTTATGCCCTACGTTCCCGTTAGTTCCGCTTGGGCATAAAGGGAGCACCTCTATGATTGTTACTGCCGGGTACTCCGGACGTGTACCTCAGACTGGGTAAAGCTGAAAGCTAGAGTTCTTAAGGGAATATTCGGTCGGTGGACTAAAGATGTTTTCTACCTGTCATAATACAAACCCCCAGATGTTACATATCCTGCGCTTTTTGATCACAGTCCGGACATGCACTTTAATGCATGCGTACCCAGGGAAAGGAACCCTTAACGGAACTATTCTCTCTGGAAGATGTTTCTTACTAACCATGTAATATAACATAACTAGTTGGGTACTTGTCTGTTCAAGCAATTATGACCCCTACCCCTGGTTTCCACGCGTACCCCGGTTTATATTACCGAGCGGGTATTCGGAAACACTCTGGACTGTCGGGTCCAGAGGTCGAAGAGAAAAGGTCCGCCATCACAGAAATTTTACAATCCGTCTAGGGACAAATATGTCAATTGAAGTACATAGTCATTTAGACTCAAATTCTTATTCTATGCCATCCAACAGGTTGTCTAGCCTACAATCATGTTGGGAATATTTTGCAGCTAATCCTACCTGGTCATATACCAGAATAACGGGAATCTCTTTCCCATCCGACCCTACAAGGCCGACACGGGCCATATGATTCGGATCAAGCTTGGTATACCTTGTTTTCACCATGGCCCAAGCCTCTCCCGCCCCTTCTCGACAGGCAGATATCTTCCATAATCGGAAACACCGCCGCGGTCCCTTGAAAAGTTGAGCAAGCTCCCCCATACTTCCTGGTAGGGAGGCGGATGGCCACAAGGCCTTGGCGACACCCCGCATGACCTGCCAAACTTGTTCGTGCAGTTGCGAATGCTCTTTAGCAGATCGCCTGAAGATCCGGGCATCTCCTCTTCGGGGCGGCCCGTCAGCATACCTACAGACATAACTTTGTTAGTTCCTATCTTTGCCGAACTATGTGAATGTTCGTTGGAGAACATACTAAAAATGTCACGCCGAAGCCTCTTGTTTTCCTTCACCGAGTCAGCCAGCTAGGCCCGAACATCTTTCAATTCTTCACCCAGCTTGGAGCTTGTTATTTTCCTGTATGACATGTGTAAGTACACGCTCGCCAGCAGCTGCTCGCCTTACGGCCTCTTGCTCACCCTCTTGTGGGGTTCACGGATTCTGTTCCGGATTATCTGTGGATTTTGATCATCAGATACTGTTAGCATTACTGGTTTATCAACACAATATTGATCTTTCTCAATTTGGGAATACATACCAGTTGATGCCTCCTCGGATCTTCACAGCTTGGGCATAGCGGCTGTTAGCTGGATTTGACACTCTTCCAGCTCTTGAGACAATAGGTTGTTCTTCTTCGAGAGAACCTACATGTACAATGATCCTTAAATCAGTTGTACCAACTACTTTAAGTCTCACGGGCTACTGATATACATAATTATCAGATTTTTGTATTTACCCGTATATCTTTCAAATACTGGTCCGTGGCTCTAGCAAGCCCATCCTGAGCGGATCGGATGTACACATCACCCGAGTTGAAGGCATTAAAAGCCTCATCTGAAAAACCAGGGTCACGGAGTGTGGCCTGCCGGCGCCGATGATTTGTGGCGGATATTTTGTCTGAATCCTCTGTTTAAGGATAGTCCGGTGTCACTCCCGTGTTGGACTCCATCCTCAAGACCGGGTCTGGAATCCGGCTAGTGGAGGCACGGTTGGCAGGACCCCGGGACATAGTTCGGCGGATGTTCTTTTTGCTAAACACACAATGGATAGTATCATACTTTAAAGATGACGAACCGCGGAGCGTATTCGGATAGTACCATACCTCCTTGAAGATGACTCCGCTATATTTTTGTTCACCTTTCTTTTTAAAGGCCTACCCGGCACGGGCGCCTCTTGTTGGCGAGTCACCTCGGGTTTGGCTTGGCGCGCTGATCGTCTTCCCTTTGGATCATAAGGATTGCGTTGTGGGTAAGATGGAAGGAATAAATCTTTTCTGGAAGATAAGTCTCTTGTTTACTTACATGCGATGCAGGGAGGAGGCCGGGATAGTCAGCAATGATGGCCACCTCTGTGCTGTCACAGCTCACCTGGTGAAACACCCCTTCCACGAGCTCCACGAATATATCTGGATCCTCTTCGAATCCGGGGTCAAGGGCCCCGTTGCGGTCCTCTGGCTGTGGAGCCGGGCTATGGAACTCCCTGATTATTTTTTGCCATTCCTGTGACAAGTAGACAGATTAAATATTTATGAAAACAAAGGCTCAGGTAATAAATAGGGTAGAGTAATGGATGGCAACTCACCCATCTTGGAGGGTTGTACATGGAAAATCCATCCCGTGGATTAATACGGACGAAGTCCTCTCTTTCTCCCTTGTACAAATCGGACAGTATTTCCACCAGACTGGTGGTGGAGTCTGGGCCTTTTCGGCTACAAAGGGTGGCATCGTCGTCTCCACTAAAGTGTCACATGGGATGCCCTCGGTATTGTAGTGGCTGAACCCCCCGCATTATGGATATCACCATAACCTCGACTACCGATAACCCGGATTGGGTGAGTATTCTTATCTTGCTCATCAATTGAAGGACCTCCATGTTGTCTTCCTCTCTGGGGCTCCGGGGATGCCAGTTAAGGCGTTTTCTCAGTGGAGCATTTGTAAACTCGGGCAGACCCATTCGGATTGGGTCGGGAAGGGAGACATCCTCAATATTAAATCACTCGGAGGGCCACTCTTCGGGTGCCTTCTTCGGCGATGCGCCATATCTCGGCTCCACCCACTTGGAATATTGATCCCCCTTGATTTCGGGGTACGAGGCAAAACAACTTTTTCCATAGCTTGAAATGGGCTTCGCAGCCCAAGAATAGCTCGCAAAGAGTGACGTAACCTGCGATGTGCAGGATGGAGGCATGTGTGAAGTTGTGCAGCCGGAGGCCGTAGAACTCCAGAAGCCCGCGGAGAAACGGATGGATTGGAAATCTGACACCCCGCAGCAAGTAGGAAACGAGGCATACTTGCTCCCCCTGGATGGTTTGGGAAAGTTCTCCGCCTGCTCCCCGCCGTCGAAGGAGCCAGTCCGGCTCGAACAGGGACTAAGTATGCAGGAGGTAGGTATCCTTCGGTATGCAACTTCACTAATCGGTCGTGGGATACGGTACACTTCTCCCAATCGCCCGGCTTGGTGTTGCGAGAGCAGCAGGAAGAGCTACGAGCGTTGGCCATGTTGGAGTGGTTTTTTTGGGCGTGCTCTGATGATTCCTCACTTGGGGGGGTGGTGGTGGTGTGGATCAGATCTCAAGGTCCCTGTCTCTTTAATAGACGATTTAGGTACATGGCTAGGGTGGGAAATGTCAAAATGCCCTGACTTCTCGCATACGCTCGACACGTGGAGGCTGAGACTGTTAAGCTGCAGAAGCCGATGAGCGTAACATTAGATGGGGAGCCGGACACTTCTTTTTACGACAGGTACTTTCAAGAATTCCGAGAAGGAACACGCCTTGCAATGTCAAAGACAATCTGCACGCCGGACTCATCGTCATTGAAGCCTGGTTCGGGGGCTACTGAGGGAGTCATGGATTAAGGGGTCCTCAGACAGCCGGACTATATGCATATGCCGGACTGTCGGACTGTGAAGATACAAGATAGAAGACTTCATCTCGTGTCCGGATGGGACTCACCTTTGCGTGGAAGGCAAGCTTGGCAGTTAGGATATTAAGATTCCTTTCTTTGTAACTCACCCTTTGTAACCCTAGCCCCCTCCGGTGTCTATATAAATCGGAGGGTTTAGTCCGTAGAACAACAACAATCATAACCATAGGCTAGCTTCTAGGGTTTAGCCTCTTCGATCTCGTGGTAGATCAACTCTTGTAATACTCATATCATCAAGATCAATCAAGCAGGAAGTAGGGTATTACCTCCATCGAGAGGGCCCGAACCTGGGTAAACATTGTGTCCCCTGCCTCTTGTTACCATTAGCCTTAGACGCATAGTTTGGGACCCCCTACCCAAGATCCGCCGGTTTTGACACCGGCAGTGACCGCCGGGGAGGACGGAGGCGATGGTAGCAAGGACTCCGGCGGAGGTGACACTACTAGGGAAAACCTTATACACGGGAGCTTACTAGTAGCATCAGTCAAAAATGCGCTACTGCTACCTACCAGTAGCGTGGTGTATTAAAGCATGCTACTGCTATATAATTAGCAGTAGCGCAGCCAATATAAAAAGCGCTACTACTATAACTGCCACACCGTTGCCGGCAGGCTAGGTATAGTAGTAGCGCTGGTCTATAGCCAACGCTACTGCTATTGGTCTTAGAAGTAGCGCTCTTCCTAGCACCGCGCTACTGCCATGGGTGCCTTATACCCAAATTTTCCTCCCCCGCGCCTGACCATCTTTTTCCTCCCCTCACTCCCCGCTGCCTCACTCCTCCTCCGCCGCCACATTGTCATCGCCAACACATTGACTCCGCCGTCCTCCCTCCTCCTTCCTCGGTATGCCCTCCTTCCTCCTCTCCCTCCTCCTCCCGTCGCGCCCTCCTCCCTCCTCCTCTAGTCGCCCCTCCTCCATTCTCCCTCCTCCTCCAGCCAAGCCCTCCGCCGGCAGCCCTCCTCCCACCCCTCCTCCCTCCCTCCTCCTCCCTCCTCCCACTGCCCTCCTCACCCTCCTCCTCTCTCCTCCCTCCTCCCACCCCCTCCTCCGTCCATCTCTCCTAAACTCTAAACTCTTTATTACTGTTCTTGTATAATGTAGTTTTTTTACTGTTAGTAAGTGTTTAATAGAATTAGTAAGAAAATTAATTATTTTTATTTATAGTAAGTGCTTAGTTGAACTAGTTGAATTAATAGAACTAGTTTATTTTGAGTAAGAAAATTTAGGTATACGAGATTTGATGATCTAATTAAAATTTTACTATAGAACTAGTTTATTTTTTGTAAGAAAATTAATAGAACTAGTTTATTTTTAGGTGTATTTAACAGAATTCTTGGTTGATTCGTTTTGAAGTGGACATGTCAAATTTTGAACACACTAGTGCGCGTAGGTCCTAAACAAACGGTTTTTAACCCCTTTCCAGGACGACATTTGGAATCGTCGCCAAGTGAGTGTGGGCGATAGGGGGGTCCTTCCCATACGACCCAGAAACCATCGGGGATAGGGAGCCTTGATGCATACAATTGTCCATGTATAACCGTTTCCGATATCTCGAATATTCCAAACGCTTCATCCTTGCTACTCATTTGTGCTTGCATTGCCATCGCAGTCGGAGTTTTGTGGTTTTGCCTAAAACTGGGCAGATTCCAGGCACGGGAGTTTTCCAGGCAGATTCTAGGCACGGTAGTTTTACGATGTCGGGCACATCACAAACAGTTCATGATTATAAACCGTGTATGATAGGTAGACAGTCACACACATTTAGTTTTCCCGCAGCGTATGTGATAGTGTCTGACATCACACACGCTTTGCAAACGGCAACAGTGTGCATGCTTGCACACGTTTCCTCTATGTGAATTGTCAGGATTATGGTGTATATCACAAACGTTTGTGTTTTACCAAACGTGTGTGCCGTAATGACCTGTAATGCCCCGGATTCGATGCGCCAGGTGTCTGCCAGTTATTCGCCGTCGTTGCCATCTCATTTTCTTGCGTGTTGCATATTATCATGTCATCATGTGCATTTCATTTTGCATATGTGTTCGTTTCTTGCATCCGAGCATTTTCCCCGTTGTCCGTTTTGCAATCCGGCGCTCCTGTGCACTCCGGCGTTCCCCTTTCGTCTCTCGTTGTGAGCGGGTGTTAAACTTTCTCGGAATGTCCCGAGGCTTGCCAAGTGGCCTTGGTATAGCACCGGTAGACCGCCTGTCAAGTTTCGTGCCATTTGTAGTTCGTTTGATACTCCAACGGTTATCTGCGTAGCCCGCAAAGCCTCTTTTGTCTTGCAGCCCAACACCCTTTCCAAAGTGGCCCAAAACCCATCTAACTCCCCTCCATCCTCTCGGTCGTTCGATCACGATCGTGTGGGCGAAAACCGCTCCTCATTTGGACTCTCCTAGCTCCCTCTACCTATAAATATGCCCTCTCCCCCGAAATTCCGGATCATTTTTCCCCTAACCCTAGCAGATTCGTCCGCGCCGCCACCGGACACGTCCGGCCGCAGCCGGACACGTCCGGGTCGCCCCGCCGCCGCCACGTGGCGCGCCGCCACTCGCCTGCCGCGCCGCCCCCGCCGCCGGCCCGGAGAGCCCGCAGCCAGCCCTCCCGGCCCATTGCGTCGCCGCCACCGCGCGCGTCCGCGTCCCCGCCGCCCGGACTCGTCCTCCTCATGCGCCGCCCCCTCTTCGTCACCGGCGCCGCACTCCGGCGGTCCCCCGGCCCGCCTCGCCGCCTGTCGCCGCCGCCGTCCCGGAGGCGGCGAGCTCCCGCGGCCGCCGCCCCGCGCCTCCAGGAGCCATGTCGCCGGCCGACCCTCTCCTCCTCGGCCCGGATCCGACCGGCTCCCCCATCTCTCCCTCCACTCCGGCGAAACCCTCCGGATCTGAGATCCAAAACCAGAGGTTGACTTTCCCCTCCTCGAAATTTGCCCGTCCCAGATCTGTGTAATTATCATGCCATGTTCATCGCATTGTATCTCTGCATCCGTAGCTCCGTTTCGTGCATGTAATATGTCAAATTGTTCGCCCCAACGAGTACATCATTTCGTTCCATTGCATCATATTCATTTGAGGTCATCTTGATGCCTGAATCATCGTTGCAAAAGTGCTTCATAATGTTTTCTGATGTCTGTTAACAGAACGAGCTCTTTTGTCATTTTTGCCATGATTGATGTGTGCATCCTATGAGGTTGATGTCTACATGTGTTTTGATCTATGCCATGCCTTCTTTACAGCGGTGCTTACCATGTATTTTTGTGATCATTGTGGTTACTAGAACAAGCATGCAAACTAGGCATCGTGATGTTATTGATTTTAGTCCCTGTTCTGCTGTTATTTTAATGCCATGTAAACTTGATGCTACAGAGAGGTCCATGCATATTTTGAGATACTTCAGTAAGGGTGTTTTGAACATATGGTTTTGTTCTATCCATTCATGCCCTTGTTTGCAATTATGGAGTAGTCTAGCATGTCATTTTCGTGCTCTACTTTTGCTTCAAAATGTTGCCTGGCAGATTGTTTACTTGTTATTCAATTTTGTCAAGGTTGTTGTAGTTGATCCTTGCATGCTATGAACTTGTTCTTGCCTTGGTTTGTTTTATAAACATGTCTTCTTGATGATGCTATGCTTATCTTGTAATGCAATGACTTGTGGTGAGTGAATCGAGCTTGTTAAGTAGGGTACTTGATGTTGCTGTTTTGCTAGGCTGAATCTGTTATTTCGTGATGCTATGTAAACCTGCTTCTACAAATCATTCTATGCATAATCTGGAGATGTTCACTAAATATATTTTGTTCTACATGTCATGCTCTATCCATCCATGCCCCTGGTTGCAATTATAGCTTGATGTAGATTGTTCATATCTTGCTTCAAAGTTGCTAAATAATGTTGCTGTCAGCATGTTAACATTAAGTTCAGTGGTTGCCATGATTGTTGCTAGTGTTCCATGTACCCTATGAACTTGCTCTTGCCATGCTTAGCTTCATAAACATGCCTTCTTACTGTTGGTTGCCTTGCCATGCCATTTATTGCTCTGTGGTGAGTGGTACATGCTCTCCAATATGCGTTCACAATTCTGTTTCTGCCATGTATGAATCTGTAATACAACTTGCCATGTTTACATGGGTGCCATCATATTTTCTGATCCTTTTTGGCTTATGGTCAGTAAGGGACTTTTGTTCTATGGGTTTAGTAGATTAATTCCATGCCTTTGTTTGCCATTATAAGTTCTTGTAACATCTTGTTTGATAGCTCTAAACATTGCAACCTGATGTTATTTTCTGCAAAGTCTGAACTGTTATTATATGCAATCTTGCCACGTGTGTTTGAGTATCTTCTAGTGATTTCTGGAGATAGCTCAGTGTTCATCTTTTTTTATGCCTTACCTGTAAATCATGCCCATGCCTTTTGTTTTCATATTGAGATGCTGTAGCATGTTGTTTTGATGCTTGCAATATGCCTAGTTGCTGTTTTGGACAGCTTGTCCTTTAAACTTGTATGGAGTGTATGTGTTTGAACCGTTGCTCCGTTTTGAGTGTGCTCTATATGAAACTTGCTTAGAATTGCATGTAGCTTCATATTATCATGTTGCATCCTTGTTTGGTGTGTTTGCTTGATGTTTGGGTGCATTTTGCATCAATGCCATGTTTAACTTGCTTTGCTCATATCTTCTAGGCCGTAGCTCCAAACTAAGTGAACTTTATATGTAACTTGACTAGAATCTCGTGTAGATCATCTTTGTGCATTTTAACTTGCTGTTTAACAACTTGAACGTAATGTTTATTCAGATCTGGACCAACTTCGAAATTTGAATATGAGGACTTACCGGATTTGTTATATGTTCTTCCTGGCCTAATTTAAACTTGCCTTGATGTGTTGCTCTTGTTTGCATCATCCCTTTCCATGAGTAACTTCATGTAGCCTTGTCATGCATCATGCTTGTTGTGCATCATACCTTATTCATGTGTGGTGTGTTTACTATGTTGTGTGCTTCTTCTCGATAGTTCCCGTTTCGTTGCGATCGTGAGGATTCATTCGTCTACGCTTGGTTCGTCTTCGTGGCTTCATCTTCTTCATGGACTCGTTCTTCTTCCTTGCGGGATTTTAGGCAAGATGACCGCTACCCTGGATCTCACTGCTATCATTGCTATGCTAGTTGCTTCATTCTATCGCTATGCTATGCTACCTATCACCTGTTTATCAAGCCTCCCTAATTGCCATGTCAGCCTCTAACCTTTGACACCTTTCCTATGCAAACCATTGTTTGGCTATGTTACTGCTTTTGCTCAGCCCCTCTTATAGCGTTGCTAGTTGCAGGTGAAGTTGAAGATTTCTCCATGGTGGACAGGATTTATGTTGGGATATCACAATATCTCTTATTTAATTAATGCATCTATATACTTGGTAAAGGGTGGAAGACTCGGCCTTTTGCCTAGTGTTTTGTTCCACTCTTGCCGCCCTAGTTTCCGTCATACCGGTGTTATGTTCCCAGATTTTGCGTTCCTTACGCGGTCGGGTGATTTATGGGACCCCGTTGAAAGTTCGCTTTGAATAAAACTCCTCCATCAAGGCCCAACATTGGTTTTACCATTTGCCTCACACCACCTATACCTTTACCTTGGGTCGGCCAAACCGAGGGTCATCTTTATTTTAGCCCCCCCGGGCCAGTGCTTGTCTAAGTGTTGGTCCAAACCGAGTAGACTGCGGGGCCCCCTCGGGGAAACTCGAGGTCTGGTTTTACTCGTAGTATGTCTCATCCGGTGTTTCCCTGAGAACGAGATATGTGCAGCTCCTATCGGGATTTGTCGGTGCATCGGGCGGCTTTGCTGGTCTTGTTTTACCATTGTCGAAATGTCTTGTAAACTGGGATTCCGAGTCTGATCGGGTCTTCCTGGGAGAAGGTATATCCTTCGTTGATCGCGAGAGCTTATCATGGGCTAAGTTGGGACACCCCTGTAGGGTATAATCTTTCGAAAGCCGTGCCTGCAGTTATAGGCAGATGGGAATTTGTTAATATCCGGTTGTAGATAACTTGACACCAGATCCGAATTAAAACGCATCAACCGCGTGTGTAGCCGTGATGGTCTCTTTTCGGCGGAGTCCGCGAAGTGAACACGGTTTCTGGGTTATGTTTGACGTAAGTAGGAGTTCAGGATCACTTCTTGATCATTGCTAGTTTCATGACCGTTCTGCTTGCTCTCTTCTCGCTCTGATTTGCGTATGTTAGCCACCATATATGCTTAGTCGCTGCTGCAGCCTCACCACTTTACCCCTTCCTTTCCTATTTAAGCTTTGCTAGCCTTGATACCCATGGTAATGGGATTGTTGAGTCCTCGTGGCTCACAGATTACTACAACAACAGTTGTAGGTACAGGTTATGCGATGATCATGAAGCGAGAGCAATGTTTGCTTGTATTGGAGTACTTCTTCTACTTCTTCTTCGATCAGGGGACAGGTTCCAGGTCGGCAGCTTGGGCTAGCAGGGTGGATGTCGTTTGAGTTTCTGTTTGTGTTTCATCCGTAGTCGGATGTTGATCTTGTGTATTGTGATGTTGTATTTGAGTGGCATTGTATGCCTTATGTATGTATCCCCTTATATTATGTAATGTTGATGTAATGGTATCCACCTTGCAAAAGCGTTTCAATATGCGGGTCTATCCTTGGTGGGACCTTCGAGTTCCTTTTGGATAGGGTCGCATATTGGGCGTGACATGACCTGCACAATGTAATTTCGCCCTAATTTAATTGCTGATATTTAAAATTGTACCTAATCTAAACTTGAAAATAGGCTATAGCTTTATTCATATCCATTAGGTTCAAAAAACCATTGCATTATTTGATTCACAGGTACATATGTTTAAGAATTACATAAGCACCAAATAAGGAATGATGTACTAGGGTTCTATACATGTACTATTATAGATGGTAAAGAAAGAGGTGACAAACAATCTAGTTGTTGAACAAGGTGAAGCGGAATGGCCCTATTGTGCTATCCTAGATGGAGAAGGCACGCAGGACTCTAGTCCAACCCCTTGTGATGGCCGACCACCAATCATGTAGTTTGAGAGGTAATCTTGAGTAAACTGCTTCAGGATCCACTGCAAAAGAAAAAATATTC
Source organism: Triticum aestivum (assembly GCF_018294505.1). Classification (NCBI taxonomy): domain Eukaryota; kingdom Viridiplantae; phylum Streptophyta; class Magnoliopsida; order Poales; family Poaceae; genus Triticum; species Triticum aestivum. Next base: position 173,758,649 of record NC_057813.1, read on the forward strand.
AGATATTGTCATCTAACACAACTCATTACAGGCAGTAAAAAGAAGGCTACAGGGTTCTTACTTACCATCCTGTAGTTCACTGTTGTCTTGCATAGAGTGTAAACAAATAGTTCAATTGACATCTTTTTACCCATTTTAATAACAATCTTTATCAGTTTCCTCACTTGATGCTGGTTCATGAATATCTCATTGCCCCATACGCAAAAAGGGTCGAAGTGTGGATCTTTGGCAATGATATATGTACCTAAAAGCACCAAGTTAATATTAGAAGCTAAACAACAATTGAAAAATGATGTAGTACAACACTCCATCCATACCATTATATAAGATTTTATTACATGTATATCTAGACATCATTAGAACATTAAGGTAACACTCTTCCTTGTTGCTATGTAGCCTGGGATTGCATATTTAGTCATTCAGTAAAATGCATGTTGCTAAACAACAATTGAAAAACAAAAAAGGCATGTTAACTGCAATATCCTTAATAGCAACCAAATATCATAATTCATAGTGGTATTGTTGAAACTGTTATTGATGAAATTGAACTGTAGGGCAAATAGTTGCGCATATAGAGCATCACATTGTGAAGAACTGAAATAAACAAGTCATAAGGACATCTCTAGGTGATCCTTAAAAACTTAAAGGACTAAAACCCTTAGTGGATATATATATAGTCCAGCAATTTTTGGCCTTTTCTAGTCGATCCCCTAAACTTAACATTGTAAACTTCAATTTGATCAAGTTCAACGGAGGTTCAACCAAAAGTAGCATGCATTAAAACATAAACATAGATAGTTTTGCATAGCCGAACATAAAACATACATTTAAACTAAGCTAAACTACTTTTCGTCGAAGTAGAGGTCGAGCCAATCCTTCATCATCATGTACGGTGTGCAGCGAGCCGGGTCCGGGCCGGTACCGTTGTCGGGGTTGTTGGGGAAGGCACTCCTCCACTCGTCGATGTCGATCACCTTGTCCTCGGGGCCCACCTCGACGCCCTCCGCGTCACCATCGCCACCGCCTTCGACCTTGTCATCATAGGAGAGCGCGATAACCTCGCTGCCCTCCACGCCGCCGTCCTTGCCGCCTTTGACCTCATCATCGGTGGAGAGCACGATAACCTCACCACCCTCTGTGCCGACAAAGATCGCCCGCAATGCCTCCACGAGCTTCGTGTGCTGCCGTCTGAGCTCTTGCATGTTGGCCTCGTCGGCAGCCTCGGCCTCGAGGCGCTCCCATGCTTCGCGGTCCTCCCGTGCCATAGCCGAGCTCACCACCCCTAGATCCGGCGGAACGAGGTTGATCGGACATGTGCCAAAATGATATTGAGCCTAGCCTCCGCACGGTGGTAGAGGACCTGCCAGCGGTCGTACTCCATGGCCGCGAGCTCGGGCCGTGTGGAAGCTACCAAGCCACCGACGGGTGTGGGTCTCTCGATCTGTAATCTCGGCGACCCACATCCCCCACTGCTGCTGCCGGACCCCGAGGTAGGACTTCGTCGGCTGTTGGGTCCGAGGGAGGGCGGGGAAGTCCTCGAACCGGCATAGGGGCACGACGGCGGGTGGATCGGGGGACCGATGACGGTTGATCGGGCCCGCGGAGGACAACGGGGACACCTCGGCGGCCACCTCACTGGCATCGGGTGAAAAGGCCGTGATAAACCTCTTTTTGGCCACTGGCTCCTCGAGCTCCCCGGCACACAGGCAGAGGTTGAGGATGGAGGCGCCAGCGATGGCGGTGACCTACCAATGGTTTCGAGGGTTGTGAGTGTCTGTGTGAGCGGAGGTTTTGGGGTGTGTGTTGAGGGGGGCGGGGAGGGGGGCAAGGTTGGGTTTGAGGAAATACTACGACAACTGAAAATTTTACTAGGCGGGAGTAACAAGGAGGGGCTACAGAAAATTTGGATCAAGGGCGAGCAGATATTTTTGAGATTGCGAGGGATGCAGAGGCGGGAGTAAAGTGTCGGGGCTACTAAAAATTTGAATCTAGGGACTGAAGCAGAGCGGGAGTAACAGACATCGCACACGGTCGGCACATACTAATCGTGTGCTATCAAACATTAAAACCTTCCAGGCGGTAGATATTTTTGAGATTACGAGGGATGCGTAGGCGGGAGTTTTTGGGGAGCGAGCTAGTGTGCTTGACATGCCGGCTGTGGACTGTACCCGACGCACCTTCTCACATAAGCCATAGGCGTACTATACACCGACGGTGCTCCAAAATATTTTGTACTACATCTCACATGGTTGGTGATAATAAACTGTGTGGGATCTACTTGATTTGAAATACAAAATGGGGTCACAATGGCAATGGATGCTGTTTGAATTGCTAGACATTTTATCTGCAGTGAACATGCAACTATATGCGTGTCGTAAAAGAATTGGAATTATTCAGGGTTCGTTTGGACATTTTATACATTCAACTTGTCGGATTTCGGGTTCCGGCAGACCCTCTAGATTCAAACACTGGGGTGCGCGTGGAGATTTAGCCCTCTGCCTACCTGCACCTCACTGCCTCGCTATGAACTAAGCAATCAGAGGAACAACACAAGAGACACAGAGTTTATACTGGTTCAGGCCACCATTGTGGTGTAATACCCTACTCTAGTGTGTAGTGTGTGGTGGATTGCCTCTTGGGCTGATGATGAACAGTACAAGGAAGAATAGCCTCGCGAGGGTCTGTTCTTGGCCGGTGCGATGAACTGTTAGGGGAGTTCAGTCGCTCTCTCTACTAGTTTCTAGGTGAGGATCCGATTGGTATCTCGATCTCCTTCCCTTGTGGGTGGCTAGTCCTATTTATAGGCAAAGGCCCTAGGCCTCTTCCCAAATATTGAGCGGTAAGGGCGCCAACAACTGGCCATTTTGAAGGGGAACATCTAGTACACTTATCCTGACTAAAGTTGGTCCTTGCCTGCCAAAGGCTCTGGTGGTGACGCTGGCTTGGGCTCCATGATGACCTCCATCCTGCCGTTTTGCTGGTCTTGGTCTTGTTGCACCGAAATGGATGCCTTTGCCTGATGCTCTCGCCTGCGCTTGCTCCCTTTGCACCAAAGAGGAAAGGAGGACACTGCGCGGGCTGGCGCCCACCTGGCGCCCTTGGTCGTCATGGCTTGCGTCATGGGCACCTCGCGAGGTAACCCGCCTTGATCTCTCCGCCTCCTCGCGAGCCAGCCTGACGAGGCCGTGCTTGAGGAAGCCTCATGTCGTCCGCCCCGCGAGGCTTGGCCCCTCGCGAGGGTCTTGAACTCGTGCTGATGAAGATGGGCCATGCTGGGCCGCCCCTTGAGCCATGCCGCAGGCCACAGGCAGGCAAGTCTGGGGACCCCCGTTCCCAGAACACCGACAATAGCCCCCGGGCCCAAGGCGCGCCCGGACTTGGCTGGGCAGAGAGGCGAAGGGGCAGGTGCGAAGCACCACGGGCCCTAACAGCCTACGGCCTCGGGCGCCGCGTGGCGGTTGGTAAGACACGGGTGCCTCAGCAACCGCGTGCATCAAAAGAGCGGCGTCTGCCTAGGCTTTGCTTCCCTTGCTTCCTCCGGTCATTGCCCAGATCCCCTTTCTTGCGGCCTTCCTCTCTGCCTCCGAGATCTTCAGATCTACTCCGACCGTGCACCTTAGCAAGTCATGTCGCCTCGCCAGACCCTGGCCGAAGCTTGGTATTCGCCCGCCTTGGACTTGCCGAACGTGTCGGAGGCGAGCCTTGCCCGGATGCGCCGGATGGTGGCGGCGCAAGGGATCGACGGGGCGTAGGTGTTCAAGGCCAGCTCCGCCCCTCTTGAGTCCCAAGGGAGCACCTTCTACCCGCTCTTCGTAAGCGCCATTGCTTCTGGTCTGGTACCTCCTTTCTTTGAGTTCTTCTTCTCTGTCCTTCACCATTACGACCTGCAAGCTCTGCACCTCCACCCCAACTCTGTCCTCCTTCTGGCAATCTACGCGTACTATTGCGAGGCTCATGTCGGGGTGCAGCCTTCGGTGGCCTTGCTGCGCCACTACTTCTCCCTCCGGCTCTCCCGCGGTCCTCTCTCCGCGTGCGCGAGCTTCGTCGTGTATGGCAGCTCCAATGCCATCTCGAAGCCCGGGAAGAGGATTGAGGGCTTCAGGAGCAAGTGGGTCATGGTGGATGCTGGGCGCATCCACCCTCGGCTGATTCTGCCCACAGAGCAGCCCACGAGCTCCGATGATTGGTCTCGCGTGGAACTCGTGGACCCCCGCGTGAAGCCGGTGTTGGAGAAGATGGACACAGATATGAGGCCGGGGAACATGATGACAGCGAAGTTGACTGGCGCGTCGCTCCTGAGGGAGTTCCTGGAGCATCAGGTGGCCCCACTTCGCAAGTATTCGCTCCTGCCGTGGAGGCCCTGCCTGAGCCCTGAAGTTTTGGCCGACGAAGATCTGGCCGCGGTCCTCCAATCTTTGGTCGAAGGGGACGTGGCGAGGCTGGAGGGTGCCCCTGTACCCCTGTTTCTCCGAGATGATTGGGAGAAGGTGGTTGACTCCATGCCCGTCTTCAATGGAGACGGGCCCGTGCCTGCGATGGCTCCCGAGGACCCGGCGGCCCAGGCGACGGTGAACGTGTCCTCCGGCGACTCCAGCGAAGAGGAGGAAGAAGAGGAGCGGGAAGGGGGCCTGACTCCGAGGCTACCAACCGGGAGTCGAGACCGCTTCTCCCCGGCGCAGGTCCCGCGCTCTCCGCCTTTCGCCGAGCGATGACGAGGATGATGACGAGCAGGGCGGCGGGAGCTTGCCCCCAATCTCGAAGAAGGCCAGGTCTGGGCTGATCCCCCTCGGGTCTGTCCCGGCTCCGAGGTGATCTGCAGACGTGCCTCCTGCTTCCGAACCTCGCGAGGCCGACCCCAGCAGCCGGCTCTCGGGCTTCAAGTACGGCCGAAGGTTGCTCGAGCTCATGAGTGGTGACGAGTAAGTGCTCGATTCTTGTCTTGTTCCTTGCTTTGTCGTTCAGGCTTGATGTCTGTATCTCTTGGCTAGGCTAGCGCCTGCGGCAAAGAAACCGAAGGGGGCTCCTGAGGCTCTGTCTGGGGCAGCTCCTCTGCCCACGAAGGGAGGTGGCTACAAGGCACGGGCCTCTCCTGCCCGGTCGTCCTCGCAGACCTGGTGGAGCTGGCTGGGGTGAGCTCAACCCCCATGGCCCAAGCGACTCCTGAGGTATCCCTACCTGATGTCGTCGCCACAGCTGTTGGGGTGCAGCAGGTCCTGCCTCAGGGTCCTGTGGTTACACTGCCGTCCTCTCCTCCTACTCCACCAACTGCTATCTCTCCGACCCCTTCCACCGTCTTGGATCGCGCTGTTGCCGAACTGGACCGACTGCGGCAAGATCTTCTGGGCACCGACCCATGCTTGGTGGCCGGGCGCTTGTAGCTAGCTTCGGGCTGGATTCACTCTGACTCTTCGATTTGAGCTTCGTTGGTTTAGGCCTTGACGGCCTGCGACGAGGAGAAGCAGGCCGTCCTCGAGGTGAAGGCCGCTCGCGACGCTGCCTTGGGGGAGGCGGCCGATGCCCAAGGCCGTTGCAAGGCGCTGGAGAGCGAACTGCAGGGCCTGCGGGACCAGCTCGCCGAGGAGGTCCGCATCCGCCAAGAGAAGGAAGAAGGCCTGAAGGCTCGCGAGGCGGCCATCAAGGACCGAGACGCCAAGCTTAACAAACGCTGTGACCGCCTGGGCGCACTGGAGCAGGAGTTGGAGGCGTGGAAGGTCGAGCTGGAAGGCAAGGCGTGATTCCTTGCCGAGGACCGCGAGGCCTTCACGGAGACGGGGGTGAAGGTTCACGGCTTGCTGAAGTCGCTCTACGACAGCGGCCTAGAAAGCCCGCTGGCCGGCGCCGAGGACGGTCCCACCAAGCTGCTCCCCTTCATGGTCCATGCTCTTGAAGATGTCACCCTTGGCCTTGGCCCTACAGCTGAGGCCGAGGCGCGCGTCCTGTCTTCTGTAGTGCTGACGCGGGTCCTTACCCACGTCTACCTCCGCGATCCCAACGTCGACCTCAACAGCCTACTAGAGCCAGCGAGCGGCGAGCTTGCCGCTGCCACTCCTGAGGCCGTGAAGGGTCGTGTGGAGGCTCTGCTGTCGAAGTTCTGGGCCTTCAGCACCAAGCCGAAGCGAGGCGCTGCCGGTCCTGCGGCCCCACGAGGCGAACCTGCTCCGCGCAGCTCCGCTGCCAACGAATGACTCCGCTGTGGCTCATGTTCTGCTTTCAGTTCCTGCAACATGCACGATGCCTCAGGGAGGCGTTTAAACTTGTGTTTGATGTCATGATAACAGTTATGGACTTTAATATTTTCTTTTGAATTCCTTGAAATGTGCGCTCTTCCTACTTGCCTATGTTCTACGTCGGCAGAGCCCGACCCCGCTCATACCTCAGCCGCCGTTAGCCCCGACCAGAAACCAGGACGGGACCAAGGAGTGAGGGGCTACATGAAAAGTTAGGCTCCTGAGTCGCGATGCTCAGGAATCCCCCTTGGCGCACGAACAGCAAGTAGGGAGGTGAGATGTGTGGGTGAATCTACCATTCTACGTCTGCAGAGCCCGGCCCCGCGCATACCTCAACCGTCGTTAGCCTTTCGGAACTAAGGAGTGAGGGGCTACGTGACCAGTTAGGCTCCTGAGTCGCGATGCTCAGGAGTCCCCCTTGACGCTCAAACGGCCTTCGTACCTTGGCTCTGCTCGAGGAGAGACACCCGACGAACCAGGCCCGAAGGCCATGGCTGGGTGGCGTACGCCTGGGCATGACCCAGGCGCAGCACCCGTGCCCAGCCCCCTCGCGCGGCGCTCCCGAGGGGAGGCGTTGCGATGAGGCCAGACACTGAGCTCGGGGCTCCCTGAGGTTGATGCGGCCGGGGGCCACCCTTAGTTGTTTATCACCAGCGCGGAGCATAGCGCTTCCGTATGTGTGCGGGCATAGCCGCTCCTCGGTAGTGTCGTCAGCCAGCGCAGAGCATGGTGCTTCCACTGGTGCATGGGAGGGGGCTCCCCCCCCCCCCGGGAGGAGCCCCCGGGGCGTGTACAACCCCGCCCTGACACATGGCTGGCATGGTAGGGCATGAGGAGGTTTATCTGGGCACCCGTGAGCCAGCGCGGGACTCATGGGGCCCTACCTTGAGGCGGTTTGCGCCTGGCACCGGGCCTTAACTTGTGATGTGTTCCTGCAAATTTGGCCATATGCCGATGCTCTACGTCCTCGGGTCCCGGCCCTCGAGCGGGTCTCAGCCATCGTTGGTTTGCCGGGGTGCGATGCCGTGGACAAAGCCAGAGGGTGAGGGCCGGAGAGCTGGTAGGAGCCCTGAGTCGCGATGCTCAGGTACCCCCCCCCCCTTTAACGTGCAAGCTGCCGACACGAAGGAAAAAGGGGTGCCACAGACAGGCACCAAATAACAAGCATGATGGGTCGAATGCATAGCCAGAAAATAAACGCAAGAGGGGTACATGCCGCTGAGTCTGACCCGAGCGACTTGGGGATGATGCAGCCCGAGGGGCGCCCCCAACAAGGTAAGCTAAAAACATGAACAAAAGGGATACACGCCACAGGGATGGACCCACGCGGCCTGGGAATGATGCAGCCCTGGGGGCGCTCCCAGCTGGAAATGAAACTTGAAAGATGTCACCTGATAGTGTTGACGACGAAGGGGTGTTGAAGTAGCAGACGTAGCGGGCTGTGGGAGCCGATCCTCACGAGCCCCCAGGCCTAGGAGCCTCGGGAAGCCCCGGAGGCGCCGGTGGCTCCTCGCGAACCATCTCCATCTCCGCCAGGACTGTGGAACGCTTGGCCTCCTGAGCCTCCAGGATGCTCCTCATGAGGCGCTGGCGCACCGCAGCCGCGTTCGGCAAGCCGTAGGGCATGCGAACGTAGCTGTGGTTGGGCCTTTGCAGCGCCCCACGCATGAGGGCCAGAAGTGCTCCTGAGAGGCGGCTCGCTTGAGCCCTGGGATGTCGATGCAGATGCACAGCCCACCATCCTCGCCTGGATGGGGAGCTGTGATGGGTAAGCAGTGGCTGCCACTCATGACTCTTGACTCCTGCAACTCCTGTGTGACCTGACCGACGAACTCCTGAGGGTTTGGCCCTCCTTGCTTTGGTCCTTCCTGAGGGAAACATGCTCTGAAACACGCCTCCAAGTGGTGCCCAAGCGCCTCCCTCGTGACCTTAGCAAGGTCGGTGGCCCTCCAGGGGGAACCCCCGAGCCCTGCTCGAGGAGGGCACCGGGCGCGCCTCCCTATGCGACAGAAGGAGGTGCCCCCTGAGCAGGCGCAGACCCGGAGGGGCCTGCCTCCTGAGGGGTCGGGCCTGGAGATGTCTTCTTCTTCTTGGGAGCGGCTTCGGGGAGCCTCCCGCTCCCGCGATCTGGGTCTTCAAGTGATGCGGCTTGAAAAGCTCGTTCTAGGGAGCACACTGCATCTCTTTCTTCATAGGGCACCGTGATGATTCCACCGCTTCCTGGCATCTTGACGACGTTGTAGCCGTGATGAGTCACGACCATGAACTTGGCGAGAGCTGGGTAGACGAGGATGGCGTTGTATGGCAGGCGGATGTGAGCGACGTCGAAGTCAATGAGCTCGGTGTGGTAGTTGTTGCGGGCTCTGAAGGTGACAGGGAGGCGGACCTGCCCGATTGGAACTGTGGAGCCGTCAGTGACTCCAGAGAAAGGCTTGGTTGGCTGAAGCTGATCGTAAGGCACTTGGAGATTGTTGAATGTCTCTACGGACATGACGTTGAGCCCTGCCCCGCCGTCGATGAGGGTCCTGGTGACTTGCACGTTACTGATAGCTGGGGAGCAAAGCATTGGGGGGACTCCGGCTGTGGCCGTGCACTTGAGCTGATCCGCTGAACTGAACGTGATGGCGCACGTCGACCACCTGAGGGGGCGCGTGGCTTCAAGCTTGGGGAACACTTCATTCACTTCGTGGCCAAACTGCTTGAACATGCGCTGAGAGGCTGGGGCCTGAGCTCCGCCCAGGATGCAGGCGATCGTGCGTGGCACCTGGAAGCCCCCAGCCCCCTCGTCCTGATGATGGTCCTCATTTCTCCTAGGCTGCGGAGGCAGTGGAGGGAGGCCTGCATTTATTTGCGGGCGATCCTCGCGAGCCTGATCCCTCCAGTCTCCCTCGCGAGGCTGATCCTGCCAGCGATCCTCGCGAGGTCGGTCGCACCACCCTTGGCGAGGGTCGCAGTCTTCCTAGCGTCCTGCGTTCCTTCCTCCTCCTCGGCCGTAGCCACGATCGTTGTGGTCGGGGCGCCGGCCGACCCTTCCTTCTCGCACGGCTCGGAGCTCTTGGCATTCTTTCGTGTTGTGGGTGTGGAGGTCGTGGTACACACAGTACCAGCTGCCCTTGAAAGACTCGAGCTGATCTCTGCCCCGCTTGGTGTCTGGTTCTGCCGCGAGCATGGCAGCCCCCTTGCGCTTCACGTCCTTGGCCTTGGATTTCTTCTCTTCTGGGTCTGCGGCTGGCAGGTCGAGGAGGGAAAGTCGCCCTTCCTCAGCCCTGGCGCACTTGGTTGCCAGGTTGAACAGCTCCAAGAAAGTGCACATATCTTCATGCATCGCCAGCTCCTCCTTCATCTTAACATCACGCACGCCGTCGGAGAAGGCCGAAATGATGGCCTCCTCAGTCACCCTGGGAATCTTGAGTCGTGCGCTGTTGAAGCGCTGGATGTACTTCTGCAGGGTATCCCCTGGTTGCTGCTTGATGCGACGCATGTCGCTCACAGCAGGTGGCCGGTCGCGAGTACCTTGGAAGATGGCGATGAAACGGGTGCGCATCTCATCCCAGGAGGAGATCGTGCCTGGGGCCAGGTTCAGGAGCCAGGTGCGGGCCCCGTCCTTGAGTGTCATGGGAAACTAGTTCGCCATGACCTTCTCATCCCCGTTGGCGGCTTCGATGCCCAGCTGGTAGAGCTGGAGGAACTCCGCGGGGTCGGCCGTGCCGTCGTAGCGAGGGGGTAGGTCCGGCTTGAACTTGCAGGGCCATGCGACGCTGTGCAGCTCGGTGGTGAAGGCGCGGCAGCCTGCTGTGGCCACGGGAGGCCTCTGGTGATGAGGAGCTTGGTCTTGCGGGCCCCCGTGCGCTGCAGCTGGGAGCAGCGCGGGGTCTTGGCGTGCTGGAATGAAAGCGTGGTCGCGACGGACTGGAGCAGGGAGCACTCGGGCAGCTTCTTGGGGGTGAGGGACCTCTTGGCAGCTCCGCTCCTGCTGTGCTAGCGCCGGACGGGGTGGGTTCCGTCCAGGGGCCACGCGCCTCGGGGCCAGAGAGCCTTCTTGAGGGGGAGGCGGCTGAGGCGCCCCCGGAGCTTCATTGCCCGTGCAGGGCGGGGCGCGGTGCAGCGAGAAGGACGGCGCGGGGGAGCCCCGTGCGGCGCGGACGAGCTCGGCGATGCGGTCGAGCCATTCTTCATAGACGTCGTCGACCGGGCGGTAGCGTAGGAGCTCGTTTGCTGCGATGAGCGCAGCCCGGGCCTCCATGGCCACGCGGGGCGTGCGGGACGAGGAACCAGCCGGGGCGAGTGAGGGAGTGGCAGTACGGCCGTCTCGCCTCATGGATGGATGCTGGGACGATGCCTGCTGCTCGTTCCCCGCCGGGCCAGTGGCGGCGTTGATGGCGGGCGACGGGGAACGGTGAGGGTGGCCACCGACGGGAGCCATTTGGGCGACGAGGGAAGCGAGAGCGGCTCGGCGCTCGGCGCGGGCCCGACGAGCGTCTGACATGGACGCGATGGTCGGTGAAGAATAGGGCGGTGGAAAAAAACCCTACCTGGCGCGCCAAATGTCTGATTTCGGGTTCCGGCAGACCCTCTAGATTCGAACACTGGGGTGTGCGCGGAGATTTAGCCCTCTTCCTACCTGCACCTCACCGCCTCGCTATGAACTAAGCAATCAGAGGAACAACACAAGAGACACAGAGTTTATACTGGTTCATGCCACCATTGTGGTGTAATACCCTACTCAAGTGTGTGGTGTGGTGGATTGCCTCTTGGGTTGATGACGAACAGTACAAGGAAGAACAGCCTCGCGAGGGTCTGTTCTTGGCCGGTGCGATGAACTGTTAGGGGAGTTCAGTCGCTCTCTCTACTGGTTTCTAGGTGAGGATCTGATTGGTTTCTCGATCTCCCTCCCTTGTGGGTGGCTAGTCCTATTTATAGGCAAAGGCCCTGGGCCTCTTCCCAAATATTGAGCGGGAAGGGCGCCAACAACTGGCTATTTTGAAGGGGAACATCTATTACACTTATCCTGACTAAAGTTGGTCCTTGCCTGCCAAAGGCTCTGGTGGTGACGCCGGCTTGGGCTCCACAATGACCTCCATCCTGCCGTTCTGCTGGTCTTGGTCTTGTTGCACCGAAATGGATGCCTTTGCTTGATGCTCTCGCCTGCGCTTGCTCCCTTTGCACCAAAGAGGAAAGGAGGAAACTACGCGGGCTGGCGCCCGCCTGGCGCCCTTGGTCGTCATGGCTTGCGTCATGGGCACCTCGCGAGGTACCCCGCCTTGATCTCTCCGCCTCCTCGCGAGCTAGCCTAACGAGGCCATGCCTGAGGAAGCCTCCTGTCGTCCACCCCGCGAGGCTTGGCGCCTCGCGAGGGTCTTGAACTCGTGCTGATGAAGATGGGCCACGCTGGGCCGCCCCTTGATCCACGCCGCAGGCCACAGGCAGGCAAGTCTGGGGAACCCCGTTCCTAGAACACCAACAAAACTGGTTTTCTAGCCATTTCAGGTGCACAATTCAAAATTAAACTACATGCACATGCTCTGGTGCATACAAATTGGTTGAAATATCAAATCTGTGTCCTTCAATGCATGCTTAGATCCCATGCAAGAAATTTTTTGGGGTTTGTTTGCCGTTTTTATACATTAACTGGGTTTTCTAGGCATTTTATGTGCATAATTCAAATTTGAACTACAAGCACATGTTCCAATGCACCAAAGTTGGTTGAAAAATCACATGTATGTCCTTGTGTGAATTTCTAGGTCCCATGCAAGAGATGGGAATGAATTTCAAACACCAGGGCACTGTTGATTGACGGCAAAACATTGAGATACCTGGTTTTAAATTCTAGTAAATCCAAAACTCGTCAGAAATTCATGAAACTTGGCGTGCTATCATGGAGCGGCATCAACATGCTGTGGTGAAAATTTTGACCCATTTGGGGCAGGTTTGGGTATAAGCTTCTCACAAACCAGAGCTTCTCACAACAAGCATGATGGTTTCGGTAGGGAACGTACTGCCTTTGGGGACGGGACGATACCCATTGCCTCTTATTCCTTTCAAAAAAATTCTAGTGTCAACATAGGACAACAGGAGTGTTGTGTTTAATCTTGGAATTTTTCGGGGTTTGTTTGGCCTTTTTTATACATTAACTGGGTTTTCTAGGCATTTTTTGTGCATAATTCAAATTTGAACTACAAGCACATGCTCCAATGCACTAAAGTTGGTTGCAAAAATCACATGTGTGTCCTTGGGTGCATGCTTAGGTCCCATGCAAGAGACAAGAATGAATTTCAAACACCATGGCATTGTTGATTACCGGCAAAACATTGAGATGCCTGGTTTTTAAATTCTAGTAAATCCAAAACTCGTCTAAAATTCATGAAACTTGGCATCCTATCATGGAGCGACACCAACATGCCGTGGTAAAAAAATTGTCCCATTTGGGGTAGGTTCGGGTTAAAGATTCTCACAAATGAGAGCTTCTCACAACAAGCATGATGGTTTCGAACGTCCCACCTTTGGGGGCGAAATGATATCCATTGCCTCTTATTGCTTTCAATTTTTTTCTCATGTCAACATAGAACAATAGGAGTGTTGTGTCAATTTTTGTTTAGGGTTCGTTTGGACATTTTTATGCATTAACTGAGTTTTCAATGCATATATGTGCATATTTCAAATTTGAACTACATGCACATGCTCTAGTTCATATAGATTGGTTGAAAATATAATGTGTGTCCTTGGGTGCATGCTTAGGTCCCATGCAAGAAATGGGAATGAATTCCAAACACCAGGGCATCGTTGATTGCCGGCAAAACATTGAGATGCCTGGTTTTTAAATTCTAGTAAATCCAAAACTCGTCTGAAATTCATGAAACTTGGCATGCTATCATGGAGCGGCATTAACATGCCATGGTAAAAAAATTGTCCCATTTGGGGCAGGTTTGGGTATATGCTTCTCACAAACAAGAGCTTCTCACAACAAGCCTGATGGTTTCGGTAAGGAACGTATATCCCACTTTGGGGACGAAACAATATCCGTTTCCTCTTGTTGCTTTCAAAAAATTTCTCGTGTCAACATAGAACAACAGGAGTGTTGTGTCAATTTTTGGGATTTTTCAGGGTACGTTTGGACATTTTTATACATTAACTGAGTTTTCAACACATTTATGTGCATAATTCAAATTTGAACTACGTACATGCACATGGGCCAGTGCATATAAATTGGTTGAAGAATCAAATATGTGTCCTTGAGTGCATGCTTAGGTCCCATGCAAGAAATGGGAATTAATTTTTCGGGGTTCGTTTGGCCTTTTTTATACATTAACTAGGGTTTCTACACATTTTATGTGCATAATTCAAATTTGAACCACAAGCCCATGCTCCAATGCACCAAAGTTGGTTCAAAAATCACATGTGTGTCCTTGGGTGCATGCTTAGTTCCCATGAAAGAGACGGGAATGAATTTCAGACACCAGGGCACTGTTTATTGCCGGCAAAACATGGAGATGCCTAGTTTTTAAATTCTAGTAAATCAAAACTCGCCTGAAATTCATGAAACTTGGCATGCTATCATGGATTGGCATCAACATGGCGTGGTGAAAAATTTTGTCCCATATGGGGCAGGTTTGGGTATAAGCTTCTCACAAACTAGAGCTTCTCACAAGAAGCATGATGGTTTCGATAGGGAATGTCCCACCTTTGTCGACGAATGATACCCATTGCCTCTTATTGCTTTCAAATTTTTTCTTGTGTCAACATAGAACAACAGGAGTGTTGTGTCCATTTTTGTGATTTTTTGGGGTTCGTTCGGACATTTTTATGCATTAACTGAGTTTTCAATGCATTTATGTGCATAATTCAAATTTGAACTACATGCACATGCTTTAGTGCATATAAATTGGTCGAAAAATCTAATCCGCGTCCTTGGGTGCATGCTTTGGTCCCATGTAAGAAATGGGAATGAATTTCAAACACCAGGGCATCGTTGCTTGCCGGCAAAACATTTAGATGCCTGGTTTTCAAATTCTAGTAAATCCAAAACTCGTCTGAAATTCATGAAACTTGGCATGCTAACATGGAGCAGCATCAACATGCTGTGGTAAAAAAATTGTCCCATTCGGGGCAGGTTTGGGTATATGCTTCTCACAAATCAGAGCTTCTCACAACAAGCCTGATGGTTTCGATAGGGAACGTATGTCCCACCTTTGGGGACGAAATGATATCCATTGCCTCTTATTGCTTTCAAAACATTTCTCGTGTCAACATGGAACAACAGGAGTGTTGTGTCAATTTTTGTGATTTTTCGGGGTTCATTTGGATATTTTTATGCATTAACTGAGCTTTCAATGCATTTATGTGCATAATTCAAATTTGAACTATATGCACATGCTCAAGTGCATATAAATTGGTTGAAAAATCAAATCTTTGTCCTTGGGTGCATGCTTAGGTCCCATGCAAGAAATGGGAATGAATTTCAAACACCAGGGCACCGTTGATTGTCGGCAAAACATTGAGATGCCTGGTTTTTAAATTCTAGTAAATCCAAAACTCATATGAAATTCTTGAAACTTGGCATGCTATCATGGAATGGCACCCGACATGATGTGGCATTTTTCGTGTCCATTTTGTGAGAAGGCGCACTCGAATAATGACAGCTAACAAAGGCATTTGAAAAAATAGCTGCCACTTTAATGTCTCAAACGTTTGTATAATTCAGACCGTGTGCGTTTTGGTAACCATTCACGTGACGCCGCGTGTCTTGGTTTTAATGGTTGTAGGAGGCATCGTGTGATACGTCTCCAACGTATCTATATTTTTTGATTGTTCCATGCTATTATATTATCCGTTTTGGATGTGTAATGGGCTTTACTATGCACTTTTATATTATTTTTGGGACTAAACTATTAACCGGAGGCCCAGTCCAAATTGTTGTTTTTTTGCCTATTTCAGTGTTTCACAGAAAAGGAATTCAAATGAAGTCCACACGGAATGAAACCTTCGGGAGAGTTATTTTTGAAACAAACGTGATCTAGAGGACTTGGAGTGGACGTCAAGAAAGAAGCGAGGAAGCCACTAGACAAGGAGGCGCGCCTGCCCCCCTGGGCACGCCCCCACCCTCGTGGGCCCCTTGCAGCTCCACAGACCTACTTCTTCATCCTATATATAGCCATATACCCCGAAAACATCTAGGAGCACCATAGATCGGGAGTTCCACTGCCGCAAGCCTCTGTAGGCACCAAAAACCTCTCGGGAGACCGTTCCGGCACCCAGCCGGAGGGGCGATCCCTCACCGGTGGCCATCTTCATCACCCGGCGCTCTCCATGACGAGGAGGGATTAGTTCACCCTCGGGGCTGAGGGTATGTACCAGTAGCTATGTGTTTGATCTCTCTCTCTCATGTTCTTGATTTGGCATGATCTTGATGTATCGTGAGCTTTGCTATTGTAGTTGGATCTGTCGATGTTCTGGGAACGGGGGTCCCCAGACTTGCCTGCCTGCGGCCTGCGGCGTGGCTCAAGGGGCAGCCCAGCACGGCCCATCTTCATCAGCACGAGCTCAAGACTCTTGCGAGGGGTCAAGCCTCGCAGGGTGGACAACAGGAAGCTCCCTCAGGCACGGCCTCATCAGGCTGGCTCGCGAGGAGGCGGGGAGATCAAGGCGGGGTACCTCACAAGTTGCCCATGACGAAAGCCATCACGACCAAAGCCAGGTGGGCGCCGGCCTACACAGAGTCCTTGTTTCCTCTTTGGTGTATAGGGAGCAAGCGTAGGCAAGAGCATCAAGCAAAGGCAGCCATTTCGGTGCAACAAGATCAAGACCAGCAGAACGGCAGGATGGAGGTCATCGTGGAGCCCAAGCCGGCGTCACCACCAGAACCTTTGGCAGGCGAGGACCAACTTTAGTCAGGATAAGTGTACTAGATGTTCCCCTTCAAAATGGCCAATTGTTGGCGCCCTTCCCGCTCGACATTTAGGGAGAGGCCCAGGGCCTTTGCCTATAAATAGGACTAGCCACCCACAAGGTAGGTGCATCTGGAGAGCGACTGAACTCCCCTAGCAGTTCATCGCACCAGCCAAGAATAGACCCTCGCGAGGCCGTTCTTCCTTGTATTGTTCATCATCATCCCAAGAGGCAATCCACCACACCACAAACTAGAGTAGGGTATTACACCACAATGGTGGCCCGAACTAGTATAAACCCTGTGCCTCTTGCGTTGTTCTTTTCATAGCTTAGATCCTAGCGAGACGGTGAGGTGCAGGTAGAGGGCGAAATCTCCGCGCGCACCCTAGTGTTCGAATCTAGAGGGTCTGCCGGAACCCGAAATCTGACATTTGGCGCACCAGGTAGGGGTGCGCCGGAATCCACCTTCTGCCGCTTCACGTCCCGTCGCATCGTCATCGTCATGTCCATGGACCAGGCAGGCAACCCTGATCCCTGGGCGGCCTGGCCCGCCCACACAGAGCCGCTCGCCCCAGGCAACCCATGCCACAGGCAGCTCACAGTCCGCAGGGCGCTGCGGGCCGCGGGCGGCGCGGATAGGCAACGCCAGCTCTCACGACGCGGCAGGCGCAGTCGGCGGCGAGAGCCTCCCACCATGCTGCGGCCACGGTGTCGTACACCCGACGGGAGTAGGCAAACTCGAGGGCCGCGCTCATGGTGGCCTAAGAGCTGCTGCAGTGCAGGCTGCTGGAAGGCGGTCGCGACATGCTGCTGGAGAGGGTGGCAGAGCTCCTGGGCTTCGCCGCCTCGGGAGCTCCCCCCTTCTACACCCAACTCCACCTCAGGTCCAGGGTGGCCCGCACGGAGGCTCCACGCGCGCCCGTGCAGCCACAAGCGGATTCCAAGGCCACCACAATGCCGGCCAGGACGTCAGCATCGGGCCAGCAGTGGCGCTGCCTCCGCCCCCGGCCATCGAAGAAGGACTCGCCACAACCCACGGCCCCGGTGGGCCGCCGCGCTACCACTCCCAGGCGGGCGCCTCAAGTAGCACTACGTGGCACGCAGAGCGCTACGGCGTGGCCTTCGGGATGGCGGCCCAGAGGAGTACGTGCCACACGATATGTACCAAGGGCGCGCACATGAGGACGAACAAGGCTCGCTCCTTGGCCCGGGCTGGGGGGACG
Organism: Triticum aestivum; assembly: GCF_018294505.1. Lineage (NCBI taxonomy): Eukaryota > Viridiplantae > Streptophyta > Magnoliopsida > Poales > Poaceae > Triticum > Triticum aestivum. The sequence continues at coordinate 173,775,981 of NC_057813.1, forward strand.
AGGCACCAGAAGCTAAGATCTTCAGGGAGCCCCAGGAAGGCCCCGTCGGCTATGCTGGAAGCAACGATAATCAGGTACCACTAATTCCTCACGAGCAGGCATACGCCAACCATGGATCGCAGGAGGTACAGGTCGCAGGAGGTACAGGTCGCAACCACGGGCGGCTGCCCCACTCCCGCAGTTTCCTACCCCTCAGGAGGAGGGCGCTGGGGGCTGCAGGAGAGGGGCCAAGATCCGACATCACCACCGCGGCGTTCGGAGCAAGGTGTCCTCAGGAGGTAGGCCCTCTGCTGGGGAGGTGCCTCAGGGCCTGCCCCTGGCAGAGGACCTGTGGTCGTCGGGGGAACCGCTGGCGACCGCTCTACCCCATCGGCGGCATCCTGGTTTCCGGTCGTCGTCGGTGGCACTAGATTGTGGCGCAAGGCGGGGCCCTCATCTGGCGACATGAAGCAAGGTCGGTACATGTGAAGAAGGCCCAGTGCCTGTGAAGCTCGCTGCCCCTGACACTCTCACGTAATAATGAGTGGGGCTGTACACGCCCCGGAATCTCAGGGGTGCCGGCCTCAGGCCCTGGGGCTCCCTCCTATGCCCAGTAGCAGCACTTAGCTCTGCGCTAGTGAGAAGACGTCCAAGACTAGACTAGGTGCCGGATGCGGCCTTATTTCTGCTTTCTTTGCTTTTCCCCTTGGCTGTCAGTTTCCCCTGTTGGATTTAAGTTGGATTTGAGCTCAAAGATTTGCGTGTGTTCGGGGATGGGGTGCTTAGTCTCGTTTGAGCAATCTCTCGCGTTCTGGTTACCACTTCGCCTCAGTTGCCTCCCCTCGTGAGCCCTTCGCGAGCTGGGCCAGGCCTAGCTTGCGTGCAGCCCAGACTGCCGTCACCGCGCCCTCTCAGGAGGTTTTCGTTACAGGTTCGGTGGGTTCATCCAGAAGGCGCTCGGAACACCACAGCCCTCCGTAGGCTAACTAAAGGCCCGGAGCCTGTGAAGAAGGCGAACGCCTATGAAGCAATCGCGTTTTGGAAAAGGCCCGGAGCCTGTGAAGAAGGCGAACGCCTATGAAGCAATCGCATTTTGGAAAAGGCCCGGAGCCTGTGGAGAAGGCAAACGCCTGTGAAGCAATCGCGTTTTGGAAAAGGCCCGGAGCCTGGGAAGAAGGCGAACGCCTGTGAAGCAATCGCGTTTTGGAAAAGGCCCGGAGCCTGTGAAGAAGGCGAACGCCTATGGAGTTTATCCTCCCGAGAAAGGCCCGGAGCCTATGAAGAAGGCCAATGCCTATGAAGCTCGCCGCCTGTGACACCATCACGAAATAATAAGTTTGGGGATGTACATGCCCCAAGGTCAGCCGCTTGGCGCGGGCGTACGGGTGATATCGCATCCACTAATTTGCTGAATGCACATTTTTACATGAGGGGCTCCCCCTCCCAAAATGCTCTTACAACCTTCAGGGCAAGGCCCAAACTCTATCTCCGCAGGGTAAAGAAGCAGGGGTAACACGCGGTCAGTCGGATAAATCCCCCAATGCATCCTCAGGAGCACCTCCTGAATCATCGCTAGCGTCGCTAGCCTCACCGTCATCCTCCGCGTTGCCGTCAGCGGCGTCAGGGCCGTTACCACGGCGCCTTCATCAGCAGCTACGACCGCGTCATCGTTATCAGAAGCAAAGGCCCTGACAAGGGCATCCATGTTTTCTTCTACCCAGCGGACCAGGTCGCCTCGGACGGCCTGGGGTACTGGGGCAATGGCAGCGTCAAAATGGAAGTTGGGAGCCATGTTCCGAAGGTGGCTGAAGACACGAAAGAAGGTGCGCCCGAGCAGGGTGCGGCTCCTCTCCTCCACCAGCCTGTTGGCCCCAACCGACCGCGCCTCCAGCTGCGTCACCACGTCGCTGAAGAACTGAAGATTGCTAGCATAGTTGACTGCGTGGGGCTCTTCAACAGCCACATCGCAGATGTTACCCAAGGCTCTGTTGGCCCTCTCCCGGAGCGTCGTCAGCATGGGGACGTGCTCGTGCTCCAGAAGCCGCCGCTGGCGTATCTCGTCATTGTTCTGCCATGCAACGACCTCAGCCTCGTCCACCCGCTGGCGGAGAAGAAGCGCCTCGGCGCGAGAGGTAGTCAGCTCCTCCTCCGCCACGCAGAGGGCGGTCTGGGAAGCGTCGGCCCGCCGCGTCACTTCCTCCAGCTTGGCCCTCAGGGCGGCGGTCCTGCCTTCAGCCTTGACCCGGATCAACCCCAACCTCTCCTCGAACTCGCACTCAAGGTTCAAGCGGGCCGTTTTCATCCCGCGTTCAACCCCTTCTAGAACTCGGGCCTCACGCGCAGCGACGTCATCCTCCGCCTGTGTCACCATGCGCTCTCTCATCTCCAGACGCTTGTCGGTGTCAAAACCAGCAGATCTCGGGTAGGGGGTCCCAAGCAGTGCGTCTTAGGATCAATGGTAACAGGAGGCAAGGGACACGATGTTTTACCCAGGTTCGGGCCCTCTCGATGGAGGTAAAACCCTACGTCCTGCTTGATTAATATTGATGATATGGGTAGTACAAGAGTAGATCTACCACGAGATCGTAGAGGCTAAACCCTAGAAGCTAGCCTATGGTATGATTGTTGTTGTATATCTCTATCGACTAGCCTGGCCCCGGTTTATATAATGCACCAGAGGCCTAGGATAACAAGAGTCCTAGCTGAATACGCCGGTGGGGGAGGAGTCCTTGTCTTGATAGCCATGTCTTGTTGATTCTTCCTTGTATGCGGTAGCTGTCCAGACTGGCCCATGAGTATACAGCCATGGGGGTCCTCGGCCCAATCCAACTGATCGGGAGATGACGCGTTGAGTACCCACTAGTCCAGGACACCGTCAGTAGCCCCCTGAACCGGTCTTCAAGTTAGGGACGCTCCTCGATTCTTCCGAACTGTTCTTCATCTTTGGTTACCGGTCTTGAAAACTGGTTCAACAAATCTTCTCATCTTCTATCTTGAGGATCGCCGAAATGCATTCGACGAGTTTACGCGTTGGGTATCAGAGGAGCTCCTTTAAGTTTACGGCCTTTATCAATGCCTTGTTATTTTTATGCCATGCCTCGGGTTTGAAGTTGTTCCCGGGTGGCAACGTCCTCTTGCGTCCGAGCTCCAACGCCGGACTGCATTCGAGGTATCTTTTGTAGCCGAGCACCAATGCCGGACTGCTTCCCAGCTCTAACGCCGGACTATGTATCCGAGCTCCAACGCCGGACTGTATCCGAGCTCCAATGCCAGACTATGTATCCGAGCTCCAACGCCGGACTTTATCCGAGGTGTCATAAATCACCTTGGTTCAAAGAAGTTTGATGGAGTTTAACCGAGCTTAATGTCGGAAATGCCCTCTAAGGAGCCAGCCACTTGCATCCGAGCTATATGTCGAACTGCTTCCGAGGTGGTTAAGCACCTCAGTCATGGGCTGATTTTTGGTCAATGTTTTTTATTGATGCAATTTATTCTTTGATGAGATATATAGCCAGTAGCCCTCAAGGTATGTATTGGTCTAAAACCCGAGATGCACCTGAAGGATGACATAAGACCGCTGATCCCCGTAGCCGCTGAGACTCAGGTTGATTTGCAAAATCGGTCTGAGGATCAAGTCCTAGCTCGGGAGAATACTTCGGGACACAAAAAGTGGCGTGCTCAGTCCTCGAGACTCAGGTTGGGTGCGGCCGACCAACCTGAGGATCAAAATCTCCTCGGAAACTGTATTGCACTTAAGATTTTCTGCATAGAACAAGCAATGCAGTAGCCCCCGAGACACTAGTCAGGTGGCAACACCAGATCAGGGGATCAATGTGCCCCTTTAATATTTGTAAATAATAAGCCCGAAGCCCAGTAGCCCCCGAGCCTTAATGCGGGCACGGGTGGCCGAATTAAGGATCAATATCCATAGTAAAATCACAAATTATGTGTAATGACTCAATGTATCCAAGTACTTTATGTCATTAATGCTCAGATCCGCATTGTACAAAACATTATTGACCGACCATGGGCTTCAACCTCCTTGGCCAGTAGACGAGGAGTGTTTGTCCTACTTTATAAAGCCTTTATGAGGGCAAAGATTTACGACAAACAAGGCAATCTAGTCATACGGCTTTCTAAACAAAGGTACGTAGAGAGATATGTTATATTGCTGTTTAACAGAAGAAATGTCTTCCAAAGAAAATAGTCCCGCTATCGGTTCCTTTCTTTGGGTTGTCATGCTAAGCATGATCATGAAACCCCAGCTCCAATGTACGAGCAAAAGATCGAGGATTTAGTTTGGGAGGCTAGTTAATAGCCCCCAGTAGTGTTCGGCGACAGTCGAGGTCAAGCCGGAAACACTTCGGCCAATGTTATGAATGGCCCGTCATTTAATATAGTCATCGGATCGCTGACCAGTTTACACCTATTGTGACAGTCAGTTTTCGGCTTTCTCCACTAAGGTGCTTGACCATGCGAGCTGGAAGCACAATCGCAGTGGTTCTCCCTTTGCACACCTAGCCGAACAAAGCGGAACGTAGGAGCAAAGCGCGGGAGCCGAGCAACCCAACTATTGACCGAAGACACAATTCGAAGCTAATGCATATATAGCAATATCCGAGAATGTTTTTGCCGAATCTCTAAAGGTGTCCGGTGTTGCACTGCGAGACTTGTGCTGAAAACACACAAATAGTTAAAAGTGCCAAAAGCTTGGAAAACCAAAAAACGTTAGTAAAAACATGACGTCCGAACAAGATCAAGTGTTCGGCGCCAATCCAAAAATTGGAATTTAGAAAAAAAAGTGCTTCTGCCTTGCTTTAACTTTGCAACGACTAAGAAGAAAAACACTTAGTATGAAACGGCTCAAATAAACATAAGATCCCCCAAGCGACTTGGGTAAAAGTTGACTATAAAATGTAAGGTGACATGTAGAATGCTTTCTAGCCGAATTGTAGATCGTTTGTCGTAGCGGACCTTTTCGCTTCAACCTCTGGACCCAATAGTCCGGAGTGTGTCCGAATACCCTCGCGGTTATAAAAACCGGGGCATGCGTGGAGACCAGGTGCAGGGGTCATTAGTGCTTTATCAGACAAGTGCCCAACTAGTTATGTTATATTACATGGTTAGTAAGAAACCTCTTCCAGGGAGAATAGTTCCGTTAGGGGTTCCTTTCCCTGGGAGGCATGCCCTAAAGTGCATGTCCGGACTACGAAAAGAGTAGAAAAACATCTGGGGCAGGTAAATAAATAGGTAAGAAATCATATTTTAGTTCACCGACCGAGTATTCCCTTAAGAACGCTAGCTTTCGGCTTCACCCAGTCTGAGATACACATCCGGCTGACCCGGCAGTAACAATCGCAGAGGTGCTCCCTTTACCACCTAGCCGAACAATCGGGAACGTAGGGGTAAGCACAGGAGCCAGGCAACCCAGCTTGGCCAGAACTTAAGTCATATCGATGCATATAATGGTGTATAAAAGGTACATGCGGAAGTGTGACACATGTGTTGGGCATAAAGCCCGTATTAATAAGCTTCTGTTAAAGAAGCCCCCAGGTATAATGAGCGCGGGTAGCGCGTCAAGTGTGTGCGAACAAAGTTTCAACAAGGAAATTTTTACAAGCAACTTTTTTACAAAAAAGTATAATTCTTGGTCGAACCGAACACAAGTTAGAAATTTAAAACTTTGAGCATGAAGGCAACTTAGCTGGTTAATGTGTTCGGTATTGACGACGCGGTCCGAGCTTGATGCGGGACAAGGTTCCATCCCCCAAGCCGGTCTCGAGGTGGAGGAGCAAGGAGCTCGGCACTCCAAAGTGGTGACATAGCACGGTCAATGCAGGATGGCAGAGTGATGCCGAAGTCCCCGGCATGGGGTAATTAAGTGTTGACGAAGCCCCCCGTCCAGCCGAGGTGACGTCAAAGGATATAGTCCGGCTGGATCATTTTCCTGTGCACAAAAATAGTGCATACCGGGGATAATAGTAATAATAGGAATAAAAAAATGTTGCATAATAAATAATTTATGCAAAGTGAGTAGTAAAAGAAATATGGCCTGGCGCCGAAGTCGATGTTGATGCAGGTCGTCGGTGTAATGCAATAAAGCCGTGGCAAAGCCTGGATTCACAGGTCGGTCCGAGTTCCGGATGCGGCGTTCACCGAACTGTGTACGAAAACTGACCGAACCATCATGCGACCGTCGATAATGCGACCACCATTTCATAGACCTGTGTACATATGCTGGACTAACCAGAGTAATAATTCCTTGGGAAAAATTTAACCCAAACAAGCAAAAAGAAATACTAGGATTAATAGCACCTCGTTTATTTGTTGTAGCAATCCAAAGGAAGGTGATTCCCAAAATTGGGACTCCATCCGCGCACCCATGCCTGGTCGTCTAGTGACGCCGAAGTGTCCGGAGTAGGTTGATGAAGAGATGGCGAAGCCCCCGGTCCAGCCGAGATGTCGAAGTAGGTCGGCGTGATGGACACCAGCTTGAAGAAGCAATAGTGCGGCCCTGCCGATGCAGGTCGTGACGTGGTCGATGCCGGCTTGATGAAGCGACCGTGCGGCGATGCCGGTATGCCTGCTCCGTGTAATCCATGGGGCGGCGATGTTGGTGATGATTTATCCTTCGCGATGCCGGACTCTTGTTCGGCTTGCCAAGATGATGATCCGAAAAAGTTGAGCTTGGCTCAACAAAGTGACGACGTGTCTAGCGCAGGTCGGCAGCCGTGGAGCAATATTGCCGGACTGGTTTGACACCAGCATGATGTTGAAGATCATGTTCAAAAGATCTTAAAGTTAGTGGGATGTGTTCGGGAACAAAACACAATACCCCATACAAAACTTCCTTCAAAAAGGATGTCCGAAATCCCGTTCATAAAAAAGACGAACTCGGGTCGGATTCGTTTTCGCGCAGAAAACAGATCCAAAAAGTGATGCACTAATCGGAAGTTTCCCGGAGTTTGGACGGTCGGATCGAGCTGAATTTTTTGCAGGTGGTAGATAAGGGAATTCCGCAGCAAATCAACGGTTGGATCCTCCAAAGGACATCCGATCAAGACTCTGGATACCACGCCCTAAACTCGTCCGGATTCTCGTCCAGATTCAACAGGGCTCCGGTATATCGGAGATTGCCGGAGATTCCTCCATCGGAACTCGACGAAATTTTTGCAGGGTTGTTGTAGACTTAATTCCGCATAATTCCATCGAAGTAATCGTTTAGGAGACACTTGAGGAGGCGGTGGCGGCGGATACAAGTTTGTTGTCTAGAAAAACAGCATGGTCGCCTGAGGGCAATGTTGACGTTGAGCCCCCGAGCTTCATGGATGACTGCTCCATGATCTTGATAGAGATCGGAGTTTGTGTTGATGAAGGCCTTCATCCGAACATGACGATCGGAGGTAGGGCGCAGTCCTCGGTCAAGCCAAGGTGACTAGTCGAGCTGATGACGAAGAAGCCAACATCGCAGTTGACCTGCAGTCGAGCCATTGATCCTTTCCCCGATCATACAGCGGAACTCTCAATGAAAGCACCAATGTCGGTGTCAAAACCGGCGGATCTCGGGTAGGGGGTCCCAAGCAGTGCGCCTTAGGATCAATTGTAACATGAGGCAAGGGACACGATGTTTTACCCAGGTTCGGGCCCTCTCGATGGAGGTAAAACCCTACGTCCTGCTTGATTAATATTGATGATATGGGTAGTATAAGAGTAGATCTACCACGAGATCGTAGAGGCTAAACCCTAGAAGCTAGCCTATGGTATGATTGTTGTTGTATATCTCTATCGACTAGCCTGGCCCCGGTTCATATAATGCACCAGAGGCCTAGGATAACAAGAGTCCTAGCCGAATACGCCGGTGGGGGAGGAGTCCTTGTCTTGATCGCCAAGTCTTGTTGATTCTTCCTTGTATGCGGCAGCTGTCCGGACTGTCCCATGAGTATACGGCCATGGGGGTCCTCGGCCTAATCCAACTGATCGGGAGATGACGCGTTGAGTACCCCCTAGTCCAGGACACCGTCAACGCTCAACATCGCGCGCGCTCGGCAGCTTCCAGCGTCAACACCTCCTCACGCCTCAGGAGCTCTACCTGGTCGACCGAAGCCACCTTCATCGACGCAAGGGCCGTCTCACGCAGCTCCATCTGCTGCTCCAAGGAGTGGCAACGGGCCTGGAGTTCCCGCGCCCACTCATCCATCGCCTCACGCCGCCGGTCAACCTCTCGGGCCTCCTCGACGGCCCGGGAACGGGCCTCCCGAGAGGCCGCTAGCAACGCCGCGGCCTCCTCGTTGTTGAGGTCACGCTGGTGGCGCACAAGGGCGACGACCGCCTTCAGCTTGCGCCTCTCTTCAGCCAGGCGCAGGCCCTCAGCCTCAAGGCGCGCATCTTCATCAGCAAGCTCTTCGCCAAGCCGGCTCACCGCGTCAGCCGCCCTCCGGGGAAACTCCTGGCGAAGAGCGCGACGCCCCCTAGCGCGCTCGAGCATGCCTTTTGCGTCGTCATCCTCCCCAAGTAAGCGCGGGGGGCCATGGATCAGCACTCCCCCTCTGGGAAGGGGGCTGGGGGCTGGCGCCCTCGCGATGGCTGGGCGCGCCTCGCCAGAGGCCCGGCCTAGAGCCAGCCCATCCCCAAATGGAGAGCGCAGGGCCGACCTCAGCCAATCACCATCCACGACCAGGCGCGAAGCCCAAGGTAGGCTGGCTATGCCTCGAGAAGGCTCGCGAAGGTGGGTCGCGAGGCGCGCGGAACCTCGGTGCACCACAGGATGGCTCACCTCTCCGATCGGCCTCGCCACGAGGGCCCTGCTGGAGCTCGGAGCACTCGAAGACGGTGAAGAGGACGGAGCCTGGGGGGATGGCTCCTCAGCCATCTCCGTGAGCTTGGCAGGAAGGGCCCTGCAGATCATGGATCAGCCAAAGCAATGGGAGGATCAGGAGCTAGGAAAGGGGAAGGCTTACTCATCAATGGCGAAATACTTCCAGCGCTTCAGCACACGGCAAGGGTAATCGTCACCCACGGCCTCCCTCCTCTTCCGGAGAGCCTCGAAGTCCACGCGGAAGCGACCCAGGAGTTGAGCGCAGGGGTCAGCCTGCAAAGAGGGAGAAGCGTCAAGATGCCCAGCGTCCGGGGCATCGTCTTGATGCACGCCGCCGGTCGCCTCACCAAGAAGGGTAGCTGGGGCCCTAGGGGCCTCAACCGCGGGCGCCGTGGGCAGCGGCTCAACGCCTCCAGCTGCGGCAGTACGGGCCTCAGGAGCTACCCCCTCAGGAGTGCCGCCTGGTGTCGTCACTCCGTTGGGGGCCCCCTGGCCTCCGGCGCCCTATGCCTCCCTGCTCTGCCACTCGAGGAAGGACCGCCGTGGGCGACTGGGAGGGCAGTCACCACCGCCGAGTTCTCGCGAGGCCCCGTGAGGCCAGCGGGGCGCAGCCCCCATTCGTCGAATACGGGCATCTGCTTCACAAAGTCGCCCCTGTTTGAGCAAAGGTACAGCAGAGCCCCCTCTCGCTGGACGCTACCGGTGGAAGGGTCCCCCATCAAGACCAGGAGCACCTTCCTCAGCGCCTCCGGCGCCAGGTCCTCCTCCTGGAGCCTCATGCGATTTTCGCGCCTGCTGAAGTCCCACATCCGACGGGAGTGGCACTAGAGAGGAGCAATGCAGCGTAGCAGGAACTCCTTCACCACCATGGGCGCCGTCATGCCGAGCTCCCTCAAGAGCGCGAAGCGACGACAGACAAAGATGAGCCGGGGGCTCGAGAGCGTCTCCTGGCCCCAGCCTGAATTGGGGACAGCGGGCGACGTTGGCTCCGAAAGCAGGGGGCTGGGCACCCCTACATCCACGTACAGCCACCGCTCGCGGAACCTAGGCACGGACAGAGGAAGGCTGAAATCAATCCCAGAGGCCGCTGTCTCCGGTGCGGCAATGAAGCTCACGCACCCTGAGCATTGGGAGAGATCGACGAGGCGCAGAGAGAAGAAGTGGCGCAGCAGAGCAACTGAAGGAGGGATGCCCATCATTGCCTCACAGACAAAGGCGAAGACGGCAAGAAGAGTAATGGATTTAGGACCGAGATGCATCATGTGGATCTGGTAATGGGAAAGCATAGCGTTGAAGAAATCGGAAAAGGGGGGAACCAATCCCGCCCACAGGACGTCGGCGAAGTACTGGACCTTGGTGATTACCCTGTCAATGGAGAAGTGGGATGCGGGCCAGGCTGTCGTCCTCCTGCACTCATTGAAGATGGTGGCCAGAGCAGCGCTAACCTTGCCCAAGCCTTCTCGGTTGAGTATGATCGACCGATCGACGGCAGGGGCCGCCGCCGACGGCGAGCGAGGCGGAGGCACCGGTTTCTTCCCCTTTCCCTTCTTCATCGGAGTCATAGCAATGGGAAGAGGGAGGATTCGAGATTGGGTTGGAAGCAGAGATTGGAGCTCGAGAGGAGGAAGAGCAGGGGACGGTCGAGCGGCGAAAAGAGGAACAACTGTGTACAACCACGAGTCCTCCTAGCTGGGCACAAAATGAGGAGGCGTGGGGGAACAGGGCCACCCACGTCCAATCGACCGCCACGCGGTGCCCAATGCTGCAGGCTGTTAGGGCCCGTGGCGCTTTGCACTTGCCCCTTCGCTTCTTTGCTCAGCCAAGTCCGGGCGCGCCTTGGGCCCGGGGGCTACTGTCGGCGTTCTGGGAACGGGGGTCCCAGACTTGCCTACCTGCGGCCTGCGGCGTGGCTCAAGGGGCAGCCCAGCACGGCCCATCTTCATCAGCACGAGCTCAGGACCCTCGCGAGGGGTCAAGCCTTGCAGGGTGGACGACAGGAAGCTCCCTCAGGCACGGCCTCGTCAGGCTGGCTCGTGAGGAGGCGGAGAGATCAAGGCAGGGTACCTCACGAGGTGCCCATGACACAAGCCATGACGACCAAAGCCAGGCGGGCGCCAGGCGGGCGCCGGCCTGCACAGAGTCCTTGTTTTCTCTTTGGTGTATAGGGAGCAAGCGCAGGCAAGAGCATCAAGCGAAGGCAGCCATTTCGGTGCAACAAGACCAAGACCAGCAGAACGGCAGGATGGAGGTCATCGTGGAGGCCAAGCCGGCGTCACCACCAGGACCTTTGGCAGGCGAGGACCAACTTTAGTCAGGATAAGTGTACTAGATGTTCCCCTTCAAAATGGCCAATTGTTGGCGCCCTTCCCGCTCGACATTTGGGGAGAGGCCCAGGGCCTTTGCCTATAAATAGGACTAGCCACCCACAAGGTAGGGGCATCTGGAGAGCGACTGAACTCCCTAGCAGTTCATCGCACCAGCCAAGAACAGACCCTCGGGAGGCCGTTCTTCCTTGTATTGTTCATCATCATCCCGAGAGGCAATCCACCACACCACAAACTAGAGTAGGGTATTACACCACAATGGTGGCCCAAACTAGTATAAACCCTGTGTCTCTTGCGTTGTTCTTTTCATATCTTAGATCCTAGTGAGACGGTGAGGTGCAGGTAGAGGGCGAAATATTCGCGCGCACCCAAGTGTTCCAATCTAGAGGGTCTGCCGGAACCCTAAATCCGACAGGATCTTATGATGTTTCTCCCCCTCTACTCTCTTCCAATGGATTGAGTTTTCCTTTGAAGATATCTTATCGGGTTGAGTCTTTAAGGATTTGAGAACACTTGATGTATGTCTTGCATGTGCTTCTCTGTGGTGACAATGGGATATTCACGTGATCTACTTGATGTACGTTTTGGTGATCAACTTGCGGGTTCAGTGACCTTGTGAACTTATGCATAGGGGTTGGCACACGTTTTTGTCTTGAATTTTGGGTAGAAACTTTAGGACACGCTTTGAAGTACTTTGTGTTGGTTGAATAGATGAATCTAAGATTGTGAGATGCATATCATATAATCATGCCCATAGATACTTGAGGTGACATTGGAGTATCTAGGTGACATTAGGGTTATGGTTGATTTGTGTCTTAAGGTGTTATTCTAGTACGAACTCTATGATAGATCGAACGGAAAGAATAGCTTCATGTAATTTTACTACGGACTCTTGAATAGATCGATCAGAAAGGATAACTTTGAGGTGGTTTCGTACCCTACAATAATCTCTTCATTTGTTCTCCGCTATTAGTGACTTTGGAGTGACTCTTTGTTGCAGGTTGAGGGATTTTTATATGATCCAATTATGTTATTATTGTTGAGAGAACTTGCACTAGTGAAAGTATGAACCCTAGGCCTTGTTTCCTAGCATTGCAATACCGTTTACGCTCACTTTTACCACTTGTTACCTTGATGTTTTTATTTTTTCAGATTACAAAAACCTATGTCTATCATCCATATTGCACTTGTATCACCATCTCTTCGCCGAACTAGTGCACCTATACAATCTACCATTGTATTGGGCGTGTTGGGGACACAAGAGACTCTTCGTTATTTGGTTGCAGGGTTGTTTGAGAGAGACCATCTTCATCATACGCCTCCCACGGATTGATAAACCTTAGGTCATCCACTTGAGGGAAATTTGCTACTGTCCTACAAACCTCTGCACTTGGAGGCCCAACAACGTCTACAGGAAGAAGCTTGCATAGTAGACATCAAGCTCTTTTTTGGCGCCGTTGCTGGGGAGGTTAGTGATTGAAGGTATATCTTTAGATCTTGCAATCGTATCTTTTTGTTTCTTGTTTTATCACTAGTTTAGTCTATAATAGGAAATTAAAAAGAATGGAATTGAGGGTGCCTCATATGCTTCATCTTTTTAATGTCTTTCGTGAAAATGATGGGAAGGAAAATTGTGATCAAGTACTATAAGAAGAATTACATAGAATGCTTGGCATAAAATATGTGAATGATGAGCATGATTGCAATGTTGTTAGTATGAATTCTTTGAATACCTAGGATGCTAATTATATGCAAAGCCACAAGCTTGGGGATGCTATGTTTGATGAAGATGATATTTTTTCTCCCCCAAGTTTTGATGAGCAAATTTATTATGGTAAAAGCATGCCTCCTATTTATGATGATTATTGTGATGACATGTATGCCATAAAAAATAAATATAACCATGAAACTTGTCATCATGATTTTAATATTCAATTGGATTATGCTTCACATGATAGTTATTTTGTTGAGTTTGCTCCCACTACTATTGATGAGAATACATTTGCTTATATGGAGAGTAGTAAAATTTCTATGCAAGTAGATCATGAAAAGAATGCTCTATGTGCTGGTTATATGGTTGAATTCATTCATGATGCTACTGAAAATTATTATGAGAGAGGATCATATGCTTCTACATATTGCAATAATATCAAGTTTCCTCTCTATGTGTTGAAAATCTTGAAGATTTGCTTGTTCTACCTTCCTATGCTAGTTGTTTCTTGTTCCCATAATTTGTTTGCTCATAAAATCCCTATGCATAGGAAGTGAGTTAGACTAACATGTGTTAGTAATATGCTTCTTGATGCTCTCTTTATGTTTCAATTCTTATATTTTATGCGAGCATCATTGAAATCATCATGCCTAGCTAAAAGGCATTAAAGAAAAGCGCTTGTTAGGAGACAACCCAATATTTACCTTTACTGTTTTTGTGTGTTCACATGATTATTCTACTGTAGTAATCATGTTTTATAGCTTTTTTCAATAAAGTGCCAAGTAAGACCTTTAGGATAGCTTACGGTGATAGTTGTGTTGATCCTGCTGAAAACCAGAAACTTTTGCACACAGTAAGTTAGTTTTGGTAATTCACAGAAACGTGCTTTGGATCTGATTCTTTCTGATCTGGATTGGTACACAAGTTTCCCAGGTTTTCCTAATTTGGTAGAATTTGTTGAGTTACATAAGTATTCGAGAGTTACAGATTACTACAGACTATTCTGTTTTTGACAGATTCTGTTTTCTATGTGTTGTTTGCTTATTATGATGAATCTATGAGTAGTATCAAAGGGTATGAACCATAGAGAAGTTGGAATAGAGTAGATATTACACCAATATGAATTTATAATGAGTTCACAACATTACTTAAGTGGTGATTTATTTTCTTATACTAACAGAGCTTACGAGTTTTCTGTTGAGTTTTGTGTTGTGAAGTTTTCAAGTTTTCGGTAAAGATTCGATGGACTATGGAATAAGGAGTGGCAAGAGCCTAAGCTTGGGTATGCCCAAGGCAACCCAAGGTAATATTCAAGGACAACCAATAGCCTAAGCTTGGGGATGCCCCAGATGGCATCCCCTCTTTCGTCTTCGTTCATCGGTAACTTTACTTGGAGCTATATTTTTATTCACCACATGGTATGTGTTTTGCTTGGAGCGTCATTTTATTTTGTTAGTATTTGCTTGCTGTTAATTATAATAATGTTTTGCATCTATATTTTCAATAAAAGTGTCAAGGATAGCCTTTACCATGCTTATTTTGCAAGTATACATTTTGCTATTTCAAAACAGAAAGTTTACCGCTGTTGCAAAAATTCCCTAGAAAAGTCAGAAAATAATAAAATGTTGAATTTTTTTGCATATTGAGCTCTGATAAATCTTCTATAGTGTGGTAGAGTTTCACAATTTTTGGAGTTGGGGAAGTATGATGAACCTTGCATTCTTTACAGACTGTACTGTTTTGGCAGATTGCTATTATGTTTGCATTGTTTGCTTGTTTAATGATTCTATTTGAGGATATGAGTATTAAATATGTAGAGACATTTAGTATGAAATGTTGAATAATAATTTTTGTGATTCGTTACAGTAGAAAATGATAAGGTTTTTGCATTGGTTTATACGAACTTATCTCACGAGTTTTTGTTGAGTTTGGTGTTGATGAAGCTTTCGAGAATTAGGAAGCCGAGATATAAAAGGAATTAAGGAGACACAAAAGCTCAAGCTTGGGGATTCCCAAGGCACCCCAAGATAATATTTCAAGAAGTCTCAAGCATCCAAGCTTGGGTATGCCCCGGTAGGCATCCCACCTTTCTTCTTCAACAATTATCGGTTAGTATCGGTTGAACCTAAGTTTTTGCTTCTTCACATGATGTGTGCTATCCTTGAAATGTCATTTTGTTTTGTTTTGCTTGATATTTGAATAAAATACCAATATCTGAAATTCTTAAATGTTAGAGAGACTTCACATAGTTGCACAATTATTTGACTACTTATTGATCTTCACTTATATCATTTGGAGTAGTTTGTCTTTTGCTCTAGTGCTTCACTTATACCTTTTTAGAGAACGGTGGTGGTTTTATTTTGTAGAAATTATTGATCTCTCATGCTTCACTTATATTATTTTGAGAGTCTTTGAGAACAGAATGGTAATTTGCTTTAGTTATAAAATTAGTCCTAATATGATGGGCATCCAAGTTGGGTAAAATAAAAACTTTCATATGGAGTGCATTAAACACTATGATAAATTTGATGCTTGATAATTGTTTTGATGTATAAAGGTGGTAATGTTAGAGTCATGCTTGTTGGGTAACTACAAAATTGAGAAATACTTGTGTTAAATTTGGCAAGTCCCATAGAATGCACATATGGTGAACGTTGTGTGACAAATTTGAAGCATGGGATGTTCTTTGATTGCCTTCCTTATGAGTGGAGGTCGGGATCGCGCGATGGTTAACACCTACCAACCCTTCCCCTAGGAGCATGCGTAGTAGTACTTTGCTTTGAGGGCTAATAAACTTCTACAATAAGTATATGAGTTCATTATGACTAATGTGAGTCCATGGATTATACGCACTCTTACCCTTCCGCAATTTGCTTGCCTCTACGGTACCGTGCATTGCCCTTTCTCACCTTGAGAGTTGGTGAAAACTTCACCGGTGCATCCAAACCCCGTGATACGATACGCTCTATCACACATAAACCTCCTTATATCTTCCTCAAAACAGCCACCATACCTACCTATTATGGCATTTCCATAGCCATTCCGAGATATATTGACATGCAACTTTCCACCATTCCATTTATTATGACACCCTCCATCATTGTCATATTGCTTTTGCATGATCATGTAGTTGACATCGTATTTGTGGCAAAGCCACCTTTATAATTCTTTCATACATGTCACTCTTGATTCATTGCATATCCCGGTACACCGCCGGAGGCATTCACGTAGAGTCATATTCTGTCCTAAGTATTGAGTTGTAATTCTTGAGTTGTAAGTAAATAAAAGTGTGATGATCATCATTATTAGAGCATTGTCCCATGTGAGGAAAGGATGATGTAGAATATGATTCCCCCACGAGTTGGGATGAGACTCTGGACTTTATGAAAAATAAAAGAGGCCAAAGAAGCCCAAATAAAAAAAGAGAAAAAAGAGGCCGAAGAAGCCCAAATAAAAAAATGGGAGAAAAAGAGAGAAGGGACAATGTTACTATCCTTTTTTCACACTTGTGCTTCAAAGTAGTACCATGATTTCATGATAGAGAGTCTCCTATGTTGTCACCTTCATATACTAGTGGGAATTTTTTTCATTATAGAACTTGGCTTGTATATTCCAATGATGGGCTTTCAAATTGCCCTAGGTCTTTGTGAGCAATCAAGTTGGATGCACACCCGCTTAGTTTCTTCTTTTGAGCTTTCATACACTTATAGCTCTAGTGCATCCATTGCATGGCAATCCCTACTCCTTGTACTGACATAAATTGATGGGCATCTCCATAGCCCGTGGATTAGACGCATCAATATGAGACTTTCTCCTTTTTTGTTTTCTCACATAATCCCTATCATCATACTCTACTCCACCCATAGTGCTATGTCCATGTCGTACGCTCATGTATTGCGTGAGGGTTGAAAAGGCTGAAGCGCGTTAAAAGTATGAACCAATTGCTTGGATGAAACCGGGGTTTGTACATAATGGGAGCATTTTGTGTGACGAAAATGAAGCACGGCCAAACTATATGATTTTGTAGGCATAAGCTTTCTTTGGATATGTTATTTTGATAAGACATAAATTGCTTGGTTAGCATGCTTGAACTATTACTATTTTTATGTCAATATTAAACTTTTATCTTGAATCTTTTGGATCTGAACATTCATGCCACAATAAAGAAAATTACATTGATAAATATGCTAGGTAGCATTCCACATCAAAAATTCTGTTTTTATCATTTACCTACTCGAGGATGAGCAGGAATTAAGCTTGGGGATGCTTGATACGTCTCCAACGTATCTATAATTTTTTATTGTTCCATGCTATTATATTATCCGTTTTGGATGTTTAATGGGCTTTATTATGCACTTTTATATTATTTTTAGGACTAACCTATTAACCGGAGGCCCAGTTCAAATTGTTTTTTTTTTGCCTATTTCAGTGTCTCGCGGAAAAGGAATATCAAACAAAGTCCGAACGGAATGAAACCTTCGGGAGAGTTATTTTTGGAACAAATGTGATCCAGAGGACTTGGGGTGGACGTCAAGAAAGAAGCGAGGAAGCCATGAGGCAGGGAGGCGCGCCCCCCACCCTCGTGGGCCCCTGGCAGCTCCACCGACCTACTTCTTCCTCCTATATATACCCATATACCCCGAAAACATCCAGGAGCACCGTAGATCGGGAGTTCCGCTGTCACAAGCCTTTGTAGCCACCAAAAACCTCTCGGCGCCCGTTCCGGCACCCTGCCGGAGGGGGAATCCCTGACCGGTGGCCATCTTCTTCATCCCAGTGCTCTCCATGACGAGGAGGGAGTAGTTCACCCTCGTGGCTGAGGGTATGTACCAATAGCTATGTGTTTGATCTCTCTCTCTCTCTCTCTCTCTCGTGTTCTTGATTTGGCATGATCTAGATGTATCGCGAGCTTTGCTGTTATAGTTGGCTCTTATGATGTTTTTCCCCCTCTACTCTCTTGTAATGGATTGAGTTTTCCCTTTGAAGTTATCTTATCGGATTGAGTCTTTAAGGATTTGAGAACACTTGATGTATGTCTTGCATGTGCTTATCTGTGGTGACAATGGGATATTCACATGATCTACTTGATGTACGTTTTGGTGATCACTGATACGTCTCCAACGTATCTATAATTTTTGATTGTTCCATGCTATTATATTACCTGTTTTGGATGTTTATGGGCTTTACTTTACACATTTATATCATTTTTGGGACTAACCTACTAACCGGAGGCCCAGCCCGTATTGCTGTTTTTTTGCCTATTTCAGTGTTTCGAAGAAAAGGAATATCGAACGGAGTCTAAACGGAATGAAATTTTTGGGAGTGTGATTTTTGGAACGAACATGATTCAGAGGACTTGTAGTGCAAGTCAAGAAGCAGTCGAGGTGGCCACGAGGGTGGAGGGCGCGCCCCCTATCTTGTGGGCCCCTCGGGCGTCCACCGACCTACTTCTTCCTCCTATATATACCCATATACCCCGAGAACATCAGAGGCGACCACAAAAAACTATTTCCACCACCGTAACCTTCTGTATCCGCGATATCCCATCTTGGACCCTTCGCCGGCGCTCCACCAGAGGGGGAATCGATCATGGAGGGCCTCTACATCATCTCCAAGGCCTCTCCGATGAGTTGTGAGTAGTTTACCACAGACCTTCGGGTCCATAGTTATTAGCTAGATGGCTTCTTCTCTCTCTTTGGATCTCAATACCGTGTTCTCCTTGATCTTCTTGGAGGTCTATTGGATGTAACTCTTTTTGTGGTGTGTTTGTCAAGATTCGATGAATTGTGGGTTTATGATCAAGTTTATCTATAAGAAATATTTGAATCTCCTCTGAATTCTTTTATGTGTGATTAAGTTATCTTTGCAAGTCTCTTCGAATTATCAGTTTGGTTTGGCCTACTAGATTGATCTTTCTTGCAATGGGAGAAGTGATTATCTTTGGGTTCAATCTTGCAGTATCCTTTCCTAGTGATAGTAGGGGCAGCAAGGCACATATTGTATTGTTGCCATCGAGGATAAAAATATGGGGTTTATATCATATTTCATGAGTTTATCCCTCTACATCATGTCATATTTCTTAATGCATTACTCTGTTCTTTATGAACTTAAGACTCTAGATGCATGCTGGATAGCGGTCAATGTGTGGAGTAATAGTGGTAGATGCACACAGGAGTCGGTCTACTTGTCACGGACGTGATGCCTATATACATGATCATGCCTAGATAATCTCATAATTATTCGCTTAATTTAAATTGCTCGACAGTAATTTGTTCACCCACCGTAGTACTTATGCTATCTTGAGAGAAGCCACTAGTGAAACCTATGGCCCCCGGGTCTATTTTTTATCATATAAGCTTTCAATCTACTTTTATTTGCATCTTAACTTTTCCAATCTATATTATAAAATACCAAAATATATTTATCTTATCATATCATCTCTATCAGATCTCACTTTCGCAAGTGGCCATGAAGGGATTGACAACCCCTTTATTGCGTTGGTTGCGAGTTCTTTGTTTGTGTAGGTGCGTCGGACTTTTGAGTAGCCTCCTACTGGATTGATACCTTGGTTCTCAAAAACTGAGGGAAATACTTACGCTACTATTGCTGCATCACCCTTTCCTCTTCAAGGAAAACCAACGAAAGCTCAAGACGTAGCAACAAGGATTTCTGGCGCCGCTGCCGTGGAGGTCTTCGCTCAAGTCAAGACATACCAAGTACCCATCACAAACTCATCTCCCTCGCATTTACATTATTTGCCATTTTCCTCTCGTTTTCCTGTCCCCCACTTCACCCTTGCCGTTTTATTCGCCCTCTTTTTCCCAATGTCCTCTCTATTTTCTGTTTGCTTTCTTGTTGCCATGGCCGAATCAAAAAGAACAAAGGGTCCTTTCCAGCGTTCTAGTACCTTGGATAACCCCTCTATCCTCTCTAAGCTCATAAATAATGATGCTATGGAAATACCCACCGGGGTCACGGATGAGAGCTCAAATAATTTTGATGAAGATGACTTCAGAATTTTTCGCTATTGGCTTGATGAGTCTTTAAAAGATGCTTGGGATAGGTTATTAAGGATTCGGGCTAGCTATGTGCCACAATATCAAATTGAAGTTTACCCAAAGAGTTTCTATGTTAGCCTACCCGCTTGTTTCAAGAAAGTTCTAGATTCTATTTTTGAAGAAGGTTTTCTTAATGGGGATGCTATAGATACTTATGAAAAAATGGAAACTATATTTGGGCACCCTATGAATGATAAGGTTGAATCTACCACTCTCTTATGCTTTTATCAAAATGAAATTATCAAAGAGATGAAGTCTAGCTTAGATGCAAATTTCTGCAATGTGCTTAATATTACTTCATCCATTAATGGCAATGTGCTTTCCCTAAATAGAAGAATGAATGCCATGGAAAGGAAATCCTCTTTTTCCTTTCCAAGTGCCAAAGATGGCACTACTTAGATCTATCCTCGCTTTTATGCCTAGCTAGGGGCGTTAAACGATAGCGCTAGTTGGGAGGCAACCCAATTTTATTTGTGTTTTTCGTTTTTGTTTCTGTTTAGTAATAAATTTTGCATCTACCTTCTGTTTATATGTGTTTTTACGTTTTAATTAGTGTTTATGCCAAGTAGAACCTATAGGATAACCTATGGTGATAGTTAATTTGATTCTGCTGAAAAACAGAAACTTTGCATGCACGAAAATGATTTTAGTAATTCACAGAAACATGCTTTTGCATTGATTAGTTTTTCTGTAGATCAATAGAAAAACTGCCCAGGACTTTCTATTTTGGTAGGATTTTTAGAGTTCCAGAAGTATTCGGGAGTTACAGATTGCTACAGACTGTTCCGTTTTCGACAGATTCTATTTTTCATGCGTTGTTTGCTTATTTTGATGCATCTATGGATAGTATTAAGTGGTATGAACCGTAGAGAACTTGAAATACAGTAGGTTTAACACCAATATAAATAAATAATGAGTTCATTACAGTACCTTATGTGGTGGTTTTTCTTTCTTTCACTAATAGAGCTTATGAGATTTCCTGTTGAGTTTTGTGTTGTGAAGTTTTCAAGTTTTGGGTAAAGATTTGATGGACTATGGAATAAGGAGTGGCAAAAGCCTAAGCTTGGGGATGCCCATGGCACCCCAAGATATTCAATAATAGCCAAAATTCTAAGCTTGGGGATTTCCCCGGAAGGCATCCCCTCTTTCATCTTCGTTTATCGGTAACTTTACTTGGAGCTATATTTTTATTCGCCACATGATATGTGTTTTGCTTGGAGCGTCTTGTATGATATTAGTCTTTACTTTTTAGTTTACCACAATCATCCTTGCTGTACATAACTTTTGGGGAGAAGCCCACTTTATTGGAATTTATTAGAATACTCTATGTGCTTCACTTATATATCTTTTGAGCTAGATAGTTTTTGCTCTAGTGCTTCACTTATATCTTTTAGAGAACGGCGGTGGCTTAATTTTGTAGAAATTGTTAGTCTCTCATGCTTCACTTATATTATTTTGAGAGTATTTTAGAACAGCATGGTATTTGGTTTGGTTATAAAATTGGTCCTTGAATGGTGGGCATCCAAGTTGTGTATAATAAAAACTATCACAGGAAGTGAATTGGATGCTATGATCAATTTGATACTTGATAATTGTTTTGAGATATGGAGGTAGTGATATTAGAGTCATGCTAGTTGGGTGATTATGAATTTAAAGAATGCTTGTGTTGAACTTAGCAAGTCCCGTAGCATGCACGTATGATTAAAGTTGTGTAACAAATTTGAAACATGAGGTGTTCTTAGATTGTGCATCCTTATGAGTGGCGGTCGGGGACGAGCGATGGTTTTTTCCTACCAATCTATCCCCCTAGGAGCATGTGCGTAGTGCTTGATTTTTAATGACTTGTAGATTTTTGCAATACGTATATGAGTTCTTTTGACTAATGTTGAGTCCATGGATTATACGCACTCTCACCCTTCCATCGTTGCTATCCTCTTCGGTACCGTGCATTGCCCTTTCTCACCTTGAGAGTTGGTGCAAACTTCGCCGGTGCATCCAAACCCCGTGATACGATACGCTCTATCACACATGAACCTCCTTATATCTTCCTCAAAAAAAGCCACCATACCTACCTATTATGGCATTTCCATAGCCATTCCGAGATATATTTCCATGCAACTTTCCACCATCACGTTAATTATTATGACACACATTATCATTGTCATATTGCCTTGCATGATCATGTAGTTGACATCGTATTTGTGGCAAAGCCACCATGCATAATTTTTCATACATGTCACTCTTGATTCATTTCCCATCCCGATACACTGCTGGAGGCATTCATATAGAGTCATATCTTGTTCTAGTTTTGAGTTGTAATTCATGAGTTGTAAATAAATAGAAGTGCGATGATCATCATTATTGGATCATTGTCCCCAAAATAAAAAAAAGGCCAAAGAAAAAAAAAGAAAGGCAAAAAAAGAAAGGCCCAAAGAAAAAAAAGAAAAAATAAATAAAAAGGTGGCAATGTTATTATCTCTTTTTCCACACTTGTGCTTCAAAGTAGCACCATGTTCTTCATATAGTGAGTCTCATATGTTATCACTTTCATATACTAGTGGGAATTTTTCATTATAGAACTTGGCTTGTATATTCCTACGATGGGCTTCCTCAAAATGCCCTAGGTCTTCGTGAGCAAGCAAGTTGGATGCACACCCACTAGTTTCTTTTGTTGAGCTTTCATACATTTATAGCTCTAGTGCATCCGTTGCATGGCAATCCCTACTCCTCATGTTGACATCAATTGATGGGCATCTCCATAGCCCGTTGATTATCCTTGTAAATGTGAGACTTTCTCCTTTTCTGTCTTCTCCACACAATCCCCATCATCATATTCTATTCCACCCATAGTGCTATATCCATGGCTCACGCTCATGTATTGTGTGAAAGTTGAAAAAGTTTGAGATTATTTAAGTACGAAACAATTGCTTGGCTTGTCATCGGGGGTGTATAAGATGGGAGCATTTTTGTGTGACGAAAATGAAGCATAGCCTAACTATATGATTTTGTAGGGATAAACTTTCCTTAGCCATGTTATTTTGAGAAGACATGATTGCTTGATTAGTATGCTTGAAGTATTACTATTTCTTATGTCCATATGAACTTTTATTTTGAATCATTTCGATGTGAACATTCATGCCACAATAAAGAAACTTACATTGAGAATTATGCTATGTAGCATTCCACATCAAAAATTCTGTTTTTATCATTTACCTAGTCGAGGAGGAGCAGGAATTAAGCTTGGGGATGCTTGATACATCTCCAACGTATATATAATTTTTGATTGTTCCATGCTATTATATTACCCGCTTTGGATGTTTATGGGCTTTACTTTACACATTTATATCATTTGTGGGACGAACCTACTAACCGCAGGCCAATCCCGTCTTGCTGTTTTTTTTTGCCTATTTTAGTGTTTCGAAGAAAAGGAATATCAAACGGAGTCCAAACGGAATGAAACCTTCGGGAGCGTGATTTTTAGAACGGACGTGATCCAGAGGACTTGGAGTGCAAGTCAAGAAGCAGTCGAGGCGGCCACGGGGGTGGAGGGCGCCCCCCCTACTAGGCGCGCCCCCTATCTCGTGGGCCCCCAGGCGTCCACCGACCTACTTCTTCCTCCTATATATACCCACGTACCCCGAGAACATCAGAGGCGACCATGAAAAACTATTCCACCACCGTAACCTTCCGTATCTGCGAGATCCCATCTTGGAGACTTTGCCGGCGCTCCGCCGGAGGGGGAATCGATCACGGAGGGCCTCTACATCATCTCCAAGTCCTCTCCGATGAGTTGTGAGTAGTTTACCACAGACCTTCGGGTCCATAGTTATTAGCTAGATGGCTTCTTCCCTCTCTTTGGATCTCAATACCATCTTCTCCTTGATCTTCATGGAGATCTATTCGATGTAACCCTTTTTGTGGTGTGTTTGTCGAGATCCGATGAATTGTGGGTTTGTGATCAAGTTTATCTATGAGAAATATTCGAATATCCTCTGAATTCTTTTATGTGTGATTAAGTTATCTTTGCAAGTCTCTTCGAATTATCAGTTTGGTTTGGCCTACTAGATTGATCTTTCATGCAATGGGAGAAGTGCTTAGCTTTGGTTCAATCTTGCGGTTAACTTCCCAGTGATAGTAGGGGCAGCAAGGCACGTATTGTATTGTTGCCATTGAGGATAAAAATATGGGGTTTATATCATATTGCATGAGTTTATCCCTCTACATCATGTCATCTTTCTCAATGCGTTACTCTGTTCTTTATGAACTTAATACTCTAGATGCATGCTGGATAGCTGTCGATGTGTGGAGTAATAGTAGTAGATGCACGCAGGAGTCGGTCTACTTGTCACGGACGTGATGCCTGTATACATGATCATGCCTAGATAATCTCATAATTATTCGCTTTTCTATCAATTGCTCGACAGTAATTTGTTCACCCACCATAGTACTTATGCTATCTTGAGAGAAGCCACTAGTGAAACCTATGGCCCCGGGTCTATCTTTTATCATATAAGCTTTCAATCTACTTTTATTTGCACCTTTACTTTTCCAATCTATATTATAAAATACCAAAAATATATTTATCTTATCGTATAATCTCTATCAGATCTCACTTTCGCAAGTGGCCGTGAAGGGATTGACAACCCCTTTATTGCGTTGGTTGCGAGTTCTTTGTTTGTTTGTGTAGGTGCGTGGGGACTTTTGAGGAGCCTCCTACTAGATTGATACCTTGGTTCTCAAAAACTGAGGGAAATACTTATGCTACTATTGCTGCATCACCCTTTCCTCTTCAAGGAAAACCAACGCAAGCTCAAGACGTAGAAATCAACTTGCCGGTTCAGTGACCTTGTGAACTTATGCATAGGGGTTGGCACATGTTTTCGTCTTGTCTCTTCGGTAGAAACTTTGGGACAGTCTTTGAAGTACTTTGTGTTGGTTTAATAGATGAATCTGAGATTGTGTGATGCATATCGTATAATCATGCCCACGGATACTTGAGGTGACATTGGAGTATCTAGGTGACATTAGGGTTTTGGTTTATTTGTGTCTTAAGGTGTTATTCTAGTACAAACTCTATGATAGATCGAACGGAAAGAATAGCTTCCTGTTATTTTACTACGAACTCTTGAATAGATCGATCAGAAAGGATAACTTTGAGGTGGTTTCGTACCCTACAATAATCTCTTCGTTTGTTCTCCGCTATTAGTGACTTTGGAATGACTCTTTGTTGCATGTTGAGGGATTGTTATATGATCCAATTATGTTATTATTGTTGAGAGAACTTGCACTAGTGAAAGTATGAACCCTAGGCCTTGTTTCCTAGCATTGCAATACCGTTTATGCTCACTTTTACCACTTGCTACCTTGCTGTTTTTATATTTTCAGATTACAAAAACCTATATCTATCATCCATATTTCACTTGTATCACCATCTCTTCGCCGAACTAGTGCACCTATACAATCTACCATTGTATTGGGTGTGTTGGGGACACAAGAGACTCTTTGTTATTTGGTTGCAGGGTTGTTTGAGAGAGACCATCTTCATCCTACGCCTACCACGGATTGATAAACCTTAGGTCATCCACTTGAGGGAAATTTGCTACTGTCCTACAAATCTCTGCACTTGGAGGCCCAACAACGTCTACAAGAAGAAGGTTGCGTAGTAGACATCACCGTACGAACAGATGTTTGACCTTAACTGAACGGTAGGTGTGCGAGCGCAGGCTGACCGAGAGGCGTGCAAGCTGTCCTCCAATGCGGAGGCTCACCGGAAGCGTGCGAGCTATACGTTGCGCAAGCTCACTGGTAAGCGAGCCCTTTGACTTCCATGGTCGATCGCCTTCCTCTCCATTAATGGCGCCTGAGCCGCTGTTTAATACGGGCGGCCTTACTATTCGCCTGCCATTCCCCTCCCTCCCACAAACCTCCACCAACACCATGGCGCAGAATTATCATCTGCCACTAGTCTTCAAGTTTGGTGAACTCGACTCCGAGCCGGAGGAGATAGAAAATAAGGAGGAATGGGGCCTCATGGAATGGCCCAGAATGAGCTGGCCGCGGCAGTTGCTGCCCCCGCTCCCGTCCCAGCTCCAATCCCCGCGCCCGCACCAGCGACCATCCCCGTAGCATTGATGGGCTGGTCTCCCAGCACAATCGCAGAGCTAGAAGTCATGGGCGTCAGCGAGGTCTCCGCAGACCCGTGCGAGCTCGTGTACATGCCAGCGCCAGCGCCCGTGCCCGTGCCCGTGCGCGCCCCTCCACCCATCGTGGTGCCGGCCCCTGCGCGTTTGGTTGTACTCGCCACACCCGTGCCTCTTCCCGTGCGCGCCCCTCCACCCACTGCGGCGCCGGTCCCCGTGCATTTGGCTGCACCTGCCACGCCCATGCCCATGCGCGTGCCCCCCTTAGTGGCATGGGACGCTGCCGTCGACCGCTACCTCTCAGCGGCACCAGTTGTTGTCCTCCTGCGCCCCGCCTATCGATCGCGCGACGACAAGATGTTTGATTTACAAGTGAAGAACATTTTGTGCTGCCTGGACGACATCAACAACAGCGTCCCGAAGGACGACAACGACAACGACGGCGCGGCACGCCGCCTCCGCCGCCGCCGGAATTTTTTTGGGGTTTAATACTGTATCTCGAATTCTCGATCATAGGAATATAAATTCACGGTGTGACTAAATGAAAGATATGGTATGAATGAACTTGCGTTTTTCTCTCTTAATGTACAGACTTACCAAACGATTTTCTTTTGAAAAAAACGTCAATGGTTTTTAAATATAAAACACTCGTTGTCATGGAAAGGTCATGGCAGATGTCCTAGCAAAAGGACTTAGTCGTGGAGCCATCGCAAATAGGTAGCTTAAAGGGGTTAAACGGGACAAAGGACACGGGAGTTTATACTGGTTCGGGCCCTTGCGGTGAAGGTAAAGGCCTAATCCAGTTTGAGGTGGTATTGCTTATGTCTCGATTACCAGGGAGCGAATCCGCTTGACCTAGCTTTTGATCTGTTCTCTCTTATCCTAAACCGACGCCGGGTCGTCCCTTTATATACATAGGTTGACGCCCAGCGGCTCTCGAAGTCCCGGCCGGCTCATAGACAACGTGTCTTGCTTGGTGACTATCTATTCTTGCCTTACAATACAAGTCTTACATAAGGCGTTTATTTCTATGGGACTTAAGTCGCCCTTGGGCCTTGGGCCCTTATCTTGAACCGCCATCTTTAATATCCTCGTGGGCTTCATATGATGAATTGCCATAGGTATAACCCGGCCGCTCCTGGGCGGGTTATACTTATACTTATATCCCCAACATTAGGCCCCAGATTGATTTGAACTGGTTCATGTCAATCTTCAACACTTAGAGAAAATCTTCCCTTCTTCATTTGTGCAAGAGTTCATAACCCGCCATGACGTCATCTTCTGGATTTGTGATAACCCGCCATGACGTCACCTGTCATTTAGTTCACACAATATCCAACATATCTCAACGGATCTTTACCTTAATAACCGTCCCGAGAATCGAGGTGCCAGGGAAGCTGGATAACCATATTTTGGCCTCCTCGTTTTTTGTGCCACTTATTAGCCTTCTCCTTATAAATAGTCACGACCGACCTCTTCTCATTCTCCTCCTTTTCCATCATCTTCTTCCTCTCGCGACTCTCTTCCACTCGAGCTCCGCTGCCGCCGTGAAGCACCTCGTCCTCCTCGTCCTTGGCCGCTGCATCAACCTGTGTCGGACCATCGTACACTGACGCTCCACCGCAGTCAGATGTGCATCTGTAAGTGCTCCTCCTCTAACGCTTTAGATCACATTAGGGTTTCGTCTGTTCTTCGTAGTTCTTTCTTAGTTCTTCCACCGTACCGGCCTTTGATCGAAAAATGGCATAGAACTTGTGCGGTAGTAGTTTTGCTTTTGCCTTCAATTCCAGCGGATCCTTTTTCCTTGAAAAGAGATCTCGTTAGAGCTTATGAACTCCCCTGTACTAGTTTTAGGTCTTGATTTATCTTCTTTTTCTGAACTGTCGTTGATCCGAAATAATAATTGTAATATGTGAAACCTGTTTGTACGGTACTTAGCAAAAAAACTGCATCTTGATAGATCCACCTAGTCATGGCGGCTCATATCACTGGCTGTAGTTAAATTCAATGCTCAATAGATTCTTCTTTTGATAGACATCAAACTGCTCATGGTGGCTTATATAACCCGCTGTAACTAGTCATATACCATTACGCCCCTTTTTAAGCCGCCACTCTTAAGATGTGCTGTAACACTTTCCTTCCGGCTTAAATTTGAACCAGCAAATTTGTTCTTTTTCTTTTTAGGCTACCTTCTTCATAATGCCACCAAAAACAACCACTTCCTGTCACTGGGTTCGCTCCATCGTCGCGGAAAACACACTTCATGACTTTGTGAAAACCGGTTATTTTCTGAAAAAGTCTGTCATGTCTTACCGCGCCCCCAAGCCGGAGGAAGGGAAACCTTAGCCAAAGGAAGGTGAAATCATTGTCTTCACTAATCATATGCTTCTCACTGCCCGACTCTAAATTCTTCCGGGACATTCTTCACTTCTTCAACCTTCATCCTCCATACATCGGACCAATTCCGTGTCATACATATGCAACTTCCAAGTGTTCTGTGAGGTCTACCTTCAAGAGGAGCCCAGTTTGGAGCTATTCAAAGAGTACTTCTATTTGGACCGCTAGAACGAATACTCCAACGGGCCTAGTTTGGAACTTGGTGGGATCTCAATCCAACGAAGAAGAGACGCCATTTTCCCTTATGCACAACCGCCGTGTCATCCCAAGGATTGGAATCAAACATGGTTCTATTGCAAGGATGCCTCTCCGGCTGATGAGAACGGACTGCCCGGCTTTCAACCCTGCATATTGAATCAAACCATCCTCTCCCCGACAAGCTGACAGCTTCTGAACGCAAGAAACTCGCCCCCACCATTGCCAAGGTCAAGGCTCCGCTGGGAAACAACTTAACTGGCATTGACTTGGTTCGATGCTGGGTCGCATGGCGGAATATCCCCTTGAGTCGCTGCTCCGGCTTAATGTGCACCTACACCGGTAGCACAAAGGATCCACTGCACCACAACTTCGAGGAGTTAATTGATGACACCATCAATAAGATGACAATGTCTCTTCTGAATGAGAGCCCGGCTGATTGTAGCAAGGTGGGCCTAAGCCCTTTCGGCGAGTCTAACCCGGCACCAGAAGTAAGCCGCCAAACTAGCTTTTTTGCCTTCATCTTTAATACTTTGTTTTAATTCAACTTTGATGACTTTCCCAGACTGATGACGACTTCTGGAAGAAAGAATATGACCATGAAGCTGCAAAAAGAGCCAGGAAGGCCAAGAAAGCCGCCAAGAGAGCCGCCAAAAAGAGGGGAAAGAAGCCCAGCGCTTCTGAATTTCTTTAACTAGATGACATTCAACTTTGATGACTTTCACAAGCCGATGACGACTTCTGGAAGAAAGAATATGACCATGAAGCTAAAAAAAGAGCCAGCAAGGCCAAGAAAGCCACCAAGAGAGCCGCCAAAAAGAGGGGAAAGAAGCCCAGCGCTTCTGAATTGCTTCAACTGGATGACACCTCTGAGTTGGAGGTAGCCCTTGATTCTCTTGGCTCTTTTTTCAACCATCTTATTAACATGATTATCATCAGGATGACACGGGAATGAGTCAGGCGGTGGAAGAAGAGGTAACTATCATTTTCTCCGACTCTGAGCCCTTGCCAAGATAAAAAATTCAAAGAGTAACCCAGAAAGTAAGATTTTCACACCCCTTAGCTCATATGGATCCTCACTTTCTTTTGAAGCAACATCAGCATGAGAGCCGGTGATAGACTCGGTGTCAGGACCCCGACTCAATGCCACATCGATCTAGCATGTAACGCCTCATATCACTTTGTGGCCTCACGCACGGTATTCCCACGGGTGTCGCCTTACCTTTGCCCGGGACCGTTTGCGCCTTTTGGCACACGTATATGATAGTGTCGCTAGCATCCATATGATAAGGAGCCCGGGCTGACATGGCTAGTCGTAAACCCAAAGTGGCACAGACTTACAGGGACAGGCATCCATGACCCAGCATCGAACGTGTCGGTCATCAGCGAGTGAAACCAGGCTGTAGCACTGGGCTAGCAGGACTCCGGTGAACCGGGCTGTAGCGGGCTAACAGGACTCCGGTATTCATCGCGTGACATTTCCCCGAAGGGACAGACACAGGAACGAAGAAGGACACATGCCGGCCAGCCTAAGTGTTCCGGGGCAGTAGCAAGCTACCATGGCTCGGTGGAAACACTAGGAGACATTTCCCCGTAAGAGAGGCTACTAGAGATAAACAACTAGATGGCCAGATCCCACACATACCAAGCATTTCAATAACATACACACAATATGCTCGATATGTGCAACTACAACATGGCATCACAACATGACTCTACGACTCAAGTAATTTATTCAATAGGCTCCGAGGAGCGAGATATTACAAAACAGGGGTCTCACGACCCAACATTCAGAGCATACAAGTCAAAGCACAATTGGAAGCTATCATGTCTGAGTACAGACATCTATAAATGAAAAAGGCTGAGAAGCTTGACTATCTATCAGATCCTGCCGAGGGCACAAGATCGTAGCTGAGGTAACAAGCTAAACGTCGAAGTCCACGTGGAACTACTAGTGAGACTGAAGTCTCTCTGCAAAAACATAAAATAGGCAAACGTGAGTACAAATGTACCCAGCAAGACTTACATCAGAACTAACTACATATGCATCATTTTCAACAAGGGGATGGTGGGGTTTAACTGCAGCAAGCCAGCTTTGACTCGGTGGCTATCCTAAACTACGACTGCAATGTAACTCTTTTGAGGTGGCGCACACGAGTCCACATATTCACCATATCAATACACCACTATGGATCCGCTCCCGTCTCCCTACGAGAACGCCATCCATAGCACTCACGCTTATCTTGCGTATTTTAGAGTATCCACTTTCACTTGTCTATGAACTGATATAAGCAACCCAGAAGTCCTTTACCGCGGACACGGCTATTCGAATAGATGATGTTAACCCTGCAGGGGTGTACTTCTTCATACATGTTTCCACCACTTAGCGTCTGCACACGACATGTGCTCGGCAGACTTCAAGCGAAAGCCGACGTGGGTGTAGACCACGACCTACCTAAACACTCAAGTCTCTAGTCCAGGTTTATCGCCTATTCGGGTTCCATCCATGAGGAGATCCGGCCGGAGTTTCGCTCACAGCCCCAAACGATGTGAACAGGGTTCCGTGACACCAAACGGGCGCCCGGTTTACCCGGCCACGTGCCTACCGCATCACAGCCCACCCCTACGGTCAGCGCTGTCCACGGCCTCCAGCATACTACAAACACCAGAAACTACTTGCAACTCCTGGACAGAGGACAAGGGTGAATAAGATGTCGAGCGGGGTCATATTTCAGGGCCCAATGTATGGTAGTAGCTGAATCATGGATCACAAACACAGAACTCAGTTCCTGAGGACGGCTGCAATGAGACAACCCACCATGTACTCCTACATGGCCTCTCACCGCTACCTTTACCAAATCGTGTTCACACACTTAGCTCACACACAGTAGGACATGTTCACACGCCTCTGATTCATCCCCGATGAATCAGACCTGACTCAACTCTAAGCAGTAGCAGGCATGACAAACAAGCATGAATGAGTAGGCACAACAGGGCTCAAACAACTCCTACTCATGCTAGTGGGTTTCATCTATTTACTGTGGCAACGACAGGTCATGCAAAGGATAAAGGGGTTCAACTACCGCAGCATGTAACAGTTGAATCGCTGTTGTCCTAATGCAGTAAAAGAGAGCAGGAGCGAGAGAGTGGGATTGTATCGGAATGAACAAGGGGGTTTTGCTTGCCTGGCACTTCTGAAGATAACATTGAGTCTTCATCAGTGTCAACGATCACATCATCGTTATCACGTCTATCGAGAGGGGACAAATACCGGCAACACAGAAGGGAACACAATCAATGCAATGCACAATATGATGCATGATCATGACATGGCAAAATGAATGTGTTTTGGGCTAATGCATCTAGCAACAGATTAAATGAAGTTGGTTTGAATACAAGATTCAAATTCAAACTCCATATGTGATTATTCAAATGCCATTTAATTGATTTGTGCTAAACAGCACCTATAAGTTGTTCTAACATGCATGAAAATGGTACAGATGGATTCCTTGAATTTTTCTGATAATTTTTCATATATAAATTATTTAATTTGGAGTTACGGTTAATTTTCTATGATTTATAGAAGTTTTAGCTATTTTCTGAAATTATTAAATCATTTAAGATTTATTTAAATTCCAGAAAGGAATTATTGCGTCATCATGACCTCATAGTGACGTCAGCAGGTCAACGGGCGCCGTCCAGGTCAAACTGACCTGTGGGACCCATATGTCAGCGTCACAGGTTAAACAGGGGGGGTTTAGTTTAGTTTAATTAAAGATTAGGGCACTAGGGCCCACATGTCAGTGTCAGCAGGGGGGGTAATTAAATTAAAATAAACTAAACTAATTAATAGGGGGGCTGGCCCCACCTGTCATCGACCCAGGGGGGGTCAAACCCCTGGTCAGCAGGGCCTAACCTGTCGGCGGCTTGACGCCGGCGAGGCCGAGACGGCGGAGAGCGTCGGGATTTGCCCTCTGATGACCAAAAGAGCGGCGGAGGGGCTCTACGGGATGCCCAGGCCCGCGCGCATCTAACGGGGCCAACGGAAGAAGCTAGGGTGGCCGGAGGCGACGGCAATCATGACGACGGCGGCGGCCGGAGCTCGGGCGAGCTCGGGGTCGGGGGTTAGGGAGCACGGCAGGAAGAGCTGGGGCGTGCTACGGACTCCTGAGATCGCAGTGAGCACGTCAGTGGGCTCGGATACGAGCTGGGGTGGCTGTGGCCACGGCCACGCCATGGCCGGCGGCGAGAAACTCTCGGCCGCGGTGGAGGAAGAGGCTAGGGGTTGAGTGCGAGCTTGAGGGAAGGGGGAAGAGGAAGAGGTGCTCACAGGGGTTGCATCGGTGGCCTCGGGGAGCTCGGGGAGGCGTCGGAGGCGGCGAATCGACAGCGGTGAGCTTCGGTGGCCGGCGGCGGAACGGCGATGGTGGCGGCGTTGCAGGGCTTCCGGAGGGCCGTGGTTCGGTGGGGAGGAAGGAGGGGGTCGAGGCGGAGCCTTTGAGCGCATCGGCGAGGCTAGGGGTGGCCGGTGGCCACGAGGGAGCTCGTCGGCGGCGGCGAGCGTGTTCGGTGAGGTGGGAAACGGCGAGAGAGGGAGCAGGGGAGGAGTGAGAGAGGTCGGGCGGATCGGGACGTCACCGGGCATTCATCCACGCGGCCAGGGGAAGCAGGAGGTGGCCAGGGGAAGCAGGAGGTGGCCGAGGCAGCTTCGGCGCGCGCCACGCCTCGCCTCTGTTCGTCCTCCTGGCAGAGGAGGAAGAGGACAAGGGGGAGGAGGTGGGCTGGGCCGCACAGTGCTGGACCAGCACAGGAGCTGGGCCGGCTCTGGTGGCTGCGCGGGTAAGGCCAGGTAGGCTTTGCTCTTTTATTTTTTTCTTCTGTTTTGTTTTATATTTAATCTTTTGCCACTGTTTTGAATTAAAATAATAATTCAAACAATGCCAAAGCTCCTCTGAATATTTTTATTTTGCTATATGGACTTTTCCAAAAGCTCATAAAATATTTCAGGGGTATTTGAAATTATATTCTAATTATATGAATATAATTCAAATTCAAATAGCTAATGAATTAAATCCAAAGTCCCAAAAATAATTCCTTAAAAATGTTCAATATTTTGGTTGGGACCAGAACCCGTACCAAAAATTATCAAACATTTAAGAAGAGCATTTTGGAGCAATGAATGAGATTTCTAGGGTTTTTGCCCCTCTTTTATTTATGTTTTTGAGGCTTCCAAAATTCCCTCAGTTCAAATTTTCAGAATTTAAACATGATGCACACATGAGCTAGCCTAGAGCACTACCAGCAGCTAGGGATGTGACAACTCACCCCCACTAAACAAGAATCTCGTCTCGAGATTCAAGCGTAGGGTAAGATGAAGGGGAAACACAAACTAGTATAATCTTCACGATCCAGGTTGCACTTCAAATGAACGTTGTTTCGATCACCATCTTTGTCTTGTCGTCTTGTTCTGAGAACTCCAATTGACATGACAATGAGAGGAAAGGGAAACTCTAGCAGGATCGATCTTCTAGAAGACCGAACAACTCACGGAATGAGACATAGAACCATCTCTCGGGTTGAGACACGAGATACACATCAAGAGGGGTGGAAAGAAACGGATGACGAAGATTCACTAGGTCGATAACAATTCCACACCTAAGAAGGTGGTGACCGGTTGTCAACGTAGCGAGGAGTTGAGTTTCCATAATACCATAACGATGCACCTAGGGACGGTGACTCGTAGAGATATCCCCTTAAGTGGCAAAAAGAATTACTTTTGATTCAGAGTTCATTGAAACTCTTTAAACCAGCCTAAGGCAATTCTCGAGCGTTCATTTGGAGGGGGTCGGTAGAATGGCATACTTGGACTTGGATGATGTGGATTACCTTGTTGAAGACAACGTAATGGATGAACTTGCTTACCACCGGAGATGGAAGGGAACCATGGTAGAATGGCACATTGGCGGTGCAAGCTGGGAACAAAATGCAAATGCTGGGAATGATTCTGGTAACTGGGGAAGAATCCAACAATAGAGAGTGAATTCATTGTTTGAGAAGTTATAGCATAACCGAAGAGACTAGGAGCAATCCCGGTTAGTGCCGATGATATCACGTAGCGCTTGTGCGTGCTCTCAAGAACTTGAGCATTTCCACAATCATCAAGGTTTTACCAATATCTGTATCAAGGATCTTGGCAACACAACTTACTACCATGATGAATGATGATGGATGATGCAGATGCAAAGGAAGATAACACTTTCTCAGATTTCACCTTAGAGAGGCCAAGGGAACGAAATCTGGATGATCGACCGAGAGACATTTAGCACTCCGCTTCTAATGTTCTCCTTGATGTGCTAGTGTATCCCATTCATAGATACGGTTTGATAACTAGAACATCAAGTAAAAGGTCGGACTTCGGAACACAGAAATCCATAGGGGTAACTACGGAGTAAATCCTACGAAATCCTTATGGGGAGGTGGCCAACTTCCTCAAACAAGATACTACAATAATAGGTCTTCCGGCTGGGTGTGTTGGCCACGACATCCACTTTACCGGTTATCGAGGGACCAATATTATAGTTCTTGGGAAATGTTCCAACCATCATGTCTGCCTGAGACTCAGATCTGGTTGGTGTCAGGATATTCCAGACTCAACGAGTCTAGGGAGAAAAATGAAAGTTTGCAACACAAATCGACGAGATGACGTTGCGAGATTCTCAGGAAATGAACTACGATAGCAAGCTCCAAAACATGAGCTGGTTCTGCTACAACCTGTGAACACGATGTCCAAGACAAGCATGACCACAAAGTAGTCTTATAATAAAAACACTACCGAGTTCAGGAGGGGGAACCATCAACGAGGGTATCGAAGTCTTGTGCATTACCATGGATTAACACTTAACTCCTTTTCTCGAACAAATCAGTCAGTGGCTTGGTGTGCTAGGATACACATATGGAATGAAGATGATCAGTCTATCAGACCACAGAATACTTCGCACATGCATAACTGACTTGGGATGGTTCCAGAGGAGGTAAAAACATGCTTTCTCGAATTCACAGCGGCAACTTACATCAAATGCACAGGAATCAAAGGAAGTCACTTCTTTCATCCAAACATATGCTTCATGAGCTAGCATGAACAAATGCTTTCAAAAGTTTCCAACGCTAGCTTAATGTTCAGCAAAATTATGGAGAAGACAAGGATGTTGTCGATGGGCTCAACAACAACTCATCGAGATTTCCATGTACATGGAATTCCATAATTATGTGAACAAGTAATAGCATTGGTCAGACCCAAAAGATATAATGGTGTATGCTCGAGGGATCGACCACGAGTAAGACAACATTACGAACATCGTTGGTTCTGATTTGATTTGACGATAACCCATACTAAAATCAAAGGATTGATAAGACAATAGGTCCAACAACTGATCACAAGGACCAATCGGTGAAGGTATCATCTTTCTTCAGCACACCCTACACAAGAATATTCCTTTGGAACGAACTAAGTCAGGCAAGCTTTTATCTTCCAACTCTCCAAGTTGTTGTCTAGCTTAACCAACTAGCTCAGGGGTATCCAACACAGATTCTTGGAGAAGGGTGGTTCACAAGAAACCAACTTGATCACGAGCTCAACACAGCGGTCAGGTGACAACCTGGTAATACTTCCGAGAAGATCTTTGGAAAATCACGAAACACCGATATGTTACTAGGCTCGAGAACAATCTTGCTTTTTGAGGCAAGACGATATGATCAATAGAGCGAAGATTTGAAATAATCCTAACTCATCGATCGAGGAGTGCACCGAAAATAAGGACTAGGTAGCACGATCAGTCTTAGAAGGATGATTCAAAAACCAACACACTAAGAATGAAATTATTGTCCTTTAACTACCCAGCAACGAAGTTGCTAGGCATATTGATTTCACACCTCACGGTACACTTGTCGGCATTCCGGTTACAAAGACACGGGAACCGAGGGATGAACAATGATGGCAAGAAGTATTACTGTGTCAAGAGTTCATAGGATGGTGTGCAATTCCTATAACAATCCCGATATAAAGATGGTAATACTTCAGGGTAGAACAGAATCAAAAGCTGGATTGGCATTTGATCTGCGGAATACGACTACTTTGACCCAATCGTAGATATGGATGAGGTACTGGAGTTTGTTTCTCCAAGTCATTCAGGACGGAATGGCTTGACGGACCACAAGAGTAATAGGCATCGACAAACGAACGCACGCATACTCTTGACTATCAATTGATAGACGAGGGTCAGAATGCAACTAAGGAAAACAACTCAAAGGAACATATAATTTTCTGAGTTGTGGATGCATGGATTAGCATGTCGAACGAAGTTCAACATATTTCTTCCGGATAACCATGCAGAAAGGTAGAACTGGCAGAACCACAATATATAATGGAGAACTCATCAAGAATAATCCTGTTGTGATATTTCAGTTCAACGAGGAACTTCTGCCATAAGTAGTTCATGGTATTTGGAAGAAGAAGATACCACGGTCTTCAAGGACTATCGCAAAGGTTACTAATATACTAAAGGAACTAGCAACACTATCAACATGATGTAAGTAGGGTGAATATCGGGTTTAAGAACCCAGGAATAGAATACCTATTACTAAGTAGCATCACGGGATGCTTTCGAGAATGATGGCCAGAATCATCACACTGGGAACACAAATCATGGCTAAATTACTAGATGATCCCCTAAGACACCTAGGTCATAATAATATCTCCAACATATATGTCAAGGTAACGGAGTACCTCAACTCACTGATTAGTGTGGTTAATCTGGCCCATGGGAACATTGAAACGGGAAGAAAGGATTTGCAAATGCATCAGACTACTTAGAAACCTGGGATGACTCGGACAGCATAACGGCTGTAAATGCTCAGAAAAGATTTGAGACATTCACAAAAATGGTGGCATAACCACTCAGAAGCACAATATCAAGGTTTCGAGATCAACAATTAATCATACAGAAGCAGTAGGAACTAAAACGAGGCTTAAGTCCAACAATCTTATAAGTCTACGGATTAGTAACACGTGATCCTAATAGAAAGAAGAGATAGCCTAGTTCTTAATCCCCGTAGAAGAAAAGATGATGACTCAGATCAGAAGGCCATGAGGTATAAGGAGTAAAAAGAGCCTTACGTTCCATCCCACAATCAATTCCCTTATATAACTAAAGAATTTCTAGACTCAACTTTGACCAGTTTGGCTTGGTAATCCTACAGGCAGTCAAGCTCTGATACCAACGCTGTCAGGACCCCGACTCAATGCCACATCGATCTAGCATGTAACGCCTCATATCACTTTGTGGCCTCACGCACGGTATTCCCACGGGTGTCGCCTTACCTTTGCCCGGGACCGTTTGCGCCTTTTGGCACACGTATATGATAGTGTCGCTAGCATCCATATGATAAGGAGCCCGGGCTGACATGGCTAGTCATAAACCCAAAGTGGCACAGACTTACAGGGACAGGCATCCATGACCCAGCATCGAACGTGCCGGTCATCAGCGAGTGAAACCAGGCTGTAGCACTGGGCTAGCAGGACTCCAGTGAACCGGGCTGTAGCGGGCTAACAGGACTCCGGTATTCATCGCGTGACATTTCCCCGAAGGGACAGACACAGGAACGAAGAAGGACACATGCCGGCCAGCCTAAGTGTTCCGGGGCAGTAGCAAGCTACCATGGCTCGGTGGAAACACTAGGAGACATTTCCCCGTAAGAGAGGCTACTAGAGATAAACAACTAGATGGTCAGATCCCACACATACCAAGCATTTCAATAACATACACACAATATGCTCGATATGTGCAACTACAACATGGCATCACAACATGACTCTACGACTCAAGTAATTTATTCAATAGGCTCCGAGGAGCGAGATATTACAAAACAGGGGTCTCACGACCCAACATTCAGAGCATACAAGTCAAAGCACAAGCGGAAGCTATCATGTCTGAGTACAGACATCTATAAATGAAAAAGGCTGAGAAGCCTGACTATCTATCAGATCCTGCCGAGGGCACAAGATCGTAGCTGAGGTAACAAGCTAAACGTCGAAGTCCACGTGGAACTACTAGTGAGACTGAAGTCTCTCTGCAAAAACATAAAATAGGCAAACGTGAGTACAAATGTACCTAGCAAGACTTACATCAGAACTAACTACATATGCATCATTTTCAACAAGGGGATGGTGGGGTTTAACTGCAGCAAGCCAGCTTTGACTCGGTGGCTATCCTAAACTACGACTGCAATGTAACTCTTTTGAGGTGGCGCACACGAGTCCACATATTCACCATATCAATACACCACTATGGATCCGCTCCCGTCTCCCTACGAGAACGCCATCCATAGCACTCACGCTTATCTTGCGTATTTTAGAGTATCCACTTTCACTTGTCTATGAACTGATATAAGCAACCCAGAAGTCCTTTACCGCGGACACGGCTATTCGAATAGATGATGTTAACCCTGCAGGGGTGTACTTCTTCATACATGTTTCCACCACTTAGCGTTTGCACACGACAT
Organism: Triticum aestivum; assembly: GCF_018294505.1. Lineage (NCBI taxonomy): Eukaryota > Viridiplantae > Streptophyta > Magnoliopsida > Poales > Poaceae > Triticum > Triticum aestivum. The sequence goes on from NC_057813.1 coordinate 173,815,157, forward strand.
GTGCTCGGCAGACTTCAAGCGAAAGCCGACGTGGGTGTAGACCACGACCTACCTAAACACTCAAGTCTCTAGTCCAGGTTTATCGCCTATTCGGGTTCCATCCATGAGGAGATCCGGCCGGAGTTTCGCTCACAGCCCCAAACGATGTGAACAGGGTTCTGTGACACCAAACGGGCGCCCGGTTTACCCAGCCACGTGCCTACCGCATCACAGCCCACCCCTACGGTCAGCGCTGTCCACGGCCTCCAGCATACTACAAACACCAGAAACTACTTGCAACTCCTGGACAGAGGACAAGGGTGAATAAGAAGTCGAGCGGGGTCATATTTCAGGGCCCAATGTATGGTAGTAGCTGAATCATGGATCACAAACACAGAACTCAGTTCCTGAGGACGGCTGCAATGAGACAACCCACCATGTACTCCTACATGGCCTCTCACCGCTACCTTTACCAAATCGTGTTCACACACTTAGCTCACACACAGTAGGACATGTTCACACGCCTCTGATTCATCCCCGATGAATCAGACCTGACTCAACTCTAAGCAGTAGCAGGCATGACAAACAAGCATGAATGAGTAGGCACAACAGGGCTCAAACAACTCCTACTCATGCTAGTGGGTTTCATCTATTTACTGTGGCAACGACAGGTCATGCAAAGGATAAAGGGGTTCAACTACCGCAGCATGTAACAGTTGAATCGCTGTTGTCCTAATGCAGTAAAAGAGAGCAGGAGCGAGAGAGTCGGATTGTATCGGAATGAACAAGGGGGTTTTGCTTGCCTGGCACTTCTGAAGATAACATTGAGTCTTCATCAGTGTCAACGATCACATCATCGTTATCACGTCTATCGAGAGGGGACAAATACCGGCAACACAGAAGGGAACACAATCAATGCAATGCACAATATGATGCATGATCATGACATGGCAAAATGAATGTGTTTTGGGCTAATGCATCTAGCAACAGATTAAATGAAGTTGGTTTGAATACAAGATTCAAATTCAAACTCCATATGTGATTATTCAAATGCCATTTAATTGATTTGTGCTAAACAGCACCTATAAGTTGTTCTAACATGCATGAAAATGGTACAGATGGATTCCTTGAATTTTTCTGATAATTTTCCATATATAAATTATTTAATTTGGAGTTACGGTTAATTTTCTATGATTTATAGAAGTTTTAGCTATTTTCTGAAATTATTAAATCATTTAAGATTTATTTAAATTCCAGAAAGGAATTATTGCGTCATCATGACCTCATAGTGACGTCAGCAGGTCAACGGGCACCGTCCAGGTCAAACTGACCTGTGGGACCCATATGTCAGCGTCACAGGTTAAACAGGGGGGGTTTAGTTTAGTTTAATTAAAGATTAGGGCACTAGGGCCCACATGTCAGTGTCAGCAGGGGGGGGTAATTAAATTAAAATAAACTAAACTAATTAACAGGGGGGCTGGCCCCACCTGTCATCGACCCAGGGGGGGTCAAACCCCTGGTCAGCAGGGCCTAACCTGCCGGCGGCTTGACGCCGGCGAGGCCGAGACGGCGGAGAGCGTCGGGATTTGCCCTCTGATGACCAAAAGAGCGGCGGAGGGGCTCTACGGGATGCCCAGGCCCGCGCGCATCTAACGGGGCCAACGGAAGAAGCTAGGGTGGCCGGAGGCGACGGCAATCATGACGACGGCGGCGGCCGGAGCTCGGGCGAGCTCGGGGTCGGGGTTAGGGAGCACGGCAGGAAGAGCTGGGGCGTGCTACGGACTCCTGAGATCGCGGTGAGCACGTCAGTGGGCTCGGATACGAGCTGGGGTGGCTGTGGCCAAGGCCACGCCATGGCCGGCGGCGAGAAACTCTCGGCCGCAGTGGAGGAAGAGGCTAGGGGGTGAGTGCGAGCTTGAGGGAAGGGGGAAGAGGAAGAGGGGCTCACAGGGGTTGCATCGGTGGCCTCGGGGAGCTCGGGGAGGCGTCGGAGGCGGCGAATCGACAGCGGTGAGCTTCGGTGGCCGGCGGCAGAACGGCGATGGTGGCGGCATTGCAGGGCTTCCGGAGGGCCGTGGTTCGGTGGGGAGGAAGGAGGGGGTCGAGGCGGAGCCTTTGAGCGCATCGGCGAGGCTAGGGGTGGCCGGTGGCCACGAGGGAGCTCGTCGGCGGCGGCGAGCGTGTTCGGTGAGGTGGGAAACGGCGAGAGAGGGAGCAGGGGAGGAGTGAAAGAGGTCAGGCGGATCGGGACGTCACCGGGCATTCATCCACGCGGCCAGGGGAAGCAGGAGGTGGCCGAGGCAGCGTCGGCGCGCGCCACGCCTCGCCTCTGTTCGTCCTCCTGGCAGAGGAGGAAGAGGACAAGGGGGAGGAGGTGGGCTGGGCCGCACAGTGCTGGACCAGCACAGGAGCTGGGCCGGCTCTGGTGGCTGCGCGGGTAAGGCCAGGTAGGCTTTGCTCTTTTATTTTTTTTCTTCTGTTTTGTTTTATATTTAATCTTTTGCCACTGTTTTGAATTAAAATAATAATTCAAACAATGCCAAAGCTCCTCTGAATATTTTTATTTTGCTATATGGACTTTTCCAAAAGCTCATAAAATATTTCAGGGGTATTTGAAATTATATTCTAATAATATGAATATAATTCAAATTCAAATAGCTAATGAATTAAATCCAAAGTCCCAAAAATAATTCCTTAAAAATGTTCAATATTTTGGTTGGGACCAGAACCCTTACCAAAAATTATCAAACATTTAAGAAGAGCATTTTGGAGCAATGAATGAGATTTCTAGGGTGTTTGCCCCTCTTTTATTTAAGTTTTTGAGGCTTCCAAAATTCCCTCAGTTCAAATTTTCAGAATTTAAACATGATGCACACATGAGCTAGCCTAGAGCACTACCAGCAGCTAGGGATGTGACACTCGGACAAGCAAGGATGTAGAACTATCCTTCGGCTTACCGAATACTCCAAGGAAGCATCGAAATGAGGTCACCCCCAACTTAAATTTTTCTTATCCTTTGGCGGGTCTCACTCGTCAACCACTCAATTCTTCCGACTCAAATTACCAGGAAACATCTTGTTCCGCTTTCGGTGACTCAATTCAATCTAATATTCCGGCTTTCAAGACTTCTCCCGGGTAATAACAATTATTTATTCTCTCATTATGCTTTTTGATACTTATACTAACCTCTTATGACTTATGCAGAGGAAAAGCCAAACCCAATAAGAAGGCGAGGGTGAATAAACCGATCGAAGACCCGAAAGTTAGTGCACCAGAGCAACAAATGGCAACACCTGAAGCCTCTGTTCCTCCACCATCAGTGCCGGTTCTTAATGACCCGCGAGTAACTTCTGACCCACCTATGGAGCAAGCCGGTGATGATCCTTTGAATCCTGAAACATCCAGTCCAGTGAAGACGGCTAACAGTCATGATGATGACATGGTCATCACTGACACTGGCTTTAGAGAGCCGGGGAGGCCTACTGTTTAGCGAAGCACTATGCCAAAGAGGAACACTTTGAGCAACGCAAAGTGCGATTTGATGTTGCCAATTATTGTCAACTGATCATTGGTGAAATATACTCTGGCTTTCTCAATCAAGTACACAACAGCCGTGAGCTTGAAGTTGACATGGTGAAGCAGATGCACCAGAAATTTGACTTATGCATATCCTGCCAGCCCCCAAGTCTACTGCTTATGATGAATTTTGAATATGCTATAGACTTGATCACCATGAACATGAATAATAACCTATGAAAGAATCCTTTCAAAATCTGGCTTAAAGCTTCCGGTTTAAAATAGATATATCTTGATTAGCACTGAACTCGTAGCCCCAAGGGACAGTTTAATCTGTATGAATGAGCCGGTCCTTCATACTCTTGAAAGTAGTACGTACTTGTGTAGTTCTCGTGAGCCGGCTGTGGCCGTTTTTAGCATAAACTGGTCATAATAAAAACAAGTAATATGCATTAGTCCCCAAGTGCCAAGTACTCTTGCTCGCAAAGTACTTGAGACTTATTCACATAAACCGCCACATAACTAAAGTTTTCGGCAGACATTAGCCCCCAAGTGCCAAGTGTTGTTGCTTACAAAAGGCTTGGGACTTAATATGTGGAACTAACATTGAATAATGATTTTGATCCGGTGTAACCACAGACCACCACTGCTCAACTTCAATAAGAGCTGTCTGAATTGAAGACTCATCTAGAGCTGCAAGAGGCTGAGACCCAGAAGGCAAACTCAAAGTTCGAATTCAGTGTGGCTGAGGGAGAAAAATTGAAAGCCGGCATTGAAGTTGAGAAAAATGCCTAGGCTGAAGAGAAAATTGCTTTGACACAACGAGCTAAGAATGCGGAGGCGGCTCTCTAGGAAGCGACCACTAAACTCACTGGCTTAAAACGCCAGGCGTCTCTGATGGTTTGTACTATCTTTGGTAAGTCGCCTTACGACTATCAAATTTCAACATCTTCCTTGATGATATGATCTATTTTTAACCCATTTGTGATTATTATGCAGGCCCTTGGAGCAGCAACCTCAACCAAGACATGCTTGTGAAGCTGAAGGCAGTTTACACACTAGTGGAGCAGCTTTACACTGGTGCTCAGCGCGCATTGGCCATAATTTCTCCAGCTAATGAAACCCCCACTCTCTTGGTTGATGTGTTAAGAAAGCTTTCTGTTCTGCCTGAGAGGTTTAGTGAGATGAAGCGATCATGTGCTAGAGTCGGAGCTATGAATGCTTTAAGCCGTGCCAAAGCATGGTTACCAGAGCTAGACCCGGCCGACATCTCTACCGAGTATCCAAGTTTTAAGGAGGATGGCACTAAGTTTGACAAGAAATACTTTGCTGCTTGTACGAAGAACATAAGTCCTCTGGCCAGTATGATTGCCACTGAGATAGACCTCACCAAGTATCAACCGACTTATGATTTGAAAAATCAGAAGATGCTAACTCCGTCGTACAAAGTGAAGGCCCTTATCCCTCCAATCCGTAAGCACACTTTTGCTCTGAAGTTGACACGTCCAAGCTTATTGATGATGAAGCTGAGTTCCAACATTTGAGTGGCATTGACTGGTCATCACCAACCTTCCAGAAAGTAGAACAGGACAAAGAATCAGAGAGGGATGATCCGAAAGCGTCGGGCCATCAGAATCAAGAAGATTGATCCGCTGGGCGGTTCATATTGTGTGACCTTCTGAAAAACAATTAATCATTTGGACTCTGGAAGTCATGTAATAGGGTAGAAATAACTTTGCTCTTTTGTGCCATCGTGCACGTTTCGTGCTCAACACTACTAAACCGCCACTTGATACTTATCCTTGTAGGTTTATAACTTTTGAGTGGTGTAGAAAAATTTTAATTTTACCCTACACACAAGTAAATCAAAATGATCCCTGGCGGTTTACCACAGGGCGGGTCATAATATCTCGTATGCAACCACTGATGCTTAAAGCAGTTATGGATAAGGCTAGTTGAACTTTAATTGAAACATAATAATGATATCATACCTGTGATATAGAACTGCACTGCCGGTTTACGATACCTGTGTAGTAAGGGTGAGCGACCAAAGCTTTTTAGAAGCCAATATGTCCAAGTGCTGGATATCATCATGTATGGGTGGCTTGTCGCCTCTTTATTAAGCCGGGTAATAGAAACCATGGGTAAGCTTCAAATATGAGTTGTTAAAGTACAGGCTGCATGGCCGGAATTACTTTAAGCTAAAAGGCAAGATAGTATCAAGAAGAACCGGAAAAACTTCAAGAAATTAAGCCAAATGTCAAAAGCGAGGCTATGCTTCGAATACGAGCAGGAAGCCAGACCATAAGGGTTAATAGCTATGATTCGAATATGATCAGGACGCCCCCAAATGCTTTTTGGCATTGCTCCGATAAAAGGGGTACCGACAGCTATGATTCGAATACGATCAGGAAGCCCCCCAGTGACCAAAATATTTAATGGCTATGATTCGAATACGATCATGAGCCGGACCAAGAGGGGTTAATAGCTGTGATTCGAATACGATCCAGCCCCCAAGTGATCTAAGTGTTTGCGGCTATGGTTCAAATACGACCAGGAAGCTAGACCAAAGGGGTTAACAGCCATGTTTCGAATATGATCGAGCCCCCAATGATCAAAGTGTTTAACGGCTATGATTCGAATACAATCATGATTCGTACCAAGAGGTGTTAATAGCTGTGATTCGAATACGAACAAGCCCCCAAATGATCAAAATGTTTAACGGCTATGGTTCGAATATGACCAGGAAGCAGACCAAAAGGGGTTAATAGCTATGATTCGAATACGATCCAGCCCCCATTTGGTCTTTGAAATTATGATGACGAAGGCGCATGATTGTTGAAGATGAAACAACAGAGACCCTACTTTATTATAATCATCATAATATATACATCATAAAAAAATATGTACATCATAAGAGCCGGTGGCTCAAGTGTAGTAAGGCCGAAGATGAGCGATATTCCACAGCTGGCGGGTCTCCTCCTCCGACTTACGTTAGTCCTTGTGCTCTCAAATATCGATAAGGTAGTATGACCCGTTGTTTCAAGTTCTTGCTGACCACAAAGGGTCCTTCCCAAGGTGGGGATAACTTATGCATATCATTTTGATCCTGGATGAGCCGGAGCACCAAATCACCTTCCTGAAAGGTTCTGGATTTAACCCGACGGATGTGGTTACAGCACATATCTTGTGGGTAAATCGCCGAGCGAGCCGCCGCAAGGTCAAGCTCCTCTTCTAACAGGTCAAGTGCATCCTGCGTGCTTGTTCATTATCAGCTTCAACGTAAGGCACCACACGCGGAGAGTCATGACGGATGTCACTAGGGAGAACCGCCTCTGCTCCATAAACCATGAAGAAAGGCGTGTAACCCGTAGATCTTTTGGGGTAGTATTGATACTACATATCACAAAAGGTAACTCCTCCAGTCAACAACCCGGCGTCCGTTGCAAAGGAACCATAAGCCGGGGCTTGATGCCTCTCAAAATTTCTTGATTGGCTCTTTCAGCTTGACCATTGGATTGGGGGTGAGCTAGTGATGACACATCAAGTCGAATATGCTCATGTTAACAAACCTCTTTCATAGCACCCTTGGACAAATTAGTGCCATTATCAGTTATGATACTGTGGGGAAAGCCAAAGTGAAAAATCACCTTTTTAATGAACTGAACCGTCGTTACCGCGTCACACTTACTAACTGGCTCTGCTTCAACCCACTTTGTAAATTTGTCAACCGCCACCAAGAGGTGGGTCTTTTTATGCTTGGATATTTTAAAAGGCCCAACCATATCAAGCCCGCAGACTGCAAACGGCCAAGTAATTGGAATCATCCTAAATTCTTGAGCCGACACATGAGCTCGTCGTGAAAATTTCTAACAACCGTCACATTTATTGGCCAAATCCTCTGCATCAGCATGAGCCGTCAACCAATAAAATCCTTGACGAAAAGCTTTGGCCACAAGAGATTTTGAACCGGCATGATGACCACAATCTCCTTCATGAATCTCACGAAGAATCTCACGGCCTTCCTCAGGAGAAACGCAATGCTAAAACGCCCCAGTAACACTGCGATGGTTCAACTCACCATTGGCAGTTGTCATTGACTTAGGCCGCCGGGTTATCTGCCTAGCCAAAGTTTCATCCTCAGGTAACTCGCCCTGAGTCATGTAAGCCAAATATGGTACTGTCCAATCTGGGATAGCATGAAGAGCTGCCACCAATTGTGCCTCCCGGTCAGGAACAGCCAGATCTTCCTCTGTATGCAACTAGACAGAAGGGTTATGCAGAATATCCAAGAAAGTGTTAGGTGGAACCGGCTTACGCTGAGATCCCAACCAGCTTAAAGCATCAGCCGCCTCATTTTTCCTACGATCAATGTGCTCCAATTGATAACCCTTGAAGTACCCAGCAATGGCATCAACTTCGCGGCGATAAGCCACCATGAGTGGATCCTTAGAATCCCATGTGCCTGAGACTTGTTGATCCACCAAGTCTGATTTGCCGAAGCATCTCACCCGGCTTAAATTTATCTCTTTAGAAATCCGAAGACCATGTAGAAAGGGTTCAAACTCAGCTGCATTGTTAGTATAGGGGAACATCAACCTTAGAACATAACAAAACTTGTCACCTCGAGGGGAAGCTAAGACAACTCCAGCCCCTGAGCCCTCCAATTGCCTGGACCCATCAAAGTGAATAGTCTAATATGTGTTATCTGGCTTCTCTTCAAGCATCTGCAGCTGTGTCCAGTCGTTGATGAAATCCACCAGTGCTTGAGACTTGATGTCAGTTCGAGGCATATATTTTAAACAATGAGGCCCAAGTTCAATGGCCCACTTGGCGACTCATCCTGTGGCTTCTCTGTTTTGAATAATATCTCCTAAAGGAGCAGAACTGACCACAGTGATGGGATGACCAAGAAAATATTGCTTAAGCTTCCGGCTTCCATGAACACCCCATAAACGAGCTTCTGCCAATGTGGATATCTCTGCTTGGACTCAATAAGCACTTCACTAATATAATAAACCGGCCGTTGAACCGGATACTCCTTGCCAGCCTCCTTCCATTCCACCACAATGGCTACACTGACGACACGGGTGTGAGCAGCCACATATAACAATAATGGCTCCTTATCAATGGGAGCAGCAAGGACTGGCGGCTCAGCTAGCTTCCTCTTCAAGTCTTCAAACGCGTCGTTAGCAGCCTCACTCCAGATAAAGTTATCTGTTTTCTTCATCATCTGATATAGCGGTATGGCATTCTCACCCAACCGGCTTATGAACCGGCTTATGGCAGTAGTACGACCCGTCAGACACTGAACATCATTGATACACGCCGGCTTTGCCAGGGAGGTGATGGCCTTGATCTTCTCCGGGTTAGCCTCAATGCCTCAGTTAGAAACCAGAAGACCCAAAAGCTTGCCTGCTAGCACACCGAAAATGCACTTGTCCGGGTTAAGCATCATCTTGTAGGCCGGGAGATTATCGAAGGTTTCTTTCAAATCATCTACAAAGTTTCATTCTCTTTGGATTTTACCACAATGTCGTCCATATAAGCATGAACATTGCGCCCAATCTGACTGTGAAGACAATTCTGCACACATCGCTGATAAGTCGCCTGGGCACTCTTGAGCCCAAAAGGCATAGACACATAGCAGAAGGCTCCAAAGGGAGTAATGAAAGATGTCTTCTCCTGGTCCTTAACTGCCATCTTGATCTGATGATATCTAGAATAAGCATCCAAAAAACTCAAACGCTCACAACCCGCCGTAGCATCAATGATTTGATCAATACGAGGGAGAGCAAAAGGATCAGCCAGACAAGCCTTGTTTAAGTCCGTGTAATCCACACACATGCGCCAAGTGCCATTATTCTTAAGCACTAGCACCGGGTTAGCCAACCACTCTAGATGAAAAACTTCAACAATGAACCCAGCCGCCAAGAGCCGGTCCACTTCTTCACCAATGGCCTTTCGCCTCTCCTCGTTGAACCGATGAAGGAATTGCTTGACCGGCTTAAATTTCGGATAATATTGAGAGTGTGCTCAGCGAGTTCCCTCAGTACACCCGACATGTCAGAAGGTTTCCATGCAAAGATGTCCCGGTTCTAACGGATGAACTCGATGAGCGTGCTTTCCTATTTTGAATCCAAGTTAGCACCGATACTGAACTGCTTGGATGAGTCACAGGAACAAAATCAACCAGCTTGGTGTGATCGGCCGACTTAAACTTCAGCACCGGATCATGCTCTGTAGCTGGCTTTTTGAAAGATGTCATATCCGCCGGGTCAACATTGTCCTTGTAAAACTTCAATTCCTCTGTCGCACAGACAGACTCAGCATAAGCAGCATCACCTTCTTCAAACTCTAGGGCTATCTTCAGACTCCCATGCAATGTGATAGTCCCCTTGTAACTCGGCATCTTGAGCTCTAGATAAACATAACACGGTCATGCCATGAACTTGGCATAAGCCAGCCGTCCAAACAGAGCGTGGTATGGGCTCCTAATTTTGACCACTTCAAAGGTTAACTTTTTAGCCCTGGAATCATTGTCATCTCCGAAGGCTACTTCCAGCTCAATCTTGCCTAGAGGGTATGCCGACTTACCAGGCACCACTCCGTGGAAAATAGTATTGGATGTCTTAAGATTTTTATCAGTTAACCCCATGGGACGGAAGGTCTCATAATAAAGGATGTTAATGATACTACCTCCATCCATGAGTACCATAGTGAATTTGTATCCACAAACTTGAGGCGCCACCACCAAAGCTAAGTGACCCAGGTTATCGACCCGGGGAGGGTAATCCGCTCGACTCCACATAATAGGCTACTCAGACCATCACAAGTAATGAGGAACTGCCGGCTCAACAGTGTTCGTGGCCCGCTTGTGGAGCTTCTGGTCCCGCTTGCACAAACTTGTGGTGAAAACATGATACTACCCACTATTTAGCTGCTTTGGATTACTCTGATATCCAGATTTCTGCTGCTGCTGACCCCTCTGGTCCGATTACTGATCATAACCACCCCGATTACCTTGATTATAACCACCCTGATTACCTTTGTGGCCCAAGAAGCCGGAATTAGAACCACCACCTCCGTAACCCGGGCCATGAGAACTGTCGCCGCCTGAGTCGCCGCCTGGCCCATGATTGCTGTGAAACGAGTCAGAATTTTTGAAAGCCCTCATAATGGAACAATCCTTCCAAAGGTGAGTAGCTGGTTTGTCCCGCATGCCATGCTTTGGACAGGGCTCGTTAAGCAACTGCTCAAGAGTAGGACCTGGTCCACTATTCCGAGGAGGCGTCTCCCCTTACGACGCTGATTATTGCCCTGTGCATTGGTGTTAGCCACAAACTTCGAGCTACCATTGGCCTTGCGTTTACCATTGCCCCCCTGATTCTCCGGGTTATGCTGCTGACCCTTGGCGTTGCCCTTCTTCTTTCCCTTCCCCGTCTTCTCATCATCAGACTCGGGGTCCTTTGTACTCTCAGAGTCGGCATATTGGATTAGAGCCGCCATCAACTGGCCCATATCATTACAATCGCGCTTGAGCCAGCCCCCAGCTTCTGTTTAAGAGGCAAAAAATGATAATTTTTCTCCAACATTAAGACCATAGAGCCGACATTCATGTTATCTGATGAATGTATGATAGCTTTGACCCGACGCACCCAATGGGTCGTTGATTCACCCTCCTCTTGGGCGCAAGTGGCCAAGTCCACAATTGACATGGGCTGCTTGCATGTGTCCTTAAAGTTCTGAATAAACCGGGCCTTTAACTTAGCCCATGAACCGATGGAATTAGCCGACAGCCCCTTGAACCAAGTACGGGCCGTTCCATCCAGCATCATGGTGAAGTACTTGGCACACGCATTATGACTGACTTCTAATAATTACATGGCCATCTCATAGCTTTCAATCCACGCATGAGGGGGGGTAAGTCGGCTGTGAATTAGGCACCTTCCGAGGTCCTTTGAAATCCTTGGGCAAACACTCATCACGCCTGCTTCAACCGAAGTCGTTGGGTAAACTGGAAGGGACTGGTGAGCCGCCCATTGAGCCGCCTGCTCGGCTTCTTGACGCACTCTGTCCTGATCAACCAAGTTAAGAGCTCCATCACTTGTCGGGTCATGCCAGCGCGGCTGGTCACGGCGCTGGGCATTGCTTGACACGGCTGGTGAGTCCATGTGCCTATTATAACTCCGACTTGGGCAAGGGGTCGAGTGAATCCTATCTCGACTGTAAGAATATGCCTCCTACTGCGCCAACGCTGTCTGAAGAAGTTCTCTAATCCTTCGTGTTTCAATCGCCGTTGGAGAGTCGCCATCCACTGGGAGAGCCGCCAATCGTGCCGCTGCGGCAATCCTGTTCTCCAAAGGATTAGAATAATGACCCGGTGGTGTTGGTACATGCTGAGGTGGAGCGGTAGTCAGACGAGGGGGTTCCGTCATGTGTGGTTGAACCGGCATCCCAGCCCCGGGTGCCACTGCCCGATTTATCTCCGGCGGGTTACTGGTCCCCGCACCAGGCGTGCGAAAAAGATTTCTAGCCTCGTAAATCGGAGGTAGACGGGTCTGGTGCCTCCTCCTCATGACTTCATTTGAAGCGTTTTGACCCATCGTAAGCCGGAAAGCCTCCGACTGAATCCGCTGGGACTGAGCATCCAAAGCAGCCCGTTCTGCGGCTATCCCGACGTCCTCTGCCACCAGGTCTTCCTTGGCTAGTGCTACGTCATCACGTATCTTAGCCACCTCTGCATCATGCTGAGCTTGATTCACCCGGTTGACCACGACTGTTAAGAGAGTAGTCAATTTATCCATTAAAGCCATCAAAACCTGAGCCCGCGGGCGCGTAGGGCCTCCTGCCCCAGCTGCCGTCACTGTCGCTGACCCAGAAGTCATCGCCGCAGTGGTTGAAGAATTTTTCCCAGGCTGGCTACCAGCCATGAAAATCCCAACTCTACTTCGCGGCTCATAGGGGTCCGGAATACTGTCGCCATCGGAACAGCCCCCAAGACCGCCATCTTGCAGATGATACAACGAAGTAGTCTCGAACATGGATGACTCACCATCAGAGTAGATGGCCGTCTCATCGCCAAACATAGATCCTTCTTCAAATTCTGCTCCATTGATGCATCCCATGAAGGCACGCTTCACGGCAGGCTGAGCGCAGGCGGGTCTCGCACGCTAAGCTGTCTCGATGATGTCGGTGTAGATATCCGGCTCAGGGCCCGACTCACCGATCTTGCTGATGAAGACGTCGATACCACCGAAGGGGTCCCGATACCCCAGCCTACATCATCGATGTAGAGCTTGCCGCGATGACTCTTGGTCATCCGGCCCACAGTGTATCCCTTGAGCCCTTCGAAGCTTCCCTTTACGAACTCGAAACCACCATGCGTTGGCCCGACGGTGGGCGCCAACTATCGTGGAAAGGTCATGGCAGATGTCCTAGCAAAAGGACTTAGTCATGGAGCCATCGCAACTAGGTAGCTTGAAGGGGTTAAACGGGATAAAGGACATGGGAGTTTATACTGGTTCGACCCCTTGTGGTGAACGTAAAGGCCTAATACAGTTTGAGGTGGTATTTCTTATGTCTCGATTACCAGGGAGCGAATCCGCTTGACCTAGCTTTCGATCTGCTCTCTCTTATCCTGAACCGTCGCCAGGTCGCCCCTTTATATACATAGGTTGACGCCCAGCGGCTCTCGAAGTCCCGCCGGCTCATAGACAACGTGTTCGGCTCAGTGACTATCTATTCTGTCCTTACAATACAAGTTTTACATAAGGTGGTTTATTTCTTCGGGCCTTAAGTCGCCCTTGGGCCTTGGGCCCTTATCTTGAACCACCATCTTTGATATCCTCGTGGGCTTCATATGATGAATCGCCATAGGTATAACCCAGCCCCTCCTGGGCGGGTTATACTAATAGTTATATCCCCAACACTCGTCACAAACGTTTTAGTTAGAACACCCGTATGCAAACCGACAGCTTCCCCAGGAAGCCAAGGGAAAATGTGTTGAGCAGGATTTCTGCATCCCTTCAACGAAAACGGTCGTTTTGCATGACCCGTGTGCAACCACGTACCAACAATTGGGTAAGATTTTCATATTTGTCATTTTGGGTATGTTACCATTTGTCAAATTGGAAAGATTGACATTTGTTTATGTAGTAACATTGCCATTTGTCAACCTTGTAACACTATGATTTGTCAAAATATGCAGCTAAACATTACTAGCACTATCTAATTTTTGCAACTAGAATCACTAGCATATGGACACCACTAGCAGGTGTGAGTTGATGGACACATATGCAAATGTACCATTGATTACATACAACAAGTCATCAACCCACAACGACAACGAGGATACACGTTGGATTATAGATCATTTCCAACAAAACATTCTAGTAAAGTAAAGTTTTTCTCACACAACAAATAACAAAGCAATGAAATGAACTTGAGCTCAACCACTCATCGGCGTTGGAAACGCTTGCTTTGAACCATAAGTGATTCTCTGGGAAGGGCCAGCTACTGCCAATCTCGAGACCAGCGCAGGACTGATCATCCAGGCTGAAGCGGCCTATGTCAGGACCCATATTGGGACGGTAGGGAAGCATATCAATGTCCGAGGCATAGATACATTTGCTTCTCATAAATGGTAGTAACATTGTGTCAACAGCAGCTATATCGCCTTCCACCATCATTGGATAGTTTTGTCCAATGAAGAGCGAGTTTCCTCCAAGACTTTCAATACTGAACCAGGGAGAAGGTGTTGGCGCTAGTACACTAGTACCCATCCCGAATACCCTGCAATGGATGTTGGAATAGGTCCGGAGAGTGCGACCATGCGAGACAACACCTGCTTCCTTAGTAACATCAGTAGTTCCCTATAGACAGACAAGAAGAGGTGATCGATCGGAATAAGTTGCCAGGCGCTACTGAGTATATGGATCCTGCTCGTGATCATCAGCATCGTCATCTCCCCCTTGGTTATAAATTTTTTCAAGTATAGGTGGTGGAATGTTCACAGGACCTTGGAAACACAAGAAGGTTAATTAGTAAAGGGAAACTAGCTAACCCGCATGCATGTGGATGAAACAATTATAATTACGGTGGAAGACAAATGTACCGAAAGCATCAGGATTCCATGCAGAAACAGTGCCACGAGTGGTGGCAGCAAACACAAAACCCTCATATTGAATTGCATCACAGTACTCATCCGTGTACATAAATTGAGTTTTGAGCAATATCCATCGAGGCGTGGAAGTAACGTGGCACCCCGGCTCAGAGAAACCAGAACGCCCCGTATTCCAGCCCAGAGATCAAGGAGAAGTCTCTAGAATACGGCACTGCTTGACATAGAACAAATCAGCTCTTATTACAAGAATAATAATACATGGGTCTGATGTTACAAAGAATCACATCAGCATGGTGACACTATGCCTGCGATACTACACTTGCTCTATGCTAGCAGTGGAACAACTCGAAGCAGCGGAAATCTTCTAGCAGTTGAACAACGACGAAGGTGGTGAACTCCACTCCGCATGGACTCTGGCTGGGACACGATCTAGCTCACACAAACGGAAACCACGACAAGGAATCAAGCAATCATGGCATAACCTGCAATCTTGCATGACATACCAGGTCAGTACATCGAATGTACTTGCAAGCTCACAACAACCAAAAACATCAAGGAAAGACAACAACATAGCATTAAGTAGGTTAATTAAATTAACAGCTACCATGATACCACAGCAAGTACTAAGCATGATATGAAACTACTACAATACTGATAAATCACCATCTCAGATCTTCATAACCATATCTCTCTTGGCTACCCGGCCAAGCAATATACCATCTCGATCACCTCATGATCAAAACCAAACGGTGATCTTTCCGGCGATCACTACCATGACGAACACTTGGTCTCAAACTATGATCTTTCCGGCGATCACAACCATGACCAACACTTGGTCTCCAACATCATCATCAACATCCTGCCAATCTGTACTGCTCAAGATATCAACATATAAATCACCTATAAGTCATTCCGTCATGTGAGTGTTGATCGAATGGTGTGACCTAGTACGAACTTATGCCCATGACCGAGGATGCGGCTATCGATAGATTAAACACACACTCTACAGAGGTAGCGCACTTTACCCACACCACAGAACCCATGGCCTCGCACTCCCATTCGGGTGGACCAACGACGTTTCGACAAAACTGATCTGATGCCATGACACTCTCCCGGCCACTCCGACTCACTCCTAATTGGGCTAAGTCATGGGTGGCCCCATGTCTACCAAAGACACCAACGGCCACCGTCGTGGCCAAAACAATAAACCGTCCCAAACGGGGACAAAAGCGCTTATCATCCAACTATGGGCACAAGGTTATGTCTGCTTACCGGGCCAGGTACCGCACGCCCATAACCTTCCCCCGTTGGAGGCACCAGCGAGAGGCACGACAATAGCATCGCATTAGGGCCTTCCCATAAAGGCAAATGTGGCTGCACTATAGAAAGTCCGGTTCGGTGGCACCTGAACAACTTAATGATGGAATTTATCCCCAAAATATAACTGTGATAACTGATACTCCGATATCAACTATCAAACTATAATCCAAGTCATAGCAATATCCAACAATTAATCCAAGCATAATATCATCATACCAAAATATTCCAAGGATAGCATAACACTACTATCATGATGAATCTGAAAGCAATAATACTACTACTCCAATATGCAAGAACAAGCTCTCCAGCTTAGATCCACAAGTAAACACCATCTCCAAAAATAATACTCCAAGCAACAGAACTTCAACTAGCATCATGAAAATAATCATACTAACCACTAATAATCCAAAGGTAGCATGACATCCAAAGTAATACTCCAAAATATCATAACAAAAATCATTGTGAAAACAATCATAATATCAACCACTAATACTCCAATGGCAACATGATACTCATCAACTGCAAACATAACTCCTAGGAATCCAAACAATAGCATGGCAACAGCAAGATCAAAATAATACTCCGAGAAAATGCCATGCACAGAGTCATGTAGCTAAAGCAATATTTTAAACATGTTCAAATAGATTAAACCATGTCACTGCATTACAGTGATGCAAATGGAGGGTGTGGCTTGCCTGGGGTGGAAAAAATCTCCGGGAGGAAGTGCGAGAAACTCGCGGAACGAATCGTCGGAAATCGTACTCTCTCGAAGGGGGCTGAATAAGGGTAAGGGCATAATGGTCATTTTCAGAATGTTAAAACGTGGTGAAAATGGTTCCATCAGAATGGGCTCTATGAAACAAAGAAATGGGCTTTGGATTCAACTGATTTGGAGCTACGGGTGAAAAGTTATAGCTGTTTCTCTGCCAGGGACCTCTTTGTAATAAAAATCATCACAAACAGGCCCTTAACAGAAAAACAGAATGCGCACTCAGGCAAATACGCTTTCGGTGGGTGAAAGCATACACGGCAAAAGCCGTGTCCACTTATCCATGTCAGGAGGGGGCGGGGCCGGCCTCTGGGTCGCTGACTGGCGGGTCCCACGGGCTGTGGGGCCCGCCACTTATCCAACTATGCAGGCGAGGTCAACGCCCACCCGCCGACAGGTGGGGCCGCGGGCCCACTGGCCATCTGGGTCAACTCCCTCCTCTCTCTCCTCCCGCTCCTCCTCTTCTTCCCCAACGCGAAGGAGAACACAGGGAGGGATGCCGGCACCGGCGCTGGCCTCGCGGCTCCGGCCAACTTTGGCCAAGGGGAGGCCACCGGCGAGCGCAGTGCTGCCCACCGCATCCATCCAGGGGGAAAACAAGCCCCGGGGAGGAGTGGGGAGGTGGCGATGGTTGGAGGAAGAAGGAGGCAGAGGCGGCGGCGATCTTCGGGGTACGCGGCCAGGGTGGCTCCGGCGGTGGGGCGAGGAAACGGGAAGGACCGCCGGGGTCTGGGTGGAGCTATGGTGAGGTAAGGAGGGAGGGGGAGGGCTTGGTTCGCTCGGATATAAGCAGGCACCGACAGCGGCCATGGCGGGGATGGGAGAGGAGGAGAGATCCTCGAGCTCAAACGAGAGTGTCGGGGAGGCGTAGTGGAGCGAGGGAAGGCTGGTGAGGTGGTCGAGAGGGCTCGGGATGGATATTAATAGCCGGGCGAGGGAGGCCGGCTCGGGTGCCGCCGGGCACGTCCGGCCGAGGCTCTGGCGATGGCCATCAAGCATGGGAGGGCGCGGGAACACGGCAAGCCATTGATTCAGAGGTCACGGAGGGGATGACGATGCCGGAGAGCAGAGGAAGAGGCCGAGGTGAGCTTGGAGCCAAACGGAGCACTATGCCCCTGTGGGTGTTCGGCGATGAGCGTCGGTGAGCGTCAGTGAGGGGTTTTACTGAGAGGGAGAGAGGTCTAGGAGGACGGTGACGATGCGGTAAATCTATTAGACATGCTCGTGATCGCTGAGACACCGAGAAGATGAGGGGCCCGAGCAAGAAGACGTTCTGGACACGCTCATGGCATGCCAAAATGGTGGTCACCGCATGCAGTGGTGCACACAGTGCCACAAGCTATGCCAAATGATGTCTGGGGGTTTGTCCTTCCTGGGGAGGTTGCAACTAAGGTGGTAGTTCGGTGAAAACAGCTCTGGTTAAATGGTAAGCCACCTCTGAAGTTTACTGCAATAAACATGGGTGAGCACTGGTGATCAACAGGAAGGATTTTGGGAGCAATGGAGTTGTCTGCGAGGTTGAGGTAAAGAAGGACTTTCATCCTGGTAATTTTGAGAAGATTTGGACCAAGCTTTAATATAGTTGCTTCACAACTGCATTTTTGGTCCAGAAATTAAGATCATGATGATGCTCTCACATGGAGAAGCAACTTGGGCTAAGATTGGGTAAAGCTTGATTATTTGGACATATGAAGATGTTGTAAAAAGCTCATGCCAAATGGACAAGCCAAAATGGCACTTGCTTCACAAACATCATTTCTGTCCAGAAACTTGGAATAATTTTGGTGATCAAATGGCTCATTGAAATGATCCCAAATTGGGTGGAGAGATGTTTTATGGGTATAAGAATGATCTGGTAATTTATCAGGATTTTTGAAGCAATCTAAAATGCAGTTGCTTCACAACCTGAAAATATAGCCAGAATCAAAGATTTGCTCCTATGCTCACATAGATGATTGGGTGGGGCTACAAATGGGTGGAGGGGGTTAATATGAGCACATTAAGAAGTGTGCAAAGTTCAACTCATTTGGATACTCCTAGCTAGTACTTCCTTCACAAAGCCTTCTGTTTGACAAAAACTTTAAAAATTCACTGAGGAAGATTGGCTAGGCAAATAATGTTGAACTTGTGCATGAGGCAATTATTTGGACATATAAACATGCCCAAAAAGGTTGGGAGCCACTAGGAAAAATATAAATGACACTTCCTTCACAAAGTGCCATGTAGGGCAGAATAGAAAAATGAATATTGGGGAATTATTTTTGAACTGTCCAAGAATATGTTTGGGCATATTTGAGCTATATATGACCCAAAGGAATTATGAGAATTATTTGGGGATTTTTGGATGGACAGAAATATAGGTTGCTTCACAACCTAGGGAAGATAGGGTTATTCCTTTAATGAAAAGGAATTTTCCCTAGAAAATAGTTTAGGGTTTGGTCAAGAAGTGAACTGACATGATCTTGGCAAGGTTTTGAGAATGATGAGTTTCTTGGGAGGGGGAATGAAGATGATTTCCCAGCTGGCAAGGCCACAGAACCACTCCAAAAAGAAAATCAGAGCAAAAACCAAATAAATCAAAAGAAAAAGAAAAGGGCCAAAATCCAGGCTGTTACAAGTAAGGACGGCAACAAGCTTGTCGAAGATAGCAACAACTTCATAGTTCGTGTAATCCGAAGAGCGGTTGGGAAGTCAACAAATTGCTATCTTCCGTAGACGACAGTCACCATGATTGTATTTGAACTCATGTAGAATACCGGTCGTCTGAGATTTTTGGAAGTGGAACCCTGTGACGAGTGTACACATTCACAAGTTCCCGCTCGTAGTTGTACCCAATATAAACAACCCAATCTCCATTTGCGCCTGCCCAAGCCTTTCCCTCAAGTGATGGCATCTTAACATCATACGTATCATTATCAAGCAGCATCAACTTGCATAAGGCGAGGTTTCCCTCATCCCCACACCAGTCAGCAGGGTCATGGCAAAGAATATAGGGGAGATCAAACCGCTCCTGGACCCTTGGGTTCCTTGCAATGATGTTATTAGTTGAGTTGAGAATTGTCTTGAACAAACCTGCCATGCTAGCCGAGGTGATGACATCGCATCGATCAATGAGTTCCTCCACCATGTCATCTTTTAGATCGGGGCAAGAATAACGGAGTCGTTTCCGGCCTGTTCCCTCCATGGAGAAGATGATCGAACAATGGCAGAAGGAAGGGTGAAGGAAAATGGAGGGAGGAAGAGCGTGCGACAGCAGTTCCAAATCAAGAGGGAAAGGCGAAGAGGCGGTGGACGGTTGCCATGGTACACGAAGAGGCGCCTGGGGAGCGAATGGTTGCCATAGAGGTAACACACCGACGACAAGGGCCGAGTGAACCGCATGCATGTATCGCACACACCTTGATCTGGCTGACTATTTCTTTTGTGTTGCCTAATCACAAATAGTTCATTTGAGTGAACCTTATGCTATATATCGAACACACCTTCATCTGGCTGCCCATTTCTTTTGTGTTGCCTAATCACAAACAATTCATCCGAGTGAATCGTATGATGTGTATCGCACACACCTTCATCTGGCTGCCCGTTCCTTTTGTTCCTCCTCATCGCAAACAGTTAATTGAACTGAACAGTATGCCCTTCATCGCACACACAACTAAAATCTGAACCGTGTTTGATGCATCCATCATCGCAAACATTTTATATATTTTTGATGGTTTTCATACACCACCATTTGCGATTATTGCATCGCACACAGTTTCTCGAAGGTTCTCTTATCATAGTGTCGCGTTAGTAGCATCCTGCGGTAGTGACATGTCACATTTGTTGTTATTTTTTTGGTTAAAGCAATTATTCATGCATCAACATCGACGATGCCTATCCCACATCCTCGTCGTCGACTCGGTGCAGGAGGCCTGCTTGATCAGAGGGGCCATGTCCGGGACTGGGCTCCGCCGAGCTGGTACTGGGAGATGCTACCTTCCGGGGGGCGCAGCTTGGTGAGGAGCCAGCCCGTGGTTGACCCGAACCTTCTTTGGTGGCGGTCGCGTGGGCCAGTGATGGTGCAGAGGCTTTCGTCCCCTGCGGAGGTGGTACGTCACTGTGTCAGCGAGGAGGACGAGCACGTCCGTCGCTACATGGTTGCGTTGGAGGGCAGGTTCGACAATACCTAACAGGTACTTCAGGGATCTCATTGGAGCTATGATCCTATGATGGTTCCTTCTCTTTGGGTGTCCACCGCCCGCGCCAATATGTGTCATTCGCTAGGGTTTTAGCTGTATTAGTGATGTTATATGTATGATACTATTCAAGATGTATTAGTGATAATATTTGATGATGTACGGACGCAAAAGATGATTTAGTTTTGCTTATTGAATGCATGCTAATTTGAATACTAATTTATTTTATGATTTAGTTTTGCTTATTGAATGCTCAAATTGGAGAACTACTCCTATTTTGAATGCTCAAATTGGAGAGCACTATGAAAGGCGTATGCATTTGATTAATTGATAGCTTATAGGGTTTCACTAAGTCCTAAGATGAGGATAATAATGTTTTTGTTTATATTTTGTTTTTGGGGAAATCAAGGAGCCCATCCATCATCCCCGCCGTCGTCCCCGTCACCGACTCCTCCAACCTCGAGGTCAGACCAGCCAAATCTCCATGTCAATATGACTCCTATAAGATATTTTGAAATGTTTTTGTTCATATTTTCAACCATTGAAATGCAATGGCCATCAAGTTTGAATGCTCATATGATGTAGATATAAACATGTATATCTTGTGTTGCTCAAATAGGATATGTGCTTGCCCAAGTGGTTGGCCATGCTTGCAGGTAACACCTCCGAGTGGCCTATGTTTTGTCAGAGTGTTGATTAATTTACGTTCTAGCAAATTTCAGGCGCTCAATATGTCCTTTTTTAACAATGGTCATGCCGGATTTTTCCGTTAATTTTGGCATGACTTGTGCTAGAATATCTAGGAAATATCGAGTGGCCTGGATTTTCTAGAAAAATAATTAAGCGACATTTCGAGTCGACTTTAAGTCTGTCAAGGCTCCATACATGAGAGTCAACAAATGAGTGAGGGAGAAAGTCTGCACCATATATGAGAGAATAATCCCGACTGTTGTTGTGGGGGTCGTTTTTCCCTCTTCTCCTTGTGCTAGACCATTGTTATGCACTAGGGGAAGGAGGAGTAATGACCATCACCGATGGTTGAAAAATCAGTGAGCGAGTGTGTCCAGCATATATGAGAGAGGATGAAGAATACCGACTGTTGTCGTGGGGGTCGTTTCTCCTTCTTGTCCTTGTGCTAGACCTTTGTTATGCACTAGGGGAACGAGGAGTAACGACCATCATCGACGGTCGCAAATGTCAGAGAGGAATCAGTGAGGGAGAGTCTCCACCATATATGAGAGGACGAAGAATCCCGACGGTTGTCATGGGGGTCGCTTCTCCTTCGTTCCGTGTGCTATACAATTTGGTGTAATGCATTTGGGAACGAAAGGAGGAGCGACCATCACCAATGGTCGAATATATACACCAGGTGAGCTAAGAGTTTTCAAGAAAAGACTCGACAGACCTATAGTCAACCCATGATGAATAATAATGATCTAATTTAGTTTTTGTAGTACATATATTTAATTGTACAAGTTTAATATTTGAATTATGAACCTAGGAAATGTCGTCGTCGGACGACAAAAGTCTCCCGGCGGAGTGTGACTGGTGCAGTGACGACCGGGGTCTGTGCGACAGGCCTCACCTGGTAGAAGGTCGGTGCATCAGCATTAAGCTCCAGGAGACCTTCGATGTTGAAATGGTACGCAACGACGATAAGTGGTTTTTCGTAATTAAGCATGACTTCTGCTGCTTCAACGTGTAATTTTCGTCTTTTACAATTCTACTAGCTTATACCATGCCATGCAAGACGCGATGTCTTGGAGAGGATGGATTTTGAAGATCATGAAACTATGGAAACAAAGATAATTCACCTAAGGACCCATCATGGTATGGATTTTGATGTAAATCTATACAATTCTGAGAGCGTAACCCATTTTGGTGGCCCGAATTGGGAAGCACTTTGCAAGACGCATGCTTTTCATGAGGGTATGCTTGTCACCATTGATCTTGGTGATCCTAACATTGCCGAAGACAATATGGACATTTGGTTCCTTGTTCATACGCTTCCATTTCTACCGCTATGTGAGTTTCTCAAACATAGTTATTAAGTAATTTATATTATTTATTTCAAAATAGTTGACAGCTTATTTCCACTGATAGCTTATTTTCATTCTTCAAAGAATGTGCAAAAGATGGTAGACAGAACCTACTACACCGATGGCTCAGAATTAGCTTATCAGGAGAAAAATCATCTGATCTCATTTATTAATGATCTTGAGAATTACAATATCTATTATCAAACTCCATATTATGGTCAATACGTGCCAATTGTGCACGTGTTGAACTACGGCAACATCCATGGAGATGTCATGGTAAGATTTTTTACTATTACGACATCCATGCATCTTTTGCATAAATTCTTCTAAAACTCAACTACATTGCTAACTACAAAGTTATTACTATGTTTTTCAACAGAAAATCCTGAAGGATTGTGTGCCTCATATGATGTTTCCGAAAGGTCGCCTTGATATTATGAACATACGGCCAGGTCATCCTATGCATCGCTGCTGTTCATACCAGATTTCTAAAATCAATGAAGACATCACAATCAAAGATTGGAAAAAATGTATGGTCAATCGTAGGGAGCTACTTGGAAGCAACATTGTGCACAACGCAAGAATTGGAGATAGGATAATCTCCATTCTCCATAATGGTGAGTCAGGGCCTATCTTCTTTTATGCTATTTTGCCTAAGAGAGGATAGTAGGTCCTATGAGAGAGGAGTAGGTCCTAGGTACAATGTGTTATTATGTGCTACAATGTGTTAGAGTTGATGATGAGGAGGAGTTGTGATTATGACTAGTGACCAACTTGCTATATGATGTCTCATTGATGAAAATGATGACCATGAGGAGGTGTTATATGACAATGATGTATTATGATGATAAGTCGTTAATGATATGATGATGATGATTTATTATATCATTGGGGGAAAGAACTGCATATTAGTTTCAAGTGGATGGATACATCCACTTGAAACTAGTCCACGGTTCTTTCACCCAGTGATGTGATAACTCATTATAATACAAAAACAATTTCTAAATTGCTACTGTATGAAACTTGTATAATGGTGTATGAATACGACATAAAATGAAAAAGAAATAGAATACACAATAATAGTAGTAGTGCGGGCGTAGAGGCGCGCTGCTAGTCCTTAGCAGTAGCGCGTTATGAAAAACACGCTACTACTAAGTACGTATAGCAGCAGTGTGTGTAGATCAATGCTACTGCTAACCTTTAGCTATAGCGCCTTATCAATAGCGTGGCATCCCACGCTACTGCTAGGCCAAAAACCAGTGCTACTACTAGGCTTTTCCCTAGTAGTGTGAGTTCGGCCGGCGCTGGAGCTCGTGGCAAGGTGCCACCGGAGGAGAGGGAAGGGCACTGGAAGGGCTCAAGAGGGGTGGTGGAGGGCTCAGGTGGTTCTAGAGTGGGGAGGGGAGCTCGGACTCGCCGGAATTGGAGCGAGGCTCGCTGGCAGCCGTGACGACGATGAGGGCGAGGAGGGGTCCTCCGGCTTGAGGATATGGTTGGGGACGGAGCTGGGAGCGAGGAGAGGTCGATGAGATGCTCGGGAGGGACTCAGGTGGCCTTTATATAGGCAGTGTGACGCGGTGCCTCCGCGGACGCATGGTTGTGGCTCGACCATGGCCGCGTACGCGTGTGCACACCTGCACGCTCGATGGAAGGCGATGAGGAGGAGCAGAGGGCAGTCTCACGGGGCAGAAGAAGTAGAGGAGCACGGGGAGAAAGAATACAGAGGAGGAAGACGATGAAATCCCAGAGGCGCTCACTATGCATCGACGAGGACGGCTCGTCGGGTGAGAAGACGGAGGGGGTAAGTGAGGGAGTGCTGGATCAGGGGGTCCTCAGACAGCCGGACTATATGCTTATGCCAGACTGATGGACTATGAAGATACAAGATTGAAGACTTCGTCCCGTGTCCGGGTGGGACTCTCCTTTGCGTTGAAGGCAAGCTTGGGAATTCAGATATGTAGATTCCCTTCTCTGTAACTGACTCTGTGTAATCCTAGCCCCCTCCGGTGTCTATATAAACCGGAGGGTTTAGTCCGTAGGACAACAATCAGAATCATAGGTTAGCTTCTAGGGTTTAGCCTCTACGATCTCGTAGTAGATCAACTCTTGTAATACTCATATCATCAAGATCAATCAAGCAGGAAGTAGGGTATTACCTCCATAGAGAGGGGCCGAACCTGGGTAAACATCGTATCCCCCGCCTCCTATTACTATTAGCCTTAGAAGCACAGTTCGGGACCCCCTACCCGAGATCCACCGGTTTTGACACCGACATTGGTGTTCTCATTGAGAGTTCCACTGTGTCGTCACCATAAGGCTTGATGGCTCCTTCAATCATCTATAACGACGCGGTCCAGGGTGAGGTTTTCCTCCCCGGACAGATCTTCGTATTCGGCGGCTTCGCACTGCGGGCCAACTCGCTTGGCCATCTGGAGCAAATCGATAGCTACACCCCTGGCCATCAGGTCAGGTTTGGAAGCCTGAACTACACTGCCGACATCCGCGGAGACTTGATCTTCGACAGATTCGAGCCCATGACAGGTACACCCTACAACCAGGATGAGCATGACCAAGATCTGCCATCGGACGGTGTTAAGGAGATCGCCCCTGCAGCTGCCCTGGCTTTAGATCCAGTGCAGATCGTGCCATCTCAGGATGGGAGGATGGACCCTGCCACGGAAGCCGCACACTCAACGGCGATAGAGCCGAACACATATCTCACTTCCAATGAGGTCTGTGTCTGCGCCCATCGGATCTAACTGGGCACCGATCGGAGTTTAGCTCTGCGGACATCATTCACACTCGCCCTTGGTGACGTGCTAAACTCATTAAAATCTCTCTCCTTGTTAGGACACTCACGGCCGAACTATGTCCGGCTTGAGTGGGAAGCGGACGACGAAGGAATTCATTAACCACCCACCACCCACTCAATAGCCACTGTCGACGACTTAACCGACATGCTTGATTTCGACTCCGGAGACATCGATGGTATGGACGACGATGCCGGAGAAGAACAGGAACAACCGCCCACAGGGAGCTGGACAGCCACCTCATCATATGACATATATATGGTGGACACACCCAAAGAAAACAATGGCGAGGATTAAAAGGATGCAACCGAGGATAATCCTCCTGAGAGACAGCCGAAGCGCCGACGTCAACGGCGCCGCTCTAAACCACGCCAGGGTAGAAACAGCGATACCGGCACAAGAGACAATAGCACTCCGGATGATGTCGAAGACGAAAAAAATCACGCCCAGCCAAGCTTTGAACAGGCCGGACGGGAGGACGGGCAAGCTAGCCCCGATGAATAGGCAATGAATGACGACTCGGAGCATGACAATTACATGCCCCTCCCCGAAGATGAGGTGATCCTCGACAACGATGAATTTACCGTGCCTGAGGATCCCATCGAGTAGGAGCGCTTCAAGCGCCAGCTTATAGCCACTGTAAAGAGCCTGAAGAAAAAATAGCAGCAACTTCAAGCTGATCAAGATCTGCTCACTGATAGATGGACTGAGGTCCTGGTGGCCGAGGAATACATAGTCGAGCGCCGAACTAAAAGTTACCCGAGGCGCAGGTTGTTACCTCAATTCAAGGATGAGGCACTAGAACCTATACTACCAGCACGGGATGCGGCTGACCGACCACCTCATGGCCGAGACAAAGCGGTGTATCAAACCGAACACCAGCCCGCACCCCGTCGCCGAACAAATAGAAACACGAAGGCCCGGGGCTACACGCATGACCTGCAAGACGAATTGGAAAACAAAGCAGGACAAGCAAGATCGATCTACGGATCGCGGAGCCGCGCCCCAACATGTGATGATGAACGCCATACCAGATATACTAAATACAAATCCGTCCGGGCCAAATACAGCAGAGCAGATTCATCCGAACTACGTCGCGATGTAGCCCGACATAGAGGCGCCGCACACCCCCTATGCTTGACTAATGAAGTAATGGAGCATGAATTCCTAGAAGGGTTTAAACCCATAAACAACGAACCTTATGATGGGACAACAGATCTCGTGGTATGGATTGAAGATTTACTTCTCCACATTCACATGGCCCACGGCGATGATCTCCATGCCATCAAATATCTCCCACTAAAACTCAAGGGACCAGCTCGGCACTGGCTGAATAGTCTGCCGGAAAACTCCATTGGAAGTTGGGAGAACCTGAAAGACGCATTCATTGACAACTTTCAGGGCACTTATGTGCGACCACTGGACGTTGATGACTTAAGTCACATAATCCAACAGCCCAAAGAGTCAGCCAAGAAATTCTGGACTCGGTTCTTAACTAAAAAGAACCAAATCGTCGACTGTCCGGATGCCGAAGCCCTAGCGGCCTTTAAGCATAACATCCATGACGAGTGGCTCACCCGACACCTCGGCCAAGAAAAGTCGAAGTCTATGGCAGCCCTTACGACACTTATGACCCGCTTTTGTGCGTGCGAGGATAGCTGGTTGGCTCGCAGCAACAGCGCCTCAAGCAAGCCTGGAATTTCTACATCCATAGATGACAACGGCAAGCCCCCACGCAGCAAACAAAAGCGTCGAAATAATGGCGATAACACCGAAGACACGGTCGTCAACGCCGGATTCAGTGGCTCCAAGTCTGGTCAATGGAAAAAGCCATTTAAAAGAAACAATCCGGGCCCGTCCAGTTTGGACCGCATACTCGATCACCCCTGATAAACTAGCCAACCACACCAACAGAGAATGTTGGGTATTTAAACAGGTCGGCAAACTAAATGCCGAAAACAAGGAAAATGGATCTCATAGTGATGACGACGAGGAGCCCCGGCCACCGAACACAGGGGGACAGAAGAAATCCCCCCCCCCCCGCCCAAGTCAAAACGGTAAATATGATATAAGTCACCCATATTCCCAAGCGGGAGTGGAAGCACACACTAAGGGACGTCTACGCAATAGAGCCAGTCGCCCCAAAGTTCAACCCATGGTCTTCCTGTCCGATCACCTTCGATCGCAGGGACCATCCGACCAGTATTCGTCACGGCGGCTTAGCCGCACTGGTCCTTGACCCTATTATTGATGGATTCCACCTCACACGAGTCCTCATGGATGGTGGCAGCAGCTTGAAATTGCTTTATCAAGATACAGTGTGCAAAATGGGTATCAATTACTCAAGGATCAAGCCCACCAAAACCACCTTCAAAGGTGTCATACCAGGTGTAGAGGCCTGTTGGATAGGCTCAATCACACTGGAAGTGGTCTTCGGATCCCCAGACAACTTCCGAAGCGAGATGTTAATCTTCGATATCGCTCCCTTCCGCAGTGGTTATCATGCACTGCTTGGACGAACCGCATCCGCTCGATTCAATGTGGTGCCACACTATGCCTACCTCAAGCTCAAGATGCCCGGACCTCGCGGTGTTATAACAGTCAATGGAAATATAGACTGCTCCCTCCATATGGAGGAGCACACCACGGCCCTTGCAGCAGAAGTACAGAGCAGCCTCCCTAGGCAGACCCTCAATTCGGCACTAAAGCCCCCGGGCACCGTCAAGCGAGTCCGAACTACTCTGCAACAGGATCGTCCGGCCCGTCCAGAGCTCACCTAGCAATTCGGCCTCCGTCCTAGTCCCAATCAAGCGATGAAATTTGTGCCGCACGTACATAATTACGCACTTAAAATACCATGGGCATAGACGGAGGCACAACTAGACCATGGTCCACAATGCGGCTCAACCGCCCCGGGATACGCATACCTTCACCTTTTTCTTTCATTCAGGTTCCTCTCTTCTTGAGGCTCTTCCAGTAACATGATTATCGTACCCATCATGGGACGGATACGCCAAGGAAGCAAGGAGCTTTGACGTACAAGGGAATCCCTAGGTGGTCTCTGCTAACGATTGCTAAACCTGTTTTACATACCCACACGCAGCTCACTCTTAGTTAGGGCATGTCAAATAGCCCTATTTGCTTATCACACTACTTGTATACATACGCCTTGACGTATTACTCAAATAACTATGGAAAATAATTTGTAGCGCTAGCGTATTACTTCATTTTTTCCTTGACTGTTTATTTACTACAAATCGCACTCGTACATTCTGGTACGTTCAGTTCGCCAGGGGCTTTAGTGTACCCCATAACACGGCAAGAAAGTCCGAACACTTTTGACAGTGCGGCACCCCGAACATATAGCATTATATGCATCAGCTCCGAATCATGTCTTGGGTCAATAGTTGGGTTGCCCGGCTCCTGTGCTGGCTACTCTACGTTCCGCTTTATCGGCTAGGGTATTAAAGGGAGAACTACTGCGATTGTGTCCCGGTTCTTCCGGACGAGTGCCTCAGTAGAGAAAGCCGAAAACTTACTATCATGATGCGGCGAGAGCTGGTCGCTGTTCGAGAGGTTTCAAATCCTCAAAGATTTTTTCCGCTTTATGCGAGGAATCGGTCTTTGTCCGATTTAGGCGTGTATAGCGCCCCAAGTTCGGCCTTCTGAATACCAGGGGCTACGCTAAAATTTAAAATTATAGAACTTCTATGGCTAAGTGAGGGTGATAAAGTTGTATAGTCCGATTGCCTTGTTCGCTGCGCTAGACACCTCCTTAAAGGACCAAAAACTTGGATAAAGAATGTTTAGATTTATCTCGAACACCCCTGTACTAGTTACTTGGGGGCAGAAGCCGACGACTGGCCAACTCTCAGATTTTATAAACGGCCGCACATGAGGTAAAATTTTAAATCAACAAGCATTATATTGCACAAATAAACTTGTTTCATATTACAGGATAAAATGAATGCATTCATTCAAAGGTTACATCCTTTGTACATTGCTCAGCCAAAAGGTGGGAGCCCTTCAGGACACTGTCATAATATTTTTCGGGTCGGCGGTGCTCCTTGCCCTTCGGTGGCCCCTCGGTCATCAGCGCTATGGTGTCCATCTTCGCCCAGGGCATCTTTGCACGGGCACAGGCCATCCGCGCACCTTCAATGAAAACTGACCGCTTTATGACTTCAAGTCGTGGGCAGGCACTCACAAGACGCTTCACGAGTCCGAAGTAGCTGTTGGGCATAGGCTCGGCAGGCCATAGTCGGACTATGAGGTCCTTCATGGCCAGTTCGGCTGCCTTGTGCAGCTCGACCAGTTGCTTCAGCTGGTTGCTCAAGGGCATCGGATGTTCTGTCCCAAGATATTGAGACCAGAACAACTTCTACGTTGAGCTCCCTTCTTCGGCTCGGTAGAACTCCACGGCACATGATATGATGCGCGGCAGATCCGCAAATGCTCCTGGAGAACTCCAAATTCGGGTAAGTAAAAAGAATGTCTCCTTCATATGCTTGCTTTGCATAACAAATGCCTTACCTGCCGCAATCTTCTTGGCCGCCTGGATCTCCTGGCGAGCCCTCTGGTCTTCGGCTCTAGCGTCTCGTGCGCTCTAGTGGGCCTTGGCAAGCTCGGACTCTTGAGTCTTAGAGTCACGCTCCAAGGACTTGTACTTCTGGACAAAATCCTGGAGCTCTTGCTGGACCTCGCTGACCCGGGCCTCTTGCTTCTCGTACGGGGCGCGTTCCTTGGCCGCTTTGTCTTCAGCCTCGGACAACGCCTTCTTAAGGGCCGCCACTTCGGTCATGGCCCCTATAAAAGTTGATGATGCTTTTATCAGCAGAAACCATTTATCCTTCATAAGTACACAGGCAGGGTATTATGTACCTTGACTTTCCTCCAGCTACCTCTTCATGACGACGAGCTCTCCCTCGGTCCGCTCCGAGTCCTTCTTTACTCCAGAAAACTCCGCAGTACGAGCGGCAGCGGCTAGCACCGACACTTGCTTATTTACATAGACATCTTATGTTAGACTCCTGCGAGTATTATTTGATCCTCTGTTCGGCTTTTCTTTCCGAACACCACATAGAGCATCAGGGGCTACTGTCTACACAGTGATATTCTCTCACAATTTTATTACTTACCTCAAAGCCCGTTAGAAGGCTAGCGCAGGCTTCGGTCAATCCGCTTTTGGCGGACCGGACCTTCTTGATCACCGTACTCATAAGAGTACGGTGTTCTTCATCGATGGAAGCGCCGCGAAGCATTTCCAGCAAGCTGTCCGGTGCCTCTAGATGGACAAAGGTCATCGGTACAGGCGGCTCGCCCTCCTTAGGAAGAGGCTGCCTGCCTGAATCCGAAACCACTTGGGTCTCCGGAGCCGTATTCGGTTGGGGGCCAAACTGGCAGCGGCCCCCATTATCGGAGTCCGTGGGGATCTTTCCCCCCTTGTGTCCGGCAACTGGGGTTTCGGCTGGAGGCGTCTCCAGAACTATCTCCCCTTGGCCTGGTATCCTTTGAGACAACACCTCGGTATCGTCCGCGGCCTTGGGGGAGGAGGCTGTCGGAAGAGACTCGTTATTCATCGCCAATGGGTCCAGCAATCGCTCCGAAGAGGAGGATATCTCGATGTTGGATTGGGCCGGACTGCAGGTGCACGTTTGGCACGTTAAGAAGCGATAAAGCAAACATACCAGAAATACTATTGTGTCCGGATACTTATGACTTTGCCAGGGGCTTGACCCTGGGTTCCCACTCCTCGCCGCTGTTTGTGGCTGCGGTGGAATGGTTTGGAAGGAAGGTTTTTCCCTTCTTGGACACCTCGGCCTCCCCATGCGTGGAAGCCTTCCTCTTCTTTCTCCCCCCAGTAAGGGGGGGGGATGGATTTCCTCCTCCTCCTCCTCGTCTTTGGTGGAGGAGTGCGTCTTGGTGTCTTCGGACGTCATGTCCGGTGCAACCTTACGCCGGAGACCATCTCTGGTCCCCGCGGCCATCTTCTTGGCCTTCTTCTCCGGCACCTCATAGGGCGCCGGAAACAGCATCTTCGTTAGAAGAGGCGATTCTGGATTTTCAGGTAGCGGAGCCGGACAGTTAATCTGCTCTGCTATCGCTACCCAGGCCTATAAGATTGGCATGGAGGCTTAGATTCCTCCCGCGGATGTGCTAGTAAAAGGCATATCTTGCAAATATGAAAACTTACTAGATTGGCCCGGCGTTTTGCACTGAGCACGCGATCTTTGGTTATGGCGGTGGTACCTCATTGGCGTTGAAGAGCACCTTCCAGACGTCTTCGTGCGTCATGCCAAAGAGCTCTCGCAGCGTCTGGTGTTCAGCCGGGTCGAACTCCCACAGATTGCAAATCCGTCTCTAACACGGAAGAATCCGGCGGAGGAGCATAACTTGGACCATGTTGACGAGCTTGATTTTCTTGCTTATCATATTTTGGACGCATGTGTGAAGTCCGGTTAGTTCTTCCGCTGAGCCCCAGGCTACGCCCTTCTCTTGCCAGGAGCTGAGCCGCATGGGGACGCCGGATCGGAATTCGAGGGTCGCCGCCCAGTTGGCATCGCGCGGCTCGGTGATATAGAACCACCCTGATTGCCACCCCTTCACAGTCTCCACAAAGGATCCTTCGTGCCAGGTGACATTGGGCATCTTGCCCACCATGGCGCCTCCGCACTCCGCTTGTTGGACGCTCACCACATTTGGCTTCACATTGAAGGTCTTCAGCCATAGGCCTAAGTGGGGTGTGATGCGGAGGAACGCCTCGCACA
The DNA here is from genome assembly GCF_018294505.1 of Triticum aestivum. Taxonomy (NCBI): domain Eukaryota; kingdom Viridiplantae; phylum Streptophyta; class Magnoliopsida; order Poales; family Poaceae; genus Triticum; species Triticum aestivum. The sequence continues at coordinate 173,847,657 of NC_057813.1, forward strand.
AGACGATAAACGCCGAGATGTTGAGGATGGAGTTGGGGGCCAAATCATGGAAGTCCAGCCCGTAGTAGAACATTAGTCTGCGGACTAACGGGTGGAGGGGGAATCCCAGCCTGCGGATGAAGTGGGAGAGGAATACTACCCTTTCCTAGGGTTTTGGGGTAGGGATGATCTGCCCTTCGGCCGGAAGCTGATGCGCAATGTCTTTGGACAAGTATCCGGCCTCCCAAAGCTTCTTGATGTCCTCCTTCTTAATGGAGGAGGCCATCCACTTGCCTCCCGCTCTGGACATGTTTGGAATGTTTTTACGAAGAAGGTGAAATATTGGGCATTGGAGCTCGAGAATGGATGAGCAGAGGAAGAAGAAGGCATGGGTGAAAAAAGGGGAATCCTTATCTCTTTATAAAGGCGGCAGTTATGCACCTCCCTACTTGCCCTAGAAACTCGCTTATTCCCCAAGCACCATGCTAATGGCATGGTTGGGTTACCCACACCCGTATTGATGAGAATCCCGTGATAAGGGGACATGATCTCTGCTTCGACAAGACGTGCCAATAAAACCGCCTTGCAAGATGTGTAGTAGCAGGTTGAGAAAACGGTTCGAATAATGACCGGGCCACAGCGTGATGTCACGCTATGGAAAAGTTGTCAGCAGATTAGACTCGTGGAATATTGTACTCTCTACGGTGGTATGTGTAATTTGTTTTGCAGAGCCGGACACGATTCTTGTGTTCAAGATATACTTTGGAGTATTCGGAGAAGGAACTGTGGCGACCGATTCTCCGGGTACTAATTCCCAGAAAATGGCCCTTGTGCTCATCAGCCCCAGGATAACTGTTAGCTGATGAGGCACCAACTTGATACAGAAATTCCAAGAAAATACAAAATATGTAGTACAAGACCATTCTGGTCTGTGTGTATAACAAATAGTTCCTAGTGGTTGATGGCGGAAGCGGGCTGTGAATCGTCAGTGTCTATGGGACTCCATTTCCCAGGGGAACAGCTGACCAGGTTAACTCCTATCTTCGCGGGGCTGCTATCACCATTACGTGGGTTCCGGGGCTGTGCTCACGGTCGCTCCTCTTCGCGCAAGAAATCTGGCCAAGACAATAGCCAGGGACAAGCCAGTGAGTACTTTGAATGTACTCGCAAACATTATGAACACAGGAATAATATAATAATGATGTGCTAAAAATCATTTTTATGCTCATGACGTCAGTCACAAAGGTAAATAAATCTCTGATGCATGTAAGCAGGTTATTTATGGAAATGCAATAACATATTAATAATAAAAGGCATCGATCGGGCATCTGAAGCGACGCCACATAAAGGGCTTTAAAAGAAATGCCACCGTCGGGCGTCTAAGCGACACCACATACATGGCTTTAAAAGAAATGCCACAGTCGGGCGTCTGAGCGACACCACATACAGGGCTTTAAAAGAAATGCCACAGTCAGGCGTCTGAGCGACACCACATACAGGGCTTTAAAAGAAATGCCACAGTCGGGCGTCTGAGCGACACCGCATAAAGGGCTTTAAGAGAAATGCCATAGTCGGGCGTCTGAGCGACACCGCATAAAGGGCTTTAAAAGAATTGCCGTAGTCGGGCGTCTGAGCGACACCGCATAAAGGGATTTAAAAGAAATGCCGTAGTCGGGCGTCTAAGCGACACCACATAAAGGGCTTTAAAAGAAACAATCATAGTGAATATCCCAGAGGTAGAACCATCCCAGGAGTATTCGATAATACCAAAAATATCACGGGTTAGTCCTCAACAACATAATAATCACCATTAGCACATGTCACAAGTTGTAATATCCGTTCTGATTTAACAGTTTCACCTCCGAAGACCGACACTAAGACCGACACTTGACCCATCCCAGACTGTAATCCTTAACCATGGACACGGCTATTCAAATAGGTTTAATCTCTGCAGAGGGTGTACTCTTTACCCACGAGTAACGGATTTCTTTAATCCATCGGGACTAATTCCGTCTACGGTCTTTTTGTTGAAAACACACCTAACTTGCACACACCAGCTTAACTCACACGTGTCTGGAATCACCCACGACACCTGTCAAGCAAACTCTAAGTGGGGAGGCTACAATCTCTCGTAGCATGGGATCAAATTTATATTACGCGCTCTAAGGGGTGGCCTCCCCTCTCGGTCTCAACCGGAAACACCCATGCCCCCGGACAAGGTGGCCTGCCTACCAGCTACAACCAGTATCTTCCACCCTGGCCTCTCTGTACGGTGTGTGCTAGAAAGAGGTTGACAACTTACTGAACCGTACTCTAATTGTTGTAGAGATGAGTGGTAGTACGAAACAAGTATGGGGGTTACTGGAACAAGACTCGATCTATGGTCGACTCGGGAGGTTTAAGTATTCCCTGCATGATTAGCATAACGAATATATTTCAACCAACAGAGTCACCGCTCATATCACCTTACCATGCCATACCAGATATAACCGTCCCGACGGAGACTGGCGACAAACTCATGCCTACCCAAGACAGAGGTTTTCCCAGGTTCCTGCCGGTATGCATGTAAGGCACATGAGGATGATTATCATCACAAGTGTGATCATTTCCAGCAGCATGGAAATCACTAACATGCACCCACGCATATGATCATATCACATGAAATAACAAGTTCTCCAAAGTGAGGTGATGTTATAAACATGTCATCAAACACATAAAAATATTTATGCCGGGGTTCAGAATGCTTGCCTTCAATGTGTGGAAAGGCAGGGTGCACTCCAAAACTTTTTGAAAGTTTTCTTCTCTCTCTCTCCAAGGTCCTATTTTAAACAAATTTGAATTAACACACAAATTCAAAAACAGCACAAAAAGTTGTTTGAATTTTTTTCAAATAAATCTTAAAATAAACTAGGTTAAATTTGAGAGAGGTAGGAAAAGGAAACAATTCATTTGGAGTTATATTTTAAAAGATATAGCCAGTCAAACATTTGGTCAAAATTTGTTTTATTTAAAAAAACAGAAAAGAAAACATTTCAAAAGAAAGACACGTCGAAGGCGTATTCGGAAAAGGCGCTTCCACTTACTCCTGCGTGGACAGGCGCTGGGTCACTGACGATGGGCCCGCGTGGCCCATTGGTCAGGTTTGACCAGCCACGCGCGCGCCGTTCCCCTCTGACCGAACGGAGGCGGAGCTCCGGCGAGGTTTTGCCGGTGAATGGGGGCGTCTCTTGGTGATCTGAGGATATGGGTGTGCTCAGGGGGTCGAGACGAGTCTGTGGGTACTCGCCATGGTCGCCGACGTGGACGGAGTTACCGGCGACGAGCTTCGCAGCGGAGCAAGCGTTCAGGTGGATAGTGGGTTTGGGGCTACGGTGGTCTCTGACCAAAATTGAGCGCGGGGTTGCACTCATGAGAGGGAGGGGGAGTTCTTAGTGGAGAGAATGGAGAGGGAGGGGCACTGGTGGCAGCGGAATCAGCCGGAGCGAGGCGGCGACCGAACCGACCGGACTCGGGGAAGAAGGCCTCCCCCTCCTCGACTGCTGGCCGTGGTAGCTCTAGGGGGATCAGAAGAGGTTGCCCCCGAACTTGATTGGTCTCCGGGGCCCTTATATACGCGGTGGTGGTCGGTTCCATGGTGGCCGGCGATAAGGATGACGGCGAACCGTCTTTCTGTAGCAATGGCGACGTGGCGGCGACGCACGCTAGAGGACGAAGTTGCGGCTGAGCTAGAGATGCTTAAGGGGCAGCTGGCGAGCGGAGGAGGTTTGGGCAGCACCGTCCATGGATGCGGCCGCAAGCGTGCCGCCAAGAAGCTTGCTGCGGCACCGCTGTAGCGAGCCAGGGTGGTCGGGGCTCTTGGCGTGACGCGGCAAGGGGGAAAAGATCAGGACGAGCTCGGGGAAGTTTATCCAGGGGCGCGCTTGCTCGGGCGCGGCATGTGCAAAACGCATGCTCTGCTCGCGCTCCGAGCGTGCACGGCGTCTGCTCGACGAAATGCCAGGATGGCCAAAACTGCTAGAGATCAAATGCAAATCCACAGGTCTGGGTTAGAGACCATTAGCAGGCTACTAGACAACTTGGTTTGGACAGATGGGAAAGTTCACAACCCAAACTTACAATCATTCCAAAACTATTCATGCCCGCAGGGTGTTTGACAAAATGCCAGAGGCACTTAGGCATTTCTTGGAGTGGACAAAACTTCCAGAGTGGGGTCTCTTTAGGTGAAAGAGAGGGTGGTGAGGTTAGTTTGTGAAAAGCACAAACTTGCTAGTGCAAGTTTTGCAGAACTTCAAATCTGGACAGGATGTGAATGGCATTATTGCATGAACCAAAAATATGCCAATGGTTGCATGCTCCTGGACTTAGGGGTTTAGTAGGGTGGTATACAAGTAGGATAAAGAATCAAGGGCCAGAGGGTAAGCAATAATATGGTTGCTGTACAAACCATCATGATGGACCAGAATGAAGATGAGGTTGGTTCACTCAAAAATTTCTAAGAACATCCCTGGATTTTTTCATATAATGGAATCATATGCTCCTACTGACATCCCATAATTTTGGTGGAAGCTAGAAACAAATATTTAAAAGGGTTGCAATGCAAAAATGCCTACTGGACCAGGGAAGAAAAATATGTGTAGCACTCAAAATATGCAATGAAATAAATATATTAATGCACAAAAGTGATTTAGAGACATCCCATGACATCTCGAAATTTTGGTTGGATTTTTAGTTAATTTTATCAAATGGCTGTAGTGCAAAAAGAGCTCCAAACTTAACACAAGTCATTTTAATGAATATAGCTCAGGGTGGAATAATTTAATAAATAAACCTACTGATTAGGAAATTGTTTTAATGAGATGGCATAGAAGTTCAATATGTTTGGAAGGATCCACTTGGGAAAAATAAATCCTTCATATTAAAAGAAAGGTTTTGAAATTAACAGAATTATTCTTGCGGGCAAAAAATTTAACTCTTGGCAAAATTTTAATAATTAAAACCTGGTTAAAATTTTGGGGTGTTACAGGAACCCACCTTGCAATGCCGAAGACAATCTGCACGCCGGACTCATCGTCATTGAAGCCTGGTTCAGGGGCTACTGAGGGAGTCCTGGATTAGGGGGTCTTCGGACAGCCGTACTATATGCTTGTGCCAGATTGATGGACTATGAAGATACAAGATTGAAGACTTCGTCCCATGTCCGGGTGGGACTCTCCTTTGCGTGGAAGGCAAGCTTGGCAATTCGGATATGTAGATTCCCTTCTCTGGAAAAGACTCTGTGTAACCCTAGCCCCCTCCCTTGTCTATATAAACCGGAGCGTTTAGTCCGTAGGACAACAACAATAAGAATCATAGGCTAGCTTCTAGGGTTTAGCCTCTACGATCTCGTGGTAGATCAACTCTTGTAATACTCATATCATCAAGATCAATCAACAGGAAGTAGGGTATTACCTGCATAGAGAGGGCTCGAACCTGGGTAAACATCGTGTCCCCCGCCTCCTGTTACCATTAGCCTTAGATGCATAACTCGGGACCCCCTACCCGAGATTCACCGGTTTTGACACCGACAGTAAGGTCTCTAGAGGGACGGTGATGGCTCGGGGAAGGCACTGGACATCCTCAGGTGCCGAGGGGACAAGGACATAGAGAGGGAGAAGAAGGCAAAGGCACTTGAGCGTGCATTTGGCAATGCCAGACTCATGATCACCGCATGCACTAGTGCACACAGTGCAACACGGTCTGCCAAAATGTGTTTGGTGTGTAGTCCCTCAAAGATGGATCCAAACTGAGGTGATGAAACGAGCAGAGGCACAGAGTATAGACGGAAACAGGCTTCACAAGTTTGCTGCAGCAAACTTGGCTCTATTGGTGAGGTGAAAGGAGATGGCCAGATGATCAAGCAAGGTGTCACAGGTGATTAGGATAAGAAGGACTATAATCCTATGAATTTTGTAGGGATTTGGACAAGTATTTAACAAGGTTTCTTTGCAACTACCAAATCTGGTCGAGGAACAAAATGATGAAGTAACACTCACTAGGAGTGATGACTTGGGCTGAAAATGAACATGGCTGGATGATTTGGGCATAAGAGTGTGCCATAAAAATTTCATACCATTTGGACAAGCTAAAATGGTATACTTCCTTCATAATGCACCTCTCTGGACAAAATATGATAAAAATTTCTGTCGTCAAATGACTTGATGAAATGAGTCAAAATCTTGTGGAGATAGGTTATATGGGTAGGAGAAGGTCCTGGTAAATTTTCAGCAACATTGAAGCAAGATAAAATATACTTGATTCACAAATTGAAAATGTGACCAAAAACATAGAATTGAAAGTGTGCTCACATGGATGGATAAAATGAGATCAGATTTTTAGGAGATTCATGATTTCATGATATGAAGGACCATGCAAAATTTCAACTCATTTGGATAACCCTAGCTAGTACTTCCTTCACACAGGCTTCCCTCAGAGAGGAACTTTGGAAAATTGCTGAGGAAGGTTCACTAGGCAAATTAAGTTGAATTTTGGCATGAGGCAATGATATGGACAGGAAAAGGTGTCCAAAAAGTTTGGAATCAAATGAGCAAAGATAAATGACACTTCCTTCTCAAAGAGCTACTTAGGGCAGAATAGGAAAGGAATTAATTGAGCATGATCTTGGATCATGTCAATGCAAGATGTTGACATATTTGAGGAAGATATGACCCAAACAATTTATGAGAATTATTTGGGAATTTTGGGAGTGACAAAAATAAATGTTGCTTCACAACCTAGGGCAAATAGGGTTATTCCTTTAGCAGAAAAAGGAATATTCCCAAGGAAAAGAATGTTGAGGTTGGTCCAAGATGGAAATGGCAAGGTCTTGGGATGGATATGAGGATGACAAGCCACTCTAGAAATAAAGAAGAGATTGTCTCCTCCAGTTTCCATACCACATAGCCACGGAAAAAGAAATTCAGAGCAAAATCCTCAGAAAATCAAAATAAAAAGAAATAGCCAAAAATCAGGGTGTGACACGCCTACTTCGTGAAGATCTACCCGAGTGAGGCAATTCCTTCGTGGGCAATGACCATGGTGGGATAGACAAGGTTGCTTCTTCGTGGACCCTTCATGGGTCAAGCCCTCCGTGGACTCTCGCAACCGTTACCCTTCGTGGGTTGAAGTCTTCATCAACGTGGATATACGATAGCATCACCTATGAGAACCACGCCAAAAATCTATGTGTCATCATTGCGTTTGCACTCTCCAAGCTGTTCCCTTAACCTTCATATGCAATGTTTTACTTTCCGCTGCTACACTCTTAGAATTGCATGTGTTGGTTGATTGCTTGACTTGTGCTAATTGCTAAAATCTGCCCACAACTAAAATCGGGAAAAGGTTAGATTTTTATTTGGTCAAGTAGTCTAATCACCCCCCCTCTAGACCTACTTTCGATCCTCCAGCATGGTTCCAAGGACAAATATTTTATTTTTCAACGCATTTTCCGCACTAGAGCAAGTGCATGTAGTTCAGATTTGAATTATGCACATAAACTTCCTGCAAAACTCGGTTAATGTATAAAAATGCCGTAATGAACCTAGAAAAATTCCAAATTGTAACACGACACTCCTTCTAGTTTACGTTGCCACTAGGTGGAAATTTGAAAGCAAAAAGCGGCAACCAGTATCATTTCGTCCACAAAGGTCATAAGTTCCCTACCGGAACCATGAGGCTTCGTGTGAGAAGCTCTGTTTTTTTAGAAGCTTATACCCAAATCTGCCCCAAATGGGGCAATTTTTCTACCACAACATATTGATGCCATCCATGATAGCATGCCAAGTTTCATGAATCTCAGACAAGTTTTGGATTTACTAGAATTTAAAAACCATGTATCTCAATGTTTGCGGCCGAATGACAGTGCCGAGGTGTTTGAAATTCCTTCTCATATCTTGCGTGGGACCTAATCATGCACCCGATGACACACATTTGATTTTCCAACCCATTTTTCTGCACTGGAGCATGTGCATGTAGTTCAAATTTGAATTATGCACATAAAATGGCAAGAAAACTCAGTTAATGTATAAAAATGTCCTAACAAACCGCGGAAAAGTACACAATTTAAAACGATACTCCTGTTGTTCTATGTTGGCACTAAATAAAAATTGAAAGCAAGAAGAGGCAACGAATATCGTTTCATCGACAAAGGTGACATGTTCCTTATCGGAACCAGGAGGCTTCTTCTGAGAAACTCTAGTATGTCACTAGGTTATACCCAAATCTGCCCAAAATGCGACAATTTTTTACCACAACATTTTTGTGCCATTCCATGATACCATGCCAACACTACAAAAAAAAGACACATCCATGACATTTTGGGCCGAACGAATTTTTTCTGTCATGTTTATGACACTTCTATGATGATAATTGTGACAAAACCCAGTATCATCATAGATGTGGTGGGCTCCTACTTCTATGACAGAAAATTGGATTTTTCGTCCTGGGCGGGCCGGAGACGTTGCTACATGACATTCTTTTGGCCGTCCATGACAGAAAAAACCATGGTAGAAGCGAGGGCAAGGAAATATCGGGGAGTTCCTGGTTACGGTTGGTGGTCGGGGCCAAGCGATGCGCATTTCTCTCGTACATGTACGCGCGTGGGTGTGAGGCATTGGGCTCTAACTGAACCCGAGCGAGGCGTTCGCCTATTGAACCCAGACGATTGCACTTCAGGCTATGCGTTACTGAACCCAAGCGCCGATCGATCTGGCTGTTGACTAAACTCGATCGGGCGATTCCTTTGCTACTATTGCTAACTGAAGCCGATCGAACGCGCTGCCTCTTGATGAACAGTGAGCGTTGTTGGGGGTTGGATGAACAGTTCCCGGCGGGGGACAGGACCCCATGGTAGTAGAGGTCATTGCTGTTGGATGAAGAGGACCCCGACCGAGTCGGTTGGGGGTGGATGAATAGGACACCGTGGAGGACTGGATGAACAGGACCCCGTGGAGGGGTGGTTGAACAGTAGCTCGTGGAGGGCTCGATGAATAGTAGCTCAAGGAGGGGTGGTTGAACAGGCCTCCTTGGAGGGGCTGGTTGAACAGTAGCCAGTGGAGGCTGAATGAACAGGAGCCCGTGGATGAAAAATAGCTAGTGGAGGCAGGAGGGAGACGCCATGGATGAACAGTCACAGGTGGAGGCTGGAGGAAGTCGACGATGGATGAACAGTAGCCCGTGGAGGCTGGAGCAAGGCACTAGACGGTGGATGAACAGTAGCCTGTGGAGTCCCGGTTTGCGGTATGCCCCACCCCTCCCGATGAATAGGACCCCCGATTCGACCGTAGGAAGTCGAAGAGAAGTCCGTTTCCTTTGTTTTGCGGTACGCCACACCCCCCCGATAAATAGGACCCCGTTTTGACCGTAGGAGGTCTAAGAGAAGTTTGTTTCCTCCGTTTTGCAGTACGCCACACCCCTCCAGGTGAACAGGATCCCATTTCGACTGTAGGCGGTCAAACACAAGGCTGTTTCCTCCGTTTTGCGGTATGCCAGGCCTCATTTCGGCTGTTCCGTCCATATCGGTTGGCTCCTGATGAACACGACGCATTTCATTGCCTCTCGATGAACACGATGATGCAATTTCTCCATTCTGACCCAGCCGGTTGGCTGCCGTTGAACAGGACACCATCATTGCCTCCCCATGTACACGAGCCCTGGGCGTACGTACGCGCGAGTAGGCATTCAAGACCCTCCCGTATGTAAGTACGTGGCCGTATTTACGTTCTTGCGCCCTGGCTCTATGTACGTGTACATGATATTGACGGGACTGGATCACATGCTATGTCCGCGCCTCTACTACGACACGTGCCCTTCCTTACTCGGCCATGGTTCATCGCTGCAGCCTGCAGACAAACCGATCGACCAGTATGTACGTACACATTCACGACCAGAATGACAACGCTATGTATGCTTCGACAGGTGGGTCCCAACTGTCAGGGAGGATAAGGAAGCACTTCCTTGCGTGCGAAGTTATTGCTGGTGGGTACCAGCTGTCAGGGGGAGAATCATTTTTTCGTGCCTAATATGGAGGCACTTCCTTGCGTGCGAAGATGTAGATGGTGGGTCCATCTATCAGCCTCACCTCGTACACTACTCTTCCGATGGCTGTTGTTTGTTGACCACGTTGACCATGCCATGCGAACAGCACCCATGTGGTGGACGATGGCGAGGCCTAGGAAGGGCACGACACTGAGCCAGGGAAGATGAGGTAGGTGGATGCCCACGCGGAGGGGAGTATGAGGGTTCGCTGGTTTGGCTGCGGCATAAGGCTGGCATCGTCGGAGAATAACAGGGGGTGTGGGTGAGTAGAGGGAAGGCCTGGCCAGTAGTAGTATGGTCGGGTGGTGAGGCTTGCGCGGCAGCACAACCGGCCATGGGAGGCTGGAGCAGGCGGTATGGCGGGCGCAGGTTTGGGCGGCTGGAGCAACAAGACCAGAGGTTGAAGATGCAGCTTGGTCGTTGGATTAACATCCAATGGTCAATGCAGCTAGAATTTTTTATTGACTAAGTTGACAAAGCCCTGCATACGCGTTAACTTGGTAGGCCCACAAGTCATCCTCCAAATAAGGTGGGTCCCAGCTAGTAGGGGGAATCAAAAAAATCCGCGTAATAAGGTGGCACTTCCTTTCGTGTGAAGATGTTTTCTGGTTTTTTTATTCCTTCTTTTTAGAGTTAGAATAAAAAGAAAACAATTTAGCATCTTCGGTACCATCTATATTTTCACGAAAAGGATCGTAATAAAGCTTGTGGGTCCTAGCTGTCAGGGAGAGGAAACTTTTTATTTCCGCGTAATAAAGGAAGCACTTCCTTGCGTACGAAGATGTAGCTGGTGGGTCAAACCTGCCAGGGGGAGAAATTATTTGTTTTCGCATAATACAGGGGCACTTGCTGTGTGTGGCCATGGGCCATGTGGGTCCCTACTGTCAGCCAATCCACGTACATGCCTCATCCGATGGTTGTCGTTTGTTGACAAAGTTGACCATGCCGCACTGAGAGAACCAATGCAGTGAATGATGGTGAGTATTACGAAGGGAATAACCCGGAGCTGGCGAAGACACAGTAGTGGATGCCCACGCGGAGGGGAGTATGAGGGTTCATTGGTTTGGCTGCGGTGTGAGGCTGCCATCGTCAGAGAAGAACATGAGGTGTTGGTGAGTAGAGGAATGGCCTTGTCAGCGTTTGGGAATAGGGTGGGCCGGTGAAGCCTGCGCGGCAGCAGAGCTGGCCACTGGAGGCGATAGCAGGTGGTACCGCTGGCGGTGGTTTGGGTGGCTGAAGCAAGAATATCTGAGATTGAAGAAGCACTACAGCCGTTGGATGGACATCCAACGTCCACTACTGCTAGAATCGTGTCTTGACTATAAGTTTACAAAGCCTTCCGTATGCCTTAGTAGGCCCACAAGCCTTCTGTATCTTCACTGACTATAATTCTCAAAAAATTAGTGGGCCCACAAGTGAGCATCACATCTGTGGCATAGTACATATAGCCCATTTGTGATTTGTAATAATGTATAACCCATTTTTGAATTCTAATGGAATTTACTATAACCCATTTATAGTCTGTTAAAATTACAGCCCGTTTTCTAATCAGGACAACGATTAATAATTTCAACCAACTTCTTAAAAAAGAATTTAACCTAAAACTCCACATTTTGATGGGATCCGAAATATATTTTCCCGAAATTTTGAGTCAGATTAAATATAATTTCAAAATGCTGTATTAGGTAAATTTTTAAAGAAATATGGCGCGCGCAATAAGTAGTGAAACTAAAAGTTCCAAATTCAAAAAATAATATTTTTTGAACTAATTTCCTATTTGGTGCATTTTTGTATATTTGCAGCCTAGTTTTTATAATTACATCCCATATATTATTTCTTAAAGCCCATTTTCTTGTTAGGCCTAATGCATCCCTCATAGGAAAGATTTACAGCCCATCGGGGCAGAGAATAACAAGTTGACCTGGGTTGGGTATTCCGCAAAAAAGTATAGCTGGGCTAGCCATTTTCACCTTGAAAAAAATAATATCTCGGTTGGATATTTAGTCAACATAAAATAATTGCCTGGCCTAGACGGGCCACAATCTGCAGAGTTGATACCCTGCTCCTCTGAAAAACAACAAAAACATCGCTCAAGAAAAACACCTAAAAAACAAATACTGATCGAGCTGCTAGGTCCCAACTGTCGGCCGCTCCTTGTGCAATTCTCTGGTTTATTGACTATATAAGTTGACGATGGTGTGGGACCGTGATGTTAGGAAACCCGTAGGAAGTAAAAAAAAGCATAGTTGTATATAATAAGGAGGAACTTGCGTATGTACGGCTATGACCCTGGTGGGTCCCTACTGTCATCCTCTCCAAGTAAAGTCATCTTCTGATTCCTCATGTTCGTTGACCATGTTGACAATGCTCGGCACCATGGTGAGCGCAACAAATCAAAGGACGACAGAGAGGGCCTCATGGGTCCTACGGATGGTCTGATACATCGCCTGCTGCTTATTCAGGAAGCCAGGATCATCAAGCACCTATGAGCACCTTTGAGAGACTGATACGGCATGAAATGGTAAGGACGCGCTTGGGAGCTCTAGACTGTTTCACACCTGTATTAAGATACAAGTGTAGTTTACTCATCACCGGAAACAACACGTAAAATACAGGCGTAATGAAACCGAGGGCCCGTGGTCTGTAACGAAAACCGGTGACTTACGCGTGTAATTTGAGAGGCCAATGTATATTTTTCTAGTTGAAATCGACCAACCAAGCGCTTCACCCAAGACCATCTTCTTTTATTTACAAGCGATCTTGGTTGGAAAACGACAATCCAATCACGACCTAAGATGATGAGTTGGTCGGAAGATCATATGGTTTCACCTCTGACTTACCCGAGTTGTCGTATAGGCTATGAATGAAACATAAGATGATGAACTTCCTAAGAACAGAAACAACAGAATAGGATGATCTTCTTAACATGCAAATCATTGGCATTAGATCAACATGCAAAACAACATGAAGCATTATTCTCACGAGGCACGGTGACAGCTCGTGATGCCACATGCCACAGCATTCCAAGCTCAACTTTGTAATCAAACTCACAAGGCCTGGCATTACATAGACAACATTCAGAACAAACTCTTAAAATACCTTACATAAGTCCACATTCATTTGACTATGCATCTCAACAGAGTAAATATATACTTCTGAACTGAACATTGGAATAGGAGAAAACGATCGACGCTGCTCACAGCAAATGGTGTCCTACTCAAAAATATCAAATGCATGTCTTCTGGCTAACATCAATGAGCAAAATTTGACAAGGTTTTCCAATTCCAATATATTAAACTAATGTCTTCTTGCTAACATCAATTATTAAACTTTGACAAGCCTTTCCCATTCAAAAATGTAATGCCTATGATTGTGGAACAGGCAGGGTTTGTCATCAGTTTGCCCATTCAAAATTTGCAATGTTGTCATTTTAAGTATATATGTTGATGCTCTGTAGACAGAGTGTAGATGGTGTGCGGACAAAGAAAATCACATCGCACACGGACTAAACAATGGAACCCAGCGATGATGTTTTCATCAATCACTCACAATTGTATACCAGCAATCGTTTGCTCACAACACACATGGTTTGTTAGCAGTAATCGTCTGTGTTCTTATCGGTCTTCGCACACGTTTCTGATTACAGACCTGTTTGCCTCATATCACACACATCTTGTTCTTTTGAACCATTTTTGTTCTCATGTCTCAATGCAAACAGTTCATCCGAGTGAACCGCATGCCGTATATCGCACACACCTTTGATCTTGCTGACCATTTCCTTTGTGTTTCCTAATCACAAACAGTTCATCTGAGTGAACCGCATGATGTACATCACACACACCTTCATCTGTCTGCCTGTTTCTTTTGTTCCTCCTCATCGCAAATGGTTGATTGAATTGAACCGTATGCCCTGCATCGCACATGCAACTAAAATCTGAACTGTGTTTGATGCATCCTCCATCGCAAATGTTTTGCACCTTTTTTATGGTTATTTTACACCACCGTTTGCGATTATGGCATCGCACATAGTTGCGTCGAAGGGTCTCTGATCGTAGTGTTGCGTTAGTAGCATCCTGCAGTAGTGTGCAACAATAGCACTCTTTGCTTTATTTAAATTTATGTGGATTCTATTTCACGTTAGAAAAATGTTCATGTTGTAGAAAATCTTTTTCTGAAAATTTTGATATAATATGCCTATATTATATTTTTTTTTATTTCTCTTTGTTTTATTCTTTTGTCTGTCTATGTTTTTTTTAAATCTTCTTCCGGGCCGAACTGGGCCGAAGGCCCAACCGGCCTAGCAGCGCCACCTTCCTGGCGATCGACTCCCGCTGGAGTCAGGCCACTCCACGCCGCGCCGCCTCGCGAGTCCGGCTCGGACTCCGCACCACCGCCGCCTTTGCCCCTCCTCCAAGCCACCCCTCACCCTCTATAAAAGCCGTCCCGGACCCCGGCCCTCTCTCTCCTCAGTCGCCGCCGCCCCGCATCTCGCCGAGCCGCTGCCGCTCGCTTCTCGTGGCCGCCGCCGCTTACTGCCGTAGCCGCTGCCGATGCCAACTCCGCCGGCCGGCTCCGCACTTTGCTGCACGCTGCCGCCGCGCCTGTATCCGTCGCCCTGCATAGCTGCTGTTGCCGCCTGCACCTCTCCGCTGCAAGCCGCACCGCCGCTGTCGAAGCCTGCCGGCGCGGAAAGCCACCGAAAACCGCCGCCGACGAAACCGCCGTGGACGGGTAAAACCGTCGCCCCGGTTTGATCCGATTTATTTTCGTTTTTCTTTTTGATTGGTTTAGTTATTTAGGTTAGTTTAATCAGTGGACGTTCGTCCGTTAGTATTCGGTAGCGAATAGTTTTTGTCAGATTAGGTTTTGTAGCGAACGTTCGTTCGTTAGGTTTTTCTTTTTATTTTAGTTTTCTACCATGAACCTATCCGCGAATAATTTTCTTGCATTTTAGCCCCTGCTTTTCAATCTATCACAACCTTTTGCTCGCTTGTCCAAATCCAACGAAACCAATGCCCATTTATTCGTTATGATCCCCTCTATCCAGAAAATCAACTTGAACATGTTTTTGAAAATTTAAAATTTGATTTCAAACATATTTGAAATTGAATTTCTTTTGTGCATAACTTAAGTTTTATAACACCGATTTAATTGATTCTTTTTGCAAATTTAAGCTCTTGACATAAACTTTCTGATAAGAACTAATCCACCTAATTTTGGCACTGTTAGAAATTGTTTTCTATTGCAAGAGTTAATTGCTTGTTTTCAAAGTTTTCCGAGATCTTTTCTTCGATTCTTCTGCATGATTGCTTATGTGTGGTTAATATTGCTTGCTTACGATAGATTGAACGGTGTGTAACGAGTAGAACTATTAGGAATTATGAGTGCGAAGGATCTTCATCAACAGTAAAAGGCAAGTTCACACTTTGATCATACTCTTTTATACCCAGTTTTACTTACATTAGATACACCCCTCAAAGATTGCATGAGTAGGATTGGGAATATGTGGGTATTGCTATGTAGTTGATGAGGTAGGAACCTATTACCCTTTGATTCACCCCGGGTTATACGTTATGCTCATATTGCTTAGCCATGCTCGTAGACATGGATTCGTATGTGTGATTGATGAAAGATGAGAGAGACAAAATAATTAAGGGTAACTTTACGGTGGCAACATTAACACACATCTGGTGAACTGTTGGGGCACCCTGGAGCACCCAGTGGTTTGCCCAGGTACCTAGAGAACCAAGTGCTTGCCCAAGGGGATCCAGGAGTACCTGTGCGATCACCCTATGGAATGCCACCCAGGCTCAAAGGGATCATAAGATTATTCATCCTAGAAACTTCTGTGTGCAGCCAGAAGCCATTATGGGCTCTGGCACAGTTGAGTAAGTTGTGAGAATCCTTTCCATGATGGGCTAGAAAATGTAGGGGATGGTAGGTGTACCGGCCTGTCTATCGGTTAAGGGTACCTCTTTAGAAAGACTGTGTCTCGATCATCCGTTTCTCAAACATCATGCGGTGCAAGAAATTCAATGGAGGAGATCGAGGCTTGTGGGGGAAAGTGTGCAAACCTCTGTAGAATGTATAAACTAATCATGATTAGCCATGTCCCCAGTTATGGACAATCTTGAGTATTTGGTACTTGAATTATCATGTTGATCTCATCACTTTACTTAATTAATTTTGTTGGGTTATTAATATTATTTTGGGATTGAGTTAGGGTTACCTTCTCAATAATTTCAACAAACTTTGTAGTTAAATAAAATCTATTCCTTTGTTCTAGGGAAAAACTAGCTTTATGCAAATGATAACCATAGAGCCTCCACCAGCCAAATATGCATGTAGTGATAGCAATTATTCTTCATTGCTCTGTGGTGTGAATTTGCCAGTACATTCAATGTACTGACCCATATGGCTGCAACATCTCATGTTGCAGGAATCTTACGACGAGTAAGTGATTCGTTAGGGTTACGATGTCTACACTCAACTTTGTCGTTGGTGTTATTGGGATTCCACAGTTTTTGACGTTACTTCTGCTATATGGATTGAGGTAATAGTATTTACGTTACTTTATACATGTGATTTACCTCTGGCATTTTTACCAGCAGGGCACGGTGAGGCCATACCATGGCACCATACTAGGCATCATGTTTTCCAAGCTTGTATTTCATTTTTTGTATAGTTGTTAACCCAGTAAACGACGCGTATGGTTGACTATTGCCACACATTTCCTTGAAATGTCTGCCCATTCCTGGTAAAAGGCATGAGAATGTACTAAATAGCGCGAGCATGGTTTTCCAAACCATTCTTGTGCACCTTTTCATGCACCGATTGTTCGAATTTGAATTATGTGCATAATTAATGCCTAGAAAATGCACATAATCCCCTAAATATGGTAAATGAGTTCATAAAAATATCAAATTTGAACACGTTGCATTTGAGGCGGTATGTTGATTGTTGGAAAAAACTGAATGACAAACTAGGACAGAAATTTGGATTCCCCTTCAATCTTTGTGATTTCCCTCTCGAAAGCATTGAACTTCCTCGGTGATGGTTCAATTTATGAAGGGCGTGCATGACGACATAAATCAAACCTTCTCAGCTTTTAACCAGGGAACGGTGAGGCCATACAATGGCAACATGCCATGCGTCATGTTTTCCAAGCACCTATTTCATTGTTCTACAGTTGATAACCTAGTAAATGACGCATTTTTGGTTAACTATTGCCACGCATTTCATTGAAATCTCTGCCCATTACTTCTAAAAGGCTTGAGAAATTACTAAATACCACGAGTATGTTTTTTCCATACTGTTCTTGTGCACCTTTTCAAGCACCAGTTGTTTGAATTTAAATTATGTGCATTAATGCCTACAAAATGCACATAATCCCCTAAATAGTGTAAATGAACCCGGAAAAGTGACAAATTTGAACATGGTGATTAGGAGGGTTTATGTTCATCGTAGAAAAAACTCATGTATGAAGGACAAAGGATATTTGGATTCCCGTTCAATCTCGGTGATTTACTATTGCACACGATTCATCTCCGTCGCCTCTGTGAACCGTGTGTGTTCACTCACACATGTGATAACCCACAAGTATAGGGGATTGCTTGTAGCCTTTTTAGATAAATAAGAGTGTCGAACCCAACGAGGAGCTAAAGGTAGAACAAATATTCCCTCAAGCTCTATCGACCACCGATACAACTCTACGCACACTTAACGTTTACTTTACCTAGAACAAGTATGCAACTATTTTGTAGGTGTGATGCTAGAACTACTTTGCAAGAATAAAACTAGAAGTACTTTGCAAGATAATAAAAGTTAGGTGTTTAGTAAAAGGGTTTGTGTTAACAAGAAAGTTATTTGTCCCTAGGCAATCGATAACAAGTACCGGTAATCATTCTTGTAATTTTATATGAGGGAGAGGCATGAGCTAACATACTTTCTATACTTGGATCATATGCACTTATGATTGGACCCCTAGCAAGCATACACAACTAGTAAAGATCATTAAAGTTGTGAAACCCAACCCAACCATAGCATTAAGTATTAAGTCCACTTTACTCCCATACATCATACCCCACTTACTCGGTTTTAAGCTTATGTCACTCTCGCAACCCACCATAAGCGAACCATGAACATATCGCAACACCCTACAGCGGGGGCCCCTCACGTTTGCGTGAGAACGGATTGCATCGTAGGACAGCAAATAAAATATACAATCCTACCAACCAAGATCACAATTAACCCATAGGACAAAACGGATCTACTCAAACATCATAGGATAACCATATATCATTGGGAAGTAATATATGCAGTTGAACACCATGTTTAAGTAGAGATTATAGAGGGGGGAAGAGGTGTTACACTGCTTCATAGAGGGGGAGAAAGTTGGTGTTGATGGTAGCAAGATTGTTGATGTAGATCGTCGTCCCGATCGTTGCCCCGGTGGCACTCCGGTGCCACCGGAAGCAAGGGCGAGAGAGCCCCCTCCTTCTTCTTCTTCCTTGGCCTCCCCCTAAATGGGAGGAGAGTTCCCCCCTCTGGTCTGTGGCCTCCATGGCGGTGGAGGGGTGGGAGCCCCTCCGAGATTGGATCTCCGTCTCTGTTCTCTTCTATTCACGCTCACCTGGTCTGGCTGAAAACCATTTCTTATATTCCGGGAGATCCACAACTCCGATTGCGCTGAGGTTTTAACATGATATTTTTCCGGATATAAGCTTGCTTGCGCCCGAAGTAGAGCTCCAACCGACGTTCGAGGAGGGCAAACCCACCACCACTCGCCAGGGGCCTCTAGCGTGCCCTGGTGTCTTGTGGGCTGTGTGGGCCTCCGCTTGCGGTGATTCCAACTCCCAAAAATCACATATATTCCAAAATAATTCTCCATGAAATTTTATTGCATTTGGACTTCGTTTGATATGGATACTTTGTGATACAAAAAACATGCAGAAAACAGGAACTGGCACTAGGCACTGGATCAATAGGTTAGTCCAATAAATCATATAAAAAGTAGCCAAAAATATGTGAAAGTTGTATAATATTGGCATGAAACAATAAAAAATTATAGATACGATGGAGACGTATCAACATCCCCAAGCTTAATTCCTACTCGTCCTCGAGCAGGTAAATGATAAAAAAGATAATTTTTGATGTGGAATGCTACCTAGCATAAACTTGATCATATATCTAATCATGGCATGAATATTAAGACATAAGTGATTCAAAGCAATAGTCTATAACTTGACATAAAGACATCAATACTCAGGAATCCCAACAAACAATAATGTCTTTCAAAATATCAATGCTAAAGAAAGCTATCCCTACAAAATCATATAGTCTTGTCATGCTCTGTCTTCTTAACACAAAGTATTTATCATGCACAACCCCGATGACAAGCCGAGCAATTTGTTCATACTTTTTAACGCGCTTCAGCTTTTTCAACCCTCACGCAATACATGAGCGCAAGCCATGGATATAGCTCTACGGGTGGAATAGAGTATGATGATAGGGGTAAATATAAAGAAGACAAAAAAGTAAGAAAGTCTCACACCGACGTAGCTAACCAACGGGCTATGGAGATGCCCATCAATCGATATCAATGCGAGGAGTAGGGATTACCATGCAACGAATGCACTAAGAGCTATAAGTGTATGAAAGCTCAATATGAAAACTAAGTGGGTGTGCATCTAATCCTATAATGAAAAATTCCCACTAGTATATGAAAGTGACAACATAGGAGACTCTCCATATGAAAAACATGGTGCTACTTCGAAGCACAAGTGTGGTAAAGGATACTAACAATGCCCCTTCTCTCTTTATTTATTATTATTTTTTCTTTTTTTCTTTTTTTCTTTTTTTTCTTTTTTCCTTTTTCTTTTTCTCTCATTGTCCGGAGTCTCATCCCGACTTGTGGGGGAATCATAGTCTCCATCATCCTTTCCTCACTGGGGCACTGCTCTAAAAATGAATAATGATCATCACACTTCTATTTACTTATAACTCAAAAGAAATAAAAATTACAACTCGATACCGATGACAAAATATTACTCTATATGAATGCCTCTGGCAATGTTCCAGGATGTGCAATGATCCAGCGTAACATGTATGAAAAATGATGAACGGTGGTAGAGCTACGACTACTATGTCAGTTATATGATCATGCAAAGCAATATGACAATGAATGCTCAAGTCATCAAATGGAAGTGGTGGAAGTTGCATGGCAATAATATATCTCGGAATGGCCATGGAAAAGCCATAATAGGTAGGTATGGTGGTTGTTTTGAGGAACATATAATAAGGCTTATGTGTGATAGAGCATATCATATCACGGGGTTTGGATGCACCGGTGAAGTTTGCACCGACTCTCGAGGTGAGAAAGGGCAATTTACGGTACCATAGAGGCTAGCAAATTGCGGAAAGGTAAGAGTGCGTATAATCCATGGACTCACATTAGTCATAAAGAACTCATATACTTATTGCAAAAGTTTATTAGCCCTCGAAGCAAAGTACTACTACGCATGCCCCTAGGGGGATAGATTGGTAGGAAAAAACCATCGCTCCCGACCACCACTCATAAGGAAAACAATCAAAAATAAATCATGCTCCAACTTCATAGCATAACGAGAGACTATACGTGCATGCTTCGGGAATCACAAACCTTAACACCAATATTCTTAGTAACCACAACTGTTTACTAGTACCTCCCACATATTCCATCTCTATATCGCAAAACTATTGCAAGGAATCATATATATCATATTCAGTGATCCACAAATTTTATGTAGGATTTTATGACTAACCATGCAATTGACCAATTCCTTTTGACTCTCTAAATAGATATAAGTGAAGCATGAGAGTTTAATTATTTCTAGAAAATATCATGCTCTAATAAATATAAGTGAAGCAAAAGAGCATTCTACAAACAACGGTTTTCTATGTGAAGAGAAATAGGCAATCCAAACTTCAAATGATATAAGTGAAGGACATGAAGCATTCTATAAAGCCATACTCAAAAGATATAAGTGAAGTGCAATGAGTATTCTACAAATCAACCATGAAATATCTCATACCAGCATGGTGCATAAAAGAAAAATGAAAAATAAATGCGGAAGATGCTCCAAGATTTGCACATATCACATGAATGAAACGAATCCGAAAACATACTAATACTTGTCGAAGAAAGATGGGATGCCTTCCGGGGCATCCCCAAGCTTACACGCTTGAGTCTCCTTGAATATTTACTTGGTGTGCCTTGGGCATCCCCAAGCTTGAGCTCTTGCCTCTCCCCCTTCTCCTCACATCGAGACCTCCTCGATCTTCAAACACTTCATCCACACAAAACTTCACCGAACTTTTAGTGGCGGGGTTAGTGAATATGGCAATGAAATCTCATCATGTACTGATGTAAAATTATTGTATAATTGTAAACAAACATTACCCACTGCATGCTGTCATAATTCTATGGCCCCAAGTCAAGGACGCTTCAACAAGAATTCAAACATACGCAAATAATGAAGCTATAGCAGCAATCTGTGAAAATAGGGCAGTCTGTAAAGTTTTGAACATCCACCATAATTCTGTAACTCTAAAAATTATGAAACAATTAAGAAAAATAAACCACTTGTATAGAAAGACAGAACAAAAAGTTTCAGAACCGTTTGACTTTCCAGTAAAAAAATGTAAAATCGCGCACTACATCCAAAGTTTCTGTTTTGCACCGCACAAACCAACAAGCAATCTAAACATCCTAAAGGCAAACCTTGGCACATTATTTTTATAATACAATGGATTTTTACAAGGGGATAATTATTTTTGTGAGAATATTCATGAAAAGTTCTACATTGTTTCCATGAGCATGAACACAAGTTTTCAAGGTCGACCCTCACTTCTCCAATGCATAACTTCCAATCGCTTCTCTTTTCGAAAAAGTTTTAAGTTCCCCTCTATTTTTTGTTTTGAACTTTATAAAAGCACTCAACAGAAATAAATGACTCTCTAAAACTTCCGGGTTGTCTCCGTGGCAGCGCTTTCTTTAAAGCCATTAAGCTAGGCATAAAGTGCTCAAGTAATGAATCCACCTGGATCCCAAGGTATATCAAAGCCAATTTGAATCAACAATGATTTAGCATTTAGTAGTGAGCACAAAGCAACATATATCAAGCAATGATGAAGTCTAACTCCCTTCCTATGCATCGACATGTCTTACAAGAACAATTCACGCACATCAAGTAAAGGCCAATACATAGCATAGGCAATTTCTTGCAATTCTTTCATGTTGGAAACATAAATGGGCGGAGATGTAGTTCCTCTCTCATAATAATTGCAAGTAGGATCATCAAGCACATGCATATTATATTCATCAAAATTATAATGGGCAATGGTAAAAGCCAACCCATCAATGTAATCCTTAATAAGTGCAAACTTCTCCGATGTAGCGCAGTCTGGAGAATTCGAAAAGATAATAGGACTATCATGTGTGGGTGCAATAGTAACAATTTCATTCTTAACATAAGGAACTATAGCAAGTTCATCTCTATAAGAATAATTCATATTGGCATCTTGCCCACAAGCATAACAAGCATCAAGTTCATCAAAAAGGGAAAAATTAATCAACAGGATCATAGCAATTATCATAGCATTCATCCTTCGGTAAGAAAGAAGGGGCATTAAATAATGTATGCGTTGAATAGTTACTCTCATTAGAAGGTGGGAACGGGTAGCTAATCCGCTCTTCCACCGTTTGTTCTTCGCTCTCCTCGTCATCTTTTTCATCCAATGAGCTCGCAATTTCATGAATTTCTTCTTCCACAGACTCCTACG
Organism: Triticum aestivum; assembly: GCF_018294505.1. Classification (NCBI taxonomy): domain Eukaryota; kingdom Viridiplantae; phylum Streptophyta; class Magnoliopsida; order Poales; family Poaceae; genus Triticum; species Triticum aestivum. The sequence goes on from NC_057813.1 coordinate 173,870,529, forward strand.
TAATATTAGTCTCTTCTTGGATAGCGGAGTTATTCTCAATAAATACATCATATCTTAGATGTATTTATAATTATCATAGCAATATTTAAGGATAACAAGATTTTCAAGTCTATAAACTGAATCATCAAATCATCAAACTTTTCAAACAAAGATTCAATTTCATGTGCACCGTTAAAAGAAACAAATTCTTCTATTCGTTCCACATCATAATAATCATATATATCGTTAGCATAAGAAGCTAAGGTTTCATTATCATTAAATTTGCATGAAAAGGGAAGGTGTGGAACATTCACCCTAGAGCAACAAGTAAAATCATATCTCAAGCATAGATTCCAAGCATACCATTTTAATATATGAATTTGATCCCATAATAGTTTCCCTTTGTGAGTCAAGCGATAATCCCTAAAGTATTCATGTTGATCCAAGGTTACTCCCATTATATAGTTGAATGGGGTTTTCTCAGGATTATCAAAGTAGTGCATAATATCTCTCACATAACGAGCATCGAGGGTTTTAGGAGGTTCCCCATCTCCATGAGTAGCAGGTACAACTACTTTTTTTGGTGTTTCTTGTTCCATATCCATAACTAAAGATAGAGAACAACTTAGAACAGGAAATTAAAACTACTTGGTGATAAAGCAAACAAGCACACATGAGAATATTCGCCCCACGCTATAACTCCCCGGGAACGGCGCCAGAAAAAAGTCTTGATAACCCACAAGTATAGGGGATCGTTTGTAGCCTTTTTCGACAAATAAGAGTGTCGAACCCAACGAGGAGCTAAAGGTATAACAAATATTCCCTCAAGTTCTATCGACCACCGATACAACTCTATGCACACTTAACGTTTACTGTACCCAGAACAAGTATGAAACTATTTTGTAGGTGTGATGCTAGAACTACTTTGCAAGAATAAAACTATAAGTACTTTGCAAGATAATAAAATTTCGGTGTTTAGTAAAAGGGTTTGTGTCAACAAGAAAGTTATTTGTTCCTAAGTAATCGATAACAAGTACGTGTAATCATTCTTGTGATTTTATATGAGGGAGAGGCATGAGCTAACATACTTTCTCTACTTGGATCATATGCACTTATGATTGGACCCCTACAAATCATCTGCAACTACTAAAGATCATCAAGGTCGTGAAACCCAACCATAGCATTAAGTATCAAGTCCTATTTACTCCCATACATCATACCCCACTTACTCGGGTTTAAGCTATTGTCGCTCTCGAAACCCACAGTAAGCGAACCATGAACATATTGCAACACCCTACAGTGGGGGCCCCTCACGTTTGCGCGAGAACGGAGGGCACCGTAGGATAGCATGTCACGCCCAATATGCGACCCTATCCTAAAGGAACTCGAAGGTCACACCAAGGATAGAAGCGCATATTGGAGACGCTTTTGCAAGGTGGATATCATTACATCGTACCATTACATAATAGTTGAGGATACATACAAAAGGCATACAACGCCACATGAATACAACAACATCATACATATGGGCAACATCCTACTACGGATGAAACACAAACAGAAACTCAAACGACATCCACCCTGCTAGCCCAGGCTGCCGACCAGGAACCTATCCCATGAACGAAGAAGAACTCCAAAACAAGTAAACAATGCTCTCACGTCATGATCATCGCATTACCTATACCTGCAACTGTTGTTGTACTAATCTGTGAGCCACGAGGACTCAACAATCCCATTACCATGGGTATCAAGACTAGCAAAGCTTAAAGGGTATGGAAAGGATAAGTGGTAAGGCTGTGGCAATCGACCAAGCATGTATGGTGGCTAACTTACGAATACAAGAATAAGATGAGAAGCTACGCAAACAGTCGCAAACTAGTAATTATCAAGAAGTGATCCCGAACTACTTACGATCAAACATAACACCACTGTGTTCTCTTCTCGATCCACTCGAAAAGAGACCATCACGGTTACACACGCGATTGGGTATTTTAATTTGAATCTGGTGTCAAGTTTTCTACAACCAGATATTAACAAATTCCCACCTGCCACATAACCGCGGGCACGGCTCTCGAAAGTTTAAACCCTGCAGGGGTGTCCTAACTTAGCCCATTATAACTCACGATCCGCGGAGACAATCCTCCATCGAGGGACATCCGATCAGACTCGGGATCCCGGTGCACAAGACATTTTGACAATGGAAAAACAAAACCAGCAAGACCTCCCGGTGTGCCGACAAATCCCAATAGGAGCCGCACGTATCTCGTTCTCAGGGCACAACGGATGGGAAAGACATCGGGTTGGCTGAGACACTGGTTGCCTAGGGGGCGCCGGACATCGCCCAGGTTGGACCAACACTCAGAGGAGCATTGGCACGGGGGATGATTAAAAAAACTAGGGGGCTGGCAAAAATCCCCTATTTATGTTTTAGTTGTTATTAGGAAAATGGAAAACCAATGTTGGGCCTTGCTGGAAGAGTTTTATTGAAAGCAAACTGTTAAGAGGGTCCCATACCACTCACTGTGTTAGGGACGCAAAATCAAGGAACATAACACCGGTATGAAGGAAACTAGGGCGGCAAGAGTAGAACAAAACACCAGGCATAAGGCCGAGCCTTCCACCCTTTACCAAGTATTTATATGCATTAATTAAATAAGAGATATTGTGATATCCTAACATAATCATATTCCAACATGGGCAATATTCAACTTCACCTGCAACTAACAATGCTGTAAGAGGGGCTGAGTAAAAGCGGTAACTTAGCCAAATAACGGTTTGCTAGGAAGGGTGAAAAAGGTTAGAGGCTGACATGGCAATTTCGGAGGCTTTATAAACAAGTGGTAGTAAGCGCGACATAGCGATAGCATCGAGACAACTAGCATAGCAATGATAGTAGTGAAATCCCTGGTAACGATCATCTTGCCTGAATTCCCTCTAGGAAGAAAAACGAGTCCATGAGGAAGACGAATGGGCGAAGACGAACCAAGCGTAGTCGAACGAATTATCACGGTTGCCATGAAACAGGAACTATCGAGAAGAAGCACCACCGGAAAGAAGCAAACAACACGGTAAACACACAACACATAAACATGGCATGATGCTCAACCAAGTATTATGCATGACAAGGATACATGATGCTACTCATGGCAAGAGATGATGCATACAAGAACATCACATCAAAGCAAGTTTAAATGAGGCCGGAAACAACATATAACAAATCCAGTAATTCCTCATATGCAAATTTCGAAATTAGTCCAGAACTGAACAAAACATTAAGTTGAAGTTGTTAAACAGCAAGTTAAGATGCACCAAGATGATCTACGTGAAAATCTAGTCAATTTACATATAAAGTTCATTTAATTCGGAGCTACGGCCTAGAAGATATGAGCAAAACAAGTTAAACATGGCATTGATGCAAATGCATTCAAACATCAAGCAAACACACTCAAAGCAAGTATTCAACATGACATGATGAAACCACATGTAATTCTAAGCAAGTTTCGTATAGACCAATGTCAAAACGGAGCAACGGTGCAACACATACACTCTAAACAAGATATAACAACAATCTGCCCAAAACAGCAAGTAGGCTCTTTGCAACCATCAAAATAACATGCTACAGGAATCGTATGAGTACAAACTTGACATACACTTCATATACAAATTACATACTTCAAATATCATTAAGGTTCAGATTCATAGGCATCAAGATTAATCCAAGATGATCAATGCAAAATGCAACTTTATAACACAGGAGCATATACATGAGCATAGTTAATATGACTGCATGTTAGAGGCATGAAACAAAGATGATATAGCAACTATACATGGCAACCAAGGGCATGTAATCAAATTACACATAACAAAGAGCAAATAACATTAAGGCATAATATACATATGGCTCATGGATTAGTGGGAACCAACAAGACAAGATTGAATGTTGAAACAGTTTCGGCATGTGTAGAACCGCAACATTATTATATCATGTTTGCAATTGTCGGCGTTCTGGGAACGGGGGTCCCCAGACTTGCCTGCCTGTGGCCCACGGCATGGCTCAGGGGGCGGCCCATCATGGCCCATCTTCATCGGCACGAGTTCAAGACCCTCGCGAGGGGCCAAGCCTCGCGGGGTGGACGACAGGAAGCTTCCTCAGGCCCGGCCTCGTCAGGCTGGCTCGCGAGGAGGCAGAGAGATCAAGGCGGGGCACCTCGCGAGGCGCCCATGACACAAGCCGTGACGACCAAGGGTGCCAGGCGGGCGCCGGCCTGCGCAGAGTCCTTGTTTCCTCTTTGGTGCAAAGGGAGCAAACGCAGGCAAGAGCATCAAGCAAAGGCAGCCATTTCGGTGCAACAAGACCAAGACCAGCAGAACAGCAAGATGGAGTTCATCGTGGAGCCCGAGCCGGCTTCAGCACCAAAGCCTTTGACAGATAAGGACCAACTTTAGTCAGGATAAGTGTACTAGATGTTCCCCTTCAAAATGGCCAATTGTTGGTGCGCTTCCCGCTCAATATTTGGGAAGAGGCCCAGGGCCTTTGCCTATAAATAGGACTAGCCACCCACAAGGTAGGGGGATCGAGATCCGAAGAGCTAGACCGAGCTAGAGAGCGACTGAACTCCCCCTAGCAGTTCATCGCACCAGCCAAAGACAGACCCTCGCGAGGCTGTTCTTCCTTGTATTGTTCATCATTAGCCCAAGGGGCAATCCACCACACCACAAACTAGAGTAGGGTATTACACCACAATGGTGGCCCGACCTAGTATAAACCATGTGTCTCTTGTGTTGTTCTTTTGATAGCTTAGATCCTAGCATGGCGGTGAGGGGCAGGTAGGAGGAAGGCGAAATCTCCGCGCGCACCCCAGTGTTCGAATCTAAAGGGTCTGCCGGAACCCCAAATCCGACATTTGGTGCGCCAGGTAGGGGTGCGCCGGAGCTTTTTCTTCCGCAAACCAGCTCACCGTCGTCACCGTGACTCGCCCCGCGATGAGCAGCGCGTCGCCCGCTCCCATCGTCGCGGCCCTCCTGGGCGGCTCGCAGGCGCCACCTTCGGGCTGCCACGTCAAGTCATTTGTCCGCCAAGTCGGCGCTGCCTCCACGCGGAAGGGGGCTCCCTTAGGCCGGTCGGCGCCCAAGGCCGATCTAGCCTTCATCTCGGAGGACCACCCCTCCAACTCACCCTGCTCGGGCGCACTCACGATGCTGTGCACCCCCACCATCTGCCAGGTGGCTGTCACCAGGACTCTCATTGATGGCGGTGCGGGCCTTAGCGTGCTCTCGATTGAGGCCTTGAGCCTCCTTCACATACCACCGTAGCGGCTTCATTCCAACCGGCCCTTCTGGGGTATCGGAGGCGGGTCATCCAGCCCCCTGGGGCAGATCCGCCTCCCAGTAACCTTTGGCACCTACGACAACTTCCGGACCGAGCTCATCGACTTCGACATCGCCCCCATCGGCCTCCGGTACAACGCCATCCTTGGCTACCCAGCGCTAGCCCGATTCATGGCTGCGACTCACCCGGCATACAACCTCATGAAAATGCCCGGGAGCAGCGGCGTCCTCACCGTGTGCGGAGACACCGGGGATGCGTTGCAAGCACTCAAGCTCGCCTTTAAGGCGGCGGTGGCGGCACAGCCTGCCGACTCAGACGCCCCTGAGCCCAAGGGGGCTGCGCCGGCCAAGAAGAAGCAGTTGTTCACCCAAGACAAGGCAGAAACCAAGCAGATGCTGGTTGACGAGGATGGATCCACTGACGCCACCTTCACCATAGGCGCCAACCTCGAGCCCGAGCAGGAGGAAGCCCTGGTCAAGTTCCTGCGAGCGAACAAGAAAGTATTCGCATGGGAGCCCAATCAGCTGGGGGGATCCCTAGAGGCGTAATCGAGCACCACCTCAACGTGTGCCCCAATGTCTGCCCCGTGAAGCAGAAAGCAAGGCGGCAGTCCACGGAGAAGCAGGCTATCATCGGCCAGGAAACTCGCAAGTTGGAAGCTACAGGGGTCATTTGCGAGGTCCGGTACCCGGATTGGTTGGCCAACCCAATCGTTGTGCCGAAGAAAGGGGGGAAGGAACGTATGTGTGTCGACTTCACCAACCTCAACAAGGCCTGCCCGCAAGATCCGTTTCCGCTTCCCCGCATCAATCAGATCGTCGATTCCACCGCCGAGTGCGACCTATTATGTTTCTTGGATGCCTTCTCTGGATATCACCAGATCAAGATGGCGGTAGAAGATGTGGAGAAAACGGCTTTCCTAACCCCGTGTGGGGTGTACTGCTACACATGCATGCCGTTCGGGTTGCACAACGCTGGGGCGACCTTTCAACGGCTGATGCACATCACCTTAGGCCCGCAACTCAGGAAGAATGTTGAAGCTTACGTCGATGATATTGTGGTGAAGTCTCGCGAGGCCAAGACCCTGATACAAGATCTGAAGGAAACCTTCGCAAGCCTCAACGCTGTGAGCCTGCGGCTCAATCCAGAGAACTGTGTGTTCGGGGTCCCCTCGGGCAAGCTCTTGGGCTTCCTCGTATCTCATCGAGGCATCAAAGCTAACCCTGAAAAGGTCAAGGCAGTCGAAGACATGAGCTCGCCAAAGACCATTAGAGAAATGCAGAAGCTTACTGGGCACGTGACAGCACTAGGATGCTTCATCTCCAGGTTGGGTGAGCGAGCGCTGCCTTTCTTCCAGCTGATGAAGAAGAAGGGACCCTTTGAATGGACTGAAGAGTCCGACAAGGCGTTCCAAGATCTCAAGAGGTACCTAACCACCCCCCTAGTAATGGTGGCCCCGCGCCCTCAGGAACCCCTGGTGCTCTACCTAGTAGCCACTCCCTACTCTGCCATGCAGCCCTGGTGGCGGTTAGGGAGGAGCATCAGACCAAAGCCGCGACAGCTGCCCGGATCAAGGCGAAGCATGATCAAGGAAGACCTACAGATACCATCGCCACAACCATGAGGAATCAGCCGCCGCAGGGGAACGCACTCGGGACAGCGGAGCCCCCTCCCCCTAGCTGTTGGAAATATGCCCTAGAGGCAATAATAAATTGATTATTATTATATTTCCTTGTTCATGATAATCGTTTATTATCCATGCTAGAATTGTATTGATAGGAAACTCAGATACATGTGTGGATACATAGACAACACCATGTCCCTAGTAAGCCTCTAGTTGACTAGCTCGTTAATCAATAGATGGTTACGGTTTCCTGACCATGGACATTGGATGTCGTTGATAACGGGATCACATCATTAGGAGAATGATGTGATGGACAAGACCCAATCCTAAGCCTAGCACAAGATCATGTAGTTCGTATGCTAAAGCTTTTCTAATGTCAAGTATCATTTCCTTAGACCATGAGATTGTGCAACTCCCGGATACCGTAGGAGTGCTTTGGGTGTGCCAAACGTCACAACGTAACTGGGTGGCTATAAAGGTACATTACGGGTATCTCTGAAAGTGTCTGTTGGGTTGGCACGAATCGAGATTGGGATTTTGTCACTCCGTGTAAACGGAGAGGTATCTCTGGGCCCACTCGGTAGGACATCATCATAATGTGCACAATGTGACCAAGGGGTTGATCACGGGATGATGTGTTACGGAACGACTAAAGAGACTTGCCGGTAACGAGATTGAACAAGGTATCGGTATACCGACGATCGAATCTCGGGCAAGTACCATACCGCTAGACAAAGGGAATTGTATACGGGATCGATTGAGTCCTTGACATCGTGGTTCATCCGATGAGATCATCGTGGAACAATGTGGGAGCCAACATGGGTATCCAGATCCCGCTGTTGGTTATTGACCGGAGAACGTCTCGGTCATGTCTGCATGTCTCCCGAACCCGTAGGGTCTACACACTTAAGGTTCGATGACGCTAGGGTTATAAAGGAAGCTTGTATGTGGTTACCGAATGTTGTTCGGAGTCCCGGATGAGATCCCGGACGTCACGAGGAGTTCCGGAATGATCCGGAGGTAAAGATTTATATATAGGAAGTCCTGTTTCGGCCATCGGGACAAGTTTCGGGGTCATCGGTATTGTACCGGGACCACCGGAAGGGTCCCGGGGGCCCACCGGGTGGGGCCACCTGCCCCGGGGGCCACATGGGCTGTAGGGGGTGCGCCTTGGCCTACATGGGCCAAGGGCACCAGCCCCTAGAGGCCCATGCGCCAAGATATAGGAAAAAGGGGAGAGTCCTAAAGGGGGAAGGCACCTCCGAGGTGCCTTGGGGAGGATGGACTCCTCCCCCCCTCCTTAGCCGCACCCCTTCCTTGGAGGAGGGGGCAAGGCTGCGCCTCCCCCCTCTCCCCTGCCCCTATATATAGTGGAGGGGAGGGAGGGCATCCATACCTGAGCCCTTGGCGCCTCCCTCCCTCCCGTGACACCTCCTCCTCTCCCGTAGGTGCTTGGCGAAGCCCTGCAGGATTGCCACGCTCCTCCATCACCACCACGCCGTTGTGCTGCTGCTGGATGGAGTCTTCCTCAACCTCTCCCTCTCTCCTTGCTGGATCAAGGCGTGGGAGACGTCACCGGGCTGTACGTGTGTTGAACGCGGAGGTGCCGTCCGTTCGGCACTAGGATCATCGGTGATCTGAATCATGACGAGTACGACTCCATCAACCCCGTTCACTTGAACGCTTCCGCTTAGCGATCTACAAGGGTATGTAGATGCACTCTCTTTCTACTCGTTGCTGGTTTCTCCATAGATAGATCTTGGTGACGCGTAGGAAAATTTTGAATTTCTGCTACGTTCCCCAACAGTGGCATCATGAGCTAGGTCTATTGCGTAGATTCTTTGCACGAGTAGAACACAAAGTAGTTGTGGGCGTCGATATTGTTCAATATGCTTGCCGTTACTAGTCTTATCTTGATTCGGCGGCATCGTGGGATGAAGCGGCCCGGACCAACCTTACACGTACGCTTACGTGAGACCGGTTCCACCGACAAACATGCACTAGTTGCATAAGGTGGCTGGCGGGTGTCTGTCTCTCCCACTTTAGTCGGATCGGATTCGATGAAAAGGGTCCTTATGAAGGGTAAATAGCAATTGGCATATCACGTTGTAGTTCATGCGTAGGTAAGAAACGTTCTTGCTAGAAACCCATAGCAGCCACGTAAAACATGCAAACAACAATTAGAGGACGTCTAACTTGTTTTTGCAGGGTATGCTATGTGATGTGATATGGCCAAAAAGGATGTGATGAATGATATATGTGATGTATGAGATTGATCATGTTCTTGTAATAGGAATCACGACTTGCATGTCGATGAGTATGACAACCGGCAGGAGCCATAGGAGTTGTCTTTATTTATTTGTGACCTGCGTGTCAACTTAAACGTCATGTAATTACTTTACTTTATTGCTAACCGTTAGCCATAGAAGTAGAAGTAGTCGTTGGCGTGACAACTTCATGAAGACACGATGATGGAGATCATGATGATGGAGATCATGGTGTCATGCCGGTGACGATGATGATGATGGAGCCCCGAAGATGAAGATCAAAAGGAGCAAAATGATATTGGCCATATCATGTCACTATTTGATTGCATGTGATGTTTATCATGTTTATACATCTTATTTGCTTAGAACGACGGTAGTAAATAAGATGATCCCTTACAACAATTTCAAGAAGTGTTCTCCCCTAACTGTGCACCGTTGCTGCAGTTCGTGTTTCGAAGCACCACGTGATGATCGGGTGTTAGATTCTAACGTTCACATACAACGGGTGTAAGACAGATTTACACACGCGAAACACTTAGGGTTAACTTGACGAGCCTAGCATGTACAGACATGGCCTCGGAACACGGAGACCGAAAGGTCGAGCATGAGTCGTATAGAAGATACGATCAACATGAAGATGTTCACCGATGATGACTAGTCCGTCTCACGTGATGATCGGACACGGCCTAGTTTGACTCGGATCATGTAATCACTTAGATGACTAGAGGGATGTCTATCTGAGTGGGAGTTCATAAGATGAACTTAATTATCTTGAACATAGTCAAAAGGTTTTTGCAAATTATGTCGTAGCTCACGCTATAGTTCTACTGTTTAGATATGTTCCTAGAGAAAAATTAGTTGAAAGTTGATAGTAGAAATTATGCGGACTAGGTCCGTAAACTGAGGATTGTCCTCATTGCTTCATAGAAGGCTTATGTCCTTAATGCACCGCTCAATGTGTTGAACCTCGAACGTTGTCTGTGGTTGTTGCGAACATCTGACATACACGTTTTGATAACTACATGATAGTTCAGTTAAACGGTTTAGAGTTGAGGCACCAAAGACTTTTTTGAAACATCGCGAAACATATGAGATGTTTTGAGGGCTGAAATTGGGATTTCAGGCTCGTGCCCATGTCAAGAGGTATAAGACCTCCGATGACTTTCTTAACCTGCAAACTAAGGAGAAAAGCTCAATTGTTGAGCTTGTGCTCAGATTGTCTGAGTACAACAATCATTTGAATCGAGTGGGAGTTGATCTTCCAGATAAGACAGTGATGGTTCTCCAAAGTCATTGCCACCAAGCTGTTAGAGCTTCGTGATGAACTATAACATATCAGGGATAGATATGATGATCCTTGAGGTATTCGCGATGTTTGACACCGCGAAAGTAGAAATCAAGAAGGAGCATCAATTGTTGATGGTTGGTGAAACCACTAGTTTCAAGAAGGGCAAGGGCAAGAAGGGATACTTCATGAAACGGCAAATCAGCTGCTGCTCTAGTGAAGAAACCCAAGGTAAAACCCAAACCCGAGACTAAGTGCTTCTGTAATAAGGGGAACAACCACTAGAGCAGAATTACCCTAGATACTTGGTAGATAAGAAGGCTGGCAAGGTCGATAGAAGTATATTGGATATACATTGTGTTAATGTGTACTTTGCTAGTACTCCTAGTAGCACCTGGGTATTAGATACCGGTTCGGTTGCTAAGTGTTAGTAACTCGAAACAAAAGGCTACGGAATAAACGGAGACTAGCTAAAGGTGAGCTGACGATATGTGTTGGAAGTGTTTCCAAGTTTGATGTGATCAAACATCGCACGCTCCCTCTACCAAAGAGATTGGTGTTAAACCTAAATAATTGTTATTTGGTGTTTGCGTTGAGCATAGACATGATTGGATTACGTCTATCGCAATACGGTTATTCATTTAAGGAGAATAATGGTTACTCTGTTTATTTGAATAATACCTTCAATGGTCTTACACCTAAAATGAATGGTTTATTAAATCTCGATCGTAGTGATACACATTTTCATGCCAAAAGATAGTAATGATAGTACCACTTACTGGTGGCACTGCCATGTAAGTCATATTGGTTTAAAACGCATGAAGAAGCTCCATGTTGATGGATCTTTGGACTCACTCATTTTTGAAAGTTTGAGACATGCGAACCATGTCTATTGGTGTATATGCATGAAGAAACTCCATGCAAATGGACCGTTTTGACTCACTTGATTTTGAATCACTTGGGACATGCAAATCATACCACATGGGCAAGATGACTGAAAAGCCTCGTTTTCAGTAAGATGGAACAAGATAGCAACTTGTTGGAAGCAACACATTTTGATGTGTGCAGTCCAATGAGTGCTGAGGCATGCAGTGAATATCGTTATGTTCTTACTTCACAGATGATTCAAGTAGATGTTGAGAATATTTACTTGATGAAACACAAGTCTGAATTATTGAATGGTTCAAGTAATTTCAGAGTGAAGTAGAAGATCATTGTGACAAGAGGATAAAATGTCTATGACATGATCATAGAGATGAGTATCTGAGTTACGAGTTTTGGCACACAATTAAGACATTGTGGAAATTGTTTCACAATTAATACCGCCTGGAACACCATAATGTGATGGTGTGTCCAAACGTCATAGTTGCACCCTATTGGATATGGTGCGTACCATGATGTCTCTTATTGAATTACCACTATCGTTCATGGGTTAGGCATTAGAGACAACCACATTCACTTTAAATAGGGCACCACGTAATTTCGTTGAGACGACACCGTATGAACTATGGTTTGGAGAAACCTAAGTTGCCGTTTCTTGAAAGTTTGGGGCTGCAACGCTTATGTGAAAAGGTTTCAGGTTGATAAGCTCAAACCCAAAGCAGATAAAATGCATCTTCATAGGACACCCAAAACAGTTGAGTATACCTCCTAATTCAGATCCAAAAGCAATAGGGATTGTTTCTTGAATCGGGTCCTTTTTCGAGGAAAGGTTTATCTCGAAAAGTTGAGTGGGAGGATGGTGGAGACTTGATGAGGTTATTGAACCGTCACTTCAACAAGTGTGTAGCAGGGCACAGGAAGTTGTTCCTGTGGCACGTACACCAACTGAAGTGGAAGCTTATGATAGTGATCATGAAACTTCGAATCAAGTCACTCCCAAACCTTGTAGGACGACAAGGACACGTACTACTTCGGAGTGGTAAGGTGATCCTGTCTTGGAAGTCATGTTGCTAGACAACAATGAACCTACGAGCTATGGAGAAGCGACGGTGGGCCCAAATTCCAACAAATGGTTAGAAGCCATAAAACCCGAGAGAGGATCCATGTATGAAAACAAAGTGTAGACTTTGGAAGAACTACTTGATGGTCGTAAGGCTGTTAGGTACATATGGATTTTGAAAGGAAGACAAACAATGATGGTAAGTGTCACCATTGAGAAAGCTCGACTTGTCGTTAAGATGTTTTTCGACAAGTTCAAGGAGTTGACTACGATGAGACTTTCTCACTCGTAGCGATGCTAAGAGTCTGTTGGAATTATATTAGCAATTACTGCATTATTTATGAAATCTTGCAGATAGGATGTCAAAACATTGTTTCCTCGACGATTTTTGAGGAAAGGTTGTATGTGATACAACCGGAAGGTTTTGTACATCCTGAAATATGCTAATAAGTACGCAAAGCTCCAGCAATCCTTCTGAGGACTGGAGTGAGCATCTCGGAGTTGGAATGTATGCTTTGATGATGATCAAAGATTTTGGGTGTATACAAAGTTTATGAGAAACTTGTATTTCCAAAGAAGTGAGTGGGAGCACTATAGAATTTCTAATGAGTATATGTTGTTGACATATTAATGATCAGAAATGACGTAGAATTTCTGGAAAGCATAAAGGGTTATTTGGGAAGTATTTTTCAATGGAAAAGCCTGGATTAAGCTGCTTGAGCATTGAGCATCAAGATCTATAAGGATAGATTAAAACGCTTAATGGTACTTTCAAATGAGCACATACCTTGACATGATCTTGAAGGTGTTCAAGATGGATCAGTCAAAGAAGGAGTTCTTGCCTGAGTTGTAAGGTATGAAGTTAAGACTTAAAGCTCGACCATGGCAGAATAGAGAGAAAGGAACGAAGGTCGTCCCCTATGCATAAGATGTAGGCTCTACAGTATGCTATGTTGTGTACCGCACCTGAAGTGTGCCTTGCCATGAGTCAGTCAAGGGGTAGAAGAGTGATCCAAGAATGGATCACGGGACAGTGGTCAAAGTTTTCCTTAGTAACTAGTGGACTAAGGAATTTTCTCAATTATGGAGGTGGTAAAAGAGTTCGTCGTAAAGGGTTACGTCGATGCAAGCTTAACACCTATCCGGATAGCTCTGTGTAGAGATACCGGATACGTATAATGGAGCAACAATTTAGAATAGCTCCAAGTAGAACAGTTATTTGGAATAGCTCCAAATAGAACGTGGTAGCTGCATCTAGGAGATGACATAGAGATTTGTAAAGCACACACGGATCTGAAAGGTTCAGACCCGTTGACTATAACCTCTCTCACAAGCATAACATGATCAAACCCAGAACTCATCGAGTGTTAATCACATGGTAAATGTGAACTAGATTATTGACTCTAGTAAACTTTTTGGGTGTTAGTCACATGGGGATGTGACATTGAGTGTTAATCACATATCGATGTGAACTAGATTATTGACTCTAGTGCAAGTGGGAGACTGTTGGAAATATGCCCTAGAGGCAATAATAAATTGATTATTATTATATTTCCTTGTTCATGATAATCGTTTATTATCCATGCTAGAATTGTATTGATAGGAAACTCAGATACATGTGTGGATACATAGACAACACCATGTCCCTAGTAAGCCTCTAGTTGACTAGCTCGTTAATCAATAGATGGTTACGGTTTCCTGACCATGGACATTGGATGTCGTTGATAACGGGATCACATCATTAGGAGAATGATGTGATGGACAAGACCCAATCCTAAGCCTAGCACAAGATCATGTAGTTCGTATGCTAAAGCTTTTCTAATGTCAAGTATCATTTCCTTAGACCATGAGATTGTGCAACTCCCGGATACCGTAGGAGTGCTTTGGGTGTGCCAAACGTCACAACGTAACTGGGTGGCTATAAAGGTACATTACGGGTATCTCTGAAAGTGTCTGTTGGGTTGGCACGAATCGAGATTGGGATTTTGTCACTCCGTGTAAACGGAGAGGTATCTCTGGGCCCACTCGGTAGGACATCATCATAATGTGCACAATGTGACCAAGGGGTTGATCACGGGATGATGTGTTACGGAACGAGTAAAGAGACTTGCCGGTAACGAGATTGAACAAGGTATCGGTATACCGACGATTGAATCTCGGGCAAGTACCATACCGCTAGACAAAGGGAATTGTATACGGGATCGATTGAGTCCTTGACATCGTGGTTCATCCGATGAGATCATCGTGGAACATGTGGGAGCCAACATGGGTATCCAGATCCCGCTGTTGGTTATTGACCGGAGAACGTCTCGGTCATGTCTGCATGTCTCCCGAACCCGTAGGGTCTACACACTTAAGGTTCGATGATGCTAGGGTTATAAAGGAAGCTTGTATGTGGTTACCGAATGTTGTTCGGAGTCCCGGATGAGATCCCGGACGTCACGAGGAGTTCCGGAATGATCCGGAGGTAAAGATTTATATATAGGAAGTCCTGTTTCGGCCATCGGGACAAGTTTCGGGGTCATCGGTATTGTACCGGGACCACCGGAAGGGTCCCGGGGGCCCACCGGGTGGGGCCACCTGCCCCGGGGGCCACATGGGCTGTAGGGGGTGCGCCTTGGCCTACATGGGCCAAGGGCACCAGCCCCTAGAGGCCCATGCGCCAAGATATAGGAAAAAGGGGAGAGTCCTAAAGGGGGAAGGCACCTCCGAGGTTCCTTGGGGAGGATGGACTCCTCCCCCCCTCCTTAGCCGCACCCCTTCCTTGGAGGAGGGGGCAAGGCTGCGCCTCCCCCCTCTCCCCTGCCCCTATATATAGTGGAGGGGAGGGAGGGCATCCATACCTGAGCCCTTGGCGCCTCCCTCCCTCCCGTGACACCTCCTCCTCTCCCGTAGGTGCTTGGCGAAGCCCTGCAGGATTGCCACGCTCCTCCATCACCACCACGCCGTTGTGCTGCTGCTGGATGGAGTCTTCCTCAACCTCTCCCTCTCTCCTTGCTGGATCAAGGCGTGGGAGACGTCACCGGGCTGTACGTGTGTTGAACGCGGAGGTGCCGTCCGTTCGGCACTAGGATCATCGGTGATCTGAATCACGACGAGTACGACTCCATCAACCCCGTTCACTTGAACGCTTCCGCTTAGCGATCTACAAGGGTATGTAGATGCACTCTCTTTCTACTCGTTGCTGGTTTCTCCATAGATAGATCTTGGTGACGCGTAGGAAAATTTTGAATTTCTGCTACGTTCCCCAACACTAGCAACCAGCCACTGGGGGCTCCCCTATCTCAGGAGGCTCCACAGCCTCCGAAGGGCACCATCGACACCAGCACTCCCAACCTCATTGAACACCCCGTGTACTTTGTCAGCACCATGTTGCGGGACACAAGGGCGCGGTACCCCATGCCTCAGAAGCTCCTCCTCGCGCTATTGGTGGCCTCGCGCAAGCTACGGCATTATTTTCAGGGCCACCCCATCAAGGTTGTATCAGCGTACCCTTTGGGAAGGGTGCTCAGGAGCCCTAACTCAGCCGGAAGAGTCGCTGAGTGGAACATTGAACTGCAAGCATTTCAGCTCGAATTCAGCACAACCAGAGTCATCAAGGGGGCCGCCTTGGCAGATTTCGTAGCAGAGTGGACGGAGGCGCCAGGCCTCAGGGCTGAGGATCGATCCCTCTCCCCAGGCAGCGAGGCACTGGACGGTTGGGTCATGTACTTCGACAAGGCATTCTCCAGGCACGGCGCAGGGGCTGGTGCGGTGCTTATATCTCCTACTCAAGACAAGCTCTAATACGCCGTGCAGCTCTGTTTCCAGCATGGAGAAAAGGTTTCCAACAACATAGCAGAATATGAAGGCTTAATAGCAGGCCTGAAGGCCGCGACAGCCCTAGGAGTGAAGTGTCTTACCATCAAGGGCGACTCACAACTCCTCGCCAACTTCTCCAACAAAGTATACAAGCCAAGGGATGAGCACATGGAAGCCTACCTAGCGGAGGTCCGCGGGATGGAAAAGCAATTCTGGGGGCTAGAATTACAGCACATTCCCCATGGCACTAATCAGGAGGCCGGCGACATCGCAAAAAGAGCGTCCAAGCGGCTACCTTAGGAGCCGGGCTTCTTCGAAGAGCGGCTCTTCAAGCCCTCAACCACGCCATCATTGTCGAGCTCGGTGCAGCCTCGGGAGGAGCTCCCCCAGCCGCCGGCCTCGGGAGCCCCGGTCTGTGGCCCAGCCTCAGGAGGGGTGTTGGATCATGGAGCTCCGGAGCTATCTGACGCAGGGGACCTTGCGGGAGAAGGAGGAGGAAGCGGAGCGCGTGGTGCGGCAGGCCACAACCTACTGCATCAGGGACGGAGAGCTCTACCGGAGGCGGCCGAACGATGTGTCCTTGCGCTGCATCTCTAGGGAGCCAGGGGAGGAACTGCTGGCGGATATACATGGTGGAGACTGTGGGCATCATTCATCGTCGCGGACCCTCGTTGGCAAGGCGTTCCACAGTGGATTCTACTGGCCTACTGCGCTCAATGATGTCATCGAGCTAGTAAGGGCTTGCGAAGCCTGCCAATTCCATGCCAAACAGATCCATCAGCCGGCTGGAGGTCTACAAACTATACCCCTCTCATGGCCATTTGCAGTTTGGGGGCTGGATATCCTGGGCCCGTTTCCTCGTGCGCCAGGGGGCTGCCGCTACCATCCCCGCGGGTTCTGCGGTCAAGTTCATCAAGGGCATCATGAGCCGGTTCGGGGTGCCGAACCGCATCATCACCGACAACGGTTCGCAGTTCACCAATAACCTCTTCAAAACATACAGTGCTAACCTTGGAACGCAGATATGCTACGCTTCAGTGGCGCACCCCCGGAGCAACGGTCAGGCCGAGCTGGCCAACGCGGAGGTCCTGAGAGGCCTCAAGACCAGGACATTCAAGAAGAAGTTGGTGGCCTGCGGACGAGGCTGGTACGACGAGCTTCAGTCCGTGTTGTGGTCCATCTGCACGACCGCGACCAAGCCAACTGGCAAGACCCCATTCTTCCTGGTCTATGGAGCTGAGGCGGTCCTCCCTCACGATGTCAGACGTCGTTCCGCACGGGTCCTGGCGTTCGACGAGGCGTAGCAGGACGCCATGCGGGGGACGGACCTCGTGCTGGGGGAGGAGCGTCGTCGGGAAGCTGCGCTCCGGGCAGCAAGATACCAACAAGCGCTGGGACGATACCACTGCCGCAACATCCGCCCCAGGACTCTCGAGGTAGGGGACCTCGTGCTCAGGC
The DNA here is from genome assembly GCF_018294505.1 of Triticum aestivum. Classification (NCBI taxonomy): domain Eukaryota; kingdom Viridiplantae; phylum Streptophyta; class Magnoliopsida; order Poales; family Poaceae; genus Triticum; species Triticum aestivum. The sequence continues at coordinate 173,888,214 of NC_057813.1, forward strand.
GGTTCTCTCCGGGGAGGGACTGCATAAGCTCGCTCCCATGTGGGAGGGTCCGTTCAAGGTTTTTCATGTTTCCAGGCCCGGCTCCACGCGCTTGGAGACTCAGGAGGGGGTGCCCGTCCAGAACGCGTGGAACATTCAGCACCTCCGGAGGTTTTACCCCTGAAAAGGCCCAGAGCCTGTGAAGAAGGCGAATGCCTGTGAAGCCATTGCGTTTTGGAAAAGGCCCAGAGCCTGTGAAGAAGGCGAACGCCTGTGAAGCCGTTGTGTTTTGGAAAGGCCCAGAGCCTGTGAAGAAGGCAAACGCCTGTGAAGCTGTTGCGTTTTGGAAAAAGCCCAGAGCCTGTGAAGAAGGCGAACGCCTGTGAAGCCGTTGCGTTTTGGAAAAGGCCCAGAGCCTGTGAAGAAGGCAAACACCTGTGAGGTTTATCCTCCCGAGAAAGGCCCGGAGCCTGTGAAGAAGGCCAATGCATGTGAAGCTCGCCGCCCATGACACTCTCACGTAATAATGAGTTGGGGCTGTACACGCCCCAGAGTCTCAGGAGCGCCGGCCTCAGGCCCTGGGGCTCCCTCCTACGCCCAGTAGCAGCACTTAGCTCCGCGCTGGTGAGAAGACGTCCAAGACTAGATTAGGTGCCGGACGCGGCTTTTCTCATTTGCTTTCTGCAGTTGGTTGTTCATCCCCATTCGAGGTTTTATTGAAGTTGTTGTCTTCTTTGGCTTGTGACTCTTTGCCTGTGTCGCTCTCTTGCCCCGATTTCTCTCTCACGCAAGTCTCACGAGGGAGCAACGCGGGCACCCTCGTGAGAGTTTTCTGCCCCTTTCGTTCGAAGCTTCCCTACCCAGGTCTGCTCCAGGAGCACCCCTCCAGTCCGTGCCCCACGGGCACCACGACGCGAACACAGGACCTGGGTCGGTCGCCTCCACGGCTGAGGCCGGGAACTACCTCTCTAGACTAACTCTCGCAGGATGTGAATCGTTTGACGAGGCCTCGGCTTCGGGAAGCAAAGGTCACGACAGGGGTGCGGCACGAAGGCACAATACCAGAATAGCGGAAGCAGTACTATAATTAATGGCAGTAGTCCAAGCACACCCTCACGGGGCCCTACACTATTGTTTCTTTGCGCAGGAAAGGGAAAAGGAACAAAACAGGCGCGACTCGCCCAACACCACCTCGCGACGCCCGACCTGCCTCCGGAGCTCGGGGAGATTCCATCTCGCGCTTCATCGAGGCGCGACGGCGGGTTGGCCCTCTACCTCCCTCCAGGCGGGCGCGGCGGCATGGAGGCTGATCACGGCCACCGCTGGAGGAGCCGCTGCTCGAAGAAGATCTGTCGAAGCTTGACGAGCCACGGGCGCTGTCGACCACGCGAGTGTTGTCGTCTTTATCATCGCTGGGGTTGGGCCCACGGCCGTGGGCGTCGTTCTCAGGGCAGCACCCAGCGCGGCGACCATCTCCCCCGAACACCCTCACGTAGAGGGTGGCATCTCCGTCGAACTTGAAGTGCAAGGTGCACCACCGGCTGAGGCCACGCGCGCGGGCAAACGTTTGCCAGCCGCGGGTCAGGGCCGAGCTGCCGGCTGCAGAGACCTCCAGCGAAGCCCAGGAGGATCGGCTGCAGCAACCGTCCGCCTGGAGCCAGAGGCCGCCCGGGGCGCCAGCCGGAAGCTCACCTAAGAAGAAGCGAGGGAGTTAGAGCCGGGTACTGGCCGGTTCCGCTGACCACACAACGAACTCTGGCAGAACCTCTACCGAGTGGGAGCGCGGCCTAGGGGGTCGCGCGGCCATAGCACGCCCTCCAGCAGTGGCCTGCCGCCCATCACCACGTGGGAGATTGCCTCCACGGCCGCGAGGAGCCACCGTGGGAGTCGATGGGAGTTTGCGGGGACGGCCTCGACTACGCTTGGGCGGGGGAGGGTCAGGCCCCACCTGGCGGGCCTTTCCTTTCTCCGCAGCCAAGAACCCCTTTGGTGGAGCCATGAAGACGAAGGAGAAGCAAGGGGGAATGGACTAGAAGGGCAGGCGTCGTCCCATACTTATAACCAGGGGAGGCCAACCGCCGGCCTCCACGATCACAGGTAATCATGACCCGCTTTGCATGCAGGGACTTGTCAGTCTGCGCGGTTGCCAAGGCGTCGTGGGGGAGCGGAGCTGCCCACGTCCAATCAACCACTACGCGGCGCCCAAGGCCGCAGGCTATAAGGGCCCACGGTGCTTCGCACTTGCCCCTTCGCTTCTCCACTCAGCCATGTCCGGGCGCGCCTTGGGCCCGGGGGCTACTGTCGGCATTCTGGGAACGGGGGTCCCCAGACTTGCCTGCCTGCGGCCCACGGCGTGGCTCAGGGGGCGGCCCAGCACGGCCCATCTTCATCGGCACGAGTTCAAGACCCTCGCGAGGGGCCAAGCCTCGCGGGGTGGATGACAGGAAGCTTCCTCAGGCCCGGCCTCGTCAGGCTGGCTCGCGAGGAGGCGGAGAGATCAAGGCGGGGCACCTCACGAGGCGCCCATGACGCAAGCCGTGACGACCAAGCGTGCCGGGCGGGCGCCGGCCTGCGCAGAGTCCTTGTTTCCTCTTTGGTGCAAAGGGCAAACAAGAGCATCAAGCAAATGCAGCCATTTTGGTGCAACAAGACCAAGACCAGCAAAACAGTCGGACGGAGGTCATCGTGGAGCCCAAACCGGCGTCACCACCAGAGCCTTTGACAGGCGAGGACCAACTTTAGTCAGGATAAGTGTACTAGATGTTCCCCTTCAAAATAGCCAATTGTTGGCGCCCTTCCCACTCAATATTTGGGAAGAGGCCCAGGGCCTTTGCCTATAAATAGGACTAGCCACCCACAAGGTAGGGGGATCGAGATCCGAAGAGCTAGACCGAGCTAGAGAGCGACTGAACTCCCCCTAGCAATTCATCGCACCAGCCAAAGACAAACGCTCGCGAGGCTGTTCTTCCTTGTATTGTTCATCATTAGCCCAAGAGTCAATCCACCACACCACAAACTAGAGTAGGGTATTACACCACAATGGTGGCCCGAACTAGTATAAACTTGTGTCTCTTGTGTTGTTCTTTTGATAGCTTATATCCTAGCGTGACGGTGAGGGGCAGGTAGGAGGAAGGCGAAATCTCCGCGTGCACCCCAGTGTTCGAATCTAAAGGGTCTGCCGGAACCCCAAATCCGACAGCAATCATGGAACAGGGGCATATGATATCCAAAATTATCAAACATGGCATATGAACAGATTAATCATATCATACTTCAAAACATGTAATTGGAGCATCTCTAAAAGAGGCATAGAATAATTACTATCAAGCTCACAACATGACATCATGAAGTTAACAGAAAACTAGAACATCATATAGGCATGTTCATGTCACTTAAATCATATTCTTCAGGACATATATGAGCCGTCAAAAGGCATGGCATGATGGAGCATAACATGGAAAGAAAAACATGTAAACTAAGCATCTCCAGATGATGCATGGATTAATTGGTAGCATCACGCAAACATAGCAACACGATATGAAAGATTCAGACTTACAAAACATTAACTGCAAGTAGCCCACTTCACAAGCTTATTGCACTCACTACATGGCATATCAAAAAACATGGATTACACCGATGTAAACATGGCATGATTATGCTAATAAAACATGTAGATATGATGCTCAAAAGAAAATCATACGAAAAGATATAAAAAGACAAATAGGCAAGTTCTAACCGTTTTCAGTAGTTTACAGCAACATGCACTTGTGCAACAGGGATTAAAATGTCAAGATACAACCTAACATGAATGCAAAGCACACCAACACTAATAGCATGAAGAGCAGAACATTTGCATATCAAGATCATCACTATAGGGTCAACAGGGACAAAGTTATAACACTCACAAAACACCTAAATGATGTTAAGATGTAGCAGTTTTCAACAGTATATATCACTTAGCAGTTTTTCGAAGAAGATTAAGGCATCGATATGAACAGTAACATGAATCCAAACTAATCCATCATGTAGAGCATCAAGAGATGAACATTTTGACATATCATACACGCAAAATAGAGCCACATGCACAAAGTTACGGCATGTCAAAGATGCACACATGATGCTGATAAACCGGGGACTTGCAGTTTCACCTCAGGAAAAAAAGGACGGGGAGGACCTGGGATGAGCGGATCCTTGGAGGCGCGCGTGCGTTTGGATCCTGAGTCGACGGTGTCCACGGATGGAGGAATCCCGCCAGAGGGCGTGGATTCCGGTGAGCTCGCAGGGCAGCGGCGAGGCGGAGGGAGGTGAGGGGGTGGCCGGATCCGGACGGAAAGGGGTGAGGGGCGTCGGATCCAGGGGGTTGGCCCGGGGCGGCGGCGCGATGACGCGGCGAGGCCGGATTGGCCGTGGTAAGGTGGTCGGCGGACATGTCCGACATGGGGTGGACATGTCCGGCGCGTGGAGGAGGAAGACGACTAGGGTTTGCCCGAAATTTCGGGGGAGAGGGGGTTTATATAGATAGAGGGAGCTAGGAGAGTCAAAATGAGGTGTGGTTTTTGCCCAAATGATCGTGATCGAATGACGGAGAGCATGGAGGAGGTTTAGATGGGCTAGCGGGCTGATTTGGAGGGGTGTTGGGCTGCAATGAGAGAGATTCTTTTGCGCTTACCTGGTTAACCATTGGGGCATCAAACAACCTCCTAATGAAATGAAATTTGTCAGGCAGTCTACCGGTGATATACTAAAGCCACTCAGTAAATCTCGTCCCACTCTAAGAACGTTTTTCTCCCACTCACGAAACAAGGTCTGAGGGGTGCGATGGGCGCGCGCGAGTGTGGTTGGGCTCAAAACGGACAACGGAGAGAACTGGGGGAACCCGAACGGATGCAATTTTTGAAAAACATGCACATAAAATGCACATGATGACATGGCTATTGGAGATATGCCCTAGAGGCAATCATGTATGATGATATTTCCTATGTGTTTATGAATAAAGATAGTCCTTGGACATTATCAATGATGTGTATCGCCAAGTACGTGACTTGTTTGTGGGACTATGCATTGTATGGTGACTGTCCTAAAAGGTCCCTAGTCGAAAGGGCTGTGTGGACGCGCAGCCGACTAGACTAGCATATGACACGGTCGATGGCTTGGTCTCACTGTCCATGGAGCATTGGATGCTAACCGGATAATATGCACTTGGAAAGGTCTGGTCGGATTCGACGTAGTCAGATCCGAGTGGAGATAAGATCCGAGTCGGACAAACCCAACTATGAGACGCAGTGGTATGTCATCTGTGAGTCTCTAGTACAACATATGTTCTATGTCGTAAGACCCGAGCTGATGCATGTACTCGGGATGGTGACAGACTTGCTTTGGGCCGACCAAACGCTACTCTATGACTGGGTAGTTACAAAGGTAGGTTTCGGGTTTGTCTAGTCCCATGCTGCGAGACATGGTCGTGCCAGATGGGATTTTCCCCTCCGATCAGGAGAGATATACTCTGGGCCCCTCGTGTGATCCGACCAGGATAAGCATGGCCATGCAACAGGGATTATGAGATAATCCGGTTTGTGGTCGGTATCACTGGAACGAGAAAGAGGTCGGGCTAGCACAAGGATGACAGTCTCGCCTTGAGCCCGACAACATATATCGTGAGGCAAAGGGAACAGAAGTGTGACACGTTGTACATGTTCGCCTAACCAGCTTCATAGTCTGCTTGGTGGTCGGCATGCCTTGCTAGAGGCCGCTACCAACCGTGCAGGTCGGAGGTGATCCGAACTGCGACCAACCCGACTTGAACCTAAGGGGTCGCGAGCTTAAGGGAAGGAACCTATGAAGTCGGTTCATAGGACACTGGTCGGATGTGATCCAAACTGGACTAGGAACGTGACCGAGTAGACTTTGGGCTTTAGGGTCCGTGCGAGGCCCAAGTGTTGAGCCTGCGACGGACGCCTATATAAAGTGGAGGTGCGGCACACTCATGGGGTTGATCGCTTCGGCACTTTGACTAGGGTTTGCATGTGTTGCGAATAGCCACCTCCACTCGTCGCTGACTGTGTGATCGGACCTAGCAGTCCGCCGCACGGTGTTCCTCCTGCACGCGCGGATACCGTTAGAGGTGGTGCACTTGCGCCGCTCCGGCGAACTTGTACGTGGGATCGGACGATTGGCTGCTCGAGGGAGATCGGACTAGTAGGAGACGATCCACGCGGACGCGCTGCCCCAACTCTTCTTTCGCTGCACGACACTGCGCATCTAGTGGTAACGAGCTATGATCCATCTCCCGTAGCATGTTCTTGGTTGTTCTGCGCGTAGGAAAATTTTGATTTGCAGTAAACGCACCCTACCGTAGAACCCAACAGTGGTATCAGAGCCTCTGCTATAGGATTTGGATTCAGATCGTATGCATATTAGATATGTGGAGGCGGCAAATGAGATCTGTTGTCGTTGATAAGATCGGCTATGTGCACGGTTGATGTGATCAACTACACATGGGGATCGTTGAGGCTATGTTTTCTGTCAATCGGGATCGATGAGGTCGTGACACGATCTACCCCTACCGGTCGGTCATCCGTAATCGGGGTTAATAGTGAAACGTAAATCCGAATCGGATTCATGATGATTGATATGATCGGTCAAATCAGAAAATTTGGTGTGAATGGAGTTCAGATGCGATCTGTGATTTCTGAAAACATCGGGCGCTGCCCACACCCGCGAGGGGCGCTGCCCCTTCGAACCCCGCCTGCTAACCGGCTAGCGGGACTGCCGTGTGCGTAGCGTCGTGTATTTCGTACCCGACACACAAACCGGTAGAATGTGATTCTATGCATAACTTTGTTTTGCAGGTTTGATGTGAATAGTATGACTCATGTGTATGTGATGCATGTGTGTAATTTATACGTGGCCTGCGTGTCATGTTTGTCAGCCGACAAGAGCCAAAGTACTGTCATTATATTGTATAATGACCTGCATGTCGACTTGTGACTCTATGTAAAATTCATTACTAGTTGTTGTAGTTGGATGATAGAGATTAGGTTGGTGGCTTGGCGTCCCAGCGTGACAAACAAGATGGAGTTCGTAGATGGTCATCGGAGTCGGAGCCGACCTGGAAGAACGTCCATGAAGGATCCATACTATTTCACAATATGCGTTTATTTGTGATTGTTATGCTTCTTTGTTTCTATGCATGTTAGAATGGTAGAAAGATCCCTCATGAATATCAAGCAAATTGCCATCCCCGATGTTGCACCTTCACACGTCAAGTACGTCTAGTAGTGGGCTCATAAAATTGGGGTGCTACTGGGTGTCCTTGAACTGAAGGGTTCATGTCGGACCCGGACATGCACTGCGTCAGGTTAACTTGACAAGGCTATCAAAACGGTTTTGGGCCTTGTGGCAAAGAAGGTTGGGAGCCGGGGTATGAGATACCTTCCCGACCGACAGGAGTCGTATAGAGATGCGATTAGCAAGTTGTTGCTTACCGGATAGGCATGTTGTCTAGCAGTGATGCTAAAGCTCACTAGTCGCATGTGCCAGTCGGATCCTGAATCACCGAGAGTTTGCGGAGGGATGCTGACTTCAGCGGGAGTATTTCTGTTTAGGCTAGAATAGCTCTACATAAACACATTGCTTAGTGATTGCATATTTTATGTTGTAGATCAATGGCACCACGTGCTCAACCCAACTTTGCATTGAAATCAATTCTGGAAAAGGATAAACTGAATGGAACAAACTTTACCACCTGGTATAGAAATCTGAGAATTGTTCTCAAGCACGATAAAAAGGAACATGTTCTAGAGGATCCACTTCTAGAGGAACCTGCCGATAATGCTAATGCCACAACTAAGAATGCCTACCAAAAACTCATTGATGAATCAACGGAGATCAGATGTCTGATGCTGGCTTGTATGGAGCCCGATTTGCAACAGCATTTCGAAAATGTTGAGGCTTACGATATGATCGAGAGTCTCAAGAGCATGTTTCAGACACAGGCTAGGACCGAAAGGTTCAACGTCTGGTGAACCTTGATGGATTGCAAGCTGAAGGAAGGTGATCCACTGAGCCTGCATGTGATCAAGATGATTGGATATGTGCAAGCTTTGGACCATTTGGGATTCCCGCTCTTGGATGAGCTGGCTACTGATGTTGTTCTGGGTTCTCTTCCGCCCAGCTATGGGACGTTCATATCGAACTATCATATGCATGGCATGGATAAGAAGCTCACTGAATTGCATGGGATGCTCAAAGTGGCAGAGCAAGATATTAAGAAAGGCATGCATCAAGTGTTGATAGTGCAGAAATCGGCTAAGTTCAAGAAGAGTTGGTCCAAGAAAAAGGCTAAGGCAAAGGGTACGGAGACGGTAACCTCCGCCGCTGCGCCGAAGTCTGGACCGGACTCGAAGACCGCTTGCTATCACTGCAAGGAGACCGGTCACTAGAAGAGGAACTATAGCAAGTGGCTTGCAGAGCATGGAAAGAAGGCCGGGAATGCTGCTTCAGGCAAAGGTACACTTGTTGCATATGTTATAGACATTTACCTTGCTGACATACCTAGTAGCTCTTGGGTATTTGATACCGGATCGGTTGTTCATATTTGCAACTCAATGCATGGGCTGGTAAGAACTAGGCATGTGGCACAAGGGGAGATTGACATCAGGGTCGGCAACAAAGCAAGAGTTGCTGCATTGGAGGTCGGCACGATGTAGCTCCAGCTTCCTTCCGGATTCATTATGGAATTGAATAATTGTTATTACATTCCTGCACTTAGTCGAAACATTATTTCTGCCTCATGTTTGATGAGTCAAGGTTATGAATTCAATTTAAAGGACAATGGTTGTTCGATATTTTTGAATGGTATGTTCCACGGCTATGCACCCATAGTTGATGGGCTATTTATATTGAATCTAGAACAGGAACCAGTCTATAACGTAAATGTCAAGAGGCATAAGCCTAATGAGATAAATCCGACATGCTTCTGGCATTGCCGGCTTGGACACATTAGTCTGAAACACATGAATAAGCTCCATGATGATGGGCTCCTAACTTCGTCCGACTTTGGGTCGTTCGAGACATGTAAATCATGCTTGCTTGGCAAGATGACTAAGTCTCCCTTCGCAAAGAGTTGGGAGAGGGCGTCCGAGCTATTGGAACTTATACATAGTGATGTGTGTGGTCCAATGAGCACAACTTCCAGAGGTGGCTATCAGTACTTCGTGACTTTTACCAACGACTTGAGTTGATATGGATATATCTATTTGATGAGGCACAAGTCGGAGACTTTTGAAAAGTTCAAAGAGTTTCAGAACAAGGTTGAGAATTAGCTCGGCAAGACTATAAAGCTTTTGCGATCTGATCGTGGAGGTGAGTACATGAGCCAGGAGTTTGATGTTCATCTGAAAAGTCGAGGTATAGTACCTCAGCTCACACCTCCAGGTACGCCACAGAGAAACAGTGTGTCGGAACGGAGGAATAGGACCTTGTTGGACATGGTCCGGTCAATGATGAGCAAATCAGATTTACCCTTGTCATTCTGGGGATACGCTCTAGAAACTGCAGCTTTCACACTCAATAGGGTACCATCAAAATCCGTAGAAAAGACACTACATGAGATGTGGACCGGGAAGAGTCCTAGTGTATCTTTTCTAAAGATTTGAGGTTTGTGAAGCATTTGTCAAGAGACTTATGTCAGACAAGCTTACACCCAAGTCGGATAAATGCATATTCGTGGGATATCCGAGGGAAACCTTGGGATATAGCTTCTACAACCGGGAAGAGAACAACGTGTTTGTTGCTCGGAACGGGGTTTTCCTTGAGAAAGAGTTTCTCAGTCGGGAGGCCAGTGGGAGGACGGTCCGACTCTAAGAAATTCAAGGACCACTCAGGGATGGCTCGGCTAGTGATGTGATCATACCGGAGTCAGTCAGGGAACCCATACTGGAAGCGGCACCGGAACCACGGAGGTCGGAAAGATTCCGCAGAGTGCGTGATGTATTGTTGCTAGAGAGCGACGAACTGGCCACATATGTGGAAGCGATGGTGAGCCCAGATTCCGAGGCATGGCTGGAGGCAATGAGATCCGAGTTAAAGTCCATGGATGAGAATCAAGTCTGGGACTTGGTTGATCCGCCGCTTGGCGTAACGGCCATTGGTTGCAAATGGGTCTTTAAGGAGAAAACCGATGTGGATGGAAATGTTCAGATCCACAAAGCTCGGCTTGTCGCTAAAGGTTGTGGACAAGTTCAAGGAATTGACTACGACGAGACTTACTCGCCGGTAGCGATGCTGAAGTTGGTGAGGATCATACTTGCTATAGCTGCATATTTCGATTACGAGATATGGCAGATGGATGTCAAAACAGCTTTCCTTCACCGAAATTTAACCGAGGACGTGTATATGATACAGCCCGAGGGTTTTGTCAATCCGACTAGCACTAGTAAGGTATGCAAGCTCAAGAAATCCATTTATGGGTTGAAGCAAGCATCTCGGAGTTGGAACATTCATTTTAATGAGGTCGTCACTGGTCTCGGTTTCATCAAAAGCAAAGAGGACTCTTGTTTATACAAGAAGTTGAGTGGGAGCTCGATAGTGTTTTTGATCTTGTATGTGGATGACATATTGTTGATCGGGAACAATGTTTCAATGCTAAACTCGGTCAAGGAATCATTGAATGGCAAGTTTTCGATGAAGGACCTTGGTGAGGCAGTCTATATTTTAGGCATTAAGATTTATAGAGATAGATCGAGAAGGCTGCTTGGCTTAAGCCAGAGCACGTACATAGATAAAGTGTTGAAGCGGTTCAACATGAGTGAGGCGAAGAAAGGGTTCTTGCCACTCTCACATGGTATAAGGCTAAGCGAGACTCAGAGTCCTTCGACATCTGATGAGCGAAGCAGGATGAGTAGGATTCCGTATGCCTCAGCAATCGGATCCATCATGTATACCATGATATGTACAAGGCCTGATGTTGCTTTTGCAATAAGCCTAACAAGCAGATACCAGGCGAACCTAGGTGAGAGTCACTAGGCAGCAGTAAAGATTATTTTGATGTACCTGAAAAGGACTAAACAGATGTTCCTAGTTTATGGAGGTGAGGAAGAGCTCGTCGTAAGGGGTTACGCTGATGCTAGTTTCCAAACGGACAGAGATGATTGTCGATCACAGTCCAGATTCGTGTACGTCCTGAACGGAGGAGCAGTGCACTAGATGAGTTCCAAGCAGGATACGGTGGCTGATTCTACCACAGAAGCCGAATACATTGCGGCTTGTGAAGCTACAAAGGAAGGTGTTTGGATCCGGCATTTTCTGGATGATCTTGGTATTTTCCCAGCCTCGGTGAAACCGTTGGACCTTTATTGTGATAATTCTGGTGCCATCGCACAAGCCAAGGAGCCGAGGAATCACCACAAGGTCAGACACAGAGATCAGAAATATCACCTGATACGAAAGATCGTAGAGAATGGTGATGTAGAGTTATGCAAGATTCACACGGATGCAAATGTTGCAGATCCGTTGACTAAGCCGCTTCCACAACCCAAGCATGAGGGGCACGTTAGAGCTATGGGCATACGATGTCTATTTGATTGACTCTAGCGCAAGTGGGAGACTGTTGGAGATATGCCCTAGAGGCAATCATGTATGATGATATTTCCTATGTGTTTACGAATAAAGATAGTCCTTGGACATTATCAATGATGTGTATCGGCAAGTACGTGACTTGTTTGTGGGACTATGCATTGTATGGTGACTGTCCTAAAAGGTCCCTAGTCGAAAGGGCTGTGTGGACGCGCAACCCACTAGACTAGCATATGACACGGTCGATGGCTTGGTCTCACTGGCCATGGAGCATTGGATGCTAACCGGCTAATATGGACTTGGAAAGGTCTGGTCGAATTCAACGTAGTCGGATCGGAGTCGAGATAAGGTCCGAGTCGGACAGATCCAGCTATGAGACACAGCAATATGTCATCTGTGAGTCTCTAGTACAACATACGTTCTATGTCCTAAGACCTGAGCTGACGCATGTACTCGGGATGGTGACAGACTTGCTTTGGGCCGACCAAACGCTACCCCATGACTGGGTAGTTACAAAGGTAGGTTTCGGGTTTGTCCAATCCCATGCTGCGAGACATGGTCGAGCAAGATGGGATTTGCCCCTCCGATCAAGAGATATATACTATGATCCGACCAGGATAAGCATGGCCATGCGACAGGGATTATGGTATAATCCGGTTTGTGGTCGGTATCACTGGAACGAGAAAGAGGTCGGGCTAGCACAAGGATGACAGTCTCGCCTTGAGCCCGACAACATATATCGTGAGGCAAAGGGAACAGAAGTGTGACACATTGTACAGGTTCGCCTAACCAGCTTCATAGTCTACTTGGTGGTCGGCATGCCTTGCTAGAGGCCACTACCAACCGTGCAGGTCAGAGGTGATCCGAACTACGACCAAGCCGACTTGAACCTAAGGGGTCGCGCGCTTAAGGGAAGGAACCTACGAAGTCGGTTCATAGGACAATGGTCGGATGTGATCCGAACTGGACTAGGAACATGACCGAGTAGACTTTGGGCTTTAGGGTCCGTGCGAGGCCCAAGTGTTGATCCTGCAACGGACGCCTATATAAAGTGGAGGTGCGGCACACTCATGGGGTTGATCGCTTCGGCGCTATGACTAAGGTTTGTATGTGTTGCGAATAGCCACCTCCACTCGCCACCGACTGTGTGATTGGACCTAGCAGTCCGCCGCACGGTGTTCCTCCTGCACGCGCGGATACCGTTAGAGGCGGTGCACTTGCGCCACTCCGGCGAACTTGTACGTGGGATCAGATGACTGGCTGCTCGAGGGAGATTGGATTAGTAGGAGACGATCCACGCGGACGCGCTGCCCCAACTCTTCTTTCGCTGCACGGCACTCCGCGTCTAATGCTAACGAACTGTAATCCATCTCCCATAGCATGTTCTTGGTTGTTCTGCGCGTAGGAAAATTTTTGATTTGCAGTAAACGCACCCTACCGTAGAACCCAACAATGGCAAAGTGCAGCACGCAAGCAAATGACATGGCAACGACGGCGAATAACTGGAAGACACCTGGCGCATCGCGCTCGAGGCATTACACAGCACCATAAATAAAATATACAATCATACCAACCAAGATCACGATTAACCCACAGGACAAAATGGATCTACTCAAACATCATAGGATAACCATAGATCATTGGGAAATAATATATGGAGTTGAACACCATGTTTAAATATATATTATAGTGGTGGAGGAGGTGTTACACCACTGCATAGAGGGGGAGAAAGTTGGTGTTGACGGTATCAAGATTGTTGATGTAGATCGTCGTCCCGATCGTTGCCCTGGTGGCACTCCGGCGGCACCGGAAGCGAGGGGGGAGAGCCCCCTACTTCTTCTTTTTCCTTGTCCTTCCCCCTAGAAGGGAGGAGAGTTCCCCCTCTGGTCCATGGCCTCCATGGAGGCGGAGGGGCGGGAGCCCCTCCGGGATTGGATCTCCCTCTCTGTTCTCTTCTGTTTCACGCTCCCCTGATCTGGCCGAAAACCGTTTCGTATATTCCAAGAGATCCGTGACTCTGATTGCATTGAGATTTGAACACGATTTTTTTCGGATATAAGCTTCCTTGCACCCGAAGTAGAGCTCCAATCCACGTTCGAGGAGGGAACAACCCACCACCACGCGCAAGGGGCCTTTGGCGCGCCCTGGTGTCTTCTGGGCTATGTGGCCTCCGTTTGCGGTGATTCAAACTCCCCAAAATCACATATATTCCAAAATAATTCTCCATGAAATTTTATTACATTTGGACTTCGTTTAATATGGATACTCTGCGATACAAAAAACATGCAGAAAATAGGAACTGGCACTGGCCACTGGATCAATAGGTTAGTCCAATAAATCATATAAAAAGTTGCCAAAAATATGTGAAAATTGTATAATATTGGCAGGAAACAATCTAAAATTATAGATACGATGGAGACGTATCAACATACAAAATGAAAAAAGAAAACACTCGCCCACTTCATCCCCACTCACTCACCGCGGACTCCTCCGCGATTCTGCACCCTAAGCTCGGCGGCTGTTGGCGGCGGGCGTAGGTCGCGCTCCAAACGGCACGGGATTTCGCCCCTACCACTTTCCGCCGCCTATCTACACCGACATTCTAGACTCTGGTCGACTTGGGTTTTCGGCGGGGTTGGGCCGGGGATTTTTCTCATGGAGAAGGTAATCAACTTAGCAAAATACTCACTCATCTCTTATCACAGTACACCCGTCGTTGTTAATCAACCGATGGAAATCGCCGTGAAATCATTTTGTTCTAGATGATTCGTGGGTGTTCATTCATGTGTCCACAGTGCGAGAACAAATCGGGCAACTATGGTCATGGCTAGTCGGAAACGAAGTTCTATCTCACCATTTCAGATGACTTCAGGGAGCGCTCGGTATGTTCAATCTCAACCTACCATGACCGGCATGGCCTAAATTTGTGAACATATACCGTCTGTTGCTACATTATCTATATATTTGCATGAAATCTTTGTTACATTATCTATTTTTAATTCTATATTTTGGTACTTTGTTTTCATCTGTATATTGATCTGTTCTATCAGTTACTCCCATATTTGCATCTTGCTCTGTTATTTCAATATATGTAATTTACGATTTTAATTTTCATTTCAAGCAGTATATCCCTTACTTTGCAAGAACAGGAGTAGAAGGAAATCTCGGGCTTTACTTTGTTGATGACTCCCAGGATGTCATATTGACTACGCAACATGGATTTATAATGACGGTTAGTGTAAAACTTGATAAAGATGGTCACTCATATTTTAATGCGGACCTTTGGAGAAAAATGTCTAAGTGTTATGAATTGAAAGTTGGCAATAAAATTCTAGTGTGTGCACCACAGCCTGGTCTAATTAACATGCATGTTTGCTTCCCCAACATCATTAGCCGATCAAAGTCTGATCGAGGTTAGTATCCTTTCAACTTTATCCATGCTGTCATATACTTAGCAAAATCGTGGTATTTGTTCTGACTAATTGATCACTGTTTAAGCAACCAATTGTGATTTCATATTCTGACTCCGTTCCTAGGCAGTAACAAATTCTATTTATCCATTTATGCGCACTATATATTCTTCTGCCATGTTCTGAATAAATAATACCTTTCCACCTTTTAAGCAGGATATGTTGGATGCATAGTGAACGATCTGTATGTTACTAAGCATACAAAATTTCACTGGAAGGACTTGAAGCATGTCATAAACTTTGTTGATTATCTGATAGAGATAGCACAACGTATGAACGCTAGATTTTGGATCGGGTTAATTATACATATGGTGCACACACTGAACAAGACCAATTGTGTGCACAAAACGCTGGTAAAAAGCCTTATTTTAATGTTGATGCTCGTAAACTATATATATATCTTCAACGATATGTTACAATTGGTTTTTATTCTACATGTCAACAGAAATTTCCCCCTATAGAAGTTCCTGGATCAATTTCCCGGTGTGGTCGAATTACACTTGTGCCTGCTAATAACGCCAAAGTGATTGCAAGGTACTGCATTTCCCATGGAAATGGAACCATTCAAATTAATAAGTTCTCGCTTCTTGTGGCAATGCATCCATATTGGAAAATTGGAGACACTGTTCTACTCATGCTCTACCAAGGCACAGGAGGGCTCTTCCTTTTCATTGACAAGATGCCGAGTCGCCATGATCAAGCTGTTTCCAGTGGATAGTTGTGGTTGTTGGCCCTCGGCCTCTTAAAATGTGCTAGCTGTTACTATATATGTTAAGTATGTAGATATGGACCTTATGGTTGTTGGCCCTTAGCCTGTTAAAATGTGATAGTTGTTACTATGTTAAGTATGTAGATATGAGCCATATGGTTGTCAAAACCGTGTTATGAAGATCCTCCTTTTGATGAATAGTGTAACCACCATATATATGTTACTCACATGTTGTTACGCAAGTTCACAAATTTTCATGGAAAGTATTAGTATTGTACACAATTCATTGAGTTTAAGCGTGTGCCTAATATCCAGAAGGCATTTGCATATTAACTGTCCATATTGCAAATTCACACACATGTTAACATAAGGAAACATATGTGTAACATACTAATAAACGCACACAAGTACTCGCAGACTCATCGTGTGCGATACTCCTAGCCACCGCAAGCAACTAGTTTGCATTTTTCAAAGTTTTTTGTACACATAGAATCACACACAAACTAACTGTATTGACCGTCTCTGTTGTAATTTCTCATCGCAAACAGTTCATCCGAGTCGGTTGTTTGCCACGTATCACACAGATCTTGTTTACACGACTCGTTTGTGTTCTTTTGGCTCATCGCAAATAGTTCATCCATGTGAACTGTATGCCGAATATCACACACATCTTGTTAAGATGAATCATTTCTGTTGCTTTCCCTAATTGAAAACAGTTAGTCTGAGTGAACCGTAAACAGTTTGAATGGATTAACTGTGTGCCCTGCATCGCACACGCAACTGAAATCTGAACTGTGTTTGATGCATCTGTATCTCAAACGTTTTGCACCTATTTTGATGGTTTTTTACACCACCATTTGCAATTAATGCATCGCACACAGTTGCGTCGAAGGGTCTCTGATCGTAGTGTCGTGTTAGCAGCATCCTACAGTAGTGGCGGCTGACACCAGTGACCCAGCAGCTCGCCTAGTTCTTTTTGTTTTTGAGACAGAGCAGGGTATCAACTAGGTTGTGCGGGGCACTCTTGCCAGTCTAGCCATCCTTTTATTTCATGTTTATGACAAGACCAGCCCAGTTGTTGTTTTTCTAAAAATGGCTAGCCCGGTTTTTTTGTAGAATACCCAACCGAGGCCTACTTGCTTTTTTCAGCCCTGCTGGGCTGCAAGGGATGCATTCGTCTTTACCAGAAAATGGGCTATCAGTAATGAGAAATGGGTTGTACATTTTTAAGACACAGCAAACTGGCAATTAGTTTCGTATTTCTTTCTTTTCCATTTCTACATTTTAAATTTCATTGATTTTTATGCAGGGAAATTTATTTGGGTTTTAAATTGATCAAAATTTATTTTTCAAATTAGTTTGAATGTGGCTCAAAATTTCGGGATTAAAAGCAGTTCGGACCAGACCGAAGTATGGAAATTTTCCTTGAGTTTTTTTAACCGTGGCCACAATATGGGCTGTAATGATAAAAAATATGGGCTCCAAAAAATCCTTAAGAATTAGCAAATGGGCTGTAAATTATTAGAAAAATGGCAGATGGGTTGAATGTATTTTCCACATATTTGAGGCTGGCTTGTGGGCCCACTAGGTTGACGCGTATGCTTTCCTAAAAAAAGGTTGACGTGTATGCAAGGTTGTGTCAACTTAGTCAACACACGAGAGTAGTGACTGCTGGATGTCCATACAACTGCCGTCGTGCTTCTTCAATGTCTGATCTTCCTGCTCCAGCCGCCCAAACCAGCGCCAGCGGGACAACCTGCTCCTTCCTCCCGTGGTCGGCTGTGCTGCCATGCAGGCCTCACCTGCCACCCTACTCCCACTGTTGACGAGGCCATCCATCTAACCACCTGCACCTCCTGTTATTTTCTTGTGATGCTAGCCTCACCCCGTGGCCGAACCAGTCACGAGCCTCGTACTCCCCTCGGCGTGGGTATCCACTGATGTGGCTTCGCCGACTCCGGGTCGTTCCTTTCCTAGGCCTCGCCGTCGTCCACCGCGTTGATGCTCTCGACACGGCGTGGTCAATGTGGTCCACAAACGACAACCATCGGAAGACGGATATAAGTGGAGAGGCTGACAGTAGGGACCCTCATGGTCCATGGTCGTAGGCAAGCAAGTGCCTCCTTATTATGCAAACTAAAATGATTGATCCTCCTGATAACTGGGACCCACCAGCTAAATCTTCGCAAGCAAGGAAGTGCCTCCTTATTACCCAGGAAATTTTTTCCTCCACCTGACAGCTGAGACTCACCAGCTACATCTTCACACGCAAGGAAATACTTCCTTATTACCCAGGAAAAAAAGTTTCCTCCACCAGACAGCTGAGGCCCACTAGCTACATCTTCGCACGCAAGGAAGTGCCTCTTTATTGCATGCAAGAAAATCTATTCTTCCTGCTGCTAGCTAGGTCCCAGAAGGTAAGGTGGATGACTTGTGGGCTTACTAAGGTGACTCATACGCACGGCTTTGTCAACTTAGTCAACAAATGATTATAGGAGCAGTGACCGTTGGATGTTAATCCAATGGCCATATTGCTTGTTCAACCTCTGATCTTCTTGCTCCAGCCGCCCAAATCAGCGCCAGCCATACCGCCTGCTCCCGCCTCTGGTGGCCAGTTGTGCTACCATGTCGGCCTCAGCCCCCACCCTACTCCCACCGCTGGCTAGGCCTTCCCTCTACTCACCCACACCCCCTGTTATTCTCTGGCGATGACAGCCTTACACCGCACCCAAACCAGTGAACCCTCATACTCCCCTCCACATGGGCATCCACCTGCCTCGTCTTCCCTGGCTCCATGGTGTTCCCTTCCTAGGCATCGCCGTCGTCCACCGCCTTGATGCTCTCGGTGCGGCGTGGTCAACAAGGTGAATGAACGATAGTCATCAGAAGAGGACTTTAGTCGGTGAGGCTGACAGCTGGATCCACCAGCTACATCTTCGAATAGAAGGAAGTGCCTCATTATTACTCACAAAATAAAAATGATTCCTCCCTTGACAGCTGGGACCTAGAAGCTCTATCTTCGCATGCAAGGAAGTGCGTCCTTATCCTCCCTGACAGTTGGGACCCACCCGGTCGAAGCGTACGTACAATTGTCTGTCTGGTCGCGAATGTGTACATACATATTGGTCGATCATTCTCTCTGCAATGATGAACCATGGCCGAGCAAGCAGTGGCACGTGTAGTAGTAGAGCCCCCGATGTAACAGTTCAGGTAGTCCCTTCTAAATTGTGTACACGTACACACAGCCACATGCCAAAAAATACGGCCATGTATGTACATACGGGCGGGGCCTCGAACGCCTACTCGCACATACGTACTACCAGGGCTCATGTGTCGTGTTAATCGGGAGGCAATGAAATGTGTCGTGTTCATCGGGAGCCAACCGGCTTGGACAGAACAACCAAAATGGGGTTTTGTGTACCACATAATGGAGGAAACGGCCTTCTATTCGACCACCTACGGTTGAAACGGGATCCTGTTCACCGGGAGGGGCCTGGCATACCGCAAAACGAAAGAAATAGACTTCTCTTGGAGCGCCTACGATTGAAACGGAGTCTTGTTCATCGGGAGGGGTGTGGCGTACCGAAAAACGGGACTCCGTGGGCTAATATTCATCCACTGTCATCCTCTAGGAGGCTACACCGGGTACTGTTCATAGAGCCTCTACGGGGTCCGTTCATCCACCGCCAATCGGCTGGGGTGTGGCGGCCTCCTTGGGGTCCTGTTCATCCAGGGGCAACCACACCTACTACCACAGGGTCCTATTCATCCAACCGCCACCGGCTGGGGTGGCGCATACACGTACGTACGAGCGGGCGGCAGCAACGGGAACTGTTCATCCATAGCCAACCAACCGACTGGACTCACCACACGTCTCGGCTCGTTTCTATGTATCACACGCGCAGTGGCAACGGGCACTGTTCATCCAGAGGCAACCCAACGCACCGGCTGGCGACATCTCGCACGAGGGCTCGATCAGCTTCAGTGAGCAGTGAGAAGGATCGATTGAATTCAGTTAGCAGCGAAGGAAACAGCCGGCTTCAGTTAGCAGCGTAGGAATCGCTCGAGCTCAGTTAGCAGCGAAGGGATCGATCGATCGGCTTCACTATGTAGCAGGATCGACCCCTCGTGTTCGTTATGTTCGTAGCTAGTGCAATCGCTCAGGTTCAGTAAGGCAAACGCCTCACACCCACGCATGTTCGAGAGAAACACGCAAACCACATTGCATCGCTCGGCCCCAACCACCCACCGTAATGAGGAACTCCCCGATATTTTCCTCGCCCTCACTTCTACCATGGTTTTTTACGTCAAGGATAACCCAAAGAATGTCATGCGGGTACGTCTCCAGCCGGCCCAGGACGAAAAACACATTTTCTGTCAGAGAAGTAGGATCCCACCACATCTATGATGGTACGTGTTTTTGTCACAATTATCGTCATAGAATTGTCATAACCATGAAAGGAAAAGTTTCTGTTCGAGCCAAAATGTCACAGATGTGTCTTTTTTAAGTGGTGGCAACAAGGCTTTTTTCCCACTACATTCTTTGTGTATGTTATTTTTCCCCACAAACACATAACATGCATGCTACCCTCATGCTCATCAAAATACAATAGAAAAATGATCAATGTGTCACTCTATATAAGTTTGGGAGGGTCCGTGGCAACACACGAACATTTAACTAGTCTGATATGTCGGTGGATCGGTGCTTGGGTGATGTTCTTACTTAAACAAGCCTCCCACTAATGATTAACCCCTCTCGCAAGCATCTGCAACTACTGATAGTGTATTATATCGACTAGATGGGGTGAATAGGCGATTTTTACAAATTCGTCACTGAGGAATTTCAAGGTGAGGAAATTCCTAAGTCATGAACGACTAGCAGCGGAATAAGTACTCAGATGCAAGCATAACAGAGCAGTAGCACAGTCATCATGATGAAATGAAAACAAGCACAGAGTACAAGTAGCGTAAACACAGGATAAGCAGACTGAAGACAAACTGACTAAAGAAATAGGATCGAGGAAATTGAGAAAGTCTTCAGTCAAAGTCTTCAAACAGTAACGATCAAGTACAACAGTATATGAATGAGGAAATGGAAGGGTTGAGGAAATAGAACCAGTAGCTCGGCGAAGACAGTGATTGGGTAGACCAGTTCCAACTGCTATGACAGTCGTACGTCTGGTTGGAGAGGCTAGGTATTTAAACTGAGGACACACAGTCCTCACCGTATTCTCCTTGAGCTAAGGTCACACAGACGTCGCCCAAGCACTCGTGGTAAGTCTTCAGGTGACTTCCAAACCTTCACAGACTCGGTCACTTAGCGATCCACAATTTCCTCTTGGATGCTCTAGACCATGACGGCTAACCGTCTGGAGGATGCACAGTCCTCAAAAGTAACAAGCGTCGGTTCCACATAGGAACAATCTCTTAAGTGATGCTCAATCACTTTCGTTTTGTAGG
This sequence comes from Triticum aestivum, assembly GCF_018294505.1. Classification (NCBI taxonomy): domain Eukaryota; kingdom Viridiplantae; phylum Streptophyta; class Magnoliopsida; order Poales; family Poaceae; genus Triticum; species Triticum aestivum. The sequence goes on from NC_057813.1 coordinate 173,909,406, forward strand.
TGTTTGGGTTTGGGTTTTCCTCACTTGATGTTTTTTGCTCAAAGTCCTCGGAGGATGGGATGCTCTCAATGACAAGTGTTAGTTTCTCCCGGAGCAGCCAACAAGCTAGTGGTCGTAGGGGGCGGCTATTTATAGCCTAGGGAGCAGCCCAACATGATAAGACATAAATGCCCTTCAATGATATGACCGTTAGGTGGGTAGATATTTTGGGACAACTGGTGTGTAGCACATCAACGGTCGGATATTTGAGTATCAAATTCCTCAGGGCTATCATGTTCCTCGCTTGTAGGCAATCTGCACTGGTAAATTCCTAACTCCTTAGTCAGAACAAATTCCTTAGAGACTAGAAGATCTTCATCTCTGTCACTGAAGAAATTGACTGAACTGTATGTGATTTCCAATGGCTTCACTTGAAAGGATTGGGTAGGTGTAGGATTTTGAGATGAACATCAATTGGAAACTTTTCCTTAGTTTTACCTCGACCCCCTTTAATAGTATGGTGTTTCCTATGACTCAAGAAAGGGAAAAACGAAACTATGAAAACAAAAGTCTTCACGCTTCATATTCCTCACATGAATATTGATTCTTCATGGTCACACCAAATTCTTCACTTTGAAAGTCTTCAGAAAGCCAAATTCTTCAGTGAAGACATTCATTTTTAGGGGTCGACTTTCTCTATAAATATCAAACTCCTCATAGACTTATAGACCTGTGTACACTCACAAACACATTAGTCCCTTAACCTATAAGTCTTCAATAAACCAAAATCACTTAGGGGCACTAGATGCACTTACAATCTCCCCCTTTTCGGTTATTGATGACAATATAGGTTAAGTTTTCAATGGGGATAAACATATGAAGTGTAAGTACTGATATTGAAGAATTTGATTGCAAGATATAGAAGAACTCCTCCTGAAGAAGTGCATATGTGAGGAATTTTCTTTGAATAGCAATGCACATTGTAGAGTAGAATCATGGAGATCTCCCCCTATATCTTGTAATTCATACACACATTTAACATATGATATGAAGAATTTGAAATGCATGATAAAGTATGGTGAATGATGTAATTCAGCATGCGTGCATTAACATATATGAGGAAATAGCATGCAGAAAAATAGAGCAAAGGTATCAGGCCACCATAAGACTTAAGTTTACAACTCGATCCAACAAATACTTCAAAAGAACGAGAGTTGTAACTTAGCAAAAAATGCCCATATATACCCCGCCCCCCCCCCCCCCCCCGCTTGAAGACTAACTCAAATTTCTCCCCCTTTGTCATCGAATGACCAAAAGGGATGAAAAATGAGGACTAACGCCCCTGAAGAATATCATCAAGATTTTGATGGAGGAGCGCCAGCGTTGTTGGGGTCGTCCGTTGATGCAGGGCCTGCCGCAGTGTCGTTCAAGTCTTCATGTTCATCAGTCTCGCGCGATGAAGAATATGAGCTAGCCACCATGTGAGGAACTTTGACCTTCTTGAATTTCTTCGAAGGTGGCTGAGACCAGTCAAAGTCCTGCTTGAAGCCCATTTGCTTGAGATCTTCATCGCCATAGAGGTGAGACAATACAGCCTAGGTGCGATCACAAACTTCATGCAGATAGTAATGGTTCTTCTTCACAGTGCTTTGCGTGATTGTCATATTCTGAAGAATTGAACCAAACTGTCGCTTGACCCATTTGTGGTTGCGATCGACCTTCTCATGAAGACTTAGGAGAGGCTCATGATCAGTCATCACCCTTGGAGCAGTGGCTTGAGGATTTTGCTTTGAAGCATTTGCGATAGTGTCATGAGTGGCAGAGTCATCATTGGTGGAGTAGGATGCAGCTTTGCGAAACTATCCATCCAATGGACGAGTGCCTTCATCAATAACAGCAGCCTTGCCCTTCTCATCAGCTGAGTAAATAGGCTGTTTGAGGACCTCGATTGGGGGCAAGTAGCTATGATGATTTAGTGTGTCATCCTTGTAGTTGATTGGAGACCTTGATCTGATGAATCTCATGATCCAGGGAGCGTAAGGCTTCAATTCAAATGGTGACAGAGCTACATTGGCCAAAGTCCTCATGAAGAAATCATGGTAGTTGATAGGAATACCATGTATGATGTTGAAAAGCAGATTCTTCATGATGCCAGCAACCTCTTCTTCATCAGAGTTGTGGCCCTTGATAGGACTGAGGGTTTTGGTCAATATTCTGTATACTGTCCTTGGCACGTAGAGCAATTCCTTGACGAGGAATTTGGTCCTTGGAGCTTGGCCTAGCTTCAAAGGGTTCATCAACACTTGCATTAGATGATCTGAGAGTTCAGGGTCAGCATAGATGAGCCTTGCACCTTCAACAGGAGGACTGACTAGGATGGCATGAAGTAATTCAGAGGTTGGTGCTTTGTAGTGAGTATTTTCTGTCATCCAGTCCAATACCCTTGAATTCACATCTTCAACATTGCTAGTGATGTGCAGCATGGCATAGAACTGAAGAATGAGTTCTTCTTTCCAGCCGCAGATGTCGGAGCAGAAATTGACCCTTTTCCCAATTTTAGACTTTGGCAGATTTTAGCTATCTTAGCACAAGTCAAGCAATCTTCACACAATTCAAGCAAGCATGCAAAGAGTATATGAGCAGCGGAAATTAAAGCATGCAACTTGCAAGAATGTAAAGGGAAGGGTTTGAAGATTTCAAACGCAATTTGGAGACACGGTGATTTTTGAGCCGTGGTTCCGATAGGTGGTGCTATCGTACATCCACGTTGATGGAGACTTCAACCCATGAAGGGTAACGGTTGCGCGAGTCCACGGAGGGCTCCACCCAAGAAGGGGCCACGAAGAAGCAACCTTGTCTATCCCACCATGGCCGTCGCCCACGAAGGACTTGCCTCACTAGCAGTAGATCTTCATGAAGTAGGCAATCTCCTTGCCCTTACAAACTCCTTGGTTCAACTCCACTGTCGGTGTCAAAACCGGCGGATCTCGGGTAGGGGGTCCCGAACTGTGCGTCTAGGCGGATGGTAATAGGAGACGAGGGACACGATGTTTTACCCAGGTTCGGGCCCTCTTGATGGAGGTAAAACCCTACGTCCTGCTTGATTAATATTGATGATGTGTGTTACAAGAGTAGATCTACCACGAGATCAAGGAGGCTAAACCCTAGAAGCTAGCCTATGGTATGATTGTTGTTCGTCCTACGCACTAAAGCCATCCGGTTTATATAGACACCGGAGAGGGCTAGGGTTACACAGAGTCGGTTACAATGGTAGGAGATCTACATATCCGTATCGCCAAGCTTGCCTTCCACGCCAAGGAAAGTCCCATCCGGACATGGGACGAAGTCTTCAATCTTGTATCTTCATAGTCTTGGAGTCCGGCCGATGATGATAGTCCGGCTATCCGGACACCCCCTAGTCCAGGACTCCCTCAGTAGCCCCTGAACCAGGCTTCAATGACGACCAGTCCGGCGCGCATATTGTCTTCGGCATTGCAAGGCGGGTTCTTCCTCCGAATAATTTATAGAAGATTGTGAACACCAGGATAGTGTCCGGCTCTACAAAAATAATTTCCACATACCACCGTAGAGAGAATAATATTTACACAAGTCCAATCTGCTGAAGTATTTGATGGTGTGACGTCACACCACTACCAAGCCTTTACTTAAATCGTTTTTATTATACCACCTCAGCGCGTTTAGCGAAGCGGTTTCCTTGGCACGTCTTGTCGAAGCAGAGATCGTGTTCCCCTTATTCTGGGATTCCCATCAATACGGATGTGGGTAACCCAACCGCGCCATTGATTGCGGCGCTTGGGGGATAAGCGAGTTTTACTAGGGCGGCGGGGACGCATGTTTTTGTCCGCCCATATAAGGGGATAAAGATCCAACCCTATTACCTGCGCTTTCTTCCTCCTTGGCTTATCCATCTCTGTGAACCCGAGCTCCAGCGCCCAAGCCCGCACATCTCACCTCAACCTTCTCCAACTATGTCCGGAGTAGGAGGCAAGTGGATGGCCTCCTCCGTTATGGAGGGGCAGATCCAGAAGCTGCGCAATGCCGGATACTTGTCCAGCGACATCGCACACCGGCTCCCCAACGAGGGAGAGCTCATCCCCACCCCCAAGCCCCATGAGAGGGTAGTATTCCTTCCCCATTTCCTCCGCGGAGTGGGCTTCCCACTCCATCCCTTTGTCTGGGGGCTCATGTTCTACTACGGCCTGGATTTCCATGATCTGGCCCCGAATTTCATCCTCAACATCTCGGCGTTTATCGTCGTGTGTGAGGCCTTCCTCTGCATCCAACCCCACTTCGGCTTGTGGCTCAAGACCTTCAGTGTCAAGCCGAAGGTTGTGAAGGGCAGCCAAGCGGAGTGCGGAGGCGCCATGGTGGGCAGGATGTCCCATGTTACCTGGCTTGAGGGCACTTTCGTGGAAACCATCAAGGGGTGGCAATCGGGGTGGTTCTACATCACCGAGCCACGTGACCCCGAATGGGCAGCGGCCCCCAAATTCAGATCCGGTATCCCCACACGGCTCACCTCCTGTAAAGAGAGCGGCCGGACATGGGGTGATTCGGAGGAGCTGACCGGACTCCAAGCTTGCATCCAAAAGCTAGTGGACAAGAAGCTCAAGCTTGTCAACGTAGTCCACGTCATGCTCATCCGCCAGATTCTCCCGTGCCAACGACAGGGCTTCAACATGTGGGAGTTCCATCCGGCGCAGCACCAGACTTTGAGCGGGCTCTTCGACACTATGTACGAAGATGTCTGGAAGGTGTTGTTCAAGGGCACCGAGGCTCCCGCATCCGCTATCGAAGATCGCGGATTCATCTTGGAGCGTCCAGCTGATGAGGTAAGTCATTTTGTCCTTTAAGGGACGCCTGTTTTCCATAGTTTGACTCTATGCGGGATCTAAAATCCCTTTCCTTTGACAGGACTGGCTGAAGAAGGCCGAACAGGTTATCTGTCCGGCCCCATTGCCAGAGGGCCCAGCGGACACCCGTTTAACGGGGCTGCTGGCTCCGGCACCCCATGTGGTGCCGGAGAAGAAGGCCAAGAAGAAGGCCATGGGGACTCGGAAGAGTTCCCGTTTTCAGGTGCTATCGGACGACGACTCCGAGGCTGACTCCTCTCACCAAGGTGAAGAGGAGAAGAAAGCCTCTTCCCCAGCGAGGGGAGAGAAGAAAAGGAAGGCCTCCTCAACGAGGGAGGCCGAAGGGTCCAAGAAGGGAAAAACTCGTCCCCCGGACCGCTCTGCCAACGCCGGTGATGACGATGAGGACTGGCCTCCAAGGGCCAGGCCTCTCGCGAGATTGTGAGTATCCGGACTCCCGAATAACTTCATGGTTTATCTTTTTTCTTTGCCACACAATGTCTTTCTAATGCCGCATGCAATCTTGCAGTCCGCCCAAGGACGATCTTCCCGCTTCATCGAGCGGGTCCTTAGGTGCGTCGGATATGGATTCTCTTCCGACTGCCTCCACCCCCCGTGACACGGACGATGCCGAGGTGGGATCCCGGGAAGGTACGCGCGAGGAGGAGGAGGCCCCGGAGGTGTCGCAGGACAACCTCCCGGACTTTGCACCGGACTCGGCTCCAGATCCCATAGTGGCTCCAGAGTCCGGTGGGCGACCCCTTCGTAAGAAGGCAAGACCGTGACACCGGCGGCCTCCATCCAACCGGAGGCGCTCAATGGCGCCTCCATCAAAGAGGAACACCGCACTGTTATGAGTGCGGTGATTCAGAAGGTGCGGCTCGCCAAGAGCGGGCTGACCGAAGCCTGCAGCAGCCTTCTAACAGCCTTTGAGGTAAGAATTTTGATATATGTAAAATAGTACCGCATAGACAGTAGCCCCTGATGCTCGGTTCGGTGTTCGGAAAGAAAAGTCGGACTTAGGATCTAAGAATATATACGCAGGAGTCATAAAAAATATGTCGATATGGGATTGCAGGCTATGCTGCTGACCTGTGCCGCACTGACTGCGGAGGTCAATACTTTGAAGGAAGGCCTCGAGAGGTCCGAGAACGAGCTCGGCCGTGCCAAGAAGCAGCTCGAGGACAAGGAAGGTGAGTAACACCTTATTAAAATTGTACCTTACAGAAAAGGATTTTGGTTGCAAAATGAAAGACAAGGATAACATGGGTATTGCAAGGGCCACTAACGAGGTAGCGACCCTGAAGGAGGCGGTGGCTGCGGCCGAACGAAATGCGGCCGCGGAGCGCACCGAGCGAGAGAAGCAGGAGGCGCGGGTGGCAGAGGTACAGCAAGAGCTCCAAGATCTCGTGAAAAAACATGAGAGCCTGGAGTGTGACTCGAAGACTCGAGAGTCTGAGCTTGCAACGGCTCTTGAGAGTGCCAAAGCCGCTAAGGCCAAAGCCTACAAGGCCCTCCAGGAAATCGAGGCGTTGAAGAAAATAGCAGCGGGTAAGGCATTTTTCATGCAAAGTAAGCATGTGAGTGTTAATTACCCGTTGCTTACCCGAATTCGGAGCTCTCCAGGAGCATTCGCAGATCTTCCTTGCAGCGTGTCCGATGCTGCCGCGTTCTACCGGGCCGAGGAGGGGAGCTCGACAGAGAAGGTCTTCTGGTCTCAGTATGCTGAGGTTGGACATCCGGTGCCCCTTAGCGACCAGCTAAAGCAGCTGGTCAAGCTACACAAGGCAGTCGAACAGGCCATGAAGGGCCTTATAGTTCGGCTGTGGCCTAAGGAGGCCATGCCTGGGAGCTACTTCAGCCTGGTGCGGCGGCTGGTGGATGCGTACCCGTGGGTTGAAGTCATCAAGCATTCCGCCTATATTGAAGGTGCCCGTCGGGCCCTTACCCGCGCAAAGGTGCACTGGGGCAAGATGGATGCCTAGAAGCTCGTGACGGACCCCCCACCAGAGGGCAAGGAGTATCGCACGCCCGAGATGTATTATAAGAGTGTGCTGAAGATGCAATATTTGAGTGCAGGTGAGTGCTCCAAAGATGCAATATTTGAGTAGACTCGCATTTTGTTATCCTGTGCACTGAAAACTTAGTTCATTTGTGCTTAGCAACTCAGTTTCATTTAAAATATTACCTTCTGTGCGGCTGTTTATCAAATCTGAGAGATGGCAATTCGTCGGCTTCAGCCCCCATGCCACGAGTGCTTGGGTGTTCGGGATAAATTTGAGCACTCTTGTTCCCATATTTGGGTCCATCTAGGGAGGCGCTCAACACAACGAACAAGGCAACCGGACTTATAATGCTTGAACACTCTCACTTAGCCATAGAATTCTATAGTTTTAAATTTCGGCGAAGCCCCTAGTCTTCGGAAGGCCGAATTTGGGGCGCTATCCACGCTTGGGCCGGACAAAGACCGGCTCCTCGCTCTAAGCGGCATAAGTCTTTAGGGACTCGCAAAAAACCTCTCAAACAGCGACCAGCTCTCGCCTCATCATGACGGTCAGTTTTAGCTTTCTCCATTGAGGTGTTAACCCAGCTCAACTGGGGCGCAATCGCAGTGGTTCTCCCAGTGCCACCTTAGCCGATACAACGGAACGTAAGGTACCAAAACATGGGAGCCGGGCAAACCCAACTATTTACCCAAGACAGGATTCGAAGCTGATGCATATAATGCTATAAGTTCGGGGTGCCGCACTTATGAAAGTGTTCGGACTTATGACACCATGATGCGGGGAACATAATCCCCTGGTGTATGTAGCCGTACCAAAACGTACGGATGCATAATGTCACAAATGAACATATGTATAATAAAAAATAAAAAAATAAATGCAATTGCAAGCAAAAAGGTGTTGCATTACTTATTCAAGAAAAACTGATGTAAGTGCAGAACGATACAAATGGTGCGATAAGCAAGGGATGGGACTGTTAAACATGTGGGGTAGGCTGCGGAATGGTGCATAAAAACAGATTTAATGCTCGTAATGGAGACCACCTGGATATTCGTTGTAGCCTTTCTTCTTCCCTGGCTGTTGCATCATGAGTTTGGCAGGTCTACTACCAGACAGGCCCTCTGACGAACGGAGTCCTATGGGTAAAAATAAAAAAGGAAAACAGAAAAAAGAACGACACACTTGAGAGCCCCTGGTGTGGTTGAGCCGCAGTCTGGGTCTATCGTGGTCGTGCCCCTCTCCCCATGCCCATGGTATCTTCAGAGCGTAATGGTGTACGCGAAGTACCTGTCTTGACGTTTTACAGGGGCTGGGGTTGGGCCCGCACTGCTACGCGTGCTCGGCACGTGCCAGGTGGTCTTGTTGTAGGTTACTCCGGGCACGCTTAGCTGTGTCCGGTCGCTTAACGGCCAGACTCGAGAATTGCCTTAAGAGGCTGCATTGTACTTCTGCCGCGAGAACCGCTGTATGTTCCTCCGTGCGGAGAGAGCGTTCAATGTTTCCGTTGATCGTGATGACTCCTCAAGGGCCTAGCATCTTGAGCTTGAGGTATGCGTAGTGCGGCACCGCGTTGAACATTGTGAACGCGGTACGTCTGAGCAGAGCATGATAGCCGCTGCGGAACGGAACTATGTCGAAGATTAACTCCTCGCTCTGGAAGTTATCCGGGGATCTGAAGACCACTTCCAGTGTAACTGAGCCTGTACAATTGGCTTCTATACCTGGTATGACGCCTTTAAAGGTCGTCTTGGTAGGTTTAATCCTTAAGGGGTCTATGCCCATTTTGCGCAATGTGTCTTGATAAAGCAGGTTCAGGCTGCTGCCGCCATCCATCAGGACTCTGGTGAGGTGAAATCCATCGATGATTGGGTCTAGAACCAATGCGGCAAATCCGCCATGGCGGATGCTGGTGGGGTGGTCCCTCCGGTCAAAAGTGATCGGGCAGGAGGACCATGGATTGAACTTCGGGGCCACTGGCTCGATCGCATATACATCCCTGAGTGCACGCTTCCGCTCCCTTTTGGGTATGTGCGTTGCGTATATCATGTTCACCGTCCGCACCTGTGGGGGGAAACCCTTCTGTCCTCTATTGTTCGGTGGTCGGGTCTCTTCCTCGTCATCGCTATGCAGCCCCTTGGCATTGTTTTCGGCAATTAACTTGCCTGCCTGCTTGAATAACCAACAGTCCCTGTTGGTGTGGTTAGCTGGCTTTTCGGTGATGCCATGTATCTGGCACAAGCGGTCGAGTATTCAGTCCAAATTGGATGGACCCGGAGTAGTTCTTTTGAATGGCTTTTTCCGCTGACCGGTTTAGAGCCTCTGAATCCAGAATTGACTGTCGTATCCTCACTGTTGTCGCCGTTAATGCGGCGTTTGTTTTTGTTATGATGCGACCTGCCATTACGGTCCTTGATATCCGGACAGACAGAATTTTTGCTGAGGTTGTTGCTGCGTGCTAGCCAGCTGTCCTCACCCGCGCAGAAGCGGGTCATGAGTGATGTGAGGGCTGCCATGGATTTTGGCTTTTCCTGTCCCAGGTGCCGGGCAAGCCACTCATCTCGGATATTATGCTTGAAGGCCGCTAGGGCCTCCGCATCCGAACAGTCGACGATTTGTTTTTTCTTGGTTAAGAACCGTGTCCAGAATTGTCTGGCCGATTCGTCTGGCTGCTGAATTATGTGGCTGAGGTCGTCAGCGTCTGGTGGTCGCATATACGTGCCTTGGAAGTTATCGAGGAATGCGGCTTCCAGGTCTTCCCAACTCCCGACTGACTCTGCTGGCAAGTTGTTAAGCCAATGCCGAGCTGGTCCTTTAAGTTTGAGGGGGAGATATTTGATGGCGTGAAGATCGTCACCGCGGGCCATGTGGTTGTGAAGGAGATAGTCTTCGATCCAAACCGCAGGGTCTGTTGTGCCGTCGTAAGATTCGATATTCACGTGTTTAAATCCTTCGGGGATTTGATGATCCATTACTTCATCTGTGAACCATAGTGGGTGTGCGGCGCCTCTGTACTGGGCGATATCACGACGGAGCTCAAAGGAGCTTTGTTTGTTTTGTTCGGCCCGTCCGGACTTACTGTGTCCGGCGTGACGGTTGTCGTCACGTATCATGGGGCGCCCACGCGATCCATAGATCGATCTTGATTGTCTTGCCCTATCCTCCAATATATCTCGCAAGTCCAGAGCGTTCCCCTGTGGCCTTGTGCTTTTCGAGCGATGCCGGGGTACGGGTTCTAGTGAAGGGCCTAGAGGCCTCTCTGTCGCGACCACGGGGTGGTCGATCAGCCGTATTGTCTCCTGGTGATGCGGGTTCATACGCCTCCTCCTCTAATCGGGGGAGCAGCTTGCGTTTAGGGTAGCTTTTGGAGGGGCGTTCGAGCTCATGCTCTTTGGCCGTGAGGACTTCAGTCCATCTGTCGGCTAGCAGATCTTGATCAGCTCTAAGCTGTTGCTGCTTTTTCTTGAGGCTGTTCGCCGTGGCCATAAGCCTGCGTTTGAAACGCTCCTGTTCGACAGGATCCTCTGGCACGACGAATTCATTGTCGTCGAGGCTTGCCTCGTCTTCGGAGGGAGGCATATAATCCTCTACCTCTTCTTCTGCTGCTCTCTCATGAGGGTTGGCGTCCCCGTCCTCCTGCGCTGGATCTTGCTGGAGTGGGTTGTCTTCGGCACTATCTGGGGTGTTATTATCTCCGGTGCTGGAATCTTCATTCTTGCTATGGCGGGATTTAGAGCGGCGCCGTTGACGCCGGCGCTTGGGCTGTTTCTTGGAGGGGTCATCCTCCGCTGCCCCTTCGCCATTCCCATCCTTTGGGATATCCACCATGTATATATCATATGACGAGGTGGCTTTCTAGTGCCCGGTAGGCGCTGGTTCTTGGTCGTCTCCTGCATCGTCGTCCATACCGTCGATGTCTTCAGAGTCGTAGTCTAGCATGTCGGTTAAATCATCGACAGTGGCTACCAAGTGGGTGGTGGGTGGGTTTTGAATTTCTTCGTCGTCCGCATCCCAACCATCCTGGCCGCAGTCCGGCCAGGGCTCTCCTGATAATGAGAGATACCTTAGCAAACTCAGGATGTCGCCAAAAGGTGAGTGTTGAAAGATGTCCGAGGCAGTAAACTCCATGATCGGCGCCCAACCGGATTCGATTGGTGGGGGCGCGGGAGGCTCGGATTCCGGCAAGGAGTCCAGCACCTCGGAGTCACGAGCCTCGTGAGGGACAAGATCAGTGTTCGGCTCTATCGCCGTAGAGGTTGCAGCCCCCGAGGCGGTGTCTAACCATCCGTCCTCGATCTGCGCAGCCGGCTCTGAATTGAAGATCAGAGCGGGCTCAAGTGCGGCCTCCAGGGTACTATCCGGCCGCAGAGCTAAATCATGCTCGTCGTGACAGTGCGGCATGCTCGGCTGTGGCTCGAACCCATTGAGGATCAAGTCCCCACGGATGTCAGCCGTGAAGTTCAAACTTCCAAATCTGACCTGACAGTCAGGGGCGTAACTTTCAATCTGCTCTAGATGGCCAAGCGAATTGGCCCGCAGTGCAAAGCCGCCAGATACGAAGATCTGTCTGGGGAGAGAGGTTTCACCCTGGACTGCGTTGTTGATGATGATCGGAGAAGCCATCGAGCCTATCGGTGACGGCACAGAGGAACTCTCAATGAAAGCACCAATGTCGGTGTCAAAACCGGCGGATCTCGGGTAGGGGGTCCCAAACTGTGCGTCTAGGCGGATGGTAACAGGAGACGAGGGACACGATGTTTTACCCAGGTTCGGGCCCTCTTGATGGAGGTAAAACCCTACGTCCTGCTTGATTAATATTGATGATATGTGTTATAAGAGTAGATCTACCACGAGATCAAGGAGGCTAAACCCTAGAAGCTAGCCTATGGTATGATTGTTGTTCGTCCTACGGACTAAAGCCATCCGATTTATATAGACACCGGAGAGGGCTAGGGTTACACAGAGTCGGTTACAATGGTAGGAGATCTACATATCCGTATCGCCAAGCTTGCCTTCCACGCCAAGGAAAGTCCCATCTGGACACGGGACGAAGTCTTCAATCTTGTATCTTCATAGTCTTGGAGTCCGGCCGATGATGATAGTCCGGCTATCCGGACACCCCCTAGTCCAGGACTCCCTCATCCACAATCTTGTTGGAGGCTCCCAAGTGACACCTAGCCAATCTGGAGACACCACTCTCCAATAAGTAACAAATGGTGTGTTGATGATGAACTCCTTGCTCTTGTGCTTCAAATGATAGTCTCCCCAACACTCAACTCTCTCTCATAGGATTTGGATCTGGTGGAAAGAAGATTTGAGTGGAAAGCAACTTGGGGAAGGCTATATGTCGGTGTCAAAACCGGCGGATCTCGGGTAGGGGGTCCCGAACTATGCGTCTAGGCGGATGGTAACAAGAGACAAGGGACACGATGTTTTTACCCAGGTTCGGGCTGTCTCGATGGAGGTAAAACCCTACTCCTGCTTGATTAATATTGATGATATGGGTAGTACAAGAGTAGATCTACCATGAGATCAGAGAGGCTAAACCCTAGAAGCTAGCCTATGGTATGATTGTTGTTGATCCTACGGACTAAAACCCTCCGGTTTATATAGACACCGGAGAGGGCTAGTGAGGGAGTCCTGGATTAGGGGGTGTCCGGATGGCCGGACTATGACCTTTGGCCGGACTCCCAGAATATGAAGATAAAAGATTGAAGACTTCGTCCCATGTCCGGATAGGACTTTCCTTGGCGTGGAAGGCAAGCTTGGCGATTCGATATGAAGATCTCCTCTCATTGTAACCGACTCTGTGTAACCCTAGGCCTCTCCGGTGTCTATATAAACCGGATGGCTTTAGTCCGTAGGACGAACAACAATCATACCATAGGCTAACTTCTAGGGTTTAGCCTCCTTGATCTCGTGGTAGATCTACTCTTTTAATACCCACATCATCAATATCAACCAAGCAGGACGTAGGGTTTTACCTCCATCAAGAGGGCCCGAACCTGGGTAAAACATCGTGTCCCTTGTCTCCTGTTACCATCCGCCTAGACGCACAGTTCGGGACCCCCTACCCGAGATCCGCCGGTTTTGACACCGACATTGGTGCTTTCATTGAGAGTTCCTCTGTGTCGTCTCCTTTAGGCCCAATGGCTTCTTCGATCATCAACCACGACACTGTCCAGGGTGAGACTTTTCTCCTCGGATAGATCTTCGTATTCGGCGGCTTCGCACTGCGGGCCAACTCGCTTGGCCATCTGGAGCAGATCGAAAGCTACGCCCCTGGCCATCAGGTCAGATTTGGAAGCTTAAATTACATGGCCGACATCCGCGGGGACTTGATCTTCGACGGATTTGAGCCACGGCCGAGCGTGCCGCACTGTCACGATGGGCATGATCTAGCTCTGCCGCTGGACAGCGCCCAGAGCGCCGCTCAAGTGTCCGCTCCGACCCCTAGCTCGGAGCCGACCACGCCAGTCGGGGACGGACGGTTGGATGCCGCCCCATGAGCCGCAATTTCTACGGTTGGATACCGGCCTAGTCCTGTGTGAGGCCTGTGACTCCAAGGTGCTGGACTCCTTTCCAGACTCCAAATCTTCCGCACCCCTTCCGATCGAACCCAATTGGGTTGCGATCATGGAGTTCACCGCCGCGGACGTCTTTCAGCACTCGCCCTTTGGCGACATCCTGAGTTCACTAAAGTCTCTCTCTTTGTCAGGAGAGCCCTGGTCGGACTATGGTCAGCAAGGTTGGGATGCGGACGACGAAGAAATTCGAAACCCACCCACCGCCCACTTCGTAGCCACTATCGACGATCTAACTAACATGCTCGACTTCGACTCCGAAGACATCGACGGTATGGATGCCGATGAAGGAGACGACCAAGAACCAACACCTATAGGGCACTAGAAAGCCACCTCGTCATATGACATATACATGGTGGACACCCCTAAAGCAGGGGTTGGCGATGAAAAAATGGAGGATGACCCCTCCAAGAAGCAACCCAAGCGCCGACGTCAGCAGCGCTGCTCTAAATCCCGCCAAAGCAAAAACGGCGAGTCCAGCACTGGAGACAACAACACCCCGGATAGTGCCGAAGACAACCCCCTCCTGCAGGATTCAGCGTAGGAGGACGGAGAAGCCAGCCCTCATGAGAGAGCGGCAGACAGGGAGGTCGAGGACGACAATTATATGCCTCCCTCGGAAGACGAGGCAAGCCTCGACGACGACGAATTTGTCGTTCCAGAGGATCCCGTCGAACAAGAGCATTTCAAATGCAGGCTTATGGTCACGGCAAGCAGCCTCAAGAAAAACTAGCAGCAACTTAGAGCTGACTAAGACTTGCTAGCCGACAGATGGACTGAAGTCCTGGCGGCCGAAGAGTATAAACTCGAACGCCCCTCCAAGAGCTACCCAACGCGCAGGCTGCTACCCCAACTAGAGGAGGAAACAACTAAACCTACATCACCAGCATATGATGCGCCCGATCGGCCACCCTGTGGTTGCGGCAGAGAGGCCTTTCGGCCCTCAACTCAAGCCGCACCCCGGCGCTGCTCCAAAAATACCAAAGCACGGGGAAACGCAATAGACCTACGAGACATATTGGAGGATAAGGCAAGGCAAACAAGATCGATCTATGGATCACGTGGGCGCCCCACATCACGTGACGATAACCGGCACGCCGGATATGATAAATACGGCCAGTCCGAACACAACAGACAAAGCTCATCCGAGCTACATCGCGATATAGCCCAGTACAGGGGCGCCGCACACCCACTATGCTTCACAGACGAAGTAATGGATCATCAAATCCCCGAGGGTTTTAAACCCATAAACATCAAATCATACGATGGCACAACAGATCCTGCGGTATGGATCGAGGATTATCTCCTTCATATCCACATGGCCCGTGGTGATGATCTACACGCCATCAAATTCCTCCTGCTCAAGCTTCAAGGACCAGCTCGACATTGGCTTAACAGCGTGCCAGCAGAGTCAATTAGTTGCTGAGAGGACCTAGAATCTGCATTCCTTGACAACTTCCAGGGAACTTATGTGCGACCACCAGACGCCGATGACCTAAGCCACATAATCCAGCAACCAGAGGAATCGGCCAGACAATTCTGGACATGGTTCCTAACCAAGAAAAATCAAATAGTCGACTGTCCGGACGTAAAGGCTCTTGCAGCCTTCTGGCACAACATCCGAGACGAATGGCTTGCCCGACACCTAGGACAGGAAAAGCCGAAATCTATGGCAGCCCTCACGACACTAATGACCCGCTTTTGCACGGGAGAAGACAACTGGCTAGCTCACAGCAATAACATAACCAAGAGCCCTGGCAACTCAGATGCCAAGGACAACAATGGCAGGTCACACCGTAACAAGCACAAGCGCCGCATTAACGGCGATAATACCGAGGATACGGCAGTTAACGCCAGATTTCGAGGCTCTAAACCCGATCAACGGAAGAAGCCATTCATAAGAAACCCTCCGGGTCCATCCAGTTTAGACCGGATACTCGATCGCTCGTGCCAGATACACGTCACCCCCGAACAACCAGCCAATCACACCAACAGGGATTGTTGGGTGTTCAAACAGGCAGGCAAGTTAAGTGCCGAAAACAGAGACAAGGGGCTGCATAGCGATGACGAGGAGGAGCCCCGGCCGCCGAAAAACAGAGGACAGAAGGGCTTCCCCCCGCAAGTGCGGACGGTGAACATGATATACGCAACCCATATCCCCAAAAGGGAGCGGAAGCGTGCTCTCAAGGACATCTATGCGTTGGAGCCAGTCGCCCCAAAGTTCAACCCATGGTCCTCCTGCCCGATCACCTTTGATCGAAGGGACCACCCCACTAGCATTCGTCACGGCGGATTCGCCGCATTGGTCCTAGACCCAATCATTGACGGATTTCACCTCACCAGAGTCCTCATGGACAGCGGCAGTAGCCTGAACCTGCTTTATCAGGATACGCCCTCAAGGATTAAACCCACAAAGACGACCTTTAAAGGCGTCATACCAGGTGTAGAAGCCAGCTGTACAGGCTCACTTACACTCGAAGTGGTCTTTGGATACCCGGATAATTTCCGAAGCGAAGAGTTAATCTTCGACATAGTCCCATTCCGCAGTGGCTATCACGCCCTACTTGGACGAACCGCATTCGCAAAATTCAATGCGGTGCTGCACTACGCATATCTCAAGCTCAAGATGTCAGGCCCTCGCGGAGTCATTACGGTCAATGGGAACGCAGAACGCTCTCTCCGAAGGGAGGAGCACATGGCGGCCCTAGCGGCGGAAGTACAAAGTAGCCTCTCAAGGAAATTCTCCAATCCGGCTGTTAAACGTCCGGACAACGTCAAGCGCGCCGGAAGTAACCAACAACAAAACCGACTGGCACGTTCCGAGCAAGCATAGCAATGCGGCCCCAACCTCAGCCCTTGCCAGATGGCGATAGCGGTACCACGCGTACATAATTACGCTCTGGAAATACCGTGGGCATAAGGGGAGGGGCACAACCACGTCACGCCCAAAATGCGGCTCAACCGCACTAGGGGCTCCCTATTCTGTCGTCTCCTTTTTTTATATATACTTTCAGGACCCAACTATTCGGAAGGCCTGTCCGGCAATACACTCGCCGAACACACGATGCCACAGCCAGGGAGACAACAAGCCACGTCAAATGTCCAGGTGGTCTCTATAACGAGCTAAATACCTGTTTTACTTAAAGTCTCGCAGCTTGCCCCTTGAGGGGGACATGTCAAATAATCCCATCTCTTTCTTATCGCATTATTTGTATTGTTTTGCTTTCACAGCAGCCCTTTTTAATAAACAATACATAGCTCTTATCTATTATTGTATTCATTTATTTTTATACAAACATGTTTAGTCATGACATTATGCAACCGTACACTTTGGTACGGCCAATACACTAGAGGCTTAAGCACCCCATAATATGGTGTGAGAAGACCGAACACTCTCATGAGTGCGGCACCCCGAACTTATAGCACTATATGCATCGGCTCCGAATCATGTCTTGGGTCAATAGTTGGGTTTGCCAGGCTCCCATGTTTTGGTACCTTACGTTCCGCAATATTGGCTAAGGTAGCGATGGGAGAACTACTGCGATTGTGCCCCAGTTGAGCTGGGTTAACACCTCAGTAGAGAAAGCTAAAACTGACTGTCATGATAGTGCGAGAGACCGTCGCTGTTTGAGAGGTTTTTCGAGTCCCTAAAGACTTATGCCGCTTAGAGCGAGGAACCGTATTTATCCGGCCTAGGCATGGATAGCGCCCCGAACTCGGTCTTCCGAATACTAGGGACTTCGCCAAAATTTCAAATTATAGAATTCTATGGCTAAGTGAGAGTGATAAAGCATTATAAGTCCGATGGCCTTCTTCCTTGTGCTGAGTGCCTCCCTAGATGGACCCAAGAATGGGAACAAGAGCGCTCAGGTTTATCCCGAACACCCCAACAATCGTGGCATGGGGGTAGAAGCCGACGACTTGCATCTCTCAGATTTCATAAACGGCCGCAGAGAAGGTAATATTTTAAATTCAAAAAGCGTTGGTTAGCGCATCTGAACAGGTTTTCAGCGCACAGGATAAACACGAGCGAGTTTACTCAAAAATTACATCCATGGTACATTCCTCCGCCACAAGACGGGCACCCTTCAGGACGCCCTCATAATACATTTCGGGCTTGCGATGCTCCTTCCCCTCCGGTGGCCCATCCTTCACCAGCTTCTCAGCATCTAGCTTGCCCCAGTGCACTTTAGCATGGGCAAAAGCCCTACGGGCACCCTCGATACACACGGAACGCTTGATGACTTCAAGCCGTGGACAGGCATCCACCAGCCGCCACACCAGCCCAAAGTAGCTCAAAGGCAAGACCTCAATAGGCCACAGCCGGCCTATCAGGCCCTTCATGGCTTGTTCAGCTGCCTTATGAAGCTCGACCAGCTGCTTCAGCTGGTCGCTCAAGGGCACCGGGTGTCCGGCCTCAGCATACTGGGACCAGAACACTTTCTCCGTCGAGCTTCCTTCCTCGGCCCGGTAGAATGCGGCGGCATCGGATACACTGCGGGGCAGATCTGTGAATGCTCCTAGAGAGCTCCGGATTCGGGTAAGTAACAGGTAATTTACTTTCACATGCTTTCTTTGCATAAATAATGCCTTACCCGCCACAATCTTTTTCATCGCCTCAATCTCCTGGAGGGCTTTTTGGGCTTCGGCCTTGGCAGATTTGACGCTTTCAAGTGCCGAGGCAAGCTCGGACTCTCGAGTCTTCGAGTCAAGCTCTAACCTCTCATGTTTTTTCACAAGAGCATCGAGCTCTTTCCGCACCTCCGCCGCCTGCGCGTCTTGCTTATATCACTCTGAGCGCTCCATGGCCGCATTATCTGCGGCCTTGGAAAGTGCTTCCTTCAGGGTTGCCACCTGAGTTGTGGCCCTGCAACATTCACATTGGTCCTGTCATTATTTGCAACCAGGTATTTCTATATACATTTACATATGGTATTACATACCCTCCTTGTCCTCGAGCTGCTTCTTGGCACGGCCGAGCTTGTTCTCGGACCGCTCGAGGTTCTGCTTCAATGCGTCGACCTCCGCAGTCAATGCGGCAGAGGTCAGCAGCCCAGCATGCATTCCCATATCGACATATTTATGTTAGACTCCTGCGTATATCTTTTTAGATCCTTAGTCCGGCTTTTCTTTCGAACACCGAACTGAGCATCAGGGGCTACTGTCTATGCGGTAACATTTTATATGTTTTGAATACATACCTCGAAGCCTGTTAGCAGGCTGGTACAGGCTTCTGTCAGCCCGCTCTTGGCAGACTGAACCTTCTGAATCACCGCACTCATAACAGTGCGGTGCTCCTCGTCGATGGAGGCGCCGTTAAGCACCTCCAGCAAATTGTCCGGTGTCTATGGTTGGACGGAGGCCGCCGGCGTCATAGGCGTGCCTTTCTTGCGAAGGCGCCGCGTACCAGACTCTGGAACCGTTGTTGGTTCCAAAGCGGTGTCCGGCCCAGGGCCGGAATTAGATCCCTCTGGGGCTTTACCCCCTTTGGGCCTGGAGTCCGGGAGGTCGCCTTGCGGCGCCTCCAGGACCACCTCCTCCTGGTTTAGTCCCTTTTGGGACTCCACCTCGGCGTCGTCCGTAGGGAGAGGGGAGGAGGCCATCGGGAGTGAAGCGCTATTCACATCCGACGAATCCAAGGAGTCGCTCGACAAATTGCCGAGCTGAGCCTTGGGTGGACTGCATGATTGAATTCGGCGTCAGAAGGTACCATACATTAGAGGAGCGCCATAAGTTATTCTGGTATCCGGATACTTACGATTTTGCCAGGGGCTTGACCCTGGATGGCCATTCCTCCCCGCCGTCTTCGACATCGGAGGCATAGTCCGGCAGAAGGGTCCTCCCCTTCTTGGACCCTCCGGACTCCCCAGTTGGGGTGGCCTTCCTTTCCTTTCCTCCCCCCGCTCGAGGGGGAGAGGCTTCTTCTTCTTCCTCCTCCTCGTCCTCATAGGCGAAGGGTGCTTCAGGGTTGTCAGGCGATGAATCCGACACCACCAGGCGCCGTGAACTCTTTCGGGTCCCCGTGGCCTTCTTCTTGGCCTTCTTCTCTGGCACCACGTGAGGTGCCGGAACCAGCAGCTTCGTCAAGCGTGAGTCTGCTGGGCCTTCTGGCAAAGGGGTCGAACAGTCAAACTATCCGGATGTCCTCTTCCAGTCCTGTCAAAGGAGCAGGAGTTTAGATCCTACATGGAGTCAAACTATGAGAATCAAGTGTCCCGTGGAGGACTAAAAGCAAGCTTACTTCGGTGGCTTGGCGCTTGGCGCAGAATCCGTGATCCTCGGAGACAGGAGGGGAGACCTCGGAGCTCTTGAATAGCACCTTACAGGCATCCTCGTGCTTTGTGTCGAAGAGCCGGGATAGAGTCTAGTGCTCGGCCGGGTCGAACCCCACAATTTGAAGGCCCGTCGTTGACACGGAAGGATCCGGCGGAAGAGCATGACCTGGACTATGTTGACAAGCTTAACCTTCTTGTTCACCAGGTCTCGGACGCAAGTTTGGAGTCCGGTCACCTCTTCCAGACTACCCCACAATAGGCCCGTCTCTTTCCAAGATGTGAGCCGTGTGGGGATGCCAGATCGGAATTCGGGGGCCGCTGCCCATTCAGGGTCACGCGGCTCGGTGATATAGAACCACCCCGATTGCCACCCTTTGATGGTCTCTATGAAGGCGCCCTCGAGCCATGTAACATTGGCTATCTTGCCCACCATGGCACCTCCGCACTCCGCTTGGCGGCCGCCCACGACCTTCGGCTTGACGCTGAAGATCTTCAGCCATAGGCCAAAGTGAGGCTGGATTCCGAGGAAGGCCTCACACACGACGATAAACACCGAGATGTTGAGGATGAAGTTCGGGGCCAGATCGTGGAAGTCCAGGCCGTAATAGAACATGAGCCCCCGGACGAACGGGTGAAGAGGAAAGCCCAGTCCGCGGAGGAAATGGGGGAGAAACACGACCCTCTCATGGGGCCCAGGGGTGGGGATGAGTTGCCCCTCATCTGGAAGCCGGTGCGCGATGTCGTTAGACAAGTATCCGGCCTTCCTCAACTTTTTGATTTGCCCCTCCTTGACGGAGGAGGCCATCCATCTACCTCCCGCTCCGGACATGATTGGAGAAGGTTGAGGTGGGAAGTGCGGACTTGGGTGCTGGAGCTCGAGTTCGCAGGGATGGATAAGCAAAGGAGGAAGAAGGCGTAAATGGAAAGGGTGGATCCTTATCCCCTTATATGGGCGGCCGAAACTATAAGCCCCCACCAGCCTAATAAAACTCGCTTATCTCCCAAGGGCCGCGGTTAATGACGCAGTTGGGTTACCCACGCCCGTATTGATGAGAATCCCGGAATAAGGGGACATGATCTCTGCTTTGACAAGACGTGCCAAGGAAACCGCCTCGCTAAACGCGCTAAGGGGGAACAGTAAAATGATTCGAATAAAGGCTTGGCCGTGGTGTGATGTCACGCTGCGGAATACGTTAGCAGATTAGATTTGTTCAGATATTATTCTCTCTACGGTGGTATGTGGAACTTATTTTGCAGAGTCGGACACTATCCATGTGTTCAACATCTTCTATGAAATATTCGGAGGAGGAACCCGCCTTGCAATGCCGAAGACAATTTGCGCGCCGGACTCGTCATCATTGAAGCCTGGTTCAGGGGCTACTGAGGGAGTCCTGGATTAGGGGGTGTCCGGATGGCCGGACTATGACCTTTGGCCGGACTCCCAGACTATGAAGATACAATATTGAAGACTTCGTCCCGTGTCCGGATAGGACTTTCCTTGGCGTGGAAGGCAAGCTTGGCAATTCGATATGAAGATCTCCTCCCATTGTAACCGACTCTGTGTAACCCTATCCCTCTCCGGTGTCTATATAAACCGGAGAGTTTTAGTCTATAGGACGAACAACAATCATACCATAGGCTAGCTTCTAGGGTTTAGCCTCTCTAATCTCGTGGTAGATCAACTCTTGTACTACCCATATCATCAATATTAATCAAGCAGGAGTAGGGTTTTACCTCCATCGAGAGGGCCCGAACCTGGGTAAAAACATCGTGTGCCTTGTCTCCTGTTACCATCCGCCTAGACGCATAGTTCGGGACCCCCTACCCGAGATCCGCCGGTTTTGACACCGACAGCTAGGTTTACACAGAGTCGGTTACAATGGGAGGAGATCTACACATCCGTATCGCCAAGCTTGCTTTCCACGCCAAGGAAAGTCCCATCCGGACACGAGGCGAAGTCTTCAATCTTGTATCTTCATAGTCCAAGAGTCTGGCCAAAGGTTATAGTCCGGCTATTCGGACACCCCCTAATCCGGTACTCCCTCAGTAGCCCCTGAACCAGACTTCAATGACGACGATTCCGGCGCGCAGATTGTCTTCGGCATTGCAAGGCGGGTTCCTCCTCCGAATACTTCATAAAAGATTTTGAACACAAGGATAGTGTCCGGCTCTGCAAAATAAGTTCCACGTACCACCGTAGAGAGAATAATATTTTTACAAATCTAATCTGCTGACGTATTCCACAGCGTGACATCATGCCACGGCCAAGCCTTTATTCGAATCATTTTACTGTCCCACCTCAGCACGTTTAGCGAGGCGGTTTCCTTGGCACGTCTTGTCAAAGCAGAGATTGTGTCCCCTTATTCCGGGGTTCTCACCAATACGGGCGCGGGTAACCCAATCGTGTCTGTTGGTATGTCTCCCCAATCGAAGGCGAGTCCCAAACGGTCACAGGGAGGGCTCTTGGTATTCAACCTCTTTATAAAGAGACCAAGGCTCGACTCCTTTCTTTCAATTTCAATCAAATCCACCTCTCACCTTGAGCTCCAACACCCAAGGCTCTAGATTCAGGCGCTTCGGACCTCCGACGATGTCCGACTCCGACCTCCAAGGCCAGTGGATGCCTTCCTCCATTACGGAAGAAGACGTGCGAAAGCTGAGAGATGCCAGGTATCTAACCGGCGAAATCTCGCATAGGCTGCCTGCTCAAGGGCAGGTTATTCCCACTCCCAAGCCTGGTGAGAGCATGGTGTTCGCGTCTCATTTCCTGCAGGGGCTAGGCTTCCCGATGGACCCCTTCGTGAGGGGGCTCATGTTTTATTATGGGCTGGAATTTCACGACTTAGCTCCGGAGTCCATCCTCCATATCTCATCGTTTATTGTCGTGTGCGAGGCCTTCCTCCATATTACTCGTCACTTCGGATTGTGGCTTAAGACCTTCAAAGTAGATCCGAAGATGATTGATGGGCAGCATGCAGAGTGTGGAGGTGCTATTATAAGCAAGATTGCTGACGCTCCATGGCCCGAGGGCTCTTTTCAAGAGGAGTTCGACTTATGGCAACGAGAGTGGTTTTATATCACAGCTCCCAGGGGCACCAAATGGGTGGCGCCACCTGCTTTTTGCTCGGGTTCCCCACCACAGCTAGCGTCATGGGTCAATAAAGGGCTTAACTGGGGGCGTCCAAGGACGTGCCCTTGCTGCAGGGCCGCATTCGAGATCTCCTAGAAAGAGATATCAATTTGGCCGTAGTGACGCAGGTTATGTTGATTCACCGCATCCTGCCCTGCAAATGTCGCCCCCTCCGCCTGTGGGAGTTTAATCCGGAAGGACCGCGAGCCCTCCAACATTTTGTGGGCGCGACGCCCATGGATATGTACAAATTGCTCTTCGGATCACAAGCAATGTGTCCAGACTTGTCTGAGGACGCAGGTCTGAGCTGCAATCGCCCGGACACTCAAGTAAGTAGCCCCGTACCCGGACACGCTATCCGTATATCTATCATAAAATTGCCTTTAAAAGAGTTGTCCCATAAACAAGAGTGGATAGCGAAAGAAAAGCTAATCAGGTGTCCGGCCCCCCTCCCCGAGACTATGCCGGATCCCGTGTTAACCAGGATCCTGGAGGCTGCGCCTTTGGAAGAAGGCGAAGAGGGGAACAAGGAAGCTACCGCCTCTCCAAAGGAGGCTGTCAGGAAAGGAGGAATCGAGAATTCCTCTAACCAGGGGAAGAAGAGGACCGCCTCTGAAGACCCGGAGACCATGGTCTCAAAGCGGGGGAAGAAATCTTCGCCAGAGGGTCCGACGCCAGGGGGTACCCCGGTCGCATTGCGCCCCCAAGGGGATCAGCTCTCCATCGAGCCGTAAGTAAAGAGAGGGGTTTTTAAAAAGAGAGACATCCCTATTCTATTTCTGAGGAAGATAACCGAAATTTTTACCTTGTAGTTCGGATCGCAACCCTTCTGAGCAGAGCTCGTCTTCTGGGGATCTTCGTCCGGAGATGATGGAAAGCGGAACGCCTCCCCCTACCGTACCGCCTTGCGAGGTGGACGACCCTGAGGTGTCATCACGGAGGGTTTCTCCGAATCTGGCAGGGCCGGAAGGCAGTCATATGGCCCCCCAATGCCCTCCGTGTCCGGCCTTCGAAAAAGGCCATCGGATGAGTTCGGCACCGTCCGGTGCACGGTCGGAGGAGATGAAGGATCTGCTCGGGCGAGCATCTATCTCAGAAGAACATCGTGCGTTGATGGATACAGTGATTAGAAGAATTTAATCCGCGGAGAGCGGGTTATACGAGGCCGTCAGGAGTTTACTGACGGGTTTTGAGGTACGTGAAATGATGTACCTTTTGACAGATCTGCATATATAAGATGCGCCCTGCATAGATAGTAGCCCGTGAGACTCTGTGCGTTGTCAAAAAATAACGGCGCGCCGAGGATCATAATCCCAGGTATAATATGTCGCCTTTCCTATTTAGGTGGCGAAGTGTCCGGTGGCTAGCCGGACTGATAAATTTGCCGAGCTAAAGCGGCAACTTGACGTGACAGATGCCAACATCGCGCTTGTCAACAACCGGTTGGATGAGGCACAAGGTATGTAATTTCTCCGAACACACCTGGTAAGAGGAGCTTGATGCATGTATCTTACAACATGTGCTTGATGCAGATGGTGCCGCTGCCGTGGAGAACCTTCGGGCGGAACTTGCCCGAGTCAAGGAGCAGGCCAGGAAAAGCGATGCGGCTGCCTTAAAGGCGACTGAAGAGCTGAAAGCCGAACAGGGTGCTCACTGCCAAAGCAAGAAAGAAATGGCCGAGATGGCTGTAAAGTTGAGAATGTTGCCGACCGTTGCAAGCTTCTTGAAAAAGAAGATCAGGTGGCATAGAAGGACCTAGAGAAGGTCACTACCGAGGCCAAGGATACTCGCTCTGCGATGGGAGCTATGAAGGAGGAGCTACGTCAGGCTGGAGATATCACGGCTGGAAAGCCCTATATGCTGCGAATGAAGTTCGGGGATCCTAAATATGCTCCGTTGGAACGGAACTGGAGTGCGGCGAACACTTATCTGGACTTGGCGGCGAGTGCCGCGGACGCGGCCGAACACTTCCGCGATCAAAATGACCACAAAGTGGAAAAGCTTTTTTGGTCGCAGTTCCACAATCCAGAGCGCCCACTTTCAGTATCCGATCGTTTGGACGCATGGGCAGAGCTGAATAGGTTATCCGGACTCGCCATGAAGCATGTCGTGAGTCATCTATGGCCGAAAAGGCCCGAGACGAAGAGTTATTTTAGCTTGGTGCAGCAGTTCCTCGGTGCGGTGTCGCATATTAATGCAATGAAGAGGTCAGCATGCATAGAGGGTGCGCAGATGGCTCTTGCCCATGTCAAGACATACTAGGCGGAGATGAAGACCATTGCTATTGCATCCAAAGATTCGGACAAGAGTCGAGTACCTGCCGAGCACTATTTTCAGGAAGTTCTGCAGGGCGCTTGTTTAATAGAGACGCAGTGCTCGAAGGATGTTATGTTCGAGTAACATGTATTATTGTAAGACAATGTTTCGATGGAATATAAAAGCTTTTTATACTTGTGCCTTCAAGAATTAGATTGCCTCCTGTGCGGTCGTTAATGTATATGTGTATATAACCTGAAAGATGGCCATCTTTGGCTTTAGCCCCCATGCATATAATGCGGGGGTGTTCGCAGAAGGCGCATTTTCACACTTGATCCAACGTCTTGGTCCTATTAAGGAGGTGATAGCGCAGCGAACTAGGCAACCGGACTATAATGCTTTATCACTTTCACTTAGCCATAGGAGTTTGACAGTGGGGCTACTATATAGCCCCTAGGGGCACTGCGCTCACCCGATTTCGGGGCGCGTATGTGCCTGGCTGGGAAGCGGCCCTTCGTTAATGCGGAGGAATCCTAAAGATTCTAGCGGGTCATCGAGTGGTTGACCAGTCTCATGCTATATCATGACAGTCAGTTTTCAGCTTTCTCTACTAAGGTGCTCGCCTGGCCGAACCGGGGCACATTCGCAGTAGTTCTCCTGGTGCCGCCTTAGCCGATAGAGCGGAACGTAAGGCAACAAAACACAGGAGCCGGGCAAACCCAACATTTGACCAAAGACATGATTCGAAGCTGATGCATATAAGGCCAAACTCGCGACGCCGAACATTCCCTAAGGTGTTCGGTCTTTATGAAAACGGGCTGAACAACGCCCTTAGTAAGAAGCCCCTGGTGTCCAGGTACGCGCAAAATTCTGACGTGGCCACATGCCAAGACGCCAGCCTCCTCCTCGGTTATAACAAGAAATCGGGGGATGTGTATCAACAAGAGACAGTGAGAAAGGTTTACGCAGGGTCTTAATCTGAAAAGAATCCTTGGAACGGGTCCCTACTGCACGTCTGCGCCTGTGTCTCTGTTGTGCCGTATCCTGGACGGGTGTAGCATGGTGTTCATCTGTAAAAGAGTGGAACTTAGTTGAAAAAGATCGTGCGAAAATTTATGTTATGTAAATAAACAAAGTATAATTCAGAAAATAGGTAGAATTGAGCTTTATTGTCTCTTGTTGTACACGCGCGGAGCCCCTTGTACGGGGGTATGCGGCTAGTAAGCCCTTGTGTGTTTACGCCGGACTCGTCTAGCCATGTCCGGGGTCTGAACGACCTGTTTGGGTGCTTTGACTAGTGAAGCTGGTTTAGTGTGTGGCTGTCAAGGTAGCCGCACAGTCTTCCACGCTCGAGGAACACTCGATATTTCCCTTTAATGAGATGATGCCTCACGGACCGGGCATTTTAAGCGTAAGGGATGCGTAATGCGGTATTGCGTTAAAGCGGGCGAAAGCTTCGCGTCCCAGTAGTGCTTGATAGCTACTTGTGAATGGGGCGATGTGGAAGGTTAGCTTTTTGCATTGGAAGTTGTAGGGGGAGCCGAACATAACTTCTAACAGGAGAGAACCCGTACAATGGGTATCTGGGCCTTGGGTTACCCCTTGAAAGGAAGTGTTGTCATGGCGAATTTTTGTTGGGTTTATCCCCATTCTGCGGAGTGTGTCCTGATATAGCAGGTTTAGACCACTGCCGCCGTCCATTAGGACTTGTGTAAAGTGGAGTCCGTCAATTATCGGATCTAACACCAAGGCAGTCCAGCCTGTGTTCCGGATACTTCTAGAGTAATCCTGATGGTCGAAGGTGATTGGTTGTAACAACCAGTGGCGGGACTCCTCTGGGACAGGCCGTATGGCGCATAGCTCTATGGGCGCCACTCTGTTTTTCCCTTTTGTCATATGTAGTGAGTTTATTGTTTTCACTTCTTGTGGGAACTTCTTTTGTTCTCCGGTGCTCTGCTTGTGGAGTTCGTCGTCGTCCTTGCTTGGTATGTCGAGCCCCTTGTGTTCGACGTTGAGTTTGCTGGATTGCTTGAAGACCCAACAATCTCTGTGGGTATGGTTTGCAGGCTTCCCGGGAGTACTGGGGATTTGGCATATTTTGTCCAAGGTTTTGTTTCGGTTAGATAGCTCATCCATGTTATCCTTGAGGGGCAGCTTTTTCTAATTCTGCCGAGAGCTTTTGAATCCGGCGTTGACTGTCGTGCTCTTCGGGTTGTTTCCCTTGTTACAGCGCTGGTCCTTGCTACGTCGAGGTTTCCCGTTTCCATCCCTAACTTTGGATGTACTTGGGTTGCTGGTGCTGCTTCTTGCCAACCAGCTATCCTCTCCTGCGCAAAAGCGGGTCATGACGCTTGTTAATGTGGCCATTCTTCTTGGCTTTTCTTGGCCGAGGTGTCTGGCGAGCCATTCGTCTCGAACGCTGTGTTTGAAAGCTGCTAAGACTTCGGCGTCCGGACAGTCGACTATCAGGTTCTTTTCAGTAAGATATCTGTTCCAGAGTTTCCGGGCTGACTCTCCAGGTTGTTGAGTTATATGACTTAGATCGTCTGCATCCGGAGGTCGGACATATGTCCCTTGAAACTTTGCCCGAAAAGCATCCTCGAGCTCTTCTCAACTTTCGATGGTGTTTTTGGGAAGGCTTTTAAGCCAATGTCAGGCTGGCCCTTTGGCTGGCCCTTTGAGCTTGAGGGGTAAGTATTTTATGGCGTGGAGGTCATCTCCTCTAGCCATGTGTATGTGGAGGATATAATCCTCAATCCAGACTCCAGGGTATGTTGTTCCGTCATATGCCTCTATGTTTACGGGCTTGAATCCCGCTGGAAATTCATGGTCCAGCACCTCACCGGTGAAACATAGGGGGTGTGCGGCGCCCCTATATTTGGGTGTGCCGTGATGTTCGGATACTTGTTGTGTTGCATTGCTTACTAGAGATTGCTTTCTTGGCCCGTAGATAGATCTGGCTGGGCCGTCTTTTTGATGCGAATCCTTGCGCGGATCGCGTGCCGGCTTGAGTGTGGCGCCCTTTGCCGCTCTATGTTGGCCATGGGGTTGTTTATCCAACCGGGTGTCTTCCTTATTTTTTTGATTGCGGGGGCTCTAAGGCCTCCTAATCAAATTCCGGCAGTAATTTTCGCTTCGGGTAGCTCTTTGTGTGGCGACTGTCGCCGTATTTGTCTGCGGTGTTGAGTACTTTGCCCCATCTAATTCTAAGTGCATCTTCCGTTGTTTTGAGCTTCCGCTTCTGCTTTTTCAGGCTACGCGTAGTGGCGACGAGCCTTTTGTGGAGGTTCTTCTGCTCCAGCAACTTGTCCGGCGTGAGGTCGTCCAGACTATTATCTTCGCCGGGGACGGGTTGTTTGGTTTGTTTACCCGAGTTGCCCTGTTCGGACGGTTGCTCGATGGCGTGTCCATCGTCCGCCGGTTCGCCCTGCTCTGTGGCTGGGCCTCTGTCGAGGTGGGGTTTGGCGCGGCGCTTACGCCGCCGCTTTGATTGCTTTTCGAGGGAACGATCCCTTGTTGCGCCCCTTTGTTCCTCGTCGTCTTTTCTTTTAGGTGTGTCCACCATGTATACATCGTGAGATGAGGTGGTTGTCCAGTGCCCTATAGGCGCTGATTCCTGTTCGTCTCCTACATCATCGTCCATACCATCGATGTCTTCGGAGTCAAAGTCGAGCATGTCGGTTAAATCATCGACAGTGGCTACGAAGTGGGTGGTGGGTGGGCTTTGAATTTCTTCGTCATCCGCATCCCATCCTCGCTGACCATAGTCCGGCCAGGGCTCTCCTGATAAAGAGAGAGACTTTAGTGAATTTAGAATGTCACCGAAGGGCGAGTGCTGAAAGATGTCTGCAGCGGCAAACTCAATGATCGGCACCCAATCAGGTTCGATCGGCAGGGGCGTGGAAGATTCGGAGTCCGGAAAGGAGTCCGGCACCTTGGAGTCACAAGCTTCGCAAAGGACAAGGCGGGTGTTCGGCTCGATCGCCGTACTGATTGCAGCCCCCGAGGCGGTGTCCAGCCACCCGTCCTTGATTGGCGCAGTCGGCTCCGAGCTAAGGGTCGGAGCGGATACTGGGGTGGCCTCCTGGGCACTGTTCGGCGGCAGAGCCAGATCATGCCCATCGTGACAGTGCGGCGCGCTCGGTTGTGGCTCGAACCCATCGAAGATCAAGTCCCCACGGATGTCAGCCGTGTAGTTCAAACTTCCAAATCTGACCTGATGGCCAGGGGCGTAGCTTTCGGTCTACTCCAGATGGCCAAGCGAGTTGGCCCGCAGTGCAAAGCCACCGAATACGAAGATCTTTCCGGGGAGAAAAGTCTCGCCCCGGACCACATCGTTGTTGATGATCGGAGGAGCCATCGGGCCTAAAGATGACGACACAGAGGAACTCTCAATGAAAGCACCAATGTCGGTGTCAAAACCGGCAGATCTCGGGTAGGGGGTCCCGAACTGTGCGTCTAGGCGGATGGTAACAGGAGACAAGGGACACGATGTTTTTACCCAGGTTCGGGCCCTCTCGGTGGAGGTAAAACCCTACTCCTGCTTGATTAATATTGATGATATGGGTAGTACAAGAGTAGATCTACCACGAGATCAGAGAGGCTAAACCCTAGAAGCTAGCCTATGGTATGATTGTTGTTCGTCCTATGGACTAAAACCCTCCGGTTTATATAGACACCTGAGAGGGCTAGGGTTACACAGAGTCAGTTACAATGGGAGGAGATCTACACATCCGTATCGCCAAGCTTGCCTTCCACGCCAAGGAAAGTCCCATCCGGACATGGGACGAAGTCATAGTCCAGGAGTCCGGCCAAAGGTTATAGTACGGCTATCCGGACACCCCCTAATCCGGGACTCTCTCACTAGAGATCAAGATTCATATGGTAGGAATGGAATATCTTGGCCTCAACACATGAGTAGGTAGTTCTCTCTCAGAAATAGGATGATGTAAGTGTAGGCTTGTTCTGATGACTCTCTCCACAAATGAAGAGGAGGTGGAGGGGTATATATAGCCTCCACACAAAATCTAACCGTTACACACAATTTACCAATCTCGGTGGGACCGAATCAACAAACATGGTCAGACCGATTCAGTAAACAATGTGACCATTAGGATTTTCGGTTGGACCGAAATGCAACTCGGTAGGACCAATATGGTTAGGGTTAGGGCATAACGTAATCTCGGTAACACCGATTACACAAACTCGGTGAGACCGATTTTGGTAATAAGCTAACCAGAGAGTTGGTCAGGCAAACTCGGTGGGACCGATTACTCAAACTCGGTGGGACCGATTTTGGTAATAAGTTAACCAGAGAGTTTGCATTGTAGTCTCGGTAGGACCGATTACTCAAACTCGGTAAGACCGATTTTGATAATGGACATACACAGAGAGATTACAATCCCATCTCGGTGAAACCGAGATCCCTATCGGTGAGACCGATATGCCTAGGGTTTGTGGCAGTGGCTATGTTATCTTAACTCGGTGGCGCCGGATAGAAGGAATCGGTGGGGCCGAGTT
This sequence comes from Triticum aestivum, assembly GCF_018294505.1. Classification (NCBI taxonomy): domain Eukaryota; kingdom Viridiplantae; phylum Streptophyta; class Magnoliopsida; order Poales; family Poaceae; genus Triticum; species Triticum aestivum. Next base: position 173,940,024 of record NC_057813.1, read on the forward strand.
TTACTTTTGGTTTAGGACATATGTTGATGTGGGAAAGTAGTTGAGGGCTTTGGAGCATATCACTAAGCACTATGGAGCAAGAAATTCATTAAGCAACACCTCATCCCTCCTTGATAGTGTTGGCTTTTCCTATAGACTCAATGTGATCTTGGATCACTAAAATATAAAATGAAGAGTCTTGATCTTGAAGCTTGAGCCAATCCTTTGTCCTTAGCATCTTGAAGGGGTTCCACATCCTTTAGTCCATGCCATTCCATTGTTGAACTTGTCTGAAATATACTAGGTAAAAGTGTTAGTCCAACAAGAGATATGTTGACATTAATTACCAAAACCACCCAGGGAACACTTGTGCTTTCAAAGTTCTTTTAATAAAGCACGTATGACTATTTACGGAATACATGCCTACATTATATCGATGAACTAGAGCTAGTGCTGTATCGCCCTAGGTTTTAATTGTTACATGATGAATATCATCCAACAAGTCACCGATCCAATGCCTACGAATTTATTTATATTGATCTTGTTGCGTTACTATTGCTACCATCACTGTTACACTTGCTACAAATTAATGTTATCACTTTTTCTGTTACCGTTGCTGTTATCACTACTATCAAAACTATCAAACTACTGTGCTACTGATCACTTTGCTGCAGATAATTTATCTCTAGGTGTGGTTGAATTGACAACTCAGCTGCTAATACCTTCAAATATTCTTTGGCTCCCCTTGTGTCGAATCTATAAATTTGGGTTGAATACTCTACCCTCGAAAACTGTTGCGATCCCCTATACTTGTGGGTTATCAAGACCTTTTTCTGGGGCCATTGCCGGGGAGCATAGCAATATTTGTTGAGTCACTTGGTATTATTATCATATTATCACTATGAAGAATCTAAAGGATCCAGAGACTAAGATATTTCCCTCAAAGACGAGGGGAGGTAAGGAATTGCCATCTAGTTCTGCTTTACATTCACCTTCTGTTATGAGTAAACTTGCAACACCACCACATGCTATAGTAATACAACATGGTGTTTCCTGAATCTGATGATGAGCTTGAAACTGAAACTCATGAGACACCTACTAGAACTAGCCTTCCTAGATATGAATTGCCTAAGGTATCGGAAGGTTATGTTATGAGTGAGGAGGCAACTAGAGATATTCTTGCTTGTAAGGATAGAAATGATCTAGAAAATTTACTATGCAAGTATAAAGAAAAATCTCTAAATGCTAGAATGAAATGTGATCCTAAGTTTGCTACTTCACCTATCTGTATTGCTGATAAGGATTATGAATTCTCTGTCGACCCAGAGTTAATTACTTTGGTTGAATCTGATCCTTTCCATGGTTGTGGCACATCTTACTAAGTTGAATGATATAGCCACCCTTTTTACTCATGATGAGAAAACTCGCTACTACTTTATTCTCAAATTATTTCCTTTCTCATTGAAGGGTGATGCTAAAGCTTGGTACAATACTCTTACTCCTGGTTGTGTGCGTAGTCCCCAGGATCTGATTTATTACTTCTCTGAAAAACATTTTCCTGCTCATAAGAAACAAGCTGCCTTACAGGAAATATTTAACTTTGTTCGAACTAAATATGAGAGTCTCCCACAAGCTAGGGGGAGGCTTTTCCAGTTACTTAATGCTTTGCCTGATCATCCTCTTAAGAAAAATGAAATACTTAATATCTTCTCTAATGGACTAACCGATGCTTCTAGGGACTTCCTAGATAGTTGTGTTGGTTGTGTTTTCAGGGAAAGAACTATTGCTCAAGCTGAAGAATTATTGAATAAAATATAGAAAAATTATGATGATTGGACTCTTCCTGAACAACTGGCTAAACCCACTCCAAAGAAGAGGGGTATATTATATCTTGGTCCTGAAGATATGCAAGAGGCAAAGAAATCTATGAAGGAAAAAGGTATTAAAGCTGAGGATGTTAAAAATTTACCTCCTATTGAAGAAATACATGGGCTTAATACACCACCACTGCTTAAGGGGGTAGAGGTAAATTCTTTTATGAAGTTTAAAGAAAATGATAATCCTCGCAATATGCATCCTAGTCAATGCCTTTATGAATTTTAAAGCTACATTAGAAAACAAGATCACTTCAATGCAAAGGTTATGACACAACTGAAACACAATTTTGATATGATTGCTCGCTTGAGTGACTTGTTATTTAGAATTTCAAATGATGTTAGAGGTGTTGGAAAACATGCTTCTATGGTACAAACCCAACTAGAACAAGTTGCTAAATCTCAAAGAGAATTGCTTGATGACATGAATAATAATATGCATGACTTTGATGTTATTGTTGCAACTAGAGGGGGTAAAATGACTCAGGTGCCACTTTATCCTGAGGGACACCCAAAAAGAATTATATAAGACTCACAAAGAAACAACACCACTACACCTAGTCCTTTTAATAAGAAAAAGAAAAATGATAGGACTTCGCATGCTTCTAGTGAACCTGGAATAGAAAAACCTCCTGATAATGAAAATGAAATTTCTATCTCACATGCTGAAACTCAATCTGGTAATGAACATCCACCTAGTGATAATGAAAAATATAATGCTAATGTTCATGAAGATGCTCAACCAAATGAAAAGGAACCAGATAATGATGTTGAGATAGAACCACATGTTGATCTTGATAAACCACAACCTAAGAATAAAAGATATGATAAAAGAGACTTTATGGCGCCATGGGTTCAAAAACCTATGCCTTTTCCATCCAAGTCAACTAAAAAATGATGATGAAGAATTTGAACGCTTTGCTGAAATGCTAAGGCCAATCTTTTTGCGTACTCGCTTGACTGATATCTTGAAAATGCCTCCTTATGCAAAGTATATGAAAGACATCATCACTAATAAGAGAAAAATACCGGAAGCTGAAATCTCCACTATGCTTGCTAATTATACTTTTAAAGATGGAGTAGCTAAAAAACTTGGAGATCCAGGTATACCAACTATACCTTGCTCTATCAAAAAGAACTATTTGAAAACTACTTTGTGTGATTTAGGACTTGGTGTTAGTGTTATGCCTTTCTCTTTATATAAAAGACTTGACTTGAATAAACTCACACCTACTGAAATATCTTTGCAAATGGCTGACAAGTCAACTGCCATACCTATCGGTATCTGTGAGGATATGCCCGTTGTTGTTGCTAATGTTATTATTTTGACTGACTTTGTTATACCTGAGATGCCCGAGGACGACAACATGTCGATTATCCTTGGTAGACCCTTCTTGAATACTACAGGGGCTTTTATTGATTGCAATAAAAGCAACGTCATGATTGCAATAAAAGCATCCAGTGCATTTTCCGAAGAAACAATTCCAAGTGAATGGTATTAATGTTATTGAAAAATCTCCGACGATCACTATTGGAAGTTTCAAAATACCTCTATCTACTATCAAAAAGAAATATGAAGTGCTTATTGTTGGGGAGATGCATATCCCCATTGAGGTAAGTTAGTGATTTACGAAAATTCTTTGGTTTCATGCTAATCAAAAGTGTTTGCTAAGAAGACCTGATCAACCTTATTAATGAATCATTTTTGAGCGGTATGAAGTTGATGAATTTAGTAAGCACTACCTTCTGTCCTTACTTTTTGTTTTCTGTTTTTATTAGTTAAATTAAATAAACTTCCATGTTTTTTCTGTTTTCTGAATTTCCCGAGCAATAAAAAATGACCTGAAAATAAAAGTTCTCAGAATGCCCTAAAATTTTATACGATTTTTTCTGAATATTTAAGAATTTTTGGTGCAAATAATACCAGAGGGAGGTGCACCAGGTGGGCACAACCCACCTGGGCGCGCAAGGACCCCCTGGCACACCCTGGGGGTTGTGGCCCCCACGTGGGCCCCCTCTCTTATCTCTTTAGCCCATGTTGTCACCTACCTCCAAAAAAATCACTCTTGCTCTCTCTCCCGTGTTCTTGAGCCCAAACCCGTGGATTTCGATCTCTTTGCTCGAAGCTCCATTTCCGAAACTGTTTTGAGGATTTGTTTCTTGGTATGTGACTCCATCATTTGTCCAATTAGTTTTTGTGCTAGTGGTTTATACTTTGAATAAATAGCTACTCTTGGTGCTATTGTAGATGTGCTTGCATGTTCAATTCTTAGTGTTCTAAGTAGTTTGAATGCTTGCTATGGCCTCTATGTATCCCTATCAGTAGTTGCTATTAGTTTTGTGAAGTTTTGTTGGTAAAAGTTTGTGGACTAAAAATTCAGATTTTTGTTCATAGGAAGAATTGTACGCGGACATGAATATCTTCAGGAAGTTTGGCTCTAAGAAGAACTCCAAGGGTGTTATTGGAGAGTCTTCTAACAATGATCTCCGCCCTCGGAGGATGGCGGAGGTACAGCCGTGCGAATGGCCGCACACCCTGTTCCTGCAAGAGGCTGGAATCCATGAAGAGTTCACGCAATTTATTGCCAATGCCGGTCTCACCGACTTCATCACAGATGAGTGTGAACAGCACCAAATCCTCACAAACATGTTTGTTCAAAGTTTTACTTTCCTTCCTAGAAATAATCCTCCTGAAGTGAGTTTTGATTTATATGCTACAAACCATCAGATACCACTTATAAAGTTTTGCAACATATGCATGATCCCGTCTGATGGGAGCTGGCTGAGCCTAGGCCGGCTGAGTTTGAGGATTTTTGTAGCACTTTGGCAGTGGGTGATGAGAGGAGAGTGTCAGCCATCACTGCCGGTGGCTTACATTTTCCTATTGTTCGTTACTTTGCATATTTCATTACCAAATGCTTACTTGCTAGGGAGAAGTTGGGTGCACTTAGTTCACCAGACCTTGTTGTTTTATGACGTGGAATAAAGGGCGACAACATGTATAGCATGGGAGCTATTGTGGCTCGTCGCCTCCATCTTAATAAATCTCAGGGTAAAATACATGGTGGGATTTTTGCTACTCGTTTGGCGGATCACTTCGAGGTTGAGATATGCCGTCATGATTATCCTCTGACCAAGGTTTACCTAGACCAGGCAGCCATGTATCACCATCACTTTCTTGCACATGATCATCCTAACATTGCCATTCCTTATAACTTGATTTACAGCGTTGATACTCGTGATGTTATCCCCTTGCCTACACCTGCTTTGTTTGATTCTATTGCTAGGGGCCGATACCGGATTATGCCTGCAGACATCCTCGCCTACTAGAACGCTCACGCTGCTGCAGAAGCTGCACAGGCACCTCAGTAGTGGGATGTGTGGATGCCCGCTCCTCAGGATCCCTACTACCCTCCAGGCTACTGATCGATTACCAACTTAGACCAAAAGCCTAAGCTCGGGGGAGTACGTGTTTCTCACTGACATTAAATTCATGTTCGCATATCATTCTATCTGTCGGTGTTCACACTTTTCATTGTACTATCCATGCTTAGATTAATTTTCTTGCTTTCTTCTTGTGTGTTTGAAAAACTTTAGGAAAACCAAAAAAAATAGTTGTAGTAATTTACTTTCTATGCAGGCTTACTAGTAGTATTAAAAAGAAAACCCAAAAAGATTTCCTTCTTCTTCTTTTGCTTGTTGGGAGCTTTCCCGTGTAAATAGTTTTTCTCATTTTTGCTTTTTATTTTGCTTGCTCTAGAAAACCAAAAAAATCCAAAAATATTTCAGTGTGTTTCTCTGAATTTCTTTTCTTTTTATTCGAGTCGTACCGAGGAGAAGACCATGATGAAAATGTTGAGTGGCTCTCATATGAATAATTGTAGAACTAATAAAGAGCCCAATTTACCTTGTCTTCTCCTGTGGAATAAAATGTTTGCATATTCCAGCTTAGTCCATGGCACTCTTGCACTATTATTATTTTCATATCATTCGGTCGTGCAAGTGAAAGGCAATAATGACGATATTCGATGAGCTGGTCGTGGCAAAGAGAAACTGCTATGAACTCGACTTGTTCTTGTTGTGTAATTTAACCTAGTGTCTAGGCTTCAGCCCATTATGATTAAACATGTTTGCAATGACAATTAGAGATTATAGTTTCTCGTGCCCTGCATAAGTAGCTGGGAGTTGATAATGATTTATCTTGGATATCAACATAGCGTGAAAATGATTGTGATGTAGTATGATGATATGGTATCCTCCTCTGAATGTTCGTGTGGCTTGACTTGGTACATGTTCATGCATGTAGTTGAATTAAAACCAACATAGAATCTATAATATTTATGTTCATGGTGTTCATATCCTACTCATGCTAGTGTCCAATGTTAATTATGCATAATGCCTGGGTATGATTGTTGTTGCTCTCTAGCTGGCCGCTTCTCAATCTTAACTGCTAGCCTTCGCCTGTGCTAAGTGGGAACTCTGCTTGTACATCAAAAATCTTGAACCCAAAGTTATTCCAGATGAGTCCACCATACCTACCTATATACGGTATTACCCTGCCATCCCAAGTAAATTTGCATGTGCCGCCTATAAAAACTTCTAAAAATTATCTGTTTTGTGTGTCTGTATCATTCATGGAACAACAGGAGGTGGTTGATATCTTCCATGCTAAGAGGGTTATCCTCAGGCCGAGTGTTTATTCACTCGCCATCGCACGAGGAAATGGGCGGTAATAGGGATGCCCAGTCCCAAACTGCAAACATGAAAAAGAGTTCATCTCTTGAATAATCAAACAAAAACTCCCAATGGAGTCAAAACCTTTACTTTCCGCTTGGGAACCACCACTAGCGTGCTTAGCATGGAAGATGTTGATAACTGATGGTCGTGAAGTGAATGAGAAGGGGGCATGTGTCAAAATTATCATTTATCTCTGTTTTAAAAATTGAGCTCTGGCACCTCTGCAAATCACTGCTTCTCTGCGAAGGGACTTTCTATTTACCTTTATGTTGTGTCATCACCTTCTAAAAACACGCTCCAGAAACTGAGTAGAGCACAGCTGTCATGATTTATGCATTGTGTATATCTAATGTTGGGTGCATCATGACTGGATCTTTTCTACCATGCATTACAATGTTTAGTCACTGCTTGAACTTTGGAGGTGCTCTGCATTTATGTTTGCGGTCTCATAAAGGGCTAATGAGATACCACTATTGTCATATTATATCATGGTTGTTTTGACAACGTGTTGCTGTTTGAGATATCTTATTATCGCTCGCTAGCTGATTATGTCATTGATATGAATCATTATAATCTTTAAATGTTACTGTTGACATGGTTAGTTATAATGTTGGCTGAAAACCTGGGTGCTGTTTAAGCTTATTTATGCAAACAAGAGCAAAAGAGTTTGTAAAAGTTTTTCTTTCTCACTTTCAGTTTATCAACTGAATTGCTTGAGGACAAGCAAAGGTTTAAGCATGAGGGAGTTGATACGTCTCCAACGTATCTACTTTTTCTCACGCTTTTCCTCTTGTTTTGGACTCTAATTTGCATGATTTGAATGAAACTAACCCCGGACTGACGCTGTTTTCAGCAGAACTACCATGGTGTTGTTTTTGTGCTGAAATAAAAGTTCTCGGAATGGAACGAAACTTTGCGAGGATTTTTTATATCAATAATAAGAATTTCTGGAGCCAAGACCTGCTCGAGAGGGGCACCTGGGTAGGCACAACCCACTAGGGCGCGCCCCCCTCTCCTGGCGCGCCCAGGTGGGTTGTACGCACCTAGTGGCCCCGCTGATGACCCCCCTGATACTATCACATTATTCCAGAAAAGAATCAGGGAGAAAGAATTATCGCGTTTCACGAGACGGAGCCGCCGCCAAGCCATGTTCTTTCTCGGGAGGGCAGATCTGCAGTCCGTTTGGGTTTCCGGAGAGGGGGATCTTTGTTCTTCGTCATCACCAACCAATCTCCATTGCCAATTCCATGATGCTCCCCACCGGGAGTGAGTAATTCCTTTGTAGGCTCGCTGGTCGGTGAGGAGTTGGATGACATTCATCATGTAATTGAGTTAGTTTTGTTAGGGCCCGATCCCTAGTATCCACTATGTTCTTAGATTGATGTTCCTATGAGTTTGCTATTCTTAATGCTTGTCACTTTCGGCCTGGGTGCCATGAACTTAGATCCGAACCGTTTATGAATTCATCATTATATCCATGTTTTAGATCCGATCTTGCAAGTTATAGTCACCTACTACGTGTTATGATCCGGCAACCCCGGAGTGACAATAACCGGGCCCACTCCCACTGATGACCGTAGTTTGAAGAGTTCATGTATTACCTATGTGTTAATGCTTTGTTCCGGTTCTCTATTAAAAGGAGGCCTTAATATCCCTTAGTTTCTGATATGGACGCCGCTACCACGGGAGGGTAGGACAAAAGATGTCATGCAAGTTCTTTTAATAAAGCAAGTATGACTATTTACGGAATACATGCCTACATTATATCGATGAACTGGAGCTAGTGTCGTATCGCCCTAGGTTATAAATGTTACATGATGAATAGCATCCAACAAGTCACCGATCCAATGCCTACGAATTTGTTTATATTGATCTTGCTGTGTTACTATTGCTACCATCATTGTTACACTTGCTACAAATTACTGTTATCATTGTTACTGTTACTGTTGTTGTTGTCACTACTATCAAAACTATCAAACTACTGTGCTACTGATCACTTTGCTGCAGATAATTAATCTCCAAGTGTGGTTGAGTTGAGAACTCAGCTGCTAATACCTTCAAATATTCTTTGGCTCCCCTTATGTCGAATCTATAAATTTGGGTTGAATACTCTACCCTCAAAAATGGTTGCGATCCCCTATACTTGTGGGTTATCAAGACCTTTTTCTGGCGCTGTTGTTGGGGACAATAGCAATATTTGTTGAGTCGCTTGGGATTATTACCATATTATCACTATGAAGAATCTGAAGGATTCGTAGACCAAGATATTTCCCTCAAATGCGAAGGGAGGTAAGGAACTGCCATCCTGATCTGCTTTAGATTCACCTTCTGTTATGAGTAAACTTGCAACACCACCACATGCTATCAATTCTAATATGTCGCAAGTTATTGATGATGCTACTACTACTATGAATGATGCTAGTACATTGCTTGATAATGATGATGTGCCACTTGGGGAATTTCTTGATGAATAAATTGCTAGAGTAATACAACATGATGTTGTTGAATCTGATGATGAGCTTGAAACTGAAACTCCTGAAACACCTACTAGAACCATCCTTCCTAGATATGAATTACCTAAGGTACCGGAAGGTTATGTTATATGTGAGGAGGCAACTAGAGATATTCTTGCTTGTAAGGATAGAGATGATCTAGAAAAATTACTATGCAAGTATAAAGAAAAATCTGTGAATGCTAGAATGAAATGTGATCCTAAGTTTGCAACTTCACCTATCTGTATTGCTGATAAGGATTATGAATTCTCTGTCGACCCAGAGTTAATTACTTTTGTTGAATCTGATCGTTTCCATGGTTATGAAACTGAAACTGTGGTGGCACATCTTACTAAGTTGAATGATATAGCCACCCTTTTTACTCATGATGAGAAAACTCGCTATTACTTTATTCTCAAATTATTTCCTTTCTCATTAAAGGGTGATGCTAAATCTTGGTACAATACTCTTACTCCTGGTTGTGTGCGTAGTCCCCAGGATCTGATTTATTACTTCTCTGAAAAATATTTTCCTGCTCATAAGAAACAAGCTGCCTTACAGGAAATATTTAACTTTGTTCAAACTAAAGATGAGAGTCTCCCACAAGCTTGGGGGAGGCTTTGCCAGTTACTTAATGCTTTGCCTGATCATCCTCTTAAGAAAAATGAAATACTTAATATCTTCTCTAATGGACTAACCGATGCTTCTAGGGACTTCCTAGATAGTTGTGTTGGTTGTGTTTCCAGGGAAAGAACTATTGCTCAAGCTGAAGAATTATTGAATAAAATATCGAAAAATTATGATGATTGGACTCTTTCTGAACCACCGGCTAAACCCACTCCAAAGAAGAGGGGTATATTATATCTCGGTCCTGAAGATATGCAAGAGGCAAAGAAATCTATGAAGGAAAAAGGTATTAAAGCTGAGGATGTTAAAAATTTACCTCCTATTGAAGAAATACATGGGCTTAATATACCACCACTGCCTATGGTGGTAGAGGTAAATTATTTTATGAAGTTTAGTGAAAATGATAATCCTCGCAATATGCATCCTAGTGAATGCGTTCATGAATTCTAAAACTACATTAGAAAACAAGATCACTTCAATGCTAATGTTATGACACAATTGAAACACAATTTTGATATGATTGCTCGCTTGAGTGACTTGTTATTTAGAATTTCAAATGATGTTAGAGGTGTTGGAAAACATGCTTCTATGGTACAAACCCAACTAGACCAAGTTGCTAAATCTCAAAGAGAATTGCTTGATGAGATGGATAATAATATGCATGACTTTGATGTTAGAGTTGCAACTAGAGGGGGTATAATGACTTAGGAACCACTTTATCCTAAGGGACACCCAAAAAGAATTATACAAGACTCACAAAGAAACAACACCACTGCACCTAGTCCTTCTAAAAAGAATAAGAAAAAGAAAAATGATAGGACTTTGCATGCTTCTAGTGAACCTGAAATAGAAAAACCTCCTGATAATGAAAATGAAATTTCTATCTCAGATGCTGAAAATCAATCTGGTAATGATCATCCTCCTAGTGATACTGAAAAAGATAATGTTGATGTTCATGAAGATGCTCAACCAAATGAAAAGGAACCAGATAATGATGTTGAGATAGAACCACCTGTTGATCTTGATAACCCACAACCTAAGAATAAAAGATATTATAAAAGAGACTTTGTGGCTACGAAACACGGTAAAGAAAGGGAGCCGTGGGTTCAAAAACCTATGCCTTTTCCATCCAAGTCAACTAAAAAATGATGATGAAGAATTTTAACGCTTTGCTGAAATGCTGAGGCCAGTCTTTTTGCGTACTCGCTTGACTGATATCTTGAAAATGCCTCCTTATGCAAAGTATATGAAAGACATCATCACTAATAAGAGAAAAATACCAGAAGCTAAAATCTCCACTATGCTTGCTAATTATACTTTTAATGTTGGAGTACCTAAAAAACTTGGAGATCTAGGTATACCAACTATACCTTGCTCTATCAAAAAGAACTATGTGAAAACTACTTTGTTTGATTTAGGAGCTGGTGTTAGTGTTATGCCTTTCTCTTTATATAAAAAACTTGAATTGAATAAACTCACACCTACTGAAATATCTTTTAAATGGCTGACAAGTCAACTGCCATACCTATCGGTATCTTTGAGGATGTGCCCATTGTTGTTGCTAATGTTACTATTTTGACTGACTTTGTTATACTTGAGATGCCCAAGAACGGTAACATGACGATTATCCTTGGTAGACCCTTCTTGAATACTGCAGGGGCTTTTATTGATTGCAATAAAAGCAAGGTCACGTTTCACATTAATGGTAATGAGCATCCAGTGCACTTTCCGAAGAAACAATTCCAAGTGAATGGTATTAATGTTATTGAAAAATCTTCGACAATCACTATTGGAAGTTTTCATATACCTCTATCTACTGTCAAAAAGAAATATGAAGTGCTTATTGTTGGGGAGATGCATATCCCCATTGAGGTAACTTAGTGATTTACGAAAATTCTTTGGTTTCATGCTAATCGGAAGTGGTTGTTAAATAAGACCTGATCAACCTTATTAGTTAATCATTTATGAGCGGTATGAAGTTGATGAATTTAGTAAGCACTACCTTATTTCCTTACTTTTTGTTTTCTGTTTTTATTAGTTAAATGAAATAAAATGCCATGTTTCGTCTGTTTTCTGAATTTCCTGAGCAATAAAAAATGACCCAAAAATAAAAGTTCTCAGAATGCCCTCAAAACTTTTTACAATTTTTTCTGAATATTTAAGAATTTTTGGTGCAAATGATACCAGAGGGAGGTGCACCAGGTGGGCACAACCCACCTGGGCGCGCAAGGACACCCTAGCACGCCCTGGGGGTTGTGGCCCCCACGTGGGCCCCCTCTCTTTTCTCTTTAGCCCACGTTGTCACCTACCTCCAGAAAAAAAACTCTTGCTCTCTCTCCTGTGTTCTTGAGCCCAAACCCGCGGATTTCGATCTCTTTGCTCAAAGCTCCATTTTTGAAACTATTTTGGGGATTTGTTGCTTGGTATGTGACTCCATCATTTGTCCAATTAGTTTTTGTTTTTGTGTTTTATACTTTGAATAAATATCTACTCTTGGTGCTGCTGTAGATGTTCTTGCATGTTCAATTCTTAGTGTTCTAAGTAGTTTGAATGCTTGCTATGGCCTCTATGTATCCCTATGAGTACTTGCTATTGGTTTTGTGAAGTTTTGTTGGTAAAATTTTGTGGACTAAAAATTCAGATTTTTGTTCATAGGAAAAATTGTACGCGGACATGAATATCTTCAGGAAGTTTGGCTCTAAGAAGAACACCAAGGGTGTTATTGGAGAGTCTTCTGACAGTGATCTCCGTCCTCGGAGGTTGGCGGAGGTACGGCCGTGCGAATGGCCGCACAGCCCGTTCCTGCAAGAGGCTGGAATTCATGAAGAGTTCATGCAATTTATTGCCAATGTCGGTCTCACCGACTTCATCGGAGATGAGTGTGAACAGCACCAAATCCTCACAAACATGTTTGTTCAAAGTTTTACTTTCCTTCCTAGGAATAATCCTCCTGAAGTGAGTTTTGATTTATATGCTGAAAACCATCACATACCACTTACTGAGTTTTGCAACATATGCATGATCCCGTCTGATGGGAGCTTGGCTGAGCCTAGGTTGGTTGAGTTTGAGGATTTTTGTCGCACTTTGACAGTGGGTGATGAGAGGAGAGTGTCAGCGATCATGGCTGGTGGCTTACATTTTCCTGTTGTTCATTACTTTGCATATTTCATTACCAAATGCTTGCTTGCTAGGGAGAAGGTGGGTGCACTTAGTTCACCAGACCTTGCTATTTTACTCATGCAATAATGGGCGATAACACGTATAGCTTGGGAGCTATTGTGGCTCGTCGCCTCCATCTTAATAAATCTCAGGGTAAAATACATGGTGGGATTTTTGCTACTTGTTTGGCGGCTCACTTCGAGGTTGATATACACCATCATGATTATCCTCTGACCAAGGTTTACCTAGGCCAGGCAGCCATGTATCAGCATCACTTTCTTGCACATGATCGTCCTAACATTGCCATTCCTTATAGCTTGCTTTATAGAGTTGATACTCGTGATGTTATCCCCATGCCAACACCTTCTTTGTTTGATTTTGTTGCTAGGGGCGGATACCCGATTATGCCTGCAGACATCCTCGCCTACTGGAACGCTCACACTGCTGCAGAAGCTACTACAGAAGCTGCACAGGAACTCAGCAGTGGGATGTGTGGATGTCTGCTCCTCAGGATCCCTACTACCCTCCAGGCTACTAATTGATTACCAACTTAGGCCAAAAGCCTAAGCTTGGAGGAGTACGTGTTTCTCACCGACATTATATTCATGTTCGCATATCATTCTATCTGTCGGTGTTCACACTTTTCATTGTATTATCCATTCCTAGATTAATTTTCTTGCTTTCTTCTTGTGTGTTTGAAAAACTTTAGAAAAAAATTAGTTGTAGGAATTTACTTTCTATGCATGCTTAGTAGGAGTATTAAAAAGAAAACCCAAAAAGATTTCCTAGTTCTTCTTTTGCTTGTTGGGAGCTTTCCCGTGTAAATAGTTATCTCGTTTTTGCTTTTTATTTTGCTTGCTCTAGAAAACCAAAAACTCCAATAATATTTCAGTGTGTTTCTCTGAATTTCTTTTCTTTTCATTCGAGTCGTACCGAGGAGAAGACCACAATGAAAATGTTGAGTGGCTCTCATATGAATAATTGTTGAACTAATAAAGAGCCCACTTTAACTTGTCTTCTCCCGTGGAATAAAATGTTTGCAGATTCTAACTTAGTCCATGGCACTCTTGCACTATTGTTATTTTGTATCATTCGGTCGTGCAAGTGAAAGGCAATAATGACGATATTCGATGAGCTGGCGTGGCAAAGAGAAACTGGTATGAACTCGACTTGTTCTTGTTGTGTAAATATGTTTAACCTAGTGTCCAGGCTTCAACCCATTATGATTAAATATATTTGCAATGACAATTTGAGATTATAATTTCTAATGCCATGCATAAGTAGCTAGGAGTTGATAATTATTTATCTTGGATATCAACATAGCGTTAAAATGATTGTGATGTAGTACGATGATATGGTATCCTCCTATGAATGTTTGAGTGGCTTGACTTGGTACATGTTCATGCATGTAGTTGAATCAAAACCAACATAGCCTCTATAATATTTATGTTCATGGTGTTCATATCCTACTCATGTTACTGTCCAATGTTACATATACATAATGCCTGGTATGATGGTTGTTGTTCTCTAGATGGCCGCTTCTCAATATTAATTGCTAGCCTTCGCCTGTACTAAGTGGGAACTCTGCTTGTACATCAAAAACTTTGAACCCAAAGTTATTCCAGATGGGTCCATCATACCTACCTATATATGCTATTACCCTGCCGTCCTAAGTAAATTTGCATGTGCCACCTCTAAAAACTTCTAAAAATTATCCGTTTTGTGTGCCTGGATTGTTCATGGAACAATAGGAGGTGGTCGATATCTTCCGTGCTAAGCGGGTTATCCTGAGGTCGAGTGTTTATTCACTCGCCATCGCATGAGGAAATGGGCGGTAATAGGGATGCCCAGTCCCGAACTGTAAACATGAAAAAGAGTTCATTTCTTGAATTATCAAACAAAAACTCCCAATGGAGTCAAAACCTTTACTTTCTGCTTGGGAGCCGCCACTAGCGTGCTTAGCATGGAAGATGTTTTTAACTCATGGTCCTGAAGTGAGTGAGAAGGGGGTGTGTCTCAAAATTATCTTTTATCTCTATTTTAAAAATTGAGCTATGGCACCTCTGCAAATCACTACTTCCCTCTGCGTAGGGACTTTCTATTTACTTTTATGTTGTGTCATCACCTTCTAAAAACAAGCGCCAGAAAGTGAGTAGAGCACAGCTGCCATGATTTATGCATTGTGTATAGCTAATGTTGGGTGCATCATGACTGGATCTTTTCTACCATGAATTACAATGTTTAGTAGCTGCTTGAACTTTGGAGGTGCTCTGCATTTATGTTTTGCGGTCTCAGAAAGGGCTAGCGAGATACCACTATTGTCATATTATATCATGGTTGTTTTGATAACTTGTTGCTGTTTGAGATATCTTATTATCGCTCGCTAGCTGATTATGTCATTGATATGAATCATTATAATCTTTAAATGTTATTGCTAACATGGTTAGTTCTAATGTTGGCTGAAAACCTGGGTGTTGTTTAAGCTTATTTATGCAGACAAGAGCAAAAGAGTTCATAAAAGTTTTTCTTTCTCACTTTCAGTTTATCTACTGAATTGCTTGAGGACAAGCAAAAGTTTAAGCTTGGGGGAGTTAATACGTCCCCAACATATCTACTTTTTCTCATGCTTTCCCTCTTGTTTTGGACTCTAATTTGCATGATTTGAATGAAACTAACCCTGGCTGACGTTGTTTTCAGCAGACCTACATGGTGTAGTTTTTGCGCAGAAATAGAAGTTCTCGGAATGAAACGAAACTTGGCGAGGATTTTTTATGTCAATAATAAGAATTTCTGGAGCCAAGACCTGCTGAAGAGGGGCACCTGGGTGGGCAAAACCCACCAGGGCGCGCCCCGCTCTCCTGGCGTGCCCAGGTGGGTTGTACCCACCTGGTGGCCCACTGACGACCCCCTGATACTATAAATTCACATTATTCCATAAAAAACAAGGAGAAAGAATTATCGCGTTTCACGAGATGGAGCCGCTGCCAAGCCCTGTTCTTCCTCGGGAGGGCAGATCTGGAGTCCGTTTGGGGCTCCGGAGAGGGGGATCTTCGTTCTTCGTCATCACCATCCAAGCTCCATCGCCAATTCCATGATTCTCCCCACCGGGAGTGAGTAATTCCTTCGTAGGCTCGCTAGTCGGTGAGGAGTTGGATGAGATGCATCATGTAATCGAGTTAGTTTTGTTAGGGCCCGATCCCTAGTATCCACTATGTTCTTAGATTGATGTTGCTATGACTTTGCTATGCTTAATGCTTGTCACTTTGGGGCCGGGTGCCATGAACTCAGATCTAAACTCTTTATGAATTCATCATTATATCCATGTTTTAGATCCTACCTTGCAAGTTATAGTCACCTACTACGTGTTATGATCCGGCAACCCCGGAGTGACAATAACCGGGCCCACTCCCGGTGATGACCGTAGTTTGAGGAGTTCATGTATTCACTATGTGTTAATGCTTTGTTCCGGTTCTGTTTATTAAAAGGAGGCCTTAATATCCCTTAGTTTCAAATATGGACCCCGCTGCCACGGGAGTGTATGACAAAAGATGTCATGCAAGTTCTTTTAATAAAGCACGTATGACTATTTACGGAATACATGCCTACATTATATCGATGAACTAGAGCTAGTGTCGTATTGCCCTAGGTTATAAGTGTTACATGATGAATATCATCCAACAAGTCACCGATACAATGCCTACAAATTTATTTATATTGATCTTGTTGCATTACTATTGCTACCATCACTGTTACACTTGCTACAAATTACTGTTATCACTTTTACTGTTACCGTTGCTGCTGTCACTACTATCAAAACTATCAAACTAGTGTGCTACTGATCACTTTGCTGCAGATAATTAATCTCTAGGTGTGGTTGAATTCACAACTTAGCTGCTAATACCTTCAAATATTCTTTGGCTCCCCTTGTGTCGAATCTATAAATTTGGGTTGAATACTCTACCCTCAAAAACTGTTGCGATCCCCTATACTTGTGGGTTATCAGCCTGCGTCTTCAGCTGTGAACTGAGGCATGGGAGATGATACCAGTGGAGTTCAAGTGACGTTGTCCACTTCAATTTCTTCATCAATCTGCTCTGATGTAGCAGCAGAAGGTTCTTCTTCATCAGATTCACTTGGAATCTTATAATCCTCACCAAAGGGAACAATCTCCTTTGATGGCATGCTTGATAGAGGAACAACATCGATGGGATTTGCATAGGAGCTTGTCAAACTCTTCACTTTATTCGGAGCTTAAGACTCTAAGGATGCAGATGCTTTCCTTTTCTTCATAGTTGCTCGCTCCGCAGCCTTGGTTTTCTTGACTTCTGATGCAGAAGGAAGGGTAGGACTTGTCATCTATGCAGGAGGAGCAGAGGAAATTTGCTTAGTTTCTTCAGGCGCAACTGATGCAGTTGCCCTGGCATGTTCAATTTCTTCAGGTACAGTAGCAGATGCTTCAACTGGCCTGTCTTGTTCCTCAAGTGCAACACAAGAGGTTGCCCTGGCAGTTTCTTCAGCGACTACAATTTCTTCATCAACCCTGGTGCTTTCAGAATCATCAACAACCTAATTGTCATCAGCTATGCTTGCATGTTCTTCAGTTTGCTATGCAGATGCTTTAGCCTAAGGAATTTCACGTTACATTGAGGTTGCAACATTTGAGGTGAATGCCTTCGCCATTCTGACGAATCTGACCTTGTCTCCTAGCCAATCTACACGGTATGCGTCAAATTCATCACTGAGTGTTTGGATCTCAGTTTGTACGGCTACAAGTTCATCAGTTGTCATTTTGACAACATTTTTCTTCAGAAATCACTCCTTCTTGTATTGAGCTTTCTTCAGTTGCCTGGACTTCTCAAACTTCCATTTTTCTTCGCCTATGAAGGCTGTCAGCATATGACTTTGGCCAGGTGTTAGATTGAAATCAGGCATAGGAGTGTTGGGTTCCTTGTGCCAGACATCAATGAAGTCGAGGATCAACTTGGGATCCAGCATGAGAGGCACATTGCTGCCTTTGGCTCTAGTGGCCCTTTGTTGTCTGTCTCTGATGATTTCAGCTAATTCTTCATCATCAGCTTCATCTTCACTAGACGGCACATGGAAGGCAACCTGCTTCTTGTGAGGACTTGGCCTTGTGCCTCATCCAGTAGTGGCCTTTGTCTTCAGGAAAGTTGGGCCTGCTGACGACTGAAGAGGAGATGAAGAACTTGCAAATGCTCCTAAAGCGATAGAGATACCAGTGGTCCTTTAGCAAGAGGCAAGATGCATAGGTGCCGAGGACTTTGCAGCAGCAGCTGAAGGTTTTGTAACAGGGGGAACTGGAGCTACTTGAGGAATTTGTCGTGAGGGCTTTGATGAGCATGGCCGTGAGGGCATTGCTGAGGAACTGGGCTTGTGCGCAAGCTTCTTGGGCATAGCCTTCTTGGGCTTGCTAGCAGAGGCCTCAATAGCGGCAGCAGCAAAATCTTCATTGAATTTCTTCACTGCTTCTTTGGACATTTTGGCCAACTTGTCTTGCTGCTTAGCCCACTCCTTGGGAAATTCCTCACCTCTTCTGATGCTAGAGGGATCAGCAACTTGGCCTGATGCCAATGGAGGCTTGAGCATGGAGGGTGTATAGGGAATTTCTTCATGTACTTGGGAGTCATATATCTGTACTCCCTCCATTCTCTGGCCCATCTCCTCTCTATCCTCTGTATGCACACCTTGCGCTGATTTTTGTTCTCCTTGCCATGTTTGGCTTCATCAGGAGTGCAATATTCCTCATAGATGTCATTTGGGATCTCAAAAGCAGTATTTGCTTCTGGTCTCTTTCCTCCCTTCTGAGGTCTTTTGTTATCAGCCATTTTCTTTAGCTCAAGATTTTGAACAATGGAATTCTCTGACGAGGTATGCAATTTCTCTTCGAGAAACGCTGCAAATGAGTTAAGTTGATGAAAACCTAGAGATTCAGCAGCGGACATGTGTACCTGTGAACTGAGTATAGGTGCGAAGAATTTGGAGAGGTCATATGCGTTCTCAGAAGTTTTTCAAAAGAACAAGTGTGAGGAATTTGACCAGGAATGTCTTGAGGAATTTCACTAAGTGGTCGTTAACTTAGGTTCCAGACTTGTATAGATTGAAAATCCACACAACTGAGGAACCTTGAGGAAAAATGTTGCTTAGAGAAACAAATCAAGAACAGACGCAACTGTGGTGTTTAAGAGTGTGGAAGTCGAAGAATGAACACCTTTTGAAGATTTTGTGGAAATCATCATAATCAACAAGGGCAGTAAAAATAAATTTTATTTACCCTTGACAAAGAACATGACGAACTGGGAGTTGTAGATGGGAAGTTCGTCCGTTCAGATCTTCCATGCCCTAACTTGGCAGTGAAAGACAGCTACGACAGCGGCGGAGTGAACATTTCCGAGGTCGGTGCGAGTACGACAGCGACGAGGTCGAGGCAGTGAAGCTCTTCCTCACCGGCGATGATGGAAGTAGCGGCGGCACTAGGTTTGAGAGCTCGAGCAAGGGAAGTGAGGTCGAGCGGGGTAAATGCGGTCTAAGGAGGGTGAGGGATATTTATAGCCGAGGTGAAAAACCGCTCATCCAAGGAAAATGGATGAACGTGCCCATGACCCTTCTCATCCTAGCAACATGTGTCACCCACGTACTGAGAAGTGGAGATCGTGTGAGATCGTGGGTGAATGGAATAATCATATCGTGGGATGTGGAACGGTTTGAGCGGCAAAAACTAAAAGTTCAGATAAGAATATTTTAAAGTTTCGTTCGCAAATTCTTCAGCTGACAAGGACACAGTGAAGATTTTGAATGGGTTTCAAATAGAACGCACATGAAGAATTTGTGAACAGACTGGGTTGAGTTTAGCATAGAGGGAGGCGGGTCCGATCACATTCACTTAGCGGAAAAGTCAACTTGAAGAATTAGCAATAAGTGAAGGTTGTAGAGGACTGAAAACTCAAATATATATATATATATATATATATATATATATATATATATATATAGTCAATGAAGAACAAGGTTAGAAAGAGTGAAGACATTGAAAAGTTGAAGAATTTGAACAACTTAGGAATTTCAAAAATAGAAGAAAAACTCAAATTAAAGAATTTCAACTTTTATTGGTGGCGTGACCCACCGTATAAGAATGACGATTTCAGATGCCGCGTACAATTGTCGTAGGGCTCTGAGAATCAAATTCTTCATTAATTTCTTCACACTTAGAGGGTTAGTCTTCATTGATTGAAGAAAATTTTTTCTTCGTGTGTTGCACATCTAAGTCATCAATTTAGCATAATTGTTAGGATGTGTGTCCTTTTCAAAGGACATTCGAAGATTCTAAGATATTTAGCTCACACCGCAACTTGCTAAATCTCTTCTAATCCAAGGGCTTTGTGAAGATATCGGCTAGTTGTTCTTCAGTCTTCACGTGCTCAATAGAGATGTCGCCCTTCAACAGATGATCTCGAAGAAAATGATGACGAATCTGGATGTGCTTTGTCTTCGAGTGCTGAACTGGGTTATGAGCAATCTTGATGGCACTCTCATTGTCCCAGAAGAGTGGCACATTCTTCACATTGATGTCGTAGTCCTTGAGGGTTTGCTTCATCCATAGAAATTGAGCATAGCACGAACTAGCAGCAATGTACTCAGCTTCAGCAGTAGAGAGTGATACACAGTTCTGTTTCTTCGAGGACCAACATACCAAGGATCGTCCGAGGAAATGGCATGTGCCTGATGTTGACTTCCGGTCCACACGATCACCAGCATAGTTAGAGTCAGAATATCAAATGAGATCAAAAGCCGAGCCCTTGGGATACCATAATCCAAGTGTTGGAGTGTGAGCTAGATATCGAAGAATATGCTTCACAGCCTTATGGTGTGATTCCTTCGGTGTAGCTTGAAATCGGGTACACATGCAAACACTAAGCATAATATCTAGCCTAGATGCACATAGATACAATAAAGAGCCAATCAAGGAGCGGTATACCTTTTGATCAGAGTCAATACCTTTTTCATCAGTGCATAGATGGCCATTTGTGCTCATAGGGATTTTGACGCCTTTGCAATCTTGCATGCCTAATTTCCTCAACACATCCTTGAGGTATTTCTCCTGAGATATGAAGTTGTCGTTACGCTGTTGACGAATTTTAAGACCTAAGAAGAATTTCAATTCTCCCATCATAGACATTTGATATTCCTCACTCATCATATAGGAAAATTCTTCTCTGTAACGTTGGTCAGTACAGCCAAAGATAATATCATCAACATATATTTGGCACACAAATAATTCATCATCATAGGTTTTGGTGAAAAGAGTTGGGTCAAGTGAACCGGGTTTGAAGCCTTTCTTCATGAGGAATTCCTTCAAAGTATCATACCATGCTCGAGGGGCCTGCTTAAGGCCATAGAGGGCCTTATTGAGTCTAAAGACTCTGTCAGGATGCTTTGGATCTTCAAAACCTGGGGCTTGAGCAACATATACTTCTTCCTCAAGCTTACAATTGAGGAATGCACTTTTCACATCCATTTGATATAAGATGATATTATGATGGTTAGCATAAGCTAGTAATATGCGAATAGCCTCAATTCTAGCAATATGTGCAAAAGTTTCATCGAAATCAATTCCTTCAACCTATGTGTAGCCTTGAGCTACAAGTTGTGCCTTATTCCTCACCACAAGGCCATTTTCATCTTGCTTGTTGTGGTAGATCCATTTGGAGCTGATGATATTGTGCTTGCGAGGGTCTGGTCGCTTGACAAGTTCCCCAGACATTGTTGAGCTCAAACTGATGTAATTCATCTTGCATCACTTGAATCCACTCAGGCTCCAGAAATGCATCATCTACTTTGGTGGGCTCTATGATAGAGACAAAAGCAAAGTGCCCACAAAAGTTAGATAAATGTGAAGCCTTTGAGTGTGTGAGAGGACCTGGTGTGTTGATGTCGCTAAATGATTTTTTCGATCTGCACTTCATTTGCAATGTGAGGATGAGGGGGTTGACGATGTTGAGTTGGCTCAGCATTTTCTTCAGAGCCATTTTCCTCAGGTGCACCAGCATGATGTTCTTCATGTTCTAGAATGACTTCTTCAGCAGATTCTTCAGTAGGAATGACATCCTCAGTAGCCTTGAATTTGATGGATTCCTCAGGTGACTTTTAATCTAGCATAGGAGGTAGGTGCTCTCTTTGTGAGCCATTAGTTTCATCGAACCGCACATCTACAGTTTCAACAACCTTGTGATGAACGGTTTTGAAGACTCTATAGGTGTGTGAGTCCTTTCCGTAACCAAGCATAAAACCTTCATGAGCTTTCGGTGCAAATTTAGAATTGTGATGAGGATCTCTAATCCAACATTTAGCACCAAATACTTTGAAATAACTCACATTGGGTTTCTTGTCAGTGAGAAGTTCATATGAGGTCTTTTTGAAGAATTTGTGAAGATATACCCTGTTGATGATGTGGCAAGTAGTATCAATTGCCTCAGGCCAAAAGTGACAAGGCGTCTAGTATTCATCAAGCATAGTGTGAGCCATGTCAACAAGAGTCCTACTCTTGCGCTCTAGGACGCCATTCTGCTGAGGAGTATATGGAGCAGATAACTCGTGAGTAATACCAAGTTCATCAAGATAGTCATCAAGACTAGGATTTTTGAACTCAGTCCCATTATCACTTTTGATGTGCTTGATCTTCACACCAAAGTTGGTTGAAGCCCTCAAGGAAAATCCTTTGAAGACTTCCTACACTTCATATTTCTAAGTGATGATATGCACCCATGTGTAACGAGAATAGTCATCAACAATAACAAAGCCATATAAAGATGCAGCATTGGTGAATGTAGCATAATGAGTAGGTCCAAAGAGATCCATGTGAAGCAATTCAAATGGACGAGTGGTAGTCATGATACTCTTTGAGGGATGCTTGGCCTTGGTCATCTTTCCAGCTTCCCAAGCTCCACACAGGTGATCCTTGAGGAATTTGACATCCTTGATGCCAATGACATGCTTCTTCCTCGTGAGCACGTGCATGTTCCTCATGCTAGCATGACCTAGTCGTCGATGCCATAGCCAACCTTCTGAAGCTTTTGCATGTAGACATGTAGCAAGTTGCGGTCCTGTAGAGAAATCAACAATATACAAATCTCCTCTCCTAAAGCCTTCGAAGACTTTGGAATGGTCATCTTCCATGATCACTGATACATCTCCATCATATCTACTTTTCCAAACACTTTTGCCCTTGTTTTGGACTCTAACTTGCATGATTTGAATGGAACTAACCCAGACTGACGATTTTTTCAACAGAATTGCCGTGGTGTTATTTTTGTGAAGAAATAAAAGTTCTTGGAATGACCTAAAACTTCATGAAGTATATTTTTGGAATTAATAAAAAATACTGGTGAAAGAATCAAGACCAGGGGCCAACACCCTGTCCACGAGGGTGGGGGGCACGCCTGCCCCCCTGGGCGTGCCCCCCTATCTCGCGGGCGCCCTGAGGCTCCACAGACCTCAACTACAACTCCATATATTCACGTTCAGGGAGGAAAAAATTAGAGAGAGGGATTCATCGTGTTTTACGATGCGGAGCCGCCGACAAGCCCTAATCTCTCTCGGGAGGGCTGATCTGGAGTCCGTTCAGGGCTCCGGAGAGGGGAATCCATCGCCGTCATCATCATCAACCATCCTCCATCACCAATTTCATGATGCTCACCGCCGTCCATGAGTAATCCCATCGTAGGCTTGTTGGACGGTGATGGGTTGGAAGAGATTTACCATGTAATCGAGTTAGTTTTGTTAGGGTTTGATCCCTAGTATGCATTATGTTCTAAGATTGATGTTGCTATGACTATGCTATGCTTAATGCTTGTCACTAGGGCCCGAGTGCCATGATTTTAGATCTGAACCTATTATGTTTTCATGAATATATGTGAGTTCTTGATCCTATCTTGCAAGTCAATAGTCACATACTATGTGTTATGATCCGGCAACCCCGAAGTGACAATAATCGGGACCACTCCCGGTGATGATCGTAGTTTGAGGAGTTCATGTATTCACTAAGTGTTAATGCTTTGGTCCGGTACTCTATTAAAAGGAGGCCTTAATATCCATTAGTTTCCAATAGGACCCCGCTACCACGGGAGGGTAGGACAAAAGATATCATGCAAGTTCTTTTCCATAAGCACGTATGACTATATTCGGAATACATGCCTACATTACATTACTGAACTGGAGCTCGTTCTGTGTCACCCTATGCTATAACTATTGCATGAGGAATCGCATCTGACATATTTATCCATCACTGATCCAATGCCTATGAGGTTTTCACGTATTGATCTTTGCTTAGTTACTTTACCGTTGCCACTGTTACAATTACTACAAAACTCCTACTGTTACTTTTGCCACTGTTACCATTACTTTCATATTACTTTGCTACTAAATACTTTGCTGCAGATATTAAGTTTTCCTGGTGTGGTTGAATTGACAACTCAACTGCTAATACTTGAGAATATTCTTTGGCTCCCCTTGTGTCGAATCAATAAATTTGGGTTGAATACTCTACCCTCAAAAACTGTTGCGATCCCCTATACTTGTGGGTTATCAAGACTATTTTTTGGCGCCGTTACCGGGGAGCATAGCTCTATTCTTTGAGTCACTTGGGATTTATATCTGATGATCGCTATGATGAACTTGAAAGACGAGAAAACCAAGATTTATCCCTCAACTACGAGGGGAGGTAAGGAACTGCCATCTAGATCTACACTTGATTCTCCTTCTGTTTTAAGTCAATTTGCGACACCTAAACCTGCTTCTGCTATTAATTCGGATATGTCACATGTTATTGATGATGCCACTTCTGCTATGCGTGATGCTTATGATGAAACTACTTCTATGCTTGATAATACTGTGCCATTAGGTGAATTTCTTGATGAACAACTTGCTACGGCCAGAGAGAATGAAATTATTGAAACTGATAATACTGATCAAAGTGATGATGAAAATTCTCCTCCTAGATATGAATTGCCTATTGTGCTCGAGGGTTATGTTATGGATGAATAAACTGCTAGAGATTTTCTTGCTTGCAATGATAGATCCGATCTTAAGAAATTATTAGCTAAGCGGAAAGAAAAGTCTCTGAATGCTAGAATGAAATATGACCCTGCTTTTGCTACTTCACCTATATGTATTACTGATAAGGATTATGATTTCTCTATTGATCCTGCGATAATTACTTTCGTTGAATCTGATCCTTTTTATGGCTATGAATCTGAAACTGTTGTGGCACATCTTAATAAATTTGAATGATATAGCCACCCTATTCACTCACGAGGAAAAAAATCGTTACTACTATATCCTTAAGTTATTTCCATTCTCATTAAAGGGTGATGCTAAAATATGGTTTAATTCTCTTGATCCTGGTTGTGTGCGTAGTCCCCAGGATATGATTTATTACTTTTCTGCTAAATATTTGTCCGCTCATAAGAAACAAGATGCTTTAAGGAAATATATAATTTTGTGCAAATTGAAGAAGAGAGTCTCCCACATGCTTGGGGAGGCTTCTCCAATTACTTAATGCCTTGCCTGATCATCCTCTCAAGAAAAATGAAATACTTAATATCTTTTATAATGGACTAACCGATGCTTTCAGAGACCACCTGGATAGTTCTGTTGGTTGTGTTTTCAGGGAAAGAACTGTTGATCAAGCTGAATTGTTATTGAATAATATGTTGACTAATGAAAACAATTGGACACTTCCTGAACCAACTCCTAAGCCAACTCCAAAGAAAAGGGGTATTCTATTTCTCAGTCCTGGAGATATGCGAGAGGTAATGAAATATATGAAAGAAAAGGGTATTAAAGCTGAACTGTTAAGAATTTACCGCCCATTGAAGAAATACATGGTCTTGATAACCCGAAACAGGTAGTAAAGGTAAATTCTCTCTATAGATTTGATGAAGGTGATATTCCTCATTATAAGTCTGCTAGTCAATGCTTGGATGAGTTTGATAATTTTATTGTTAAACAAGAAAACTTATGTCGGTGGGAACGACACCTATGGGATCACTGGAATCCCTACTGTGGTCGGCGGGCGTGAGGTTGTGGAAAGAGCGGGTCTAGGAACCAGCACAAAGATCATTTACCCAGGTTCGGGCCGCGAGGATGCGTAATACCCTAGTCCTGCTTTGGTGTATATTTGAATGTTCTTGAGCTAGCTACGGTGTGTGACTTGTTCAAAACAGTCGAATCCCTCTCCCGTATGCCTTAGGCCTCCTTTTATAGAAAAAAGGGGACGACATAGTGACACACATGAGGTGGAAAGTGCATGCGGTGGCCGAGTCTATCCTCTGGCACCATTGGACAAACGCATTCAATGTGTAGCCGACGTGCCCTTCTTGTTGTCGCCACTTCGCCTCGCTTTGACACGCGTCCGGGCCAGCGCAGCATGCAGTGCCATGTAGGCTGGCAGGCTGCTGAGATGGTGCGGTGGCAGCGTCTTCAGGAAGAACTGCACGCCACCACACGGGTGCTTGCTGAGTTGGTCTGGAAGCCGCACGTCGCCACATAGGTGTGCGCCTAGCTGGCTGGGCTGGCAGCTGCATGGGAAAGGCGGTGGATCCTTGGCAGGTGCGAGCATGTCCACGGCCCCGCTGATTTCCTCGGCAAGGGTAATGCCGGCACCGTGGTCGTCCTCGGCAAGGATCTTGCCGGAGGTCTCGTGGATTTCCTTGGCAAGGATCTTCCCGAGGATTGTCGTCTTCTGGTCCTCATCTGATCTTGTGTGTTCATGATCTTTACGAAGATCTGCATGCCACCACGGAGGCGCCTCCCAAGCCTTGGTTCCAATGTGGTTGAGGGTGTTGGAAACCCTGGGGCTCAAGGGTGGCGCGCTCCGCTGGCATTGCGCAAGTTGCCCCGGCAAGGCTCTTGCCAGGGCTGCGGAGGCCGCCCCGGCAAGGGTCTTGCCGGGGGAGTCTGCCTCGCCCTCTTGCTCTTTATGTCTCCGTCTTGGCATTGCTTTGATTGCCTTCTGGCGTTGGCTTCCCTCTTCTGCCCCGCTAAGTGTGGCCGCAGGCCCGGGTCTGATAGCCCATGCACAAGTAAAGGGGTACAAAAGAGAGCCCCTATTTTTGTACACCGACAGGAGCCCCCGGGGCTGGGCCACACATAAGCGCGATGCGTTGTTGGGCTAGGCCCAGAATGGTGCTCGGGCAGGCGGGGCCGATTTTTACTGCAGTAACTCCTTCGTCCGCTGCGCTTCCCCACGACTCGCGTTGAATGCGTGATGCGGGGATCGTGCGTGGGGTGACCGAAGCATGCCTACGTCATCTTGCGGTGAATAGTAAAGAGGCGGCTTGCGTGTCCCTTTAAGACCGCAGGGCAGCGGCTCATTTACTTTCTTCGCCTTAGAACCGTCGTTCCACATTTCCCACTACGCCCGCCTCTTGCGCCACGTACGCTGCATGCACGACGCGGGGTAGGTAACTGGCGCATGGAATATGGGAAGTCACGCGCGGGCCGATACCCATGCGCCTTTAATTGGGCAAGGAGGGCGGTCGACGGCCTCGCCTTCTACCACCTTAATGAGCCGGATTCGAGCGGGCTTTTTGTGGGCGTAGAGCCAGTCCTCCGGTCTCCCTTTCCCAACTATAAAAAAGGGACTCAGGGGCAGGAGGAAAAGCATCTCCCTGCGTCTCCCTTTTGTCTCCATCTTCATCCACAGTCATGGCGAGGGGGCGTTGTTGGGGAACGTAGCAGAAATTCAAAATTTTCCTATGTGTCACCAAGATCTATCTATGGAGAAACCAGCAACGAGAGAGAGGGGAGTGCATCTACATACCCTTGTAGATCGCTAAGCGGAAGCATTCAAGAGAACGGGGTTGAAGGAGTCGTACTCGTCGTGATCCAAATCACCAGAGATCCTAGTGCCGAACGGACGGCACCTCCGCGTTCAACACACGTACAGCCCGGTGACGTCTCCCATGCCTTGATCCAGCAAGGATAGAGGGAGTGGTTGAGGAAGACTCCATCCAGCAGCAGCACAACGGCGTGGTGGTGGTGGAGGAGCGTGGCAATCCTGCAGGGCTTCGCCAAGCACCTACGGGAGAGGAGGAGGTGTCACGGGAGGGAGGGAGGCGCTAGGGCTTCAGGTGTGGCTTCCCTCCCTCCCCTCCACTATAAATAGGGGCAAGGGAGAGGGGGGGCGCAGCCTTGGCCCTTCCTCCAAGGAAGGGTGCGGCTAGGGAGGAGTCCATCCTCCCCAAGGCACCTAGGAGGTGCCTTCCCCTTTAGGACTCTCCCTTTCCCTTATCTCTTGGCGCATGGGCCTCCTGGGGCTGGTGCCCTTGGCCCATATAGGCCAAGGTGCACACCCCTACAGCCCATGTGCCCCCCCCCCCCGGGGCAGGTGGACCCCTGGTGGACCCCCGGACCCCTTTCGGCACTCCCGGTACAATACTGATAATGCGCGAAACTTTTCCGGTGACCAAAACAAGACTTCCCATATATAAATATTTACCTCCGGACCATTCTGGAACTCCTCGTGACGTCCAGGATCTCATTCGGGACTCCGAACAACATTCGGTAACCACATACAAACTTCCTTTATAACCCTAGCGTCATCGAACCTTAAGTGTGTAGACCCTACGGGTTCGGGAATCATGTAGACATGACCGAGACGTTCTCCGGTCAATAACCAACAGCGGGATCTGGATACCCATGTTGGCTCCCACATGTTCCATGATGATCTCATCGGATGAACCACGATGTCAAGGATTCAATCAATCCCATATACAATTCCCTTTGTCTAGCGGTATTGTACTTGCCCGAGATTCGATCGTCGGTATCCCAATACCTTGTTCAATCTCGTTGCCGGCAAGTCTCTTTAGTTGTTCCATAACACATCATCCCGTGATCAATCCCTTGGTCACATTGTGCACATTATGATAATGTCCTACCGAGTGGGCCCAGAGATAACTCTCCGTCAACCGGAGTGACAAATCCCAGTCTCAATTCGTGCCAACCCAACAGACACTTTTGGAGATACCTGTAGTGCACCTTTATAGCCACCCAGTTACGTTGTGACGTTTGGTACACCCAAAGCATTCCTACGGTATCCGGGAGTTGCACAATCTCATGGTCTAAGGAAATGATACTTGACATTAGAAAAGCTTTAGCATACGAACTACGATCTTTGTGCTAGGCTTAGGATTTGGTCTTGTCCATCACATCATTCTCCTAATGATGTGATCCCGTTATCAACGACATCCAATGTCCATGGTCAGGAAACCGTAACCATCTATTGATCAACAAGCTAGTCAACTAGAGGCTTACTAGGGACATGGTGTTGTCTATGTATCCACACATGTATCTGAGTTTCCTATCAATACAATTATAGCATGGATAATAAACGATTATCATGAACAAGGAAATATAATAATAAATAATTTATTATTGCCTCTAGGGCATATTTCCAACAGTCTCCCACTTGCACTAGAGTCAATAATCTAGTTCGCATTGCCATGTGATTAACACTGACAGGTCACATCGCCATGTGACCAACATCCAAAGAGTTTACTAGTGTCACTAAACTAGTTCACATCATCATGTGATTAAGACTCAATGAGTTCTAGGGTTTGATCATGTTTTGCTTGTGAGGGAGGTTTTAGTCAATGGGTCTGCAACATTCAGATCTGTATGTACTTCGCAAATCTCTAGGTCATATTGTAAATGCTGCTTCCACGCTCTACTTAGAGCTATTCCAAATGGTTGCTCCACTATACGTATCCGGTTTGCTACTCAGAGTCACTCGGATAGGTGTTAAAGCTTGCGTCGACGTAACCCTTTATGCCGAACTCTTTATCACCTCCATAATCGAGAAACATGTCCTTATTTACTCCAAGGACAATTTTTGACCATTGTCCAATGATCCCCATTCCTGGATCATTCTTGTACCCCTTGACTGACTCATGGCAAGGCACACTTCCGGTGCGGTACACAGCATAGCATACTATAGAGCCTACGTCTGAAGCATAGGGGACGACCTTCGTCCTTTCTCTCTCTTCTGCCGCGGTCGAGCTTTAACTCTTAACTTCATACCTTACAACTCAGGCAAGAACTCCTTCTTTGACTGATCCATCTTGAACACCTTCAAGATCATGTCAAGGTATGTGCTCATTTGAAAGTACCATTTAGCATTTTTGATCTATCCTCATAGATCTTGCTGCTCAATGTTCAAGTAGCTTAATCCAGGTTTTCCATTGAAAAACACTTTTCAAATAACCCTATATGCTTTCTAGAAATTCTACATCATTTCTGATCAACAATATGTCAACAACATATACTCATCAGAAATTCTATAGTGCTCCCACTCACTTCTTTGGAAATACAAGTTTCTCATAAACTTTGTATAAACCCAAAATCTTTGATCATCTCATCAAAGCGTACATTCCAACTCCGAGATGCTTACCCCAGTCCTTAGAAGGATTGCTGGAGTTTTGCATACTTGTTAGCGTCTTTTAGGATTTGTCAAAACCTTCTGGTTGTATCACATACAACCTTTCCTCAAGGATATCGTCGAGGAAACAATGTTTTGACATCATATCTGCAAGATTTCATAAATCATGCAGTAATTGCTAATATAATTCCAACAGACTCTTAGCATCGCTACGGATGAGAAAGTCTCATCGCAGTCAACTCCTTGAACATGTCAGGAAACATCTTAACGACAAGTCGAGCTTTCTTAATGGTGATACTTACCATCATTGTCCGTCTTCCTTTTAAAATCCATCTGTACCCAATAGCCTTACGACCATCAAGTAGTTCTTCCAAAGTCTATACTTTGTTTTCATACATGGATCCTTTCTTGGATTTTATGGCCTCGAGCCATTTGTCGGAATCCGGGCCCACCATCGCTTCTTCATAGCTTGTAGGTTCATTGTTGTCTAGCAACATGACCTTCAAGACAGGATTACTGTACCACTCTGAAGCAGTACGCGTCCTTGTCATCCCACGAGGTTCGGTAGTGACTTGATCCGAAGCTTCATGATCACTATCATCAGCTTCCACTTCAATTGGTGTAGGTGCCACAGGAACAACTTCCTATGCCCTGCTACACACTAGTTGTAGTGACGGTTCAATAACCATATCAGGTCTCCACCATCCTCCCACTCAATTCTTTCGAGAGAAACTTTTCCTCGAGAAAGGACCCGTTTCTAGAAACAACCTTTTGCTTCCGAATCTGAAATAGGAGGTATACCCAACTGTTTTGGGTGTCCTATGAAGATGTATTTATCCGCTTTGGGTTCGAGCTTATCAGGATGAAAACCTTTTCACATAAGCGTCGCAGCCCCAAACTTTCAAGAAACGGCAACTTAGGTTTCTCTAAACCATAGTTCACACGGTGTCATCTCAACGGAATTACGTGGTGCCCTATTTAAAGTGAATGCGGTTGTCTCTAATGCCTAACCCATGAACAATAGTGGTAATTCGATAAGAGACGTCATGGCATGCACCATATCCAATAGGGTGCAACTATGATGTTCAGACACACCATCACATTATGGTGTTCCAGGCGGTATTAATTGTGAAACAATTTCCACAATGTCTTAATTGCGTGCCAAAGATCGTAACTCAGATACTCATCTCTATGATCATATGATAGACACTTTATCCTCTTGTCACGATGATCTTCAACTTCACTCTGAAATTACTTGAACCATTCAATAATTCAGACTTGTGTTTCATCAAGTAAATATACTCAACATCTACTCAAATCATCTGTGAAGTAAGAACATAACGATATTCACTGCATGCTTCAGCACTCATTGGACTGCACACATCAAAATGTGTTACTTCCAACAAGTTGCTATCTTGTTCCATCTTACTGAAAATGAGGCTTCTCAGTCATCTTGCCCATGTGGTATGATTTGCATATCTCAAGTGATTCAAAATCAAGTGAGTCCAAATGATCCATTTGCATGGAGTTTCTTCATGCGTATACACCAATAGACATGTTTCGCATGTCTCAAATTTTTCAAAAATGAGTGAGTCCAAAGATCCATCAACATGGAGCTTATTCATGCGTTTTACACCCATATGACTTACATGGCAGTGCCACAAGTAAGTGGTACTATCATTACTATCTTTTGGCATGAAAATGTGTATCACTACGATCGAGATTCAATAAACCACTCTTTTAGGTGTAAGACCATTGAAGGTATTATTCAAATAAAATAGAGTAACCAT
This sequence comes from Triticum aestivum, assembly GCF_018294505.1. Lineage (NCBI taxonomy): Eukaryota > Viridiplantae > Streptophyta > Magnoliopsida > Poales > Poaceae > Triticum > Triticum aestivum. The sequence continues at coordinate 173,972,134 of NC_057813.1, forward strand.
TATTCTCCTTAAATGAATAACCGTATTGCGATAGACATAATCCAATCATGTCTATGCTCAACACAAACACCAAATCTCGATGGTAGAGGGAGCGTGTGATGCTTGATCACATCAACCTTGGAAACACTTCCAACACATATCGTTAGCTCACCTTTAGATAGTCTCCATTTATTCCGTAGCTTTTATTTTGAGTTACTAACACTTAGCAACTGAACCGGTATCTTATACCCTGGTGCTACTAGGAGTACTAGCAAAGTACACATTAACGTAATGTATATCCAATATACTTCTATCGACCATGCCTGCCTTCTTATCTACCAAGTATCTAGGGTGGTTCTGCTTCAGTGTCCGTTCCTCTCATCACAGAAGCACTTAGTCTTGGGTTTGGGTTCAACTTTGGGTTTCTTCACTGGAGCAGCAACTGATTTGCCATTTCACGAAGTACCCCTTCTTGCCCTAGCCCTTCTTGAAACTAGTGGTTTCACTAACCATCAACAATTGATGCTCCTTCTTGATTTCTACATTCGCGGTGTCGAACATGGCGAATAGCTCAAGGATCATCATATCTATCCTTGTTATGTTATAGTTCATCACGAAGCTCTAGTAGCTTTGTGGCAATGTCTTTGGGGAAACATCACTATCTCATCTGGAAGATCAACTCCCACTCGATTCAAGTGATTGTTGTACCCAGACAATCTGAGTACAAGCTCAACGATTGAGATCTTCTCCCTTAGTTTGTAGGCTAGAAAACTCGTCGGAGGTCTCATACCTCTTGACGTGGACACGAGCCTGAAATCCCAATTTCAGCCCTCAGAACATCTCATATGTTCTGTGACATTTCAAAAACGTCTTCGGTGCCTCAATTCTAAACCGTTTAACATTCCCCACTGAACTATCATGTAGTCATCAAAATGTGTATGGCAGATGTTCCCAACATCCACAAATGATGTTCGAGGTTCAGCACACCGAGCGGTGCATTAAGGACATAAGCCTTCTATTGTCCGCATAATTGCTACTATCAACTTTCAACTATATTTTCTCTAGGAACATATCTAAAACAGTAGAACTAAAGCGCGAGCTATGACATAATTTGCAAAGGGCTTTTGACTATGTTTAGGATAATTAAGTTCAACTAATGAACTCCCACTCAGATGGACATCCCTCTAGTCATCTAAGTGATTACATGATCCGAGTCAACTAGGTCGTGTCTGATCATCACGTGAGACGGACTAGTCATCATCGGTGAACATCTTCATGTTGATCGTATCTACTATACGACTCATGCTCGACCTTTCGGTCTCTTGTGTTCCGAGGCCATGTCTGTACATGCTAGGCTCGTCAAGTTAACCTAAGTGTTTCGCGTGTGTAAATCTAGCTTACACCCGTTGTATGTGAACGTAAGAATCTATCACACCCGATCATCACGTGGTGCTTCGTAACGACGAACTTTCGCAACAGTACATAGTTAGGGGGAACACTTTCTTGAAATTTTAATGAGGGATCATCTTATTTACTACCGTCGTTCTAAGCAACTAAGATGCATAAACATGATAAACATCACATGCAATCAAATAGTGACATGATATGGCCAATATCATTTTGCTCCTTTTGATCTCCATCTTCGGGGCTCCATGATCATCATCGTCACCGGCATGACACCATGATCTCCATCATCATGATCTCCATCATCGTGTCTTCATGAAGTTGTCTCGCCAACTATTACTTCTACTACTATGGCTACCAGTTAGCAATAAAGTAAAGTAATTACATGGCGTTGTTCAATGACACATAGGTCATACAATAAATTAAGACAACTCCTATGGCTCCTGCCGATTGTCATACTCATCGATATGCAAGTTGTGATTCCTAAAGAACATGATCAATCTCATACATCACATATCAGTCATCACATTCTTCTTAGCCATATCACATCACATAGCATACCCTGCAAAAACAAGTTAGACGTCCTCTAATTGTTGTTTGCATGTTTTACGTGGCTGCTATGGGTTTCTAGCAAGAACATTTCTTACCTACGCAAAACCACAACATGATATGCCAATTGCTATTTACCCTTCATAAGGACCCTTTTCATCGAATCCGTTCCGACTAAAGTGGGAGAGACTGGCACCCGCTAGCCACCTTATGCACCAAGTGCATGTTAGTCGGTGGAACCTGTCTCACGTAAGAGTACGTGTAAGGTCGGTCCGGGCCGCTTCATCCCACAATACTATCGAAACAAGATTGGACTAGTAACGGTAAGCATATTGAACAAAATCAACGCCCACAACTACTTTGTGTTCTACTCGTGCAAAGAATCTACGGAATAGACCTAGCTCATGATGCCGCTGTTGGGGAACGTAGCAGAAATTCAAAATTTTCCTACGTGTCACCAAGATCTATCTATGGAGAAACCAGCAACGAGAGAGAGGGGAGTGCATCTACATACCCTTGTAGATCTCTAAGCGGAAGCGTTCAAGAGAACGGGGTTGAAGGAGTCGTACTCGTCGTGATCCAAATCACCGGAGATCCTAGTGTCGAACGGACGGCACCTCCGCGTTCAACACACGTACAGCCCGGTGACGTCTCCCATGCCTTGATCCAGCAACAAGAGAGGGAGAGTGAGGGAGTCCTGGATTAGGGGGTGTCCGGATAGCTGGACTACCATCATCAGCCGAACTATCATCGGCCGGACTATCATCATCGACCGGACTCCAAGACTATGAAGATACAAGATTGAAGACTTCGTCCCGTGTCCGGATGGGACTTTCCTTGGCGTGGAAGGCAAGCTTGGCGATACGGATACGTAGATCTCCTACCATTGTAACCGACTCTATGTAACCCTAGCCCTCTCCGGTGTCTATATAAACCGGATGGCTCTAGTCCATAGGACACAACAACAACCATTACAATCATACCATAGGCTAGCTTCTAGGGTTTAGCCTCCTTGATCTCGTGGTAGATCCACTCTTGTAAACATCTACAATATCAATATCAATCATGCAGGACGTAGGGTTTTACCTCCATCAAGAGGGCCCGAACCTGGGTAAAACATCGTGTCCCTTGTCTCCTGTTACCATCCGCCTAGACGCGCAGTTCAGGACCCCCTACCCGAGATCCGCCGGTTTTGACACCGACATTGGTGCTTTCATTGAGAGTTCCTCTGTGTCGTCACCGATAGGCTTGATGGCTCTTCAATCGACAATGACGCAGTCCTGGGTGAGACTTTTCTCCCTGGACAGATCTTTGTATTCGGCGGCTTCGCACTGCGGGCCAACTCACTTGGCCATCTGGAGCAGATCGAAAGCTACGCCCCTGGCCGTCAGGTCAGGTTTGGAAGCCTAAACTTCACGGCCGATATCCGCAGGGACTTGATCTTCGATGAACTGAGCCACAGCCGAGCGTGCCGCGCTGTCACGATGGGCACGACCTAACTCTGCCGCCGGACAGCACCTTGGAGGCCGCACACGAATCCGCTCCGACCCATAGTCCGGAGCCAATCGCTCAGATCAAGGACAGATGGCTGGACACCGCCTCGGGAGCTGCAACTTCTACGGCGATGGAGCCGAACACTTACCTTGTCCCGCATAAAGCTCATGACTCTGAGGTGCCGGACTCTTTGCCGGACTCCGAACCTCCTGTGCCCCTGCTAGTCGAATCCGATTGGGCGCCGATCATGGAATTCACCGCTGCGGACACCTTTCAGCACTCACCCTTCGGCGATATCTTAAATTCGCTGAAGCGTCTCTCACTACCGGAGAGCCCTGGCCGAACTATGGCCAGGATGGTCGGGACGCGGACAATGAAGAAATTCAGAGCCCACCCACCACCCACTTCGTAACCACCGTCGACGATCTAACCGACGTGCTAAACTACGACTCCGAAGACATCAACGGTATGGACGACGATGCCGGAGACAATCAAGAACCAGCGCCTACAGGGCACTGGAAGGCCACCTTGTCACACAACATACATATGGTGGGCACCCCAAGGGGAAGCGATACCGAGGAACAACGGGACGCGGCAGAGGATAATCCCGCCGATAAACAACCCAAACGGCGACGTTGACGCCGCCCTAAGTCCCGCCTCGATCAAAGCAACATTCCTAATGACCCAGCGATAGAGCAGGGCAAACCAGCGGACGACGAACATACAACCACGCAACCATCCGAATAGGACGAACCGGAAAATCAACCCCTTCACGGAGCAATCAACAGTCCGGACACACCACCGGAGCATAAGAACCTTCACAAAAGACTCGTCGCCACTACAAGAAGTTTGAAGAAGGAAAAAAGGAAGCTCAAAACAGCGGAAGACATACTCAGAATGAAGTGGAGCAAAATACTCAAGTCCGCAGACAAATCTGGCCATGGCCATCAAACAAAGAGCTACCCAAAGCACAAGCTGCTGCCAGAATTTGACGAGGAAGCCATAGAGCCCTCACAGTCAAAAAATAAAGAGGCCGCCCGGCCAGATAGACGGCCAGATGACAGGCCAAAAGCGACAAGCGGCACCGCACACAAGCCGACTTATGATCCTGGGAAAACGGACGGCCCAACTAGGTCCATCTACGGGCCAAAAAGGAGGGCCCCAGGAAGTAACACAACACGACAAGTGTTCGAAGATAGTGGCACACCCAAATATAGGGGCGCCGCACACCCGCTATGTTTTACCAATGAGGTGCTGGATCATGAATTTCCAGCAGGGTTCAAACCCATAAACATAGAGGCATATGACGGCACAACAGACCCAGTAGTCTGGATAGAAGATTACATACTACACATACACATGGCTAGAGGAGATGATCTCCACGCCATAAAATACCTACCCCTCAAGCTCAAAGGGCCAGCTCGGTATTGGCTCAAAAGCCTCCCAGAAAACACTGTTGGAAGTCGGGAAGAGCTTGAGGACGCGTTTAGAGCAAATTTTCAAGGGACTTATGTCCGCCCTCCGGATGCAGACGATCTGAGTCATATAACCCAACAGCCAAATAGTCGACTGTCCGGACGCGGAAGCCTTAGCAGCTTTTAAACACAACATCCGAGACGAATGGCTCACCAGACACCTCGGCCAAGAGAAGCCAAGAACAATGACCGCGCTAACAAGCCTCATGACGCGCTTTTGCGCAGGAGAAGATAGCTGGCTAGCAAGATGCAGCACCAGCGACCCGAGTACATCCGAGATCAGAGATGGAAACGGAAAATGACGGCGCAGGAAAGATCAGCGCCGGAATAAAGAAAAAAGCCCAAAGGGCACGGCGGTCAATGCCGGATTCAAAAGCTCGCGGCCAAACAATAAAACACTGCCTCTTAAGGACAACGGCGACGAGCTATCAAATTTAAACAAAATTTTAGATCGGATATGTCAAATCCACAGTACCTCCGGAAGGCCTGCAAACCATACCAACCAAAATTGTTGGGTCTTTAAACAGTCCGGCAGACTCAACGCCGGACACAAGGGGCTCGATGCGCCAAGCGAGGACGATGATGAACCCCACCAGCAGAGCACCGGAAGTCAAAAGACTTTCCCGCAAGAAGTCAAAACAGTAAACTCACTTCATGTGATAGTACGGAAAACCAACACGGCACTCGCTAAGACAAGTGTCGCACGGTCCACCCCAGCGGAACACCGAGATTGGATGTCAAAACCAATCACTTTCGACCATCTGGATTAGTCCAGAAGTATCCGGAATGCAGGATAGACTGCCCTGATATTGGATCCCATAATAGACGGACTGCAATTCACGCAGGTTTTGATGGACGGCGGCAGTGACTTAAACCTGCTATATCCGGACACAATCCGCAAGTTGGGATAGACCCTACTACAATTCGGCATAGCCGCACTTCCGTCAAAGGAGTGGCGCCAGGCCCTTACGCGAGGTGCACAGTTTCATTATTACTAGAAGTTGTGTTCGGGTCACCTGACAACTTCCGACGAGAAAAGCTAACCTTTCATGTCGCCCCATTTAAAAGTAGCTATCAAGCATCACTGGGACGGGAAGCTTTCGTCCGCTTCAATGCAATACTACATTACGCGTCTCTTACGCTTAAAATGCCCGGTCCACGTGGCATCATTTCATTAAAAGGTCGCCTGAGACCCCGGACACGGCTGGACGAGTCCGGAATAAATAAGCTAGGGGCTACCTAGCCACACACCCCTTCACAAGGGTTCGTACATATAAGCCATGAGGAGCTAGCATAGGCTCAGCTTTATTAATCTATATTTCAATTTTTTATGCACTTTCTCGCACAATTTCTTTTCAAACTAAGTTCCTCTCTTTTTACAGATGAACAGCGTGCACACCCGTCCAGGATACGGCACAACGGAGACACAGGCGCAGACGTGCAGTAGGGACCCATTGCAAGGACTCTTTTCAGACTAAGACCCTACGTAAACCTTTCTTACTGTCTCTTGTTGCTATAATCCCCTGGTTTCTCATTATAACCAGAGTGGAGACTGGTGTTTTGGCATCGGCCGTGCCAGAAGAACCTGCCCGTACCTGGACACAAGGGGCTTAGGGCATTGTTTTGCCCGCTATGGTAAAGATCGAACACCTTCGGGAGTGTTCGGTGTCTTGAGTTAGGCCTTATATGCATCAGCTCTGAATCATGTCTTTGGTCAAATGTTGGGTTTGCCCGGCTCCTGTGTTTTGCTGCCTTACGTTCCGTATCATCGGCTAACGCGGCACCAGGAGAACTACTGCGATTGTGCCCCAGTTCGGCTGGGCGAGCACCTCAGTAGAGAAAGCCGAAAACTGACTGTCATGATACAGCGAGAGACTGGTCAACCACTCGATCGACCATGGGAATGTTTAGAATTCCTCTGCTTTGATGAAGGGCCGTTTCTCGGTCAGGCACATACGCGCCCCAAATTCGGAGAGCGCGGTGCCCCCAGGGGCTATGTCATAGCCCCACCCTCGAACTCCATGGCTAAGTGAAAGTGATAAAGCATTATAGTCAGGTTGCCTCGTTTGCTACGCTACCACCTCCTTTACAGGACCGAGACGTTGGATTAAGTGTGAAAACGCGCTATTTTTTGCGAACACCCCCGCACCTTGTGCGTGGGGGCTGAAGCCGACGACTGCCATCTTTCAGGTTATACACACGTATACATGAACGGCCGCATAGGAGATATTCTATTACTTGAACGCACAAGTATAAAAGGCGCTTACATCATAAATATTGTTTTACATCATAAAAACATTCATTCGAACGTAACATTTTTTGAGCATTGCGACTCTATTACACGAGCACCACGCAGCACTTCGCCAAAATAGTGCTCGGCGGGTAACCGGTTATCGTCCAAACCCGGGGTCGCAACAGCGGTGGCATCCATCTCTGTCCAATGTGTCTTCACACGGGCGAGTGCCATCCGCGCACCCTCTATGCCGGCCGACCGCTTCATCGCCTTGATATGCGGCACCGCTCCAAGAAATTGCTGCAATAAGCCAAAGTAACTCTTCGGCTCGGGCCTATCCGGCCAGACATGGGTCACTATATCCGTCATAGCAAGCCCGGACAACCTATTTAGCTCAGCCCACTCGGCCAAACGGTCGGTCAGCAGAAGTGAACACTCTGGACTATGGAATTGAGACCAAAACAGCTCTTCCGTCTTGTGATCCTTCTGGCTTCGAAAATGCACAACGGCTTCCGCCGCACTCGCTGCTAAGTCCATATAAGGGTCCTCTGGACCCCACAGTTGGCCCAACTGAGCATACTTTGGATCCGTAAACCTTCGGCGTAGCAGAAAAGGCTTGCCAGCTACAATTTCTCCGGCCTGGCGCAGCTCTTCCTTTATAGCCCGCATTGCAGAGCGGGCATCCTTGGCTTCGGCGGTGGCCTTCTCTAGGTCTTCTTGCCCCGCTAGGCGCTCCTTCCCAAGAGCCTCATTGCGGTCGGTAGCATCTTTTAACTTCACGGCCATTTCGGCCATCTCTTCCCTGCTCCGGCAGTGTGCGGCCCTTTCGACCGCTAACTCCTCGGCCGCCCTCGAGGCTGCCGCATTACTCCTTCTGGCTTGCTCCTTGGCTTGAGCAAGTTCGGCCCGAAGGCTCTCCACAGCAGCGGCACTATCTGCATTTCACGCACATGTTGTAAGGAGCTGGCTTCAGCCCCCTTACCAAGTGACCGCACAGAAACACTTACCTTGCGACTCATCAAGTCGCCTGTTGACCAGCGTGATGCCCGCATCCGCAACAGCGAGTTGCCGCTTTAGTTCAGCAACTCCATCAGTCCGGCTGGCCCCCGGATGACCCGCCACATGCATCGGCACGGCGGAAATTTAAACCTGCGATTTTGATCCTCGGCACGCTGTCGATTTCGACAACCTACCGAGTCTCAGGGGCTACTATCTATACAGGGCGCATTCTATATGCTAAACTATTAAAAGGTGTGTCATTTTTACACACCTCAAACCCAGCCAGCAAAATCCTGACGGCATTATGCAACCCGCCTTCGGCGGACGAAACCCTTTCAATCACCATGCTCATCAATGCGTGGTGATCTTCTAAGATAGACGCCCTCTCAAGCAGATCCTTCAGCCGTACACCAGTTGGCGCCGAACTATCCGGCTTTGCCGAACCCGGGGGCTCCCTCCGTGACGACACTTCAGGCTCGTCCGCCCTATCCGACGGCGCCCCGGACGGAGGCGTCTCGCTCTCCATCCTCTCCGGACGAAGGTCCCCCGAAGACGAGCTCATTTGCGAAGGACGGAGATCCGAACTACAAGGTAAAAACTTTAGTTATCCTCAGAAGCACAAATAGGGATGTCCCTTATTATAAAACTCCTTTCTTTCTACTTACGGCTCGTTGGAGGGCTGACTCTTTAAGGGAGATTGTGCGGCCGGGGCCTCCCGGGACGCAGGACCCTCTAGCGAAGATTTCTTCCCCCGTTTAGGGGCTTTTGCCCCCGGGTCCTCGGAGGCAGTCATCTTCTCCCCTTGGAGGGAGGGATTCTCGATCCCCCCTCTTTCAAGAGCCTCCTTAGGCGAGGCAGTAGCTTTCCTGCTTTCCCCTTCGCCTTCCTCTGAAGGCGCAACCTCAAGCATCCGAACCAGCACGGAATCCGGCGCGGTCTCGGGAAGGGGGGCCGGACACCATATCAATTTTGCTTCCGCTATCCACTCCTGTTTAGAAGGAAGTTGGTCATAAGGCGAATTATAGAAATGCAAACACACGGTATGTCTGGACTTGGAACTACTTACTTGAGTATCCGGGCGATTGCAGCTTAGGCCAGCATCCTTGGTCAATTCCGGATGCGCCTCTTGCGATCCGAAGAATAATTTGTACATCTCCAGGGTGTCATACCCATGAAGTGTTGAAGAATCCGTGGGCCCTCCGGATTGAACTCCCACAGCCGGAGAGGGCGGCGTTTGCAGGGCGGGAGATGCCTAATCAGCATAACCTGCATTACCACCACCATATCGACCTCCCTCGTTTGGAGATCTCGAATCCGACCCTGCAGTAGGGGCACGTCCTTTGATGGCCCCCAGTTGAGCCCTTGGTTGACCCATGACATCAACCGTCGTGGAGGTCCCGGGCGGAATAAGGGCGGCGGCTTTTGTCTGCGGCCCCTCGGAACGGTGATATAGAACCACTCTTGCTGCCATGGGCCGAGCTCCTCTTGGAAGGAGCCAGTGGGCCACGGGGCATCGGCCCTCCTACTTATGGCCGCCACGCCGCACTCCGCTTGACGCCCCCCCGATCATCTTCGGCGCCACATTGAAGGTCTTCAGCCACAGGCCGAAGTGAGGGGTGACGTGGAGGAAGGCTTCGCAGACAACAATAAATGCAGAAATATGGAGGATGGACTCTGGAGCCAAATCGTGGAATTCCAACCCATAGTAAAACATGAGCCCTCTCACAAAAGGATCCATCAGGAAGCCTAAACCCCGACGGAGGTGGGATACAAAAATGACATACTCGCCGGGCTCGGGGGTGGGGATGGCCTGCCCTTCGGCAGGCAACCTGTGTGAAATCTCATAAGCCAGGTACTTGGCCTCCCGCAGCTTTAGCATGTCCTCCTCCATGACGGAGGAGGGCATCCACCGGCCCTGGAGGTCGGAACCGGACATCGTTGAAGGTCCGAAGCGCTCGAATCTGGAGCTCTAGGTGCTGGAACTTGGAGCGGGGAGAGGATTCGATGGAGGATTGAAGAAAAGAAACGAGCCTTGGTCCCGTTATAAAGAGGGAGAATACCAAGAGCCGTCTCCGTGACCGTTTGGGACTCGCCTTCCATAGAGGGGGCGGGGCGACGGGCACGGTTGGGTTACCCACGTCCGTATTGATGAGAATCCCAGATTAAGGGGGAACACGATCTCTGCTTCGACAAGACGTGCCAAGGAAACCGCTTGGCTAAATGCGCTGAGGTGGTAGAGTAAAAAACGATTCAAGTAATGGCTTGGTAGTGGCGTGACGTCATGCCGCAAAAAACGTCAGCAGATTGAACTTGTGTATACATTATTCTCTCTACGGTGGAATGTGGAATTTATTTTGCAGAGCCGGACACTATCCTGGTGTTCACAATCTTCTATCATTCGGAGGAGGAACCCGCCTTGCAATGCCAAACAATATACGCGCCGGACTTATCGTCATTGAAGCCTGGTTCAGGGGCTACTGAGGGAGTCCTAGATTAGGGGGTGTCCGGATAGCCGGACTACCATCATCAGCCGAACTATCATCGGCCGGACTATCATCATCGACCGGACTCCAAGACTATGAAGATACAAGATTGAAGACTTCGTCCCGTGTCCGGATGGGACTTTCCTTGGCGTGGAAGGCAAGCTTGGCGATACGGATACGTAGATCTCCTACCATTGTAACCGACTCTATGTAACCCTAGCCCTCTCCGGTGTCTATATAAACCGGATGGCTCTAGTCCGTAGGACACAACAACAACCATTACAATCATACCATAGGCTAGCTTCTAGGGTTTAGCCTCCTTGATCTCATGGTAGATCCACTCTTGTAAACATCTACAATATCAATATCAATCAAGCAGTACGTAGGGTTTTACCTCCATCAAGAGGGCCCGAACCTGGGTAAAACATCGTGTCCCTTGTCTCCTGTTACCATCCGCCTAGACGCACAGTTCGGGACCCCCTACCCGAGATCCGCCGGTTTTGACACTGACAGAGAGGTTGAGGAAGACTCCATCCAGCAGCAGCACAACGGCGGGGTGGCGGTGGAGGAGCATGGCAATCCTGCAGGGCTTCGCCAAGCACCTGCGGGAGAGGAGGAGGTGTCACGGGAGGGAGGGAGGCGCCAGGGCTTCAGGTGCGGCTGCCCTCCCTTTCCTCCACTATATATAGGGGCAAGGGAGAAGGGGGGCGCAGCCTTGGCCCTTCCTCTAAGGAAGGGTGCGGCTAGGGAGGAGTCCATCCTCCCCAAGGCACCTAGGAGGTGCCTTCCCCCTTTAGGACTCTCCCTTTGCCTTATCTCTTGGCGCATGGGCCTCTTGGGGCTGGTGCCCTTGGCCCATATAGGCCAAGGCGCACACCCCCACAGCCCATGTGCCCCCCCCCCCGGGGCAGGTGGACCCCTGGTGGACCCCCGGACCCCTTTCGGCACTCCCGGTACAATACTGATTATGCACGAAACTTTTCTGGCGACCAAAACAAGACTTCCCATATATAAATATTTACCTCCGGACCATTCCGGAACTCCTCGTGACGTCCGGGATCTCATCCGGGACTCCGAACAACATTCGGTAACCACATACAAACTTCCTTTATAACCCTGGCATCATCGAACCTTAAGTGTGTAGACCCTACGGGTTCGGGAATCATGCAGACATGACCGAGACGTTCTCCGGTCAATAACCAACAGCGGGATCTGGATACCCATGTTGGCTCCCACATGTTCCATGATGATCTCATCAGATGAACCACGATGTCAAGGATTCAATCAATCCCGTATACAATTCCCTTTGTCTAGCGGTATTGTACTTGCCCGAGATTCGATCGTCGGTATCCCAATACCTTGTTCAATCTCGTTGCCGGCAAGTCTCTTTACTCGTTCCATAACACATCATCCCGTGATCAACCCCTTGGTCACATTGTGCACATTATGATGATGTCCTACCGAGTGGGCCCAGAGATACCTCTCCGTCAACCGGAGTGACAAATCCCAGTCTCGATTCGTGCCAACCCAACAGACACTTTCGGAGATACCTGTAGTGCACCTTTATAGCCACCCAGTTACGTTGTGACGTTTGGTACACCCAAAGCATTCCTACGGTATCCGGGAGCTGCACAATCTCATGGTCTAAGGAAATGATACTTGACATTAGAAAAGCTTTAGCATACGAACTACGATCTTTGTGCTAGGCTTAGGATTTAGTCTTGTCCATCACATCATTCTCCTAATGATGTGATCCCATTATCAACGACATCCAATGTCCATGGTCAGGAAACCGTAACCATCTATTGATCAACGAGCTAGTCAACTAGAGGCTTACTAGGGACATGGTATTGTCTATGTATCCACACATGTATATGAGTTTCCTATCAATACAATTATAGCATGGATAATAAACGATTATCATGAACAAGGAAATATAATAATAACTAATTTATTATTGCCTCTAAGGCATATTTCCAACAGGCGTGGCCGAGGCCGTTCTTCTATGGAGGCAACCAGGTCCTCCTCCCACCAGAGAGCTATGGCGGTCAAGGAAGAGCTCGATGCCCAGGGTGAAGGCCACGCTCGAGGCGGGTCTGCTGGACGGGGCCGCGGTTGGCGAGGAGGTCGAGGCAGAGGTGGGCGTGGAAGGGAAACGCTTGTGCCGCCTCCGTCTCCATCGCCATCTCCTCCTGCTTCGCCGAGTGGTCATGTAGGGGACTGGGCGCTCGAGTTCATCTTGCAGTTGCACGGGCCGCCGCGTCGTAGCCTTCGCCTTCCCCGGGCGTTCGCGAGCATGCTGGAGGTCGACCCGCCACCACGGCTGAGGCTTCACATGAAGGGGTGTTGCCACGGCGACATGTGGGTGAACACAAGGTTCCCCGCCCCTCAAGTGGTGCTCCTTCACCGGGGCTGGAAAAATATTGCATGCGCCCATTGCTTGATGGATGGGCACATCCTCTACTTCAAGCTGGCGGAGAGTGATTTTCTTTTCATCAAGGTTTTCGGGCACTCGGGACACAGGCTAGGGTGCTATGCGGAGATCATGAATGATGGCGAAAGTTCCTCTTCGGGCGAGAGTGACGAGGAGGACAACATCAGCGACGACAAGGGCGGCGGGCGGGAGGATAACGGGTCCGACTAGGCGTCGGACCCGCCATCCCCGGGCGGCGCCGACAGCAGCAGCATCTACACCTAGCCCTTCCTCCTAGGGTGGGGCCAGCTCCTTGAACTTCTCGGGGTCGCCTCTTTGGGCGACTGGCGTGGGAAGGCCGGAGAAGGTGAAGAAGGTGGGTGGCGGGCCGTCAAGTCTGAGTACGATGGCACCGACGCCTTCATAGAGAATTGCCTCTTGTGCTCGAGGGTTATGTTATGGATGAAGAAACTGCTAAAGATTTTCTTGCTTGCAATGATAGATCTGATCTTAAGAAATTATTAGCTAAGCTGAAAGAAAAGTCTCTAAATGCTATAGTGAAATATGACCCTGCTTTTGCTACTTCACCTATCTGTATTACTGATAAGGATTATGATTTCTCTATCGATCCTGAGATAATTACTTTGGTTGAATCTGATCCTTTTTATGGCTATGAATCTGAAACTGTTGTGGCACATCTTAATAAATTTGAATGATATAGCCACCCTATTCACTCACGAAGAAAAAATTCGTTACTACTATATCCTTAAGTTATTTCCATTCTCATTAAAGGGTGATGCTAAAATATGGTTTAATTATCTTGATCCTGGTTGTGTGCGTAGTCCCCAGCATATGATTTATTACTTTTCTACTAAATATTTCCCCGCTCATAAGAAGCAAGCTGCTTTAAGGGAAATATATAATTTTGTACAAATTGAAGAAGAGAGTCTCCCTAATGCTTGGGGGAGACTTCTCCAATTACTTAATGCCTTGCCTGATCATCCTCTCAAGAAAAATGAAATACTTGATATCTTTTATAATGGACTAACCGATGCTTTCAGAGACCACCTGGATAGTTCTGCCGGTTGTGTTTTCAGAGAAAGAAATGTTGCTCAAGATGAATTGTTATTGAATAATATGTTGACTAATGAAAACAATTGGACACTTCCTGAACCAACTCCTAAGCCAACTCCAAAGAAAAGGGGTATTCTATTTCTCAGTCCTGAAGATATGCGAGAGGCAATGAAATCTATGAAAGAAAAGGGTATTAAAGCTGAAGATGTTAAGAATTTACCTCCTATTGAAGAAATACATGGTCTTGATAACCCGACATAGGTAGTAAAGGTAAATTCTCTCTATAGATTTGATGAAGGTGATATTCCTCGTTATAAGTCTGCTAGTCAATGCTTGGATGAGTTTGATAATTTTATTGTTAAACAAGAAAACTTCTGTCGGTGGGAACGACACCTATGGGATCACTGGAATCCCTACTGTGGTCGGCGGGTGCGAGGTTGTGGAAAGAGCGGGTCTAGGAGCCAGCACAAACATTGTTTACCCAGGTTCGGGCCGCGAGGATGCATAATACCCTACTCCCGCTTTGGTGTATATTTGAATGTTCTTAAGCTAGCTACGGCGTGTGACTTGTTCAAAACAGCTGAATCCCTCTCCCGTATGCCTCGGGCCTCCTTTTATAGAAAAATGGGGACGCCACAGTGGCACACAGGAGGTGGAAAGTGCATGCGGTGGCCCAGTCTATCCTCTAGCACCGTTGGACAAATGCATTCAATGCGTAGCCGACGTGCCCTTCTTGCTGTCGCCGCTTCTCCTCTCTTTGACACGCGTCCGGGCCAGGACGGCGTGCAGTGCCATGTAGGCTGGCAAGCTGCTGAGCTGGTGCGGTGGTAGCGTCTTCAGGAAGAACTGCACGCCACCACAGAGGTGCTTGCTGAGTTAGTCTGGAAGCCGCACGTCGCCACACAGGCGTGCCCCTAGCTGGCTAGGCTGGCAGCTGCATGGGAACGGCGGTGATGTCCTCGGCAAGGGTCTTGCCGGGCCCCGGCAAGGGTCTTGCCGGGGCACCGTGGTCTTCCCCGGCAAGGATCTTGCTGGAGGTCTCGTGGATTTCCGTGGCATGGATCTTCCCGAGGATCGTCGTCTTCTGGTCCTCATCTGATCTTGTGTGTTCATGATCTTTATGAAGATCTACATGCCACCACGGAGGCGTCTCCCTAGCCTTGGTTCCAATGTGGTTGAGAGTGTTGGAAACCCTGGGGCTCAAGGGTGGCGTGCTCCGGTGGCGTTGGGCAAGTTGCCCCAGCAAGGGTCTTGCCAGGGGAGTCTGCCTCGCCCTCTTGCTCTTTATGTCTCCATCTTGGCGTTGCTTTGATTGCCTTGTGGCATTGGCTTCCCTCTTCTGCCCTGCTAAGTGTGGCCGCGGGCGCGGCTCTAACTGCCCGTGCACAAGTAAAGGGGTACAAAAGAGAGCCCCTATTTTTGTACACCGACAGGAGCCCCCAGGGCTGGGCCACACATAAGCGCGATGCGTTGTTTGGCTAGGCCCAGAATGGTGCTCGGGCAGGCGGGGCCGATTTTTACCGCAGTAACTCCTTCGTCCGCTGCGCTTCCCCACGACTCGCGTTGAATGCGTGAAGCGGGGATCGTGTGTGGGGTGACCGAAGCATGCCTACATCATCTTGCGGTGAATAGTAAAGTGGTGGCTTGCGTGTCCCTTTAAGACCGCAGGGCAGCGGCTCATTTACTTTCTTCGCCTTAGAACCGTCGTTCCATGTTTCCCACTACGCCCGCCCCTTGCACCATGTACGCCGCATGCACCGTGCGGGGTAGGTGACAGGAGCATGTAATATGGGAAGGCACGCGTGGGCCGATACCCATGTGCCTTCAATTGGGCGACAAGGGCGGTCGACGGCCTCGCCTGCTGCCACCTTAATGAGCCGGATTCGAGCGGGCTTTTTGGGGGCGTAGAGCCAGTCCTCCGGCCTCCCTTTCCCAACTATAAAAAAGGGACTCAGGGGTAGGAGGAAAAGCATCTCCCTGTGTCTCCCTCTTGTCTCCATCTTCATCCACAGTCATGGCGAGGGGGAGTGGTCGAGGCCGTTCTTCTATGGAGGCGACCAGGTCCTCCTCCCACCAGAGAGCTGTCACGCCCAATATGCGATACTATCCTAAAGAGACTCGAAGGTCCCACCAAGGATAGAACCGCATATTGAAATGCTTTTGCAAGGTGGATATCATTACATCAACATTACATAATAGGTGGGGATACATACAAGGCATACAAATGCCACACGAATACAACAATACATCATACATAAGATCAACATCCGACTACGGATGAAACACAAACAGAAACTCAAACGACATCCACCCAGCTAGCCCAGGCTGCCGACCTGGAACCTATCCCTGATCGAAGAAGAAGCAGAAGAAGCACTCCAAAACAAGTAACATCGCTCTCGCATCAAGATCATCGCATAACCTGTACCTGCAATTGTTGTTGTAGTAATTTGTGAGCCACGAGGACTCAGCAATCCTATTACCATGGGCATCAAGACTATCAAAGCTAAATGGGTAAAGGAAAAGATAAGTGGTGAGGTTTCAGCAGCGACTAAGCAAGTATGGTGGCTAACATACGCAAATAAGAGCGAGAAGAGAAGCAATGGAACGGTCGTGAAGCTAGCAATGATCAAGAGGTGATCCTGAACTCCTACTTACGTCAAACATAACCCAAAAACCGTGTTCACTTCCCGGACTCTGCCGAAAAGAGACCATCACGGGTACACACACGGTTGATGCGTTTTAATTCGGATCTGGTGTCAAGTTATGTACAACCGGACATTAACAAATTCCCATCTACCACATAACCACGGGCACGGCTCTCGAAAGTTTATACCCTGCAGGGGTGTCCCAACTTAGCCCATGATAAGCTCTCGCGATCAACGAAGGATATTCCTTCTCCCGGGAAGACCCGATCTGTAACACCCACGATGCGGCTATATCTCCCACGTGTCGAAGCACGACTTAGAGGCATAACCGCATGGTGGTTTTGTCGCAAGAAGGGTCATCTTCACACAATCCCATGTAATGAACAAGAATGGGATAAAGAGAGTTGGCTTACAATCGCCACTTCACACAATACATAATTTAGATCATACATCATTCAAATACACTCATAGACCGACTACGGTCAAGTTCAAATGAAAAGAAGACAACCCCAAATGCTAGATCCCCGATCGCCCCGACTGGGCTCCTCTACTGATCATCTGGAAACGATACATAGTAACGACCAAGGGCCTCATCAAATTCCCACTTCAGCTCAGTTGCGCCAACTGCGCCAGTATCCTCGGCACCTGCATCTGTTTTGGTAGAATCTGTGAGCCACGGGGTCTCAGCAATCTCACACCCGCGAGATCAAGACTATTTAAGCTCATAGGTAGGTAAGGGGTAATATGGTGGAGCTGCAGCCAGCACTAAGCATATATGGTGGCTAACATACGCAAGTGAGAGCAAGAAGAGAAGCAACGCATCGGTCGAGAAACTAGAAGCGATCAAGAAGTGACCCTGAAACTACTTACATCAAGCATAACTCAAACCGTGTTCACTTCCCGGACTCCGCTGAGAAGAGACCATCACGGCTACACACGCGGTTGATGCATTTTAAAGAGGTCAAGTGTCAAGTTATCTACAACCGGACATTAACAAATTCCCATCTACCTCATAACCGCGGGCACGGCTTTCGAAAGTTTATATACCCTACAGGGGTGTCCCAACTTAGCCCATCACAAGCTCTCACGGTCAACGGAGGAATAGACCTTCTCCCGGGAAGACCCGATCAGTCTCCGAATCCCGGTTCGCAAAACATTTCGACAATGGTAAAACAAGACCAGCAAAGCCACCCGAAGTGCCGACAAATCCCGATAGGAGCTGCACATATCTCGTTCTCAGGGCACACCGGATAAGCGAAGCGTACAGGAACCGACGAATCCAAGTTTCCAAGGAATGGTCCCGCACGGTGCTCTAATTTGGACCAACACTCGGAGGAGCACTGGCCCGGGGGGGGGGGGGTAAATAAAGATGACCCTTGGGCTTGCGAAAACCCAAGGGAAAAGGGCTTAGGTGGAAAATGGTAAAACCAAGTTTGGGCCTTGCTGGAGGAGTTTTATTCAAAGCAAACTGTTAAGGGGGTCCCATAAATCACCCAACCGTGTAAGGAACGCAAAATCAAGGAACATAACACCGGTATGACAGAAACTAGGGCGGTAAGAGTGGAACAAGTCACCAGGCATAAGGCCGAGCCTTCCACCCTTTACCAAGTATATAAGGTGCATTAATTTAAACAGGAGATATTGTGATATCCCAAAATATCCGTGTTCCGACTAGGAACAAACTTCATCTTCACCTGCAACTAACAATGCTATAAGAGGGGCTGAGCAAAAGTGGTGACATAGCCAAACAATGGTTGCTAGGACAGGTTGGTTAGAGGGTTGACATGGCAACAGGAAGGGATGGTAAACAATGGCAGGTAGAGCTAACATAGCGATAGAGCGAGTACTAGCAAGCAAAGATAGAAGTGATATCGAAGGTATGGTCATCTTGCCTACAAGGTTCTCAGAGTTGTCGAAGGCTAGATCCTCGTAAGCGTACTCAACAGGTTCCTCGTGCACGTACTCGTCTCCCGGCTCTACCCAAAGCAAGAACACAAGCAAAGGAACCACAATAAATCATGGTGCAATGCACAAGCAACATGATGCGATACATGTCATGATATGCGAGAAGTGATATGTAATGCATATGCGTGCTTCGGGAGGAAAAAGGATGAACAAGGCATCAACTTGGCAAACCAAGTATGCCGCGGGAAAGATGAGATGATTTCGGTTGAAATCGAAATAAAGATCACCAGATTCGGATGCACGGTTTGCAAATGGCAAGCAAAACAAGAATGGCACAAAGCTGCATTTAACAGCACGAAGCTACTTAGCATGCAACAAGAAACTATGCTACAGCACCCCAACATAAAAACAAAACATAATGCAATGATCTACAGGAGATGCTTTACAAAACAGGAACACTGAGCTACGGCTAAATCACATCATAACAGGTTCAAACAAGCATGGAGAAAGTGCAAAAAAATATCAGGGTGGACATGGCATAAACAGCATCACGAAGCAATGTTCAGAGCAAGTTATCAACATGCTACAGGAACCTATAATAGCAAACTAAGGCATGGCATGAATCTACTCAAAGCATAGATCAAAAGTCCATTACTGACCATAAGCCAAAAAGGATCAGAAAATATGATGGCACCCACGTAAACATAGCAAGTTTCGTTAACAGATTCAGCAAACAAAGCATGGCATTGACATAATTACGAAGGCACCTTCGTGAGCTCGATGCACTCACTACAGAGCATCCCATGATAAACAAAGCATACATCCATCAATAAGACATGACATAGAAGCTATACATGGCAAGAAACAACATCATAGCATATCCGGATCAACTACAACAACCTCGGCCAAATTGAATAACATGTAAACAATCTGCCAGGAAACATTTTGAAGCAAAAGTAGAGCACGAAAATGACATGCTAGACTACTCCATAATTTCAATCAGGAACATGGATGGATAGAGCATAACCATGTTTTCAAAACAACATTACTGAAGTATCTCAAATTATGCATGTATCTCTCTGTAGCAACATGTTTACATGGCATCAAAATTACAGCAGAACAGGAACTAAAATCAGCATTATCACGAAGCCTAGTTTGCATGCTTGTGCTAGCCACCACATTTGCCACAAAAATACATGGTAAGCACCTCTGTAAATAAGACATAGCCTAGTTCAAAACACATTTAGGGACCAAGTCCATAGGATGCACACATCAATCATGGCAAAAATGACAAAAGAGCTCGTTCTGATAAGAATCTGAAACTAACATTATGAAGCCCTTTTCCAAAAGCATTTCGGGCATCAAGATGAGCTCAAATGTAAATGATGCAATGGAATGAAATGATGTACTCTTCGAGAAGAACAATTTGACATATTACACGCACGAAACAGAGCTACGGGTGCGAAGATGTGATGCGATGAAGATGCACAATTTTTATCACAGAATAATGACTTAGAGAAAAAAACAGGGGGAGAGAAAGTCAACCGCTGCGGATCTGAGATCGGATCTGGCCGGATCGAGGTCGAGGATGACGCCGGAGCTTGCGGCGACGGCGGCCGGAGTCAGAGGAGGCCGGGGGCGAGGAGGTCCGGCGGAGGGCGGCGGAGGCGGCC